>NC_134549.1:5085945-5710945 GCF_050624435.1 Tenrec ecaudatus
AAAGAAAGAAGGACCAGGCGAGAAAAGAAGAGGAGGCCAGAAGGTCACCTGACGCAGCAATAACCTGTACTTTGCAACTGCTTGAGGGCCAAGTGAAACAGACATTGGTGATTTGGGTGTGTGTGCGTGAGATGGAGGAAGATATCAAGGCAGAGCCACATTGGGGTTCTGAGCCACAGAACCTTTCCCATCAGCCCTGGGAGCTTGTAGTGTGGCAACTCCATTGTGCTGAAGCTCAAGGGCAGCAGAAGGGGCTTGAACTGGGGAAGAAATATCATCGGACTAGCTCCTTGCTTTAATATCTTGTGTACTGGTTTCTACTTGGCAAATTTGGATCCCACCATGGACATCTGGCAATCTAGGGAGAACTGTCTGGGTGTCCTGACTAAGCGGTGGGTGCTACTGGCATCTAGTGCCCTTAATTGTATCCTCTTGTGCACAGAGGACAGTTCCACAGCCACCACAAAACCCAAAAGCTTATGCAGCCATTGGTGCAGCTACTGGCTTCTCATCTGGAGCATAAAAGCTACAGAGAGAGAGAGAAAAAGAGAGAGAGAGAGAGAGAGAGAGAGAGAGAGAGAGAGAGAGAGAGAACTCATGGAAACACTTTGTCCAAAGGACTGCTGGGCAACATGAGCACCAGCTCCACAGTCCTAAGACCAGCTGCCACTGCTACCAGCTAACTTGGAAAGCTGTGACAAAAGGAGGTCCTAGAGAGAGGGGAAGAAAAGTGTAGAAGAAAGCACACACTCATGCAAACTACCAGGCTCCCTGGTCAAATAAAAAGGGATAGCCTTTCCACACTGTGGTTCTTATACATCTCTTGAGCCTGGAACTGAACTCCACACCACCACCACCACCACCACCTAGACATAATTCTCAGATCTATGATGTTAATAAGAACACCAAGGCATTACCACCAGTAAAGCATGATCCAAAGGGCTGTGTCTCCCCAGGGGTAAAGCTTGGTAGGCAGCAAGGGAGGGGAACCTGAGAAGAAGGGATGCAGGATTCACAAGGAGGCAGTGGTAATAGTGTTATTTTGATGTGGGGACTGCAAATGATCTCACAAATCAAAATATGCTTGAACTCTTCTAAGCCAATATGCTCTGTAAATTTTCCCCAAATCAAAATACAGTTAAAAAGTCAAAAACACCCATTGATGTAGCTTATTCTGGCACACAGTGACTGCAACAGTTAAAGACTAGAAAGGATTAATTGGCTTTTCTTGGCGGTAATATTGATGCAAAAAGAACTCCAGGCTTACTTCCAGGACTATGGGTGGTTTTGAACTGTCAAACTTTAGCTTAGTAGTCAGAGGCAAACTGTACCTCCCAGACACCTAAAAAAGAAATACTTGGCTCTCCATCAGGTTCTTTTCACTGAGGACAAGATATCCTGTAGTCTAGTGCCTGGTTGACCCTCAGTAAAGCTTAGATGGATGGGCATCTGATTTCAGGCCAAGGGACTAGAAGTCAATTTAGAAAATTCTTTCCTCTTTGCAGTAATTCCTAGGTAATAAGCAGTTAAGCACTCAGCTGATAAGCCAAAGGCTAGAGATTCACATCCATCCAGGGATGCCTTAGACCACTGACCTGGCATCTGCTTCCAAATTATCCACCATTGCATACCGTTTGCACCTGGGTTCCCTTTGGACTCATGGATTCAACTTGTTGGCAACAATTTCTCCTAGTAGTGTGTTGTTTTATCCTAGACTCTGATAGATGCAGACAGAAGTGTTGGTTTCTCCAGAGAGCAAAGGCTCATAAAGGTAGACCCCAGCCCTGAGGAGACCTGGAGGGGTTAGTGTTACAGGGGCCTGGTCTCTGCCTGGACCCTCTTCTCAATGCTGTCTCTGTGAACTCTTATAGCCCTTTTCACTGCTTTTCCCCATTGGATGCCAACCATTCATCAACTCCACTTGGTAATTCTGGCTCTGTATGACCTCAGAGCCACATTTTAATAGATGAATAGGTGGTTTGGGCCTGGGATTCATAATTTGAGACCACCAGTCACTCCTCGGGAGAAAGATGGATCTGCCTACTGACGTAAACAGTTACATTCTTGAAAACTTACGGGAGTGGTTGGTTCTACCCTGTGCTATAGGTTTGTTTTGAACCACAGACCAATAATTACTGCACCTCTGGTCTCTTAACCTTATGAAGTACGTATAATAATGATACCCATTTGACAGAGGTGGAGGCTGAGACCCTGGACAAGGTCTCATCATTGCTTTCAGTTTTCAGCTTAGATTTCACCTCAGCAGTGAGGTTTCCTGGAGCCCTGCCCCAAAGACATCATCCTGCTTCAACCCTTGTCTCCTGGCTATTGAGTTGGTTCCACCTACCAGCAACCACCGTGGGACAGTGTAGAACAGCCCCAGTGGTTTTCTGAGATTGTAACTGGGGTGGAAAGTGTCTTTTCTCCTCAGAGGGGCAGGTGGATTTGAACTGCTGACCCTGCACTAAGCAGCCCAACTTGTGAGCCACGTGGTCACCACGGTTCCCTTCTTGTGGAGCTAACCCCAGAAGTGCCTAAACTGTCATCATCCCCACATACATTGGGGAATAAACAGTAGTGATTCACAACTCTTCAGTCTTAGGTCACCAGGCCTTTTCTCCTAGCCCATCTTAGTCTGATGTTCCCCTGAAAAAAGATAATGGGTAGTTTGTTTGTGGGTGGCTTGACAGCCCCCTCAGGAACGTCATCTACTGGAGCTGGCCAATGAGGATAGCCTTTCATCTTGGCGAAGATGAGGAGGTCTCCAGGTTTGAAATCGCTTGCCATGTTTGGGGGGAAGGGGGGGACGCCAGGGGTCCGGAGCCCAGAGAGCAGCCACAAAGGGTAGATGGACATAGAGGCGGGGCCAGGCTGAAGGAGGCAATGCCTCAGGGCTTCCAACACGCCCACAAGCGGGTGCTGGAGGGGGGTTGCGCACACCCCGGGGGGCCGGAGGAGGGGCCCGCGGGGAGGGGGCGGGGTGAGCGTGGGAGGCAGCGAGGGGAGGGGGAGCTGCCGCCACCCCTCCCCCGGAGGCATGGTCTCCTTGGCCCTGTAGAGGCCCCCTTCCAGGCTCCACAGTGATCTGCAGGAGCACTGGAGCAGGGATGCTCCCTGCTGTGGCCCCTAGCCCTTGTGGCCCAGTCCCTCTTCAGGCTTCATTCCTGCCACCTTAGCGCCCCTCCCACCCCAAGGAAGGGGCGCAGAGATGGGAAGCCGTAGCGCACCCCCTGCCCCTCGCAGGACGCCCTCCCCGCCAACCTTCACCACCAGCTTCCCAGTGCTGGGGCGCCCCGCCCCTGGGCCTGGCAAGGCTGTGGCCCCTTCCCTGCTGCTGCCAGCAGCTAGGCCACCGAGGGGCGTCTGGCCTGATGCTCCCCAGAAACTCGCTCAGCATCATAGTCTGAGCAAGGCTCCACTGGCAGATCCAGGACACAGGTGGGGCATTGGTCAGGAATCAAACCCTGGTCTCCTGTACAGAAGTGTAGGACTGCACCCTTTAACCACCAAGACTTCCTTTATAGCTCCCAAGAAATGGAATATGTTTGAGGGCAGCACCTGGCTCATGGATGTCACAGAGACGGTGCTATCTTGACCTTATGTCACTTCTCTGTACTCTCTCTGACAGGCAGAGATCATCCCAGAGGCCATTTATATCTTCCAAGGAATTGAGTCACACTGAGGTTGTAGACCAAAGTTCAAGCAGCTTAACCTCTTGAGAAAATTACTATAATTTCCTCAGATCTTGGGTGATATAGTGACTGAAATGTATGAAGTGGTCATTTGTGTGAAACTGATGAAGCTAAGCTGATTCTTCCAGGGCCTCTGAAGAGAGCCGGGGCAGACTGGGCACTGGGTTTGGGAAGCATTACCCCTGAACCTGGGCCTCTCTAGAAGGGCCAGTTTGATTTTGTGGCTTGTCTGCAAGTAGAATAATGGCTGGTGGGCACAATGCATTGGGTAAGCTGCTACTTTCCCTGACACTCTTATTTATGTCAATGGTACAAGTTGAAGCCCCTAGGCAGCCTCTTGAGTCAACAGTCCAGGCTTAGCCCTCTCTTACCTTGGGTTAGAAAACTTGTGCTGGTGAAGCTGCTCTCACCAGGGTCTCTGATCTCACATGTTCTTTCTGTTCATGACCAGTAACTTTCTGTAAGAGAGCAATTATAAATGTAAGCATTGAATTCCAGGGACAGTGGCAGGCCTGGCCCCACCTGCCTCATCACTGTGCTAGTGGAAATGCATACAATTCCGCCAGCAGCCCATTGTAGTGGTGGTTCTCTTTAGTCATTTTTCAGTGAAGAAACTGAGTCCTGCAAGTAGATGCTATTTGAAGATTGGATCAGAATAAAGCCAGAATGTGAACCTAGTAATCCAGGATTTAAAGGCAATCTTTTGAGCACCATACCTCACGGTTTGTTCTCAAAAGCAATATTTCAGAATGAATTGAATTTTCTTTGGGTGGAGAAGTTGAGGCATTTGTCCTTCCCTTCCTTTAGTTGTCCACACTTTATGGGTACCTGCTGTACCAGACATCTCTAGGTGCCCAAAAACTCTTGAGTGGTGATCTACTAGTGAAAACATTGGTGGTTCAGCTCCACTCAGAAGTGCCTGAGTGGGAAGGCCTGGTGATCTGCTTCTGAAAAGTCAGCTCCTGACTCTCCTTGGCTCACAGTTCTACTCTGGCACACATGGGTGGCCCTGAGTCAGAGTTGATGTCACGGTGACCCAGGGTCATGTGCTCAGTGTTTTGGTGCTGGTGTTTCAGTGCTGCACAGCAAATCAATTTCTTGCTCTCCTGAAGTGGCCAATGTGGCTGGGTAAAGCCAGTAACTAGTAAACACGTAACAGTTTCTGGTGGAGACATTCTCAAAGAGCAGACAGAGTAAGGGGTTTATTTTTATGGGAGGAGACTTTACTGAGAGTGGGAAGAGACCAGAGTGGAATGAAGCAGGAGAATGTCGTGGGGAGGAGGTCCAAGTTCTAGGAAAGAGCACTTTCAAAGATCTTATGATGGGGCTGACAGGACATAGTTGAGTGGCAGCACTGAGGATGGCCTGAGGAGAGGCCAGTTTGGGAAGTACAGACAGAGTGGAGCCCAGGAGTCATTCCATCTGTGCTGCACTGTGCTGAGGAGGTTGTAGACAGCAAGGGCATGGCAGGGCACCGGAGGGGTAGGAAGAGTGATAACAGGAGAGAGAGGGGGCAGACAGCTTGGGCCAAGGTAATTTAAGGAGCCTCTCAAAACAAAACCAAAACAAACTTACCACTGTTGAGTTGGTCCAGAATATAGCCATTTACCAGGCAACGTAGAACTTACCTCTGTGGGTTTCTGAGAAAAGGCACCACCCCCACATGGCTTGCAGGCCCCTTAGATTCCTTGATGGCTGACAACAGGATGGCTGACAAGGATTCAGCCTTGTCACCTCACTTGCTGGCAAGTGAGTCTTCATTGAGAGTATAGAGCTCTTTCTGAAGACCATTCACTGAACACTCTGATGGGATTCAGAGCCCATGACTGCAGTTCTGGTTGTGAGTACTTGTGTGTATGTGATGTGGGGTTCAGAGTCAGCATTCTTTTCCCCATGCAATGGGATCTGGCTCTGGGAAACTTCTTCAGAAATAGATTGATTAGAAAGAAGCTCCAAGCATCTGAAAGGGGTGTTGAGAGAATGGTTTGGAAAACACAGGGACAGACTCACTCTTCAGATCTTTCTAGGAAGATCTTTTCCAAGCCTGTGAGATCCAAAGAATGGCTGGTCCCCAGCCATTTTATTCATATCTTGCTGGACTCAGATTCCAGACCCGGCCAGGACATTAGGCATGTGCCTACTTTGGGCCCGAAGAAGTTCAGTGGCCATGAACCATAATAATGCACCTGGGAGAGGATCACTACCAGAAAAAAAAAATTGGGGTGGTGACATCAAAAGAACAGGGAACAGGTCCTCAGTGTCTGCAAAATACACAGTGTCCCCTAAGAACTGAAACTCACTGTCATGGAGTCTATGCCAGGATAAAGTCACCCTATAGGACAACGTGAGTTCCAAGACTGTAATCATCATTCCGCTGTGGAATGCCTGGTGTTTTTAACCACTGACCGAGCATCCCAACAACCATCCACTATGTGAGCCGGGCTCTAGGACTGGCAGTCTCCAGGGCATATCTGCCATGCCATAGCTCTGCAGAAAGTGATATGCACTTCAGAGTGGGAAGTATACCCAGGTATGGGGCAGGTTGTAGGACGATGAGTCAGGCTAGAGCTGGAGCTGGCTTCTCTATGAGCAGGATGGGGAGGTTTGGAACTGGGGCTCTGGGCAAAGCTCCCTGAAGGGGCAAATTCACCAAGATTTCAACTGGGATGCGGTGGAGTACAGGGTCAGGCGTACAGCTGATGGATCACCAGGAGGTCAGGGAAAGTAAGCCTGGAGCTGCAGACTGTAGGCATAATTGAGTGTGGGTTTGAGAGTTGAACTTGTGTTTGGCTGGAGAGGAGCTATGGTAGGTGGAAGCAATGTTCTAGAAGTAATACACTGCTTTTTTAGACCACTTACAATGTGTGAAGCACCAGGTGCTCTTCTGTGGCCTCACTTAAACTTCACAGCAACCCCATTAAAGAGATATTGCCATTGCCCACACTACACAACAGACTCTGGGGTCATTTGCCTACACCAGAGGCTTCGTTCACTTGCAAATACTGGACCATGACTACTGTATACTCTCAGGACTGGTTACAACTTCCCCTGTGGATTCCCAGGACTAATCTATGTAGGGGAATAGAAATCCTCAGGACATAGAATGAATGTCTTTAAATTATGGACTTGGTGAAGAATATTGAATAAATCATGGAGTGCTGAAAGCATGAACATTTCTCTCTAGGAAGCAGTAGAGCAGCATACTCCTTAGAAACAAGGATAATGAGGCTTTGTCACATGTACCTTGCACATGTTGCCAGAAGAGACCAGTCTTTGGAGACAGACCATATGTTTGGTAAAGTATAGAGTTTCTGAAAAAGAGGACGATTATCAATGAAATGGATGAACCCAGTGATGGATACAATGGCTTACATATAGCAACAGTGATGAGGATGACTTGGCTCTGGCAGTGCTTTGTCCAGAGGTGACTATGAGTCACAATCAATTCAATGCTGTCTGACAACAAAAACCACACAATGACGTAAGGGGTCAGAGAGGTTAAGTGACTTGGCCAAGTTCACACAGTGACCAAGTAGCCCAGAGGGTTTTGCACTTAGTCCTGGCTGGGAGTTTCTTCTGTTTATAGGGTAGCAGCAGTAAAGTCTAGGATCAGCTTTCCTCACAGTTCTCATTACTGAGCCTTTTCTTCCCCAGTATCTCCTGGGAAGAGAGGGGTGTGGCATGTAGGAGGTTGGAGAAGGTCTGTGTAGGCTTTCTACTTGTGTCTGTAGAGCTGTCTCTCCTCCCTCCTTCCCATTGCAAAGAGCTAGAACAAAGCTGGCAAAGGTGAAGTCAGCAGAAAAATTTCATCCCCACCACAGACACATTCCTGGCTGAAAGATAGTAACCAGCGCTGAGACTTGCTTTTCACATAGGTCTGAGCAAAGCTGTGCCATTGGCATTGCGAGACAGGCTTCTTCTGAATTCACTCTCCTTCTGGAGCCTGTTTTCCCACCATTCTAATGGGGGTGGTGATACTCAAGGTGGGCTGCCACAAACCCCAGTGCTTTGGGGACCTTCCAGGAATAGTTGGAATGGGTAAGAGTAGGGTGCTGTGGGATGTGGGGGATTGGTGGATCAAAACTCAAGTTCACTGCACTTGAGTCAATTTGACTCCTGTCCTATAGCACAGGATAGAGGTACAATCTGAGACTGTAACTTCATGGTATTATATGAGGAGCTCATATCAGGGGCTCAAGTGGGAAGACAATGATATGAAAATGATGATGCCAGGATATGTGCAAATGTGCTTGACACACTGGATGAATGTACGGATTGTATTAAGAGATGTAAGAGCCGCCCAGTAAAATAAGAGGAAAACAAAGAAAGAAATGTTAATGCCCCAGAAATGTTTAAGGACCTCAAGAATTTTACGGTAAGTGAAATAAATCAGATTCAAAACACTCATACTGTACTACTCCATTTATGTGACTTTCTGGAGAAGGCAATACGTTAGGAACATAATTTATAAGAGTACTTGCTAGGGGCCAGGGGTATTTTATAGGATAATAGAAATTGCTCATCTTCATTACAATAGTGGGTATGCAGTTGGCCATAATATTTTAATAGTAAAACATAGAAATATTTGTTAATTTTTATAAGTATAAATCAGTGACATTCTCAGGGGATGAATAACAGAACTTCAGGTGAACAGACACATTGGATGATGTAAGATACAGCAAAATAATAATATAAATAATTTATATATTAGTATATGTAATAATATATAATATAATAAGAAGTATTCTTGGGACATAGGGTGGGGGAGAAAAAGATAAAGGGGAGCTGATATCAAATAGCTCAAGAAGAAAATGTTTTGAAACTGTGGTGGTAGCAATTATACATTTATGCTTGTTCTAATTAAATTGTGGACTTTTATAATATCTGTAAGTGCTCCCAATAAAATGATTTAAAAAATATAAGACAGAAAGTGTTACCCAACATGTAATCACTGCCCTGCCAGGGTCCCTTGAACCCGTGATATTGTCCCTAACAAATACCTGCACTAGAAGAAACTGGGTTTCCAGTCACTGCCTTGTAACTCTCAGGCTGGATTATGTGGATTTCCCAAGGTTACATTTAATATGCATATAAATTAAAAATCAGACATTTGCCTTCTAGTTATGATTTCATATTTATTGATGGGATCTGTAGTCTACAATGTGCATCTAATCTAAGCTCTGGGTTAATAACTGGGACTCAAGTTGCTTTGATCAAATCAAGTGTAATCACAGATCAGCAATCTGTGTGCCCAGACCTGTTGGAATCATTGCCATCATCCACATATATCTTTAGCCTGCCTGCTTTAGATTTAAACCTAGTCTAGTTCTGTGACCACAGAGCATGCCACCTTTCTCCCTCCTTGCCTATCCAGAAAGAGAAATGGGAGGGTGGTCTTGAGATTTTCATAGCCAGGGCAGCAACTCCAGGGACCTCTACTCTCAGATACTTCAGCCTAAGATCAAGATTGTGTGTGTGTGTGTGTGAGTGTGTGTGTGTGTGTGAATTTTTAGAAACCCCTGGCTAGAACTGACCCAGTAGTTGCTACCTCCGTGTCTGATGTGGATGTTGCTTGCAGAGCAGTTGCTTTTAATGGAAGCAACTTGGCTTACAGGCCCTCTTTAGAGTGGACTTGAAAGAGATCCGAAGAACTAATGAGGTGAGAATAGATAGGATCTAGGGGTTTTAGTGGCTGATGAGCAAAGTAGATATTTTGGTCATTCACACCATGCACAGAGATGTGTGGGTAGACTCTAGTTTGGGTTGAGAGATGGTGTCTGACCAATGGGTAGGACACGGGTACTAGACTCAAATTGCCTGAGTGTGAATATGACTGGCTCACCTACTGTGGAGCTGAGGGACTTGAGCAATTTAGTGAACATCCACAAGCATGTTCCTTGTTTGTAAAGTGAAGATTCTATATCTACATGTGGGTCTTTATAAGGATTGAAAGTGATGCATTTAGAACGAGAATTGGAAAGCTTTTCCTATAGAGGACCAGTCATTAATTATCTTAGCCTCTGAGGACCATATGGCCTCTGCCATCTGTGCCTTTGCAACTTAAACCAAACTCACTTCCATTGGGTCAGTGCTGATACTCACAGACACTATAAGGCAGGGTAGAGCTGCCCCCGTGAGTTTCTGAGACAAACTCTTTACTGGAGTACAAAGTCCCTTCTTTCTCTCTCAGAGTGCATGGTAGAACTGCTGACATTTTGCATCACAGTCAAAGACACAACCCACAATGCAACCACAGCTCATTTAAAAGCCCCCACAAGCATATGTAAATAATGGGTGTGGTTTAGTGAGTTCTGATGGTGCTTTTGGATAAACCTTGCATTGTTAATGATATAGTTTGCTGTTCCAATCCACTAGCCACTCCTTAGGTGAAAGATGAGGATGTCTGTAGGTTCCCCTAAAGATTTCTATCTCAGAATCCACACATGTTAATTAAAAAAACAACAACTGTGTTTGTGTGTGTGTCTGTGGAGTGACTGATTGAAATCTTAAATTTTGGACATAGGAATTAGAATTTCAGATACATATGTGCTACTTAATAATAGTTTTCTTTTTTAATTTCCACCCATATCCCCAGCCATTAAAAACACAAAACCCATTTTTTTTGTCTTTTATGTTATATAGAAAGTCAACTGAATTTGGCCTAGGGGTTGTGACTTATCATCTCTTGATAAAAACTAATGCCTGCTAAGTGTCTGTTATCTTTTTCTTCCTCCTATTCTTTTGTTTCTGAGAGGGTCTACACTATTTGGGCCAAAATAGAGAAGACCTGGGGTGGGGGCCAGGGGGAGTAGAAGAGTGGAGAGGGTGGATGTATAATAACTGTTATCAGGAAGGGAGGGTGCTATTTGTCATGTTTGTCCCAAAGAAACCCTACTAGCCTGATGGGAAGAACTGACAGGGAGATGCATTGTTTGGCTCTGAAGCTTTGAGCAGCTTAAAGCTTGTTGCTGAGTTGACCTTATAGCATGACCACCCTGTGTGCTTCAGACTAGATTTGTGCCCCATAGGGTTTTCAATGGCTGATCTTTCAGAAGGGAACCACCATGTCTTCTTCCAAAGTGCTTCTAGGTAGGCTCACACTTATAATCTTGGGCAATGGATTGCACGAATCATTACACCATTGACAGCTTCCTTCCAACAGCTAGCCCAAACCAAACCCATTGCCTTCATATCAATTTGGACTCACAGCAACCTGTCGGCCTTTCTGCTGGTTGTTTTTAGGATCTGGTCAAGGTGGATTTGACTCATAACGGCCCTATGTACAAGAGAACCATCCTCACAACTGTTGTTTTGTTTGAGCCCATTGTTGCAGCCACTGTATCACTCTATTTCAGGACAGTCCTCCTCATTTTCTGACACACTAGTTTACGAAGCCTGATGCCCTTTTCCAGGGACTGGTCTTTTTTGATAACATGTCCAAAGTACATGAAGTCTGTCCATCCTCTTTTCTAAGGAACATTCTGCCTACACTTCATCCAGGACATATTTGTTTTTCCTTTGGGCAGTCCATGGTACTTTCTTCAATCATCCTTATTCGTTGCCCAAACTTCACATGCATATGATTTGGTTGAAAATACCATAGCTTTAGTTAGTTGTACTATACTATGGTAGTTACCTAATCTGTTGTCAATTTGTGATATAAGAATGAAGGGGTACAGTTTAGCATGTCATTCAAGTCGAGTTTGATTAGCTCATTTTGAGGCACTAAGGAGATAAATATCTCACTGGATTTGGGACACACTCACTCCTTTTGAGACATACTTGCTGACAAAATACCTGGAGACAGGCTGATGATTGTTAGAGTCTCTGAGGAACCATTTTGAGGAACCAGAGCTGATGTGCTTACACTGCCACTGGATTTACAAGACCTTCCACCCACTGACCTCTGATCTTCCTGCATTCAGTGTAATTGCATGTGTTACATGAATCTGAAGAGGACTTTATAGATTGGTATTGGACATATGAACTAATATCAGACTATGGACTTGATCAGGACTGGGCTTGGATGTTTTCTTAAGATGCAATTTTTCTTATATATAATGCTCTTTCTTAAACACGCATATATGTGTCTCCCTGGATTTGTTTCTGTAGTCTACCCCTACTAACACGTATACCTTAGTCCTCAAAGTGGCATCCTTTTCTTCAACAGTTTAAAGAGGTCTTTTGCTGCAGAGTTACCAAATGCAATGTGTTCTTTGATTTCTTGACTGCCTCTTCCATGAGCATTGGTTGTGGACCCAAGTAAAATGAATTCTTTGACAACGGCACTGTTTTATCTGTACATTATGCTGTTTTTTCTTGGTTTTGTTATAAGGAATTTGGTTTTCTTTGAGTTATGGTATAAACTGAGGTTGCAGCCTTTGATTTTCATGGAAATGTGTTATAAATCTTCCTAGATTTTAATAAGCAAGATTGATATCTTGGGAATCCATGGCATATTCAATAATCTTTGCCAATACAAGAGTTAAAATCCATCCCCCCACCCCCATTTTTACTTATTTATTGTACAGCTTTTACATACCCATTAGGCAATTGAAAATCCTCTGGTTGGGTCAGGTCCTCCTTATGCTGCAAAGGAATTTTTTTAGCTGCTTAACTCTTTAGAGAGGTGGTTTACATCAGATTTGCCCAGTGCAGTATTTTGTATAATCTCTTGATTTCATGACTTCTGTTTCCATGGGCATTGTGAATCCAAGTAAAAAAGAAATCTTTGGCAACTTGTATACTTTCTTTCTTTCTTTATGGTGATGTTGCTTATAGGTTCAGATGTGAGATTTTTGTGGTTTTTTTGTGTGAGTTGATGTGTAATCTACACTGAAGATTGTAGGTTTAGATCTTCATCAGTAAATGCTCAAGTCCTCTATACTTTCAACAAACAAGATGTGTCATATGCATATCAAAGATTGTTAATGAGCCTCCTTCAAATTCCGATGCCTTGTTTTTCTTCATATAGTCCAACTTTGGGGAATGTTTGTCCAGAATACCGATTGAATAAGTATGGTGAGAGGATACAGCCCTGATGCCCACCTTTCCTTATTTGAAACCTTATGAATCCCACTTCTGTTAGAATCACAGTCTCTTGATCCATGTATAGGTTCTGCAAGAGCACAATGAAGTGTTCTGGAGTACCCCTTTTTTTACAATGTTATCCATAGTTTTTTATGGTCTACCCAGTGTAATAGAATGGCTTTGCATAGTCAATGTAACACAAGTAAGCATCTTTCCGTTTTCTCTGCTTTGAACCAAGATCCATCTGACAGGAAATGCTAATTTCCATGTCAACTTTGGAATCTGGCCTTCATTTCTAGCAGCTCAAATTGCCAAATTGCCTAAAGTTGAAACATGCAGCTTTGGGTTGTGTGGGCTCCTGTCACCACAAGTGTTGCAGCTGAGGTCCCAGATACCATAACACTCTGGTGCAGACTGCCCTACTCATTGGGTGGAAGGACACCAGGTTGCTGTGGAACCAGCCCACTTCCTGTAGCTCCAACCAGAGTAGCAGGGAACATGCTCAGCCCTCCACCATCCCCCATTCTACCGCTCAGATCATCGTACCCTCTTTTCTGCTTTTCAAACAGAGCCAGTGTTTGGGCCCAGTATATTCCTCCTTTAACAGAGAACTGAGGCCTGAGAATGGAAGCCCAGCTGACACTTGACCAAATTCACAGGCTTGGGCAGGGAGAGGTGTAACTTAGTGGAAACAAACCAGCTCAAGTACCAGCTGGGCTGCTTCCCACTTTTGTGAGGCACTAAGCCTCTCTGCAGCTGAAAGTGGAGACGCACTACCTCCCAGAAGAAACAATTGTAGTCAGGATGGGTCAGTAGCAGGAGACAGGTGATATTCCTTCAAAGCCACACAAGGCCTGGCCTCTAACCCCCAGATCTACTGGGCGAATCGTGAGGACCATGGGGAGCCTGTCCTTTGTAAAGTGGCCAGCCCACCAGCAGTGTTTACGTGGTGAAACTTCCCATGGCCATGCAGTGGTGCTATCTCCAAGGGAGGGCCCTATAAGAGACTGCTGCCAAGGGTTAATCTCTGGACCTCCAGGTGGTGAGGCAGGATCAGCTTGCAGGCAGGCTTTAAGGAAGGCCACCTTCTGTCCTGAGATTCAGAGATGTGAACATCAGGAGATGCCTGTAGTCCAATGAGCAGCCTGCCTCTAATTGGATTCAGTGAGCCAGGAGGGGACTGTCTTGGGCCTCAAGGAAGAAAATTACTGAGGAAGTTTAATGGTGGCAGAGATGAGGAGTAACCCTAAGCAGCCTATCACCTGTCCAGTGAACATCTACTACAGGGTCTCCTTACTTCTCACTTTAGCTCAAGCAGGTACAAATTTACCCCATGTTATTGTTGTGAAGTGCTCCTAAGAAGGTAACAACCCACTGTGACCTTGGGCATACCAGATCAAGACCCTGACCCACCCTGCACCATTCTCACAGTTGTGCTCATGTTTGAGCCCATGATTGCAGTCAGTGTCAGTTCATCTTGTATAAGATGTCTTCTTGTTCTCTGTCCCTCTACTTTACCAAGTGTAATGGTCTTCTCCAGGGACTGGTCTCTACTAACAACATGTCCAAAGTAGAAGAGACAAAGTCTTACTATCTTTGATTCGAAGGAGCATTCCAGCTCTACTTTTCCCAAGGCTTTTGTTTTTCTGGCAGCCCATCTCATGAATGACCAGTCTGTGACTGAAAGCCCAGGTCATCTGTATAGGACCACAGGGGAGGAAGGAAGTAGGAAAGTTGGGGAGATGGGAGTCTTAGGGGGTGCTGTGTGAACCCTTATAAGAGTGTATCTAGCATATCCAAGCAGGCGTGGTAGTGTCTTGGTTACATGTTGGGCAGTTGCATGGGTTACTAATGGCACGGTCCGTGGTTCAAAGGGAGCAGGGATAAACAATGGGCTTTCTACTCCTGTAAAGAGTTTTAGTCTCAGAAACTCACAAGGGCAGTTCTACCCCCATTCTAGAGTGTTGCTGTGAGTTGGCATAAACTAGATGGCAGAGAGTGGAGGTATTTTTGAGCAAGTGTTAGGGGACTACAGCCCACCATTCACTGGTCTAAGGAAATCCTTCTATGTTGCATAACTTTGTAATCCTCTCAATCACAATTTAAACAGTTCCCATTTTACATGTGGGAAAATGGAGGCACAGAGAGGTTAAATGACTTGCTTGCAGGCTCTCTTTGCTTCTGGTGTTTCTGTAACAGAAATAGTCCCAAGTAGATAGCTATAAAGAACAGACATTTCCTTCCCACCGTTCAGGAGCTTGGAGGTCAGAACTCAGGGTTTTAGCTTCAGACAGAGGCTTTCTCTGTATGTAGTCTCTGGAAGAAGATCCCGTTACATGGCATTCTTTTCAAATTGGAATTATTCTGTCCTTGTTGAGGTGTTGAAGTTTCCTATGAATTTTAGAGATTAGTTCCTTGTTAAATATGTCGTTGCCAAAAAAATGTTTTCCGTTTGTAGGTTCTCTTTGTCCTACACTGAAGAGATCTTGTCATATATCTAAGTCTCTTATTGTTAGGCGGTGCCAATCACCATTTGCTGTGTGCATGTTTTCATTTTGTTTGATAGTGCATGTATGCCATGTATTTGGGGACCCTTACAATTGTCCCTAGTTCTTCGCTGATAATCTTTCTAGTTCGAGGGTGTACACTCACATTTTTAGTCCACACCAAGATTTTATTTGTTTATTAATGAAGGAAGCAACTTTCCTGTCATTTTTCTGCAGCAAGTCCAATTTTGCCATTATCAGTTGATGAAGACTATCTCTTCCCCATATAATGTGTTTTGATCCTTTGCCATAGGTGTATGTATTAACTTCTGGGCTCTGCATTCAGTTCTACTGTTCTACTTTTTCTGTGTTTTGACTTTGGGAATGGACAGAATTCACAAACGTTGCAAATTTGATAATAGATCATGCAACAAGCGTTGCTCGCTGCTTTCAAGACTTTTGACACAACATCATCATAGCTGAGTAGAACTTGTGCATAAGATTTTCAGGACGGGCATTTTTAAAACCAAACTGTAAAATTTGGCCGTTGAGGTGCCATGGAGTCACTTCTTTGTCATGGCAACTCTATGCACAACAGCACAGTCCTTTCCTTTTCCTTCACCATCCTCATAATTGTTCCCATTCTGAAGCCCTTTGTTGCAGCCATTGTGCCAATCCATCTCATTGAGGGCCTGCCTCTTTTTCCCTGCTCCTCTACTTTATTAAACATGATGTCCTTCTCCAGGGTCTGGTCTCCCCTGACAGACAACATGCTCCAACTATGTCGGACTAATTTCCTCCAGGCTAGCCTCTAAAGAGCACTCTGGCCATACTTCTCAGTAAGTAGTGCCATGGCACATAGTGGGCTACATGTCAGACTGCTAACCTCAAGATCAACAGTTCTCCTCCACCAGTTTTCCTTGGGAGAAAGATGGTACAGTGCCTTTCCTGAAGACTTACCCTGTGGAAACACAAAGGAGCACTTCTACTGTGCCTGTCATACTGAAATAAGTTGGAACTGATGAGAGTGATCTGAAAGGTACAAATGAAGGCATCTTTCAGGGCAAGTGGAATGTAGGCCAGTGATAAGTTGGTGTACACCGGAGGGGCCCCAAAGTACCTTGTTCTGAGAAATGAACACTGGAGGTGGCACAGCACGTGCTTCCATGGAAAGTGTAGACTGCAACGGGCAGTGCCAAATGAGCTAGGCACTTGCCTCTTTCCTCCACAGGGGCAAAGACTCCGCTGAGGCCCTGGAGACAGCGCCCTGTGCACCCCACGGCCCAGTGTTGCAGTGACTGTGGTGGATATGCATGCGGAAGGGCAGGGGAGAAGGGTTAGCCTTAGGAACCCAGCCCTGGCCTGACGCCCTCCGGATTAGTGCCTTTGGCCGTGATGCTTGTGGAACTAGGATAGTTTCTCACTCAAGATTCCATAATGAGGCTGCAAATCACTGCGCAGGCGCACTTTGCTTTGCAGCCAGACACTTCTGGAAGGAGGGAGGAGACCAGGGTTCTTCCCTGCAACTGCCAGTGAGGCCTTGGTTGTGAGTTCCACCGCTTTGGCTTCTGCGCAGACAACCTTCCCATGGCGAGGGAAGCAGGATCTGGGGAAGGCCTTTTGGACGCCATGGGTTGTGAGGAAGCAGGCGTGGCAGTTGGCTCTTTGGAAAAGGCAAGTCCGGGGAACCCTGGGGAGCAGTTCCCTGTGAGCTGTGGCACTTCCACATTGGCAGAGCACTCAGCAGCTGAGGAGAAAGTCACCCGCGACCCACCTTCTGCTTCAGGAGAGTGAGTCAGGGGAGACACATAGCAGGCAGGTCGAAAAACAGGAGGAGGTGGTAGTGTTAAAGAAGTGTGTGAGTGTTGTGGAGGTAGACCTTGAGACACAGGGCTTGTTGCAGAGCAGGAGGTGTTGGGGCATCAGGAGAAATGCAAGCAGGCCCAAACCTCACATACTCTGCCTCCCCAACCTGCATCCCAGTCAGCCCCAGCCCCCGCCTCCCCTTCGCACTCGCTCTACAACTCGCATCTGCCCACTCGCCTGCACCTCAGCTGCCACTATCAGCATAGAGTCCGCAATTGCAGCATACTAGCCGTCTCCAGGGCTCCCTGGATGCACTGGAGACCATTCAGTTTGAGTTGAATGACCTTAATGCCCAAAGTGGCAGGGCATACTTCCGTATGAGGCGGAGCCTAGTACGGAACTGCAAGACTTACCTGGAACGTCGGAGTGCCCTCCTCCAAGCAATCCCAGGCTTCTGGGCAAAAGCTGTATCCTTTACAGATTGGCACCAGAGGACCTCTTAGGGGATGTTGGTGTGGGGATTGAACCTCGGGACATGTAGGAGGGTAGCATCCTAAAAGGACACCACAGAGGTGCTCACGGTAAAATGCATTTCTACCTTATAGTTCCCTTCATCCTGGGGCTGCTGCTGTACCTCTTGCCCCAAAGTACCTTTTGATTGGGTATGTCCAACATTTCCAGGGACCAGATGCAGTGCCCACAGGTTGTCTAAGAATGGCCACACATCTATTGCTATCAGTCTAACTACAAGGGGGACAGTTGTTATCATCACATGTGCATCTTCTTCCTACTTGTCTTTTGTCACTTTTGTGGCTACTCCAAACCAAACTCACCGTGCAGGTACTGTTCTCTCCATCCCCAGGCCTTGAGGGATGAGTTTGGATAGCAGGCGAGATGATGTAGGAGTTTCAAAGAGAGAATCCTTTTATGAACTGTCTGTGACTTAACTAGATCAGCTGACTCAATGTCCCACCCCATTACCACCCTGCTTACATCACACACCAGACACCCAGACACATGGAGGTATATGAAATCCCTCTCTGCCAAGAGCCCACACAGACATCCTTCCTCAGCCTACATATAGCTGTGGATGAGAACATAGCCTAGAGAACCACTGCACACTAGATGGCATATGATCAATGAACGTTAGGTGGGGGGATATGTGTCTGGTATTGGCAAGAGGTCTAGCAGACTGCATGCTTGAAACACTTGTTGCTGACCTCTTGCTCCTGTCTAGTTCTTTTACTGGCTTGTCCCTCAAGGCTCCTTGACTAAAATCAGATTATGAATCACCCTCAGCTATCGACCATCATCAGTGAGAAAGACAAAGACATGCTCAGCTACATGGTCAATGTGGAGGTGAGTCGGGGAAGGGCATGGGGAAGGACTCCTCCTTGGTGGCCCACAAGGCCACATCTTTCTAAATCGATTTTCATGCTCCCTCTCCATCACCTGGCAGGTTGAGGAGCTCATTAGTGTGCACAAATGCTGCAAGATCATGTTCTCATTTGGGAGAAACCCCTATTTCCGGAACAGAGAGATCACTAAGAAGTATGACATTAACAGCACTGGTGAGAGGTGGCACCCTGATAGATGGATAGTATGAAGGGTTGACCACTGAGAAACATCCTCCTACACTTTAACCGTCCTTGCCTTCCCGCTGTACAGGCTATAGTGCCACTCACTCCACCCCAGTCTTATGGTTCAGGGACTATGAACCTGTGCCCCACTGCAACAGAAACCACGACACCAGGATTGACTTCTTTTCTTGGATCTTAGAGCAAAACTGCCCAGGATCAAACAGGATTGCACAGGTAACCATACCGAACGGTTGATGCGGTTTCTCCACTGTTGTGTGCAAGGAGTCTTAGTTCATACCTAACCAGTCTTTTCCTACACCAGGTGATCAGTGAGGACCTGTGGCTCAATCCCATGCAGTCAAGCCTGAAGGAAGATAGGAGGGAGAAAGTTTATAGAGATGATCTCGGTAAGGTTTGATAGCATTTGTGACCGGGAGGAAAACTGTAGTGTCCTCAGAGTGGCTCAGTGGATACCAGCCTAACTGACTTACTGGCTTTGGAGTCTGGGTGGCCATGTCAAGTACTCTGGAGCAGGTTTGATCCCCATGCCTCTGGAGAAACAGACTCTGGTGACTCTCAGTTTGTGGTATATTATAGGCAGGGGTTCCTTGGTATGCAGGAACATTTTCACATGCAGAGAAAATCTCCTTTCCTTCTTTCCTGTATGTACTCTTCTCTCACTTAGGATGGAAACATACTCCAGTGTCACATCATGTTTCCCTGTCAATCAGGTGGTCAGAGAAAATAGTTTCAAATCAACATGTGCCAAGGGCTTGGTCAGAAGAGTACCTGTCTGCATATTCCATTCCGTTCATAACTGAGTATGACGGACTAGCAGAAGCAAAGGTGCCAATGCAACACCTTTAACTAGCAACCCATGCTTACCCTCCTCTACTTCTTCATGTAGTTTTCACCTCCCTCACTGCTATTCTGATCATGGGAATTTTTGTAGGCAGCATATTGGCTATCAACAACCAGCACTCATTGTTAACTCAGATTGTTAAAAGACAGTACTAAAGCCTAGAGAATCAAAATTAATAAGAGCTCACCTGTCATGGAAATTGATAGCTAACAAACCCCCCACATACACACTCACACACATGTACATAAACATGCATTCAAAATATCATTAAGTGTCTCTCCAAGACAGTAATTCTTAATTCTCTAACAGAGTGGCAGATATTCACAGTCTTTGACACCAAACGAAAAGATAACAATTCAAAGTAAGTTTAATTGCTTTTTATGTGATGTGGTCCCATGGGTTTCTGGAACCTATCTGGAACCCATCTCTTCTAGGATTTTCGGCACTTTTGATGTGAACAAGACAGACCGTCAAACTACATCGAACAGCACACAGCCAGGAAGGCTCTTCATTCTTACCAAGGAAGATTCAACCTGTCTCACAAGGAGCTGTGAGCAAATTAGGAAGGCTGTGTGTGGGTGGGTTTCAAAGAAGGAAGGTTCTGAAGAGGTTCTGTTTTATAAGTACCTTGTTCCCACTTTATCCTTTCAAGTAGTGAGTGGAATGTAACGCAACCACTTTCTGGATGTACAAAGAAGAACCTGTAGCTCGTAGCTTTTTTCTTACTAATATTGTCTATTACCATGGTCAATTTTAACTCATAGTCCACCCCTACATTTTTTATTGTGTTTAAATAGTCTATTTTTCATAATTATTTTAATATACTACTGAATCTATTCAGATATTTTTTTGGTATATTCCTGAGGGGTATTGATACATACTTTTCGTGTTTTTGTTAGTTTTTCTTTCATTGGTTTTTGGTGGGGGCTGTGTACCCTCGTGACAGCAGCTTGTCTGCTGATGAGTTTGTGGAGAGTGTCAACTCTTTTCCATGAGTGTTTGTTGATTATGCAGCCTCTGAAACATACATGGTACTTTATTATATCTTATTAATTTATGAGAAGTCAAAATGAACTCCTTGACCTTCACATTGAGGATTTTTCCAATAGGAGAACATGTGTGTTTTAAAGAATGATACCATTCCATTGAATGTTTCAATTTTATCTTACTGCATTCTCACAGTAATGTGACTGGTGACTTTTAATGCTGTTCTTCTGCTGTCATCATTATTCCTTATTTTCATATCTACATACTCTTAAAATATTTCCTCCTTTGTTATATATTGGCCTTTCAAATGAGCAACTTAAAAAAATTGCATATCCCTCAGTAATTTGTTTCTGTTTAGTCTTTCATATTATTCTGTGAATAATATATTTTTTATTCATAAAACAATATTGTCAAGAAGGAGTGACACGATTTCAACATAATCAGTTAAAAGAAAATGAAAGAACACATCCCTTTGAAATAAGACATCACATTGTATAGTATAAATGAAAATGTTAGTCAGGATAGAGACATCCAGGATTCCTCATATTGCCCTTCAATGAATAGAATCTCTTAAAACAGTGGAACTAAAATATTGAGTATCTCCATATATTTTGTGTACAATCAAACTTGCTGGCATGGAGACTAATCCACCCATAATAGTGCTATCGGACACTGTGGAAATTCTTTCTGTTTTGTGGAGGGGAGGCCCATCATTTGCCACCAGAGTGTCATGGGTTTGATTTCATTCAGTTAACACAATATGCTGCTATGTCACTTGAAAAACAGAAAGGTACAAGCTGATGTCACAAGAAACTCTAGAAATTGCTAGTGTAGAGTGGCTATGACCTGCTTAAAATGTCCTGATTGGGTCGGATAACCTATGTCCTCAAAGGAACAATCTTAGTCTTGGACACTGTATGATGATCTAGGCAGCATTGGATAAATCTACCCAATGCAATGTTATTTGCTCTCCTGACTGCTGCTTCCGTGTACACAGATCCTTGAGAACTTCATTCTCTATTCTGTTTATCCTACTGTTTATCAACTGATCAGGTTAGAAGAACTTTGCTTCTTCTGCTTTTGTGCTGTTTCAGATCTTATTGAATTGATAGTTAAGACTACCATTCCTATGAACTGTGGTATTTGTGAACACCAGTCTAATTCCCACACCCCCACCCCAGTCATTTCTTTTATTCAAAGATATTTAAAACAATATTTTGTGGAACTTTGGCAAGCAGCATTTCTCCCTTGTAGTGACATAAATTGTTCTCTTTTCCAATATCTCATCAGATGACAAGCCCATGCAGTAATTATCTTGGTAACCAAGATCACAAGAAACAAGAAAAGGCTAATATCAGAATTCCTTGTAATTTTTGCCTTCACCTGAATAAATCTCAATAAAACCCAAACGCTTGTGCAGCCATTCATTGTTGCAGCTACTGGCTTCTGATCTGGAGCATAAAAGCTAGAGAGAGAGAGAGAGAGAGAGAGAGAGAGAGAACTCATGGAAACACTTTGTCCAAAGGACTGCTGGGCAACATGAGCACCAGCTCCACAGTCCTATGACCACCTGCCACCGGTCAGAGCTATGTCACCACTCATGACAGGGCACTGTGTGGTCTCTGTGTGTGGAGTATCAAAGCTCTTCTAATTCATGCCACTTTGGCCATGCTTTCAGTGAATCTGTCCAATGGGGTTGAACTACTTCCATGGCTTCACAGGACTGTCAGGATGCAGAGCGGCTCACCCTGGCGATGGCCTCCTCCATCACATCATGTGATGATTCTTTCTGAGTCAGGAAGGGCAAAGGAGAACCGGTGCATCAGGTTGTGGTGACAGAGCAGAGTGCTGAAAGCACCGTTGATGTCCAGGAGATCCAAACCGTCATCCTGGAAGAACCACAGCCTGAATGCTCCACAGAGATGAGGGTTGCGAAGCTGAGTCTCACCCACATTGCCCAGACTGTGAGGAGTTTCCAGGCCCTGAAGAAGGACATCATTCCTGTTAGAATTGGGGGCAGCGACACTGAGGAAGGCCCACAGGGACATGTACAGACACGTAGGCCGCAGCAGTGTGCTCTGGCTTAAGAACCAATGTGAGGTAGCACAGGACCGGGCTGGTTTCCTTGCGTCATGCAGAGGGTTGCTATGATTTGGAACCAACTTGGCACATAACAAGAAAAGGAACACACTTTCCATATGCACAAAGTCTTGTCTTTCTCTCATAGAGGGGCTGGTGGTTTTGAACCCCTGACCTTGTGGTTAGCAGTCCCACATAGAAACCCCACAACGCCAAGGCTCCCTTTGATTTCACTTGTAGTTACAACATTTTGAGTAACTCCTAGGAAGCCCTTTTGTTTTTTCTTCTGCTTTACCATTAATGACGATTTTGTTGTCAAACACATCATTCATGTTTTTTGAGAAATCAACTCGCCACTGTGTTGGGACTGAAGCACGGTAGCATGTGACAAAATCACTGGTGACTAAGAAGCCAACAGTGGGTGGTCCTAGCTGATTCAGAGAGACATTGTATTAAAAATCCTCACTCTTGCTGAGTGGAAGTGATGTGCTGATGATACACTGTGATTGAAAACATCACTCCAACCCAGTTAGGATGACAGCTCTGACCAGAGCACATGAGGAGGTTCAATGAGTGAACTTGCACAGACCGGCGAAGTCACACAACCCAGTGGGAGGAATGTGAGCACAAGCATGCTGGCCCTGTGAATCAATGTGTGTTGTGGTAGACAATGGCATGGGGATTTTTATAAAGCCATACATTTCAGCTGAAACACGGCCCATAGATTGGGTAGACACACAGTTGCTGTCAACCCTCTGACAGTGTCACTTGGTGGGGTCTCCATCCCCTTCACAGGACCTGGGAGTGGGGTGGGCTGAGTCTTGTTTTGCCTTGTAGTTTTGCTAAACACACACACTCTCTCTCTCTCTCTCTCTCTCTGTCACACACACATACACACACACACACGCACACAAACACACACTGTCATCACAGTGAAAGTAAGCCTGCAGGAAGGACAATGTGGGCAAACAAGCCAGTAGGACACGTGAAATGGAGGGTGGTTTGTCACACTCAGGGCACTGGGCCTTCATACCAAAATAATGCCGCTGGCAAATTGATCACAGGAAACACAACAGTAAAAGCGGGATTTTATCCTATCATCATTCAAAAGCAAGAGGAAAGTTGAGCCACATTCTGTCTGGGACTCCTCCCTGGGGTGACTCTGCATCCCTCAGAGAGGCACAGGTTTCTCCTTGGCTGCCTGAGGATTGGGTGAACAGCCTGAGGCTCCCCTTCTAGCCATTGCAGGTGTTCTCACCGTTGCTTAGCCTACTGCCCCCTTTTTGGAGACATATAGTATTCAGCACCACTGGGCCCTTAAGGACATTTCTATTAATGCCCACTCTCTAGGACAGCAGTTCTCAACTTCCTCAAGCCTTGACCCTCCTATGGTGGTGACCCTAACCATAATATTATATTATTGCTACTTCATCATTGTCATTTGTTATTACTTTTATGAGTCATCATGTAAATATCTGATAGGCAGGATGTCCTGTAATTGTTACATATCGAATATAATTAGACATAATGAAAGCATTGTTATTCAACACAAAATATGTCATTATATATTATGAAATATTTGTTTTTTCAGATGGTCCTAGGTGACCCCTGTGTAAGGGTCATTCCACCCCTAAAGGGGTAGTGACCCACAGGATGAGAAGCACTGTTTTAGATAAAGTGTTGATACCTGCTTTAGCAGCTCACTCCCACCCTCAAATGTTCCCGTGCCAGCCCACACCAAGGCTGGACTCACCCACTTTGGCAACCCTAAGGAGCCTTTGGTGTGGGAAGCCCACAGGGAGGGTTCTGCTGTGTGCTCTGGGGTCACCGTGAGTTAGAGTTGAGTTTGGTGTGGGGGTGGTCTAGAACCCCCTGCACGCTGGGTAGCAGCCTAGTCCATCACCTGTGCCACGCTCTGGTCGATAAGTTGAATGAGAGCCTGTACCGGCACAGGTCATGTTTGATCTGTTGTACATAAGTTTGTTCTGAGTCAGAACTGGCTCAGTAGCATTTAGCAAAACCTTTAATTAAGCTATAATATATACAATGGCCTGTTACACACAAAGAAATCTAGTGTATCATTTGTTCATGCTGCCTGTGTACCCATCTCCAAACAACTAATAATACCCCTTAGGGAAAGAAAAATATCAACACACTGTGGCAGAATCCCTAATCCTTGGTAAGAAATATTGGCCTAAGTGGTTAATAAAAAGTGGAAGAGTAAAACTGAGGGAATTTGTGAAGTATTTAGTGTCTTACAACTTGACCACAGAAATATGCATATAGATATGTATACAGGCATATTTATATAGAGATGTATATTTTACACAGGTAAATTAAATTAAAATTGCCAAAAAGTGTAGTGAAATGTTTAGACAAATTTATTCTGAATAAAGGGGTGGACCTGTGGCAGAAACACAAGTACATGTCACCCTCTCGGTTTCATTTGTGTAAATCCCTACTAGGGCTTTATATGTTTCAATCCCGGGGTTGCTGGATGGGGGACGTAATCACCAGGATGGCCTGCTAAGCAAATCAAAGTGGGGCATTTGCCCCTGGAAAGGTGTAAGAGAGGCCTGTGTGCCAACAATGTGCCTTTCAAAACCCGATGCAGTTGTGGTACTGCCTTACACCCGTTGTTCTCCTTCAGTTGTAAACTGTGGGTGTGTTTCTTTTCTCTTTTATGTAGGAGGACCACTGGCTGGAGAAACGCCCTCCTTAGCTCTTGCACATAAACTCACCAGTGAGGCACGATCATCTGCTGTAGCTTTACCTACACCTCCGTCCCATAGACAGGGTCAAAGAGCATGTCTGGACAGAAAAGGCTTGTTGGATTCTGTGCAACCACATGCTGTGTACATAGAGACACACACATTTGAGACTACCGACATACAGCAGGATATTGTAGATCTCCAAGGTTGCCTGGTTTATGGAAGAACCAGAAAGATACATTTGCTGCCCAGCAGAAAGTGAATGAAGCAACACCCTAGATTATTGAGCACACCTAAGAATCCTACAGCACACCCAGAGATCGCACCCAGTCAAGGGGGAAAAAAAAGGAGTATGACACCCTGTGCGTTGACCTGACCTTATTGTTGTAGACTCAGAAACGCATTTACCTGGTCTTCTAGGACCTGAGCCCATCCCCAAATACCCTTTACACTCAGCCTTTGTTAGCCTGAAGCATCCTAAATGATGGGAAGAGGACCTCCAGGTTGGACTGGGTGGTTTCCCAGTTGTCCAGGGAACTTCAGGGAACGGAGGAGAGACTTCTCTTGGACACCGGACAGAGAAGGAGGCTTTGTGTTGCTTCAAATCTGAAAGGTACAAATGTGGGCATCTTTAAGGGCAAGTGGAATCTAGGCCAGTGATAAGTTGGTGTATACCAGAGGTGCCCCAAAGTACCTTTTCCTGAGAAATGAACACAGGAGGGGGCACAGCACGTGCTTCCTTGGAAAGTGTAGACTGCAAGGGGCAGTGGCAAATGAGCTAGGCGCTCGCCTCTTTCCTCCACAGGGGCAAAGATTCTGCTGTGGCCCTGGAGACAGTGCCCTCTGCATCCCACGGCCCAGTATTGCAGTGACTGTGGTGGATATGCATGCGGAAGGGCAGGGGAGAAGGGTTAGCCTTAGGAATCCAGCCCTGGCCTGACGCCATCCGGATTAGTGCCTTTGGCCCTGATTCTTATGGAACTAGGATAGATTCTCACTCAAGATTCCATAATGAGGCTGCAAATGACTGCGCAGGCGCACTTTGCACTGCAACCAGGCGCTTCTGGAAGGAGGGAGGAGACCAGGGTTCTTCCCTGTAACTGCCAGTGAGGCCTCGGTTGTGAGTTCCACCACAGCTTTGGCATCTGCGCAGACAACCTTCCCATGGCGAGGGAAGCAGGATCTGCGGAAGGCCTTTTGGCCGCCTTAGGTTGTGAGGAAGCAGGCGTGGCAGTTGGCTCTTTGGAAAAGGCAAGTCCAGGGAACCCTGGGGAGCAGTTCCTTGTGAGCTTTGGCACTTCCGTAATTGGCAGAGCACACATCAGCTGAGTAGAAGGTCACCGCCACCCACCTTCTGCTTCAGGAGAGTGAGGCAGGGGAGGAACATAGAAGGCAGGTGGAAAAACAGGAGGAGGCCATAGTGTTAAAGAAGGGTGTGAGTATTGTGGAGGTAGACCTTGAGACACAGGGCTTCTTGCAGAAGCAGGAGGGGGTGGGGCATCAGGAGAAATGCGAGCAGGCCCCATCCTCACCTACTCTGCAGTCAGCCCCTGCCCCCGCCTCCCCCATCGCACCCGCTCCCCAACTCGCCTTTGCCACCTTGCCTGCACCTCGGCTGCCACTATCCTCAGAGAGGCCGCCTTTGCCGGGTACCAGCCGCCTCCAGGGCTCCCTGGATACGCTGGAGACCATTCAGTTTGAGTTGAATGACCTTAATGCCCGAAGTATCAGGGCATCCTTCCATATGAGGCGGAGCCTGGTACGGAACTGCAAAACTTACCTGGAACGTCGGAGTGCCCTCCTCCAAGCAATCCCAGGCTTCTGGGCAAAAGCTGTATCCTTTTCATGATGGCACCAGAGGACCTCTTAGGGGATGTGGGTGTGGGGATTGAACCTCGGGATATGTAGGAGGGTAGCATCCTAAAAGGACACGACAGAGGTGCCCACGATAAAATTCATTTCTACCTTATATTTCCCTTCATCCTGGGACTACTGCTGTACCTCTTACCCCAAAGTACCTTTTGATTGGGTATGTCCAAATTTTCCAGGGACCAGATGCAGTGCCCACAGGTTGTCTAAGAATGGCCACACATCTATTGCTGTCAGTCTAACTACAAGGGGGACAGTTGTTATCCTCACATGTGCATCCTCTTCCTACTTGTCTTTTGTCAGTTTTGTGGCTACTCCAAACCAAATTCACCGTGCAGATACTGTTCTCTCCATCCCCAGACCTTCAAGATGTTACCTGAGGGATGAGTTTGGATAGCAGGCGAGATGCTGTAGGAGTTTTAAAGAGAGAATCCTTTTATGAACTGTCTGTGACTTAACTAGATCAGCGGACTCAATGTCCCACCCCATTACCACCCTCCTTACATCACACACCAGACACCCAGACACATGGAGGTATTTGAAATCCCTCTCCTGCCAAGAGCCCACACAGACATCCTTCCTCAGCCTACATATAGCTGTGGATGAGAACATAGCCCACAGAACCACTGCACTCTAGATGGCATATGATGAATGAACGTTAGATTGGCGGCAAATATGTCTGATACTGTCAAGAGGTCTGGCAGACTGCATGCTTGAAACACTTGCTGCTGACCTCTTGCTCCTGTCTAGTTATTTTACTGGCTTGTCCCTCATGGCTCCTTGACTAAAATCAGATTATGAATCACCCTAAGCTATCGACCATCATCAGTGAGAAAGACAAAGACATGCTCAGCTACCTGGTCAATGTGGAGGTGAGTCAGGGAAGGGCATGGGGAAGGACTCCTCCTTGGTGGCCCACAAGGCCACATCTTTCTAAATCGATTTTCATGCTCCCTCTCCATCACCTGGCAGGTTGAGGAGCTCATTAGTGTGCACAAATGCTGCAAGATCATGTTCTCATTTGGGAGAGACCCCTATTTCCGGAACAGAGAGATCACTAAGAAGTATGACATTAACAGCACTGGTGAGAGGTGGCACCCTGATAGATGGACAGTATGAAGGGTTGACCACTGAGAAACATCCTCCACCACTTTAACCATCTTGCCTTCCCGCTGTACAGGCTATAGTGCCACTCACTCCACCCCAGTCTTGGGGTTCAGGGACTATGAACCTGTGCCCCACTGCAACAGAAACCAACACCAGGAATGACTTCTTTTCTTGGATCTCAGAGCACAACTGCCCAGGATCAAACAGGATTACACAAGTAACCGTACCGAACGGTTGGTGCGGTTTCTCCACTGTTGTTTGCAAGGAGTCTTAGTTCATACCTAACCAGTCTTTTCCTACACCAGGTGATCAGTGAGGACCTGTGGCTCAATCCCATGCAGTCAAGCCTGAAGGAAGATAGGAGGGAGAAAGTTTATAGAGAAGATCTCGGTAAGGTTTGATAGCATTTGTGACCGGGAGGAAATTATAGCGTCCTCAGAGTGGCTCAGTGGAATACCAGCCAAACTGACTTACTGGCTTTGGAGTCTGGGTGGCCATGTCAAGTACTCTGGAGCAGGTTTGATCCCCATGCCTCTGGAGAAACAGACTCTGGGGACTCTCAGTTTGTGGTATCTTATAGGCAGGGGTTCCTTGGTATGCAGGAACATTTTCACATGCAGAGAAAATCTCCTTTCCTTCCTTCCTGTATGTACTCTTCTCTCACTTAGGATGGAAACATACTCCAGTGTCACATCATGTTTCCCTGTCAATCAGGTGGTCAGAGAAAATAGTTTCAAATCAACATGTGCCAAGGGCTTGGTCAGAAGAGTACCTGTCTGCATATTCCATTCCGTTCATAACTGAGTATGACAGACTGACAGAAGCAAAGGTGCCATTGCAACACCTTTAACTAGCAACCCATGCTTACCCTCCTCTACTTCTTCATGTAGTTTTCACCTCGCTCACTGCTATTCTGATCATGGGAATTTTTGTAGGCAGCATATTTGGCTATCAACAACCAGCACTCATTGTTACACAGATTGTTAAAAGACAGTACTAAAGCCTAGAGAATCAAAATTAATAAGAGCTCACATGTCATGGAAATTGATAGCTAACAAACCCCCCACATACACACTCACACACATGTACATAAACATGCATTCAAAATATCATTAAGTGTCTCTCCAAGACAGTAATTCTTAATTCTCTAACAGAGTGGCAGATATTCACAGTCTTTGACACCAAACGAAAAGATAACAATTCAAAGTAAGTTTAATTGCTTTTTATGTGATGTGGTCCCATGGGTTTCTGGAACCTATCTGGAACCCATCTCTTCTAGGATTCTCGGCACTTTTGATGTGAACAAGACAGACCGTCAAACTACATCAAACAGCACACAGCCAGGAAGGCTCTTCATTCTTACCAAGGAAGATTCAACCTGACTCACAAGGACCTGTGAGCAAAGGAGGAAGGTTGTGTGTGGATGGGTTTCTAAGACGGAAGGTTATGAAGACGTTCTGTTTTATAAGTACCTTGTTCCCACTTTATCCTTTCAAGTAGTGAGTGGAATGTAACGCAACCACTTTCTGGATGTACAAAGAAGAACCTGCAATTCGTAGCTTGTTTCTTACTAATATTGTCTATTACCATGGTCAATTTTAATTCATAGGCCACCCCTACAATTTTGAATGTGTTTAAATAGTCTATTTTTCATAATTATTTTAATATACTACTGAATCTATTCAGATATTTTTTCGGTATATTCCTGAGGGGTATTGATACATACTTTTCGTGTTTTTGTTAGTTTTTCTTTCATTGGTTTTTGGTGGGGGCTGTGTACCCTCGTGACAGCAGCTTGTCTGCTGATTAGTTTGTGGAGAGTGTCAACTCTTTTCCGTGAGTGTTTGTTGATTATGCAGCCTCTGAAACATACATGGTACTTTATTATATCTTATTAATTTATGAGAAGTCAAAATGAACTCCTTGGCCTTCACATTGAGGATTTTTCCAATAGGAGAACATGTGTGTTTTAAAGAATGATACCATTCCATTGAATGCTTCAATTTTATCTTAATGCATTCTCACAGTAATGTGACAGGTGACTTTTAATGCTGTTCTTCTGCTGTCATCATTATTCCTTATTTTCATATCTACATACTCTTAAAATATTTCCTCCTTTGTTATATAGTGGCCATTCAAATGAGCAACTTTAAAAAAAATTGCATATCCCTCAGTAATTTGTTTCTGTTTAGTCTTTCATATTATTCTGTGAATAATATATTTTTTATTCATAAAACAATATTGTCAAGAAGGAGTGACACGATTTCAACATAATTGTTAAAAGAAAATGAAAGAACACATCCCTTTGAAATAAGACATCACATTGTATAGTATAAAGAAAAATGTTAGTCAGGATAGAGACATCCAGGATTCCTCATATTGCCCTTCAATGAATAGAATTTCTTAAAACAGTGGAACTAAAATATTGAGCATCTCCATATATTTTGTGTACAATCAAACTTGCTGGCATGGAGACTAATCCACCCATAATAGTGCTATCGGACAATGTGGAAATTCTTTCTGTTTTGTGGAGGGGAGGCCCATCATTTGCCACCAGAGTGTCATGGGTTTGATTTCATTCAGTTAACACAATATGCTGCTATGTCACTTGAAAAACAGAAAGATACAAGCTGATGTCACAAGGAACTCTAGAAATTGCTAGTGTAGAGTGGCTATGACCTGCTTAAAATGTCCTGATTGGGTCGGATAACCTATGTCCTCAAAGGAACAATCTTAGTCTTGGACACTGTATGATGATCTAGGCAGCATTGGATAAATCTACCCAATGCAATGTTATTTGCTCTCCTGACTGCTGCATCCGTGTACACAGATCCTTGAGAACTTCATTCTCTATTCTGTTTATCCTACTGTTAATCAACTGATCAGGTTAGAAGAACTTTGCTTCTTCTGCTTTTGTGCTGTTTCAGATCTTATTGAATTGATAGTTAAGACTACCATTCCTATGAACTCTGGTATTTGTGAACACCAGTCTAATTCCCACACCCCCACCCCAGTCATTTCTTTTATTCAAAGACATTTAAAACAATATTTTGTGGAACTTTGGCAAGCAGCATTTCTCCCTTGTAGTGACATAAATTGTTCTCTTTTCCAATATCTCATCAGATGACAAGCCCGTGCAGTAATTATCTTGGTAGCCAAGATCACAAGAAACAAGAAAAGGCTAATATCAGAATTCCTTGTAATTTTTGCCTTCACCTGAATAAATCTCAATAAAACCCTAAAGCTTGTGCAGCCATTCATTGTTGCAGCTACTGGCTTCTCACCTGGAGCATAAAAGCTAGAGAGAGAGAGAGAGAGAGAGAGAGAGAGAGAGAGAGAGAGAGAGAGAGAGAGAGAGAGAGAGAGAGAGAACTCATGGAAACACTTTGTCCAAAGGACTGCTGGGCAACATGAGCACCAGCTCCACAGTCCTACGACCACCTGCCACCGGTCAGAGCTATGTCACCACTCATGACAGGTCACTGTGTGGTCTCTGTGTGTGGAGTCTCAAAGCTCTTCAAATTCATGCCACTTTGGCCATGCTGTCAGTGAACCTGTCCAATGGGGTAGAACTACCTCCATGGCTTCACAGGACTGTCAGGATGCAGAGCGGCTCACCCTGGCAATGGCCTCCTCCATCACATCATGTGATGATTCTTTCTGAGTCAGGAAGAGTAAAGGAGAACCGGTGCATCAGGTGGTGGTGACAGAGCGGAGTGCTGAAAGCACCGTTGATGTCCAGGAGAGCCAACCGTCATCCTGGAAGAACCACAGCCTGAATGCTCCTCAGAGATGAGGGTTGCGAAGCTGAGTCTCACCCACATTGCCCAGACTGTGAGGAGTTTCCAGGCCCTGAAGAAGGACATCATTCCTGTTAGAATGGAGGGGCAGCGACACTGAGGAAGGCCCTCACGGACATGTACAGACACGTAGGCCGCAGCAGTGTGCTCTGGCTTAAGAACCAATGTGAGGTAGCACAGGACCGGGCTGGTTTCCTTACGTCATGCAGAGGGTTGCTATGCTTTGGAACCAACTTGGCACCTAGCAAGAAAAGGAACACACTTTCCATAAGCACAGAGACTCGTCTTTCTCTCATAGACGTGCTGGTGGTTTTGAACCCCTGACCTTGTGGTTAGCAGTCCCACATGGAAACCCCACAATGCCAGGGCTCCCTTTGATTTCATTTGTAGTTACAACATTTTGAGTAACTCCTAGGAAGCCCTTTTGATTTTTCTTCTGCTTTTCCATTAATGACGGTTTTGTTCTCAAAGACATCATTCATGTTGTTTGAGAAATCAACTTGCCACAGTGTTGGGACTAAAGCACGAAGCATGTGACAAAATCACTGGTGACTAAGAAGCCAAGAGTGGGTGGTCCTAGCTGATTCAGAGAGACATTGTATTAAAAATCCTCACTCTTGCTGAGTGGAAGTGATGTGCTGATGATACACTGTGATTGAAAACATCACTTCAACCCAGTATGGATGACAGCTCTGACCAGAGCACATGAGGAGGTTCAATGGGTGAACTTGCACAGACCGGTGAAGTCACACAACCTTGTGGGAGGAATGTGGGCACAAGCATGCTGGCCCTGTGAATCAATGTGTGTTGTGGTAAACAATGGCATGGGGATTTTTATAAAGCCATACATTTCAGCTGAAACACGGCACACAGATTGGGTAGACACAGAGTTGCTGTCAGCCCTCTGACAGTGTCACTTGGTGGGGTCTCCATCCCCTTCACAGGACCTGGGAGTGGGGTGGGCGGAGTCTTGTTTTGCCTTGTAGTTTTGCTGAACACACACACACTCTCTCTCAATCTATCTGTCACACACACATACACACACACACACGCACACAAACACACACTGTCATCACAGTGAAAGTAATACTGCAGGCAGGACAATGTGGGCAAACAAGCCAGTAGGACACGTGAAATGGAGGGTGGTTTGTCACACTCAGGGCACTGGGCCTTGATACCAAAATAATGCCGCTGGCGAATTGATCACAGGAAACCCAACAGTATAAGAGGGATTTTATCCTATAATCATTCAAAAGCAAGAGGAAAGGAGAGCCACATTCTGTCTGGGACTCCTCCCTGGGGTGACTCTGCATCCCTCAGAGAGGCACAGGTTTCTCCTTGGCTGCCTGAGGATTGGGTGAACAGCCTGAGGCTCCCCTTCTAGCCATTGCAGGTGTTCTCACAGTTGCTTAGCCTACTGCCCCCTTTTTGGAGTCATAAAGTATTCAGCACCCCCGGGCCCTTAAGGACATTTCTATTAATGCCCACTCTCTAGGACAGCAGTTCTCAAACTTCCTCAGGCCTTGACCCTCCTAAAGTGGTGACCCTAACCATAATATTATATTATTGCTACTTCATCATTGTCATTTGTTATTACTGTTATGAATCATCATGTGAATATCTGATATGCAGGATGTCCTGTAATTGTTACAAATCGAATATAATTAGACATAATTAAAGCATTGTTATTCAACACAAAATATGTCAGTATATATTACGAAATATTTATGTTTTTTCCGATCATCCTAGGTGACCCCTGTGTAAGGATCATTCCACCCCTAAAGGGGTAGTGACCCACAGGATGAGAAACTGTTTTAGATAAAGTGTTGATACCTGCTTTAGCAGCTCACTCCCACCCTCAAATGTTCCCGTGCCAGCCCACACCAAGGCTGGACTCACCCACTTTGGCAACCCTAAGGAGCCTTTGGTGTGGGAAGCCCACAGGGAGGGTTCTGCTGTGTGTTCTGGGGTCACCGTGAGTAAGAGTTGAGTTTGGTGTGGGGGTGGTCTAGAACCCCCTGCACGCTGGGTAGCAGCCTAGTCGATCACCTGTGCCATGCTCTGGTCGATAAGTTGAATGAGAGCCTGTACAGGCACAGGTCATGTTTGATCTGTTGTACATAAGTTTGTTCTGAGTCAGAACTGGCTCAGTAGCACATAGCAAAACCTTTAATTAAGCTATAATATGATACAATGGCCTGTTACACACAAAGAAATCTAGTGTATTATTTGTTCATGCTGCCTCTGTACCCTTCTCCAAACAACCAATAATACCCCTTAGGGAAAGAAAAATATCAACACACTGTGGCAGAATCCCTAATCCTTGGTAAGAAATATTGGCCTAGTGGTTAATAAAAAGCGGAAAAGTAAAACGGAGGGAATTTGTGAAGTATTTAGTGTCTTACAACTTGACCACAGAAATATGCATATAGATATGTATACATGCATATTTATATAGAGATGTATATTTTACACAGGTAAATTAAATTAAAATTGCCAAAAAGTGTAGTGAAATGTTTAGACAAATTTAATCTGAATAAAGGGGTGGAACTGCGGCAGAAACACAAGTACGTGTCACCCTCTCTGTTCCATATGTGTAAATCCCTACTAGGGCTTTATATGTTTCATTCGCGGGGTTGCTGGATTGGGGACGTAATCACCAGGATGGTCTGCTAAGCAAATCAAAGTGGGGCATTTGCCCCTGGAAAGGTGTCAGAGAGGCCAGTGTGCCCACAATGTGCCTTTCAAACCCGACGCTGTTGTGGTACTGCCTTACACCCGTTGGTCTCCTTCAGTTGTAAACTGTGGGTGTGTTTCTTTTCTCTTTTATGTAGGAGGACCATTGGCTGGAGAAACGCCCTCCTTAGCTCTTGCACATAAACTCACCAGTGAGGCACGATCATCTGCTGTCTCTTTACCTACATCTCCGCCCCATAGACAGGGTCAAAGAGCATGGCTGGACAGAAAAGGCTTGTTGGATTCCGTGCAACCATATGCTGTGTACCTAGAGACACCCACATATGAGACAACCGACATTCAGCAGGATCCTGTAGACCTCCAAGGTTGCCTGTCTTATGGAAGAACCAGAAAGATACATTTGCTGCCCAGCAGAAAGTGAATGAAGCAACACCCTAGATTATTTAGCACACCTAAGAATCCCAAGCACACCCAGAGATGGCACCCAGTCAAGGGGGAAAAAGGAGTATGACACCCTGCGCGTTGACCTTACCTTAGAACCCGTGGCTAATTGCTGTAGACTCAGAAACGCATATACCTGGTCTTCTAGGGCGTGAGCCCATCCCCAAATACCCTTTACACTCAGCCTTTGTTAGCCTGAAGCAGCTGAAATGATGGGGAGACCTCCAGGTTGGCCTGTGTGGCTTCCCAGTTGTCCAGGGAGCTTCAGGGAAGGGATGGAGAGACTTCTCTTGGACACCGGACAGAAAAGGAGGCTTTGTGTTGCTTCAAATCTGAAAGGTACAAATGTGGGCATCTTTCAGGGCAAGTGGAATCTAGGCCTGTGATAAGTTGGTGTACACCGGAGGTGCCCCAAAGTACCTTGTCCTGACAAATGAACACAGGAGGGGGCACAGCACGTGCTTCCATGGAAAGTGTAGACTGCAACGGGCAGTGCCAAATGAGCTAGGCAGTCGCCTCTTTCCTCCAGAGGGGCAAAGATTCTGCTACGGCCCTGGAGACAGCGCCCTCTGCACCCCACGGCCCAGTGTTGCAGTGACTGTGGTGGATATGCATGCGGAAGGGCAGGGGAGAAGCGTTAGCCTTAGGAACCCAGCCCTGGCCTGACACCTCCGGATTAGTGCCTTTGGCCGTGATGCTTGTGGAACTAGGATAGTTTCTCACTCAAGATTCCATAATGAGGCTGCAAATCACTGCGCAGGCGCACTTTGCTCTGCAACCAGGCGCTTCTGGAAGGAGGGAGGAGACCAGGGTTCTTCCCTGCAACTGCCAGAGAGGCCTCGGTTGTGAGTTCCACCGCTTTGGCTTCTCGCAGACAACCTTCCCATGGCGAGGGAAGCAGGATCTGGGGAAGGCCTTTTGGCCGCCATGGGTTGTAAGGAAGCAGGCGTGGCAGTTGGCTCTTTGGAAAAGGCAAGTCCGGGGAACCATGGGGAGCAGATCCCTGTGAGCTGTGGCACTTCCGCATTGGCAGAGCACGCAGCAGCTGAGGAGAAGGTCACCGCCACCCACCTTCTGCTTCAGGAGAGTGAGGCAGGGGAGGAACATAGCAGGCAGGTGGAAAAACAGGAGGAGGCCGTAGTGTTAAAGAAGGGTGTGAGTATTGTGGAGGTAGACCTTGAGACACAGGGCTTGTTGCAGAAGCAGGAAGGGGTGGGGCATCAGGAGAAATGTGAGCAGGCCCCAACCTCACCTACTCTGCAGTCAGCCCCTGCCCCCGCCTCTCCCATCGCACCCGCTCCCCAACTCGCCTCTGCCACCTTGCCTGCACCTCGGCTGCCACTATCCTCAGAGGCCGCCATTGCCGGGTACCAGCCGCCTCCAGGGCTCCCTGGATGCGCTGGAGACCATTCAGTTTGAGTTGAATGACCTTAATGCACGAAGTGGCAGGGCATACTTCCGTATGAGGCGGAGCCTGGTACGGAACTGCAAGACTTACCTGGAACGTCGGAGTGCCCTCCTCCAAGCAATCCCAGGCTTCTGGGCAAAAGCTGTATCCTTTTCATGATGGCACCAGAGGACCTCTTAGAGGATGTGGGTGTGGGGATTGAACCTCGGGATATGTAGGAGGGTCGCATCCTAAAAGGAAACGACAGAGCTGCCGACGGTAAAATTCATTTCTACCTTATAGTTCCCTTCATCCTGGAACTACTGCTGTACCTCTTGCCCCAAAGTACCTTTTGATTGGGTATGTCCTACATTTCCAGGGACCAGATGCAGTGCCCACAGGTTGTCTAATCATGGCCACACATCTATTGCTATCAGTCTAACTACAAGGGGGACAGTTGTTATCCTCACATGTGCATCCTCTTCCTACTTGTCTTTTGTCAGTTTTGTGGCTACTCCAAACCAAACTCACCGTGCAGATACTGTTTTCTCCATCCCCAGACCTTCAAGATATTACCTGAGGGATGAGTTTGGATAGCAGGCGAGATGCTGTAGGAGTTTCAAAGAGAGAATCCTTTTATGAACTGTCTGTGACTTAACTAGATCAGCGAACTCAATGTCCCTCCCCATTACCACCCTCCTTACATCACACACCAGACACCCAGACACATGGAGGTATTTGAAATCCCTCTCTGCCAAGAGCCCACACAGACATCATTCTTCAGCCTACACAGAGCTGTGGATGAGAACATAGCCCACAGAACCATTGCATTCTAGAGGGCATATGATGAATGAACGTTAGGTTGGGGGAAATGTGTCTGGTATTGGCAAGAGTTCTCGCAGACTGCATGCTTGAAACACTTGCTGCTGACCTCTTGCTCCTGTCTAGTTCTTTTACTGGCTTGTCCCTCAAGGCTCCTTGACGAAAATCAGATTATGAATCACCCTCAGCTATCGACCATCATCAGTGAGAAAGACAAAGACATGCTCAGCTACCTGGTCAATGTGGAGGTGAGTCGGGGAAGGGCATGGGGAAGGACTCCTCCTTGGTGGCCCACAAGGCCACATCTTTCTAAATCGATTTTCATGCTCCCTCTCCATCACCTGGCAGGTTGAGGAGCTCATTAGTGTGCACAAATGCTGCAAGATCATGTTCTCATTTGGGAGAAACCCCTATTTCCGGAACAGAGAGATCACTAAGAAGTATGACATTAACAGCACTGGTGAGAGGTGGCACCCTGACAGATGGATAGTATGAAGGGTTGACCACTGAGAAACATCCTCCTACACTTTAACCGTCCTTGCCTTCCCACTGTACAGGCTATAGTGCCACTCACTCCACCCCAGTCTTATGGTTCAGGGACTATGAACCTGTGCCCCACTGCAACAGAAACCATGACACCAGGATTGACTTCTTTTCTTGGATCTCAGAGCAAAACTGCCCAGGATCAAACAGGATTGCACAGGTAACCATACCGAACGGTTGATGCGGTTTCTCCACTGTTGTGTGCAAAGAGTCTTAGTTCATACCTAACCAGTCTTTTCCTACACCAGGTGATCAGTGAGGACCTGTGGCTCAATCCCATGCAGTCAAGCCTGAAGGAAGATAGGAGGGAGAAAGTTTATAGAGAAGATCTCGGTAAGGTTTGATAGCATTTGTGACCGGGAGGAAAACTGTAGTGTCCTCAGAGTGGCTCAGTGGATACCAGCCTAACTGACTTACTGGTTTTGGAGTCTGGGTTGCCATGTCAAGTACTCTGGAGCAGGTTTGATCCCCAGGCCTCTGGAGAAACAGACTCTGGTGACTCTCAGTTTGTGGTATCATATAGGCGGGGGTTCCTTGGTACGCAGGAACATTTTCACATGCAGAGAAAATCTCCTTTCCTTCTTTCCTGTATGTACTCTTCTCTCACTTAGGATGGAAACATACTCCAGTGTCACATCATGTTTCCCTGTCAATCAGGTGGTCAGAGAAAATAGTTTCAAATCAACATGTGCCAAGGGCTTGGTCAGAAGAGTACCTGTCTGCATATTACATCCCTTTCATAACTGAGTATGACGGACTAGCAGAAGCAAAGGTGCCAATGCAACACCTTTAACTAGCAACCCATGCTTACCCTCCTCTACTTCTTCATGTAGTTTTCACCTCCCTCACTGCTATTCTGATCATGGGAATTTTTCTTGGCAGCATATTGGCTATCAACAACCAGCACTCATTGTTAACACAGATTGTTAAAAGACAGTACTAAAGCCTAGAGAATCAAAATTAATAAGAGCTCACATGTCATGGAAATTGATAGCTAACAAACCCCCCACATACACACTCACACACATGTACATAAACATGCATTCAAAATATCATTAAGTGTCTCTCCAAGACAGTAACTCTTAATTCTCTAACAGAGTGGCCTGTATTAACATTCTTTGACACCAAATGAAAAGATAACATTTTAAAGTAAGTTTAATTGCCTTTTATGTGATGTGATTGAGTGGTCCCATGGATTTCTGGAACTCATCTCTTCTAGGATTCTCGGCACTTTCGATGTGAACAAGACAGACCGTCAAACTACGTCGAACAGCACACAGCCAGGAAGGCTCGTCATTCTAACCAAGGAAGATTCAACCTGTCTCACAAGGAGCTGTGAGCAAATTAGGAAGGCTGTGTGTGGGTGGGTTTCAAAGAAGGAAGGTTCTGAAGAGGTTCTGTTTTATAAGTACCTTGTTCCCACTTTATCCTTTCAAGTAGTGAGTGGAATGTAACGCAACCACTTTCTGGATGTACAAAGAAGAACCTGCAATTCGTAGCTTGTTTCTTACTAATATTGTCTATTACCATGGTCAATTTTAATTCATAGGCCACCCCTACAATTTTGAATGTGTTTAAATAGTCTATTTTTCATAATTATTTTAATATACTACTGAATCTATTCAGATATTTTTTCGGTATATTCCTGAGGGGTATTGATACATACTTTCTGTGTTTTTGTTAGTTTTTCTTTCATTGGTTTTTGGTGGGGGCTGTGTACCCTCGTGACAGCAGCTTGTCTGCTGATGAGTTTGTGGAGAGTGTCAACTCTTTTCCATGAGTGTTTGTTGATTATGCAGCCTCTGAAACATACATGGTACTTTATTATATCTTATTAATTTATGAGAAGTCAAAATGAACTCCTTGGCCTTCACATTGGGACACTATGGGACAGGAAGGAAAAGTCACTCAGAGCACAGTTTTTGTGTGAGTACAGTGTTTCTCTTCTGTTCACTACACTCCTATCCTTCTGGAATAAAGTTGTGTCTTCCTCCTAAGGACTGCGAGTTGCATTAGTTCACCTATTAGGGGCCCTGCAGAGTCAAGGATGGAAAGAATGTAGTTTTCATCTATAAGCTGGGGATTCCCCAGATGATGGCGCTTGTGGGGTTCACTTGAGTCTGACTGTATTGCACCTGATTGCCCAGCAGGTGATGCAATCTCCTGCTTGGTGTTACAAGCAGTGCATTCTGCTGCAATGGCGTATCCTCCAAGGAGTGCCTCCAAGGAGTGCTGGGTGCAGGTAGCACCCAGTCATGGCAGCAACTCCTTCTGGGGCTGAGGCTATGTCTGGGGAAGGGGTTTAGATTGCTCTTCTGAACCTCCCTCCCAATCCATTTCTTCCAAAAGCCCCTGTGACTTCATGATGTGCTCAGCTTGCACCACAAATTCTTCTTCCAGCCTCTAGTGACCTGTAGGAACAGGAGGTCAAAGGTGGCCTCCCAGGGCATCTGTTTCTACAGCTTCACCTCAGTGGGTGCTCATTCTGCCAATGCCGACATGCTACTATTTACAAGGGGGCATCTCCCACAAGTGTCCTGGACTCCTTCATTCTAAAGGGCCAATTGGAAAGCCCCTGTGCTTACATCCTTCCACTAACAAAGAGCCCAACCCAGATGCTGCCTCACTCACCTTGGTGATGTGGTGAGGTGAACGTGCCAGAGGTTCAGGACTGGCCCTCATGGATGCCCTGAGAGTGCGAAAGCAGGCGCTGCAGCCCATGAAGGCCCAAGTAGGCATTCTGGGCAGTTCCAGGATGAAAGTGCAAAGCGTGCCTGGGACAGAACCTTAGGGCCTTCTCAAGGCCTGGCCTGGAGCTTTCTAGGGGGCTGGGTGAGGGACCTTTGCCACTCCCATTCCTGGGCCCCGGCACCAAATGGGAGTCACCAGGTAAGGGCACCTCAAGACATTCCCTTTCACCCTGCTCTACCATCCCATAAATCCTGCACAATTTCAGTGTGTTGACTCTGCAATACTGGACAGCCTGTAGTGGTCCCCACATCACTGGGCACTGCAGAATCTTTGCCCCTGTGGAGGGAAGATGCCAGAACCTTGCTCATTGGTGCAGCCCCTGGCAACATCCCCACCTTCCTTGAAGGTGAGAGCTGGAGCTTCAACCAGGATCACATGCCGAATTCTACATGCCCTGATTTTTGCCTACTCCTTAAGGATTCTCACCAGGTGAAACCTGAAGCCTCCTTTCTTCACTGGCATCCAAGAGAAATGCTTACAAGCTTCTCAGCTGCAAGGTTCCACCTCTCATTCCTTGAGGTTCCTTGGGTACCTACATGCCCCGCAGCCCACCCTGAAGCCATCTTCTCATCAGTCAGCTCCTTCAGACAAACAATGGATGACAGGAGAAGCTCCGGGCATGCCAGGGACAGGCCCTGCAAGGTCAGGCATAATTGTTTCTGTGTCCACAGATGTTTAGCTCCACATTTAAAGTTGGCCAAATTCAGGAACTCAATCCTACATCACTCTCAGAAACACCAGTCCGAAGAACCGTCACACACCCTATGCATCATGGTTCTTGGGGCACACCAAGCCAGCTTTGAAGTTCAGAATGATCAGGAGGCTTCATTGGCTGTTCCTCTCTGGGGTAACAGCTGTGTGAGGCCTTCATTCTTGCCCCTTTCCTATGGGAAGCGCTATGGACCCATTTCTCGGCCCTTGTCTTTTCACTGGGAGTAATTTGGGTGGAAAATTATGTAGGGAACTGAGGTCGCCAACTATGAGCCTGGTAATCTGGATGGCAGACAGACTAAGAAGAGCCCTGAGAAAGGGAGTCCCTGGTAGCTTTGGGTGCCAGAAGCAGTTTGGAGACAGACTCTCCAGGCTCCTGGCCTTCAGTCCCAGGGGGACTACCACCCTGTTTGCTCTCCGCTGGTATGTACAAGAACATCTGAAGTCCACTTAAAATGCCTAGGGTATGCAATACTGTGGCAGGGGATTCAGCCATGTATCCCATCACAAATACCAAAGACAGGTGGTGGCACTTTGCCTGGAGTTCCCATTAGTGTGAGGTATTCAATTCCTATCATTCCCCCTGTTCAGAATCCCCATTGCACAGGTGAGGAATGAAGGATGAGGAATGCCAGATGACTGGCCAATGTCAGCCAGAATTTGAGAAGCAGAAGTCAGACCTGAAGTCACACCTGTTGATTCCAAAGCCTACCTTTTGCCTCTGTGCTCCTTCTGAGTACCCTCTGTACCCTGCACATGCAGAGCCCAGTCTAGGGATGGGGGACAGCTAGGCACATAAGTGATTGTCCTCACATTCTAGGCACTGGTCATTAAATGAGGTCATTATCTGTTGCTGTTGTGCTCCTGTGTTCATCCCTCAACCATCTTTCCTTCATACTGAGATGATTTTCATGCTACCCGGATGCTTGGGTATGACCAAGTCATACTAGGAGCAAAGGCTTGGTGATCTACTTTCACAATCAATTCATGCAAACCTTAAAGATCACAACAGAACATTGACTGGCACACTGAACGTGGACCTCTGCAGGCAGGATCCATGGCTAGAGAATATCATGTTTGATGACATCCAGGTCTGGGAGGGCATGTGAGATCCTGTGCAAGATGAATTGGCCCTTTGCATAGGCTGGTGATTGTGTGAGGAATGCAGAATCAAGCAGTGTCTTATGCATTTCCATATAGGGCTCTCCGGAATCAGAGTCAACATGGTAGCAGCTGACAACAGGAACAACAACAAATAGTAGCAACACTAAGTGAATGTCTACAAACAAGTAAACACTTCCAATAATTTACAACTCCAAGCCATTGTTCCTTTTTCTGACAGGTGACTGGAATGGCTGTGGTGGCTCTGCTTCAGGCTCTGGGTGGGGTTCAGGGCAGGCTTCACATCTCTCTGGTTCTCCCGACCCCAGCAGCAGCCCAGTGCTTGTCTTTATGGCAGAGAGGAACATGTGGAACTTCTTAAGATTTGTCCTTGCAAAGGGCGCTTTGGCCCTGGGCCCCACATGCCACAAGAAGTCCCATAACAGTGAGTTTGGGGAGACACTCTCCAGTCATATGGCAAAAGCAGGGCTGTCTACTGTCTCACAGAACTTTAGGAAGTAGCAGAGGCTGATGATCCAAAATCTCTGCCTCGGAGAAGCCAGGCTTGTGGTAAGGAACCTGCATGGCATTTCCTCCAAACAAAGAGTCCATCAACAGCAAGACAAAACATTAAGTTATGTACCCTTAATAAAAAGAGACTGTCAATGAGAGTGAGACACAATGCTTTCTTGTCGAACCGCAAACCTATTTCATTTTTATTGAAAGAGCTATACTTACTCAGACATGGAAGGGACTGCTATAGTTACACTTTTTGACAAGGTTTATTCTTGCATAGGCAGTGGCATTTGTGCCCTAGGGCCACCCACCAAAGAGACTGTGACATGTCATCCCTTGTAAGACACATGGAGATATCAGGGGTATGAAAACGTGTGTTGTGGAATAGATGCAATCTAAAGTGAACACTGAGTGTTGCCTCTGGACTAAGCACAATGCTAGGAGCCTTAGCGGTGTGCTCAGCAGTATCCTCAGGAGCTTAGCAGTATCCTCAGGGTGGGGCTTTCAAGCCCACCCAGGGCCTTGGAGGGAGAACTGCCCAGGCTTCTGCTTCTGTAAAGTTTGCAAAACCTTAAGGGGCAGTGAAACTCTGGCACTGGGGCTCCCTGTGAATCAAAAGTGACTCAATGGCGCCTCACATCATCAATATCACAGGCAACCCATGAGGGAGAGAGGCTCGTCTCCATTTCAAAAACCAGTTGAGCAGGGTGAAAATGCATCTGTTGCCTTGGCTCAGGCTAGCAATCAGTAAGGGGCAGAGTTGAAACGTCAGCGGATCCGACTCCAGAGACAAACTGCACCTCAGAGTTCTCAGCTGTCACTTGGGAATGATAGAGGCAACTCCCACATGGGATACTGTGAGAATCAGAGTTATAGAAAACAGTGTCAGACACGGAGTGCTCCCAACATCTGGTGACAGTTCTTCACAAAGGTGCTAGGAGCCATCAGGTCGCCTTTGCCTCCCAGAATGTCCCCCACCGCCCCCACCACCCCGACCTTATGTGACGGAACAGACCTGTCCCCACAGGTTTTTCTCAGCTGTCAGCTTTGTGAAAGTAAGTTCCCAGAGCTTGCTTTCACTGGCAGAGGATTTGGCAACTATCTGAGCACTTAACAGTAGCACCCACTAGCGTTCCCTTTTCCTGGTTGAGTAGGGGTCCGCCATTGTGTGTGGGCCAGTGCTTTCTGCTTCACCAGGCGCAAGATACTCCTTTTTGCCCGCGAGGAGAAAGGCCGAGCAGGGCCCTTTCAGTTTCCGGCCTGGGCTGCTGGGCGTGGCGAAAGGCATGGGCTTCTCCGATAGAGGGCGCCGGAGAGAGGAAGTGGAGGTGGGGAAAGTGTTCCATTTCCTGGTTCCGCAGGTACTCCCTGGGCGGGACCTTCCTGGGCCCCACGAGGCGGAGACTGCAGCGCGAGGCGGGTGGAGAGAAGTTCCGGCCGAGATCCCCTTCCCCAAGGACCTCTCTTTGCGGCAGTTGTTAGCCACGTGTGGCCGGTGAGACTGTCTGTGAGCAACTTCTCAGCTTTCCGAAAGGGCTGACTTCTGGTAAGCCCCACTTCTCAGTGGGAGAGCTTTTTCATTTTCGCTCTTGCTGTTCAGTAAACCCCAGCCATGTTTCTTCAATGAAAGGCTTGAACCTGGCCCTTGAAGGGTATGTGCGGGGCGGGTTGGGGTGAGGGTAACTGGAGATGGGGCTAGATCATCCTTGGAGCTGTATTCTCATCTTGTGCGGGGGTCTCTTCTTTGAGCCTCCCAGCGTTGGGGTGACTCTGGGGGCGGAGGTTTTCCGTGGGGGACCTCTTTCAGCAACTCTAAGAGTTAGGACACGGGAACTCAGTGTGCCTTTTCCTGGAGACCATGTCTCCGACTGAAATGGAAAACGCCTCCTCAGAGGTTCTATGCAGGGGTGCGATTCAGATACGTTAACAACCGGCTTGTGCCCTAATGATCATTAGATGCCCCCCAAAAAGAAAGAAGACCTAAAGGTAGCTTATTATTTGGCACAGTCAATGCTAAGACCACTAAAAGAGGTCCATAAAACTACGCTATGTTAAAGGGAAGAGTCTTAAGATATTAATGAAAAATTTAAATAATGCTCCAAAACAAAACAATGTAACGTATCTGAGACACACCCATACTGTCTTCACTTGTAATAGTATTTACTTGCATGCAACACTATGGGCTGTTTGATTTATCCTTAGGAAGTAGCAGGAGTAGGATTCCTTCCTTTAGAGGTAGACCAATTAGACAATAGTCATTTTGGTTTGATAGATTAGAAATAGCTGGGCGAATTGCCCTCTCTGCATACTTTATGTTCATCTTTGTAAACTACCTTTTCGATCTAATAGCAATAGTTCTGACAGTATTTCTAGCCCTTTGAACACGATCAGGAATTGCATAATTCACACATAGTACTTTGTGGGAATTGGGCATAATGAAAACGGAAAAGAATGGTGACATGTCACACAATGGTTGTTTGGCACTTTCTTTCTTTTACGTTTTATGCTTTACTTTCTGGAGAAACAACAGGTTGGGGGGTGGGGGAGATGTAGTATTACATTAAAAGCAAAGTGAGGTTTAATAAATAAAAAATATTGCAAGCATAGTTCCTTCTAATTTTTATAGCTGTGGACAGAATGAACATCACTATGTCTCCTGAGAATATGCTGTTGTTCAGAGCACTGTTAAAAAAGAAAAAAAGGGATGCATATTTATGATTTCCACATTGGGTGGCTGCCCGGGTGCCCAGCTGCCCACCTTAGAGAATCCTGAGTTCAAGTGCAACTTTAACCACCAGTTCACTAAACTCACTAAAAAACTAGGTATTGGTTTTGCTGAACTGTTGACAACTGGCTAGATCCCACCACTGGTTCGCCCACAGTTCTGAGAGTAGAAGATTGCTGGGAGGGTGGGAGAGGAGCCCTTGTATCAACCCTCATATCCAAGCCCCTGTGCATGTGAAAGCTGAACAATGAATAAGCAAGCCAGAGAAGCATTGATGCATTTCCATTAAGGTGTTGGCGAAGAAAATTGAAAGAGCCCTGGTGGTGTGATGGGTTACCCAGTGCCCTGTGAACTGCAAAGTCAGTCTTTTAAAACACCGGCCACTCCACATGTGAAAGATGAGGCTTTCTACTCCTGTCAGCAGTAACAGTCTAGGGGACTCACAAGGACACTTCTACCGTGTCCTTTAGGGTTGCTGTGAGTTAGAATCAACTTGATGCCAGGCAGGTTTTGGTTGTAGGTGAACTCCCAGAAAAGTATACAGTTCTGTCTTGGAAGAAGTACAATCAGCCTGTTCCTTAGAAGTGAGGATGGTGAAACTTGGTCCAACGAACTTTGGATGTGTCATCAGAAAAGAGCAGCAGCCTCTTGGAAAAGACAACAAGCTTGGTAAAGGGAGAGTCAGAGGAAAAGAGGATGGCCATCAACGGGATGGATTGACACAATGATTACCAGAAGGAAGGTGCCGCAGGACTTGGCAGTGTTTTGTTCTCTTACACATAGGGTTGCTATGTACGTTAGGCTGGGCTGTTTAGAGAAGCAAAAGCAGCAACACTCAAATGTATGAGAAAGAGCTTTATATCAAGAAGTAATTTTATATCAAGAAGACAGCCCTGCCCAGTCCCACTTAAGTCCCTTGTTATAATGAAAGCTGGGGCACTCTTCAGACTCACAAAGCTGCAGCCCAATGACACAAAAAGGTGAAGCAGGATGCAGGAAGATCAGAAGCTGTTGGGTGCAGAGTCACATGGGTTCAAAGTCAGTGGAAGAATGCTGACAGTTCTCTGGTTGGGCTCTGCATTAGTTTATTGTGCTAACCTGGCTGATAAACACATGTGGGATTAATTGAAGGGCGGAGGGATAAATGGCTTAGTAAGCATCACCTTTCAAGTTCTCGGGTCCCTTGTTTTGTGATGGTTGGACCAGGGTGCAGCTGCCTTAGCAGTTCGCAGCTTCAGCATGCAAGTCTGACTTCCTGCAAGACATGCCCAAGGAGAAACCACATGGACCTACCCCGATGCAGCCCTAGTTGTGGTTAGGACTAAATGGGAATATTCAACTGGGAGGCTGACAGAGCCTGGAATGAAGGAGGGGCACAGAAGGAGAAAATGGACAGAACTATTATTTTATTTGTGCATTTAAGAGAGGATGTTCAGCAAATGAGTCAGATCCGGTCTGGGCCTGCATCCCTCTCTTCAGAGAGAGGAAAGGCAGAGGGTTGCTGTATTAGAACCAGGGGACACTAGCAATTAACGAAACTTTGGGGAGCAGGTGTGTAGATGCCGTTCTCTAGGAGACTGAGAACACTTGCTCTATTGCAGCTTTACTTTGTAAAAAATGGGGTGCTGGGCCTGGGCCTGCCTTCCAAATGCTGTGTCAGATCTAACACGGCTACAGGTATGGGATTCTTTGGGGCCAAATGCATGGCTAGCATGTGGGGAGGGACAAGCAAGATTGGCTTCCTGGAGAATTACAGTGTAATGGACTCTGTAAACTCATATAAACCAAGCAGAGAAAGGGCTGGAAAGAAAGAAGGACCAGGCGAGAAAAGAAGAGGAGGCCAGAAGGTCACCTGACGCAGCAATAACCTGTACTTTGCAACTGCTTGAGGGCCAAGTGAAACAGACATTGGTGATTTGGGTGTGTGTGCGTGAGATGGAGGAAGATATCAAGGCAGAGCCACATTGGGGTTCTGAGCCACAGAACCTTTCCCATCAGCCCTGGGAGCTTGTAGTGTGGCAACTCCATTGTGCTGAAGCTCAAGGGCAGCAGAAGGGGCTTGAACTGGGGAAGAAATATCATCGGACTAGCTCCTTGCTTTAATATCTTGTGTACTGGTTTCTACTTGGCAAATTTGGATCCCACCATGGACATCTGGCAATCTAGGGAGAACTGTCTGGGTGTCCTGACTAAGCGGTGGGTGCTACTGGCATCTAGTGCCCTTAATTGTATCCTCTTGTGCACAGAGGACAGTTCCACAGCCACCACAAAACCCAAAAGCTTATGCAGCCATTGGTGCAGCTACTGGCTTCTCATCTGGAGCATAAAAGCTACAGAGAGAGAGAGAAAAAGAGAGAGAGAGAGAGAGAGAGAGAGAGAGAGAGAGAGAGAGAGAGAGAGAACTCATGGAAACACTTTGTCCAAAGGACTGCTGGGCAACATGAGCACCAGCTCCACAGTCCTAAGACCAGCTGCCACTGCTACCAGCTAACTTGGAAAGCTGTGACAAAAGGAGGTCCTAGAGAGAGGGGAAGAAAAGTGTAGAAGAAAGCACACACTCATGCAAACTACCAGGCTCCCTGGTCAAATAAAAAGGGATAGCCTTTCCACACTGTGGTTCTTATACATCTCTTGAGCCTGGAACTGAACTCCACACCACCACCACCACCACCACCTAGACATAATTCTCAGATCTATGATGTTAATAAGAACACCAAGGCATTACCACCAGTAAAGCATGATCCAAAGGGCTGTGTCTCCCCAGGGGTAAAGCTTGGTAGGCAGCAAGGGAGGGGAACCTGAGAAGAAGGGATGCAGGATTCACAAGGAGGCAGTGGTAATAGTGTTATTTTGATGTGGGGACTGCAAATGATCTCACAAATCAAAATATGCTTGAACTCTTCTAAGCCAATATGCTCTGTAAATTTTCCCCAAATCAAAATACAGTTAAAAAGTCAAAAACACCCATTGATGTAGCTTATTCTGGCACACAGTGACTGCAACAGTTAAAGACTAGAAAGGATTAATTGGCTTTTCTTGGCGGTAATATTGATGCAAAAAGAACTCCAGGCTTACTTCCAGGACTATGGGTGGTTTTGAACTGTCAAACTTTAGCTTAGTAGTCTGAGGCAAACTGTACCTCCCAGACACCTAAAAAAGAAATACTTGGCTCTCCATCAGGTTCTTTTCACTGAGGACAAGATATCCTGTAGTCTAGTGCCTGGTTGACCCTCAGTAAAGCTTAGATGGATGGGCATCTGATTTCAGGCCAAGGGACTAGAAGTCAATTTAGAAAATTCTTTCCTCTTTGCAGTAATTCCTAGGTAATAAGCAGTTAAGCACTCAGCTGATAAGCCAAAGGCTAGAGATTCACATCCATCCAGGGATGCCTTAGACCACTGACCTGGCATCTGCTTCCAAATTATCCACCATTGCATACCGTTTGCACCTGGGTTCCCTTTGGACTCATGGATTCAACTTGTTGGCAACAATTTCTCCTAGTAGTGTGTTGTTTTATCCTAGACTCTGATAGATGCAGACAGAAGTGTTGGTTTCTCCAGAGAGCAAAGGCTCATAAAGGTAGACCCCAGCCCTGAGGAGACCTGGAGGGGTTAGTGTTACAGGGGCCTGGTCTCTGCCTGGACCCTCTTCTCAATGCTGTCTCTGTGAACTCTTATAGCCCTTTTCACTGCTTTTCCCCATTGGATGCCAACCATTCATCAACTCCACTTGGTAATTCTGGCTCTGTATGACCTCAGAGCCACATTTTAATAGATGAATAGGTGGTTTGGGCCTGGGATTCATAATTTGAGACCACCAGTCACTCCTCGGGAGAAAGATGGATCTGCCTACTGACGTAAACAGTTACATTCTTGAAAACTTACGGGAGTGGTTGGTTCTACCCTGTGCTATAGGTTTGTTTTGAACCACAGACCAATAATTACTGCACCTCTGGTCTCTTAACCTTATGAAGTACGTATAATAATGATACCCATTTGACAGAGGTGGAGGCTGAGACCCTGGACAAGGTCTCATCATTGCTTTCAGTTTTCAGCTTAGATTTCACCTCAGCAGTGAGGTTTCCTGGAGCCCTGCCCCAAAGACATCATCCTGCTTCAACCCTTGTCTCCTGGCTATTGAGTTGGTTCCACCTACCAGCAACCACCGTGGGACAGTGTAGAACAGCCCCAGTGGTTTTCTGAGATTGTAACTGGGGTGGAAAGTGTCTTTTCTCCTCAGAGGGGCAGGTGGATTTGAACTGCTGACCCTGCACTAAGCAGCCCAACTTGTGAGCCACGTGGTCACCACGGTTCCCTTCTTGTGGAGCTAACCCCAGAAGTGCCTAAACTGTCATCATCCCCACATACATTGGGGAATAAACAGTAGTGATTCACAACTCTTCAGTCTTAGGTCACCAGGCCTTTTCTCCTAGCCCATCTTAGTCTGATGTTCCCCTGAAAAAAGATAATGGGTAGTTTGTTTGTGGGTGGCTTGACAGCCCCCTCAGGAACGTCATCTACTGGAGCTGGCCAATGAGGATAGCCTTTCATCTTGGCGAAGATGAGGAGGTCTCCAGGTTTGAAATCGCTTGCCATGTTTGGGGGGAAGAGGGGGACGCCAGGGGTCCGGAGCCCAGAGAGCAGCCACAAAGGGTAGATGGACATAGAGGCGGGGCCAGGCTGAAGGAGGCAATGCCTCAGGGCTTCCAACACGCCCACAAGCGGTTGCTGGAGGGGGGTTGCGCACACCCCGGGGGGCCGGAGGAGGGGCCCGCGGGGAGGGGGCGGGGTGAGCGTGGGAGGCAGCGAGGGGAGGGGGAGCTGCCGCCACACCTCCCCCGAAGGCGTGGTCTCCGTGGCCCTGTAGAGTCCCCCTTCCAGGCTCCACAGTGATCTGCAGGAGCACTGGAGCAGGGATGCTCCCTGCTGTGGCCCCTAGCCCTTGTGGCCCAGTCCCTCTTCAGGCTTCATTCCTGCCACCTTAGCGCCCCTCCCACCCCAAGGAAGGGGCGCAGAGATGGGAAGCCGTAGCGCACCCCCTGCCCCTCGCAGGACGCCCTCCCCGCCAACCTTCACCACCAGCTTCCCAGTGCTGGGGCGCCCTGCCCCTGGGCCTGGCAAGGCTGTGGCCCCTTCCCTGCTGCTGCCAGCAGCTAGGCCACCGAGGGGCGTCTGGCCTGATGCTCCCCAGAAACTCGCTCAGCATCATAGTCTGAGCAAGGCTCCACTGGCAGATCCAGGACACAGGTGGGGCATTGGTCAGGAATCAAACCCTGGTCTCCTGTACAGAAGTGTAGGACTGCACCCTTTAACCACCAAGACTTCCTTTATAGCTCCCAAGAAATGGAATATGTTTGAGGGCAGCACCTGGCTCATGGATGTCACAGAGACGGTGCTATCTTGACCTTATGTCACTTCTCTGTACTCTCTCTGACAGGCAGAGATCATCCCAGAGGCCATTTATATCTTCCAAGGAATTGAGTCACACTGAGGTTGTAGACCAAAGTTCAAGCAGCTTAACCTCTTGAGAAATTACTATAATTTCCTCAGATCTTGGGTGATATAGTGACTGAAATGTATGAAGTGGTCATTTGTGTGAAACTGATGAAGCTAAGCTGATTCTTCCAGGGCCTCTGAAGAGAGCCGGGGCAGACTGGGCACTGGGTTTGGGAAGCATTACCCCTGAACCTGGGCCTCTCTAGAAGGGCCAGTTTGATTTTGTGGCTTGTCTGCAAGTAGAATAATGGCTGGTGGGCACAATGCATTGGGTAAGCTGCTACTTTCCCTGACACTCTTATTTATGTCAATGGTACAAGTTGAAGCCCCTAGGCAGCCTCTTGAGTCAACAGTCCAGGCTTAGCCCTCTCTTACCTTGGGTTAGAAAACTTGTGCTGGTGAAGCTGCTCTCACCAGGGTCTCTGATCTCACATGTTCTTTCTGTTCATGACCAGTAACTTTCTGTAAGAGAGCAATTATAAATGTAAGCATTGAATTCCAGGGACAGTGGCAGGCCTGGCCCCACCTGCCTCATCACTGTGCTAGTGGAAATGCATACAATTCTGCCAGCAGCCCATTGTAGTGGTGGTTCTCTTTAGTCATTTTTCAGTGAAGAAACTGAGTCCTGCAAGTAGATGCTATTTGAAGATTGGATCAGAATAAAGCCAGAATGTGAACCTAGTAATCCAGGATTTAAAGGCAATCTTTTGAGCACCATACCTCACGGTTTGTTCTCAAAAGCAATATTTCAGAATGAATTGGATTTTCTTTGGGTGGAGAAGTTGAGGCATTTGTCCTTCCCTTCCTTTAGTTGTCCACACTTTATGGGTACCTGCTGTACCAGACATCTCTAGGTGCCCAAAAACTCTTAAGTGGTGATCTACTAGTGAAAACATTGGTGGTTCAGCTCCACTCAGAAGTGCCTGAGTGGGAAGGCCTGGTGATCTGCTTCTGAAAAGTCAGCTCCTGACTCTCCTTGGCTCACAGTTCTACTCTGGCACACATGGGTGGCCCTGAGTCAGAGTTGATGTCACGGTGACCCAGGGTCATGTGCTCAGTGTTTTGGTGCTGGTGTTTCAGTGCTGCACAGCAAATCAATTTCTTGCTCTCCTGAAGTGGCCAATGTGGCTGGGTAAAGCCAGTAACTAGTAAACACGTAACAGTTTCTGGTGGAGACATTCTCAAAGAGCATACAGAGTAAGGGGTTTATTTTTATGGGAGGAGACTTTACTGAGAGTGGGAAGAGACCAGAGTGGAATGAAGCAGGAGAATGTCGTGGGGAGGAGGTCCAAGTTCTAGGAAAGAGCACTTTCAAAGATCCTATGATGGAGCTGGCAGGACATAGTTGAGTGGCAGCACTGAGGATGGCCTGAGGAGAGGCCAGTGTGGGAAGTACAGACAGAGTGGAGCCCAGGAGTCATTCCATCTGTGCTGCACTGTGCTGAGGAGGTTGTAGACAGCAAGGGCATGGCAGGGCACCAGAGGGGTAGGAAGAGTGATAACAGGAGAGAGAGGGGGCAGACAGCTTGGGCCAAGGTAATTTAAGGAGCCTCTCAAAGCAAAACCAAAACAAACTTACCACTGTTGAGTTGGTCCAGAATATAGCCATTTACCGGGCAACGTAGAACTTACCTCTGTGGGTTTCTGAGAAAAGGCACCACCCCCACATGGCTTGCAGGCCCCTTAGATTCCTTGATGGCTGACAACAGGATGGCTGACAAGGATTCAGCCTTGTCACCTCACTTGCTGGCAAGTGAGTCTTCATTGAGAGTATAGAGCTCTTTCTGAAGACCATTCACTGAACACTCTGATGGGATTCAGAGCCCATGACTGCAGTTCTGGTTGTGGGTACTTGTGTGTATGTGATGTGGGGTTCAGAGTCAGCATTCTTTTCCCCATGCAATGGGATCTGGCTCTGGGAAACTTCTTCAGAAATAGATTGATTAGAAAGAAGCTCCAAGCATCTGAAAGGGGTGTTGAGAGAATGGTTTGGAAAACACAGGGACAGACTCACTCTTCAGGTCTTTCTAGGAAGATCTTTTCCAAGCCTGTGAGATCCAAAGAATGGCTGGTCCCCAGCCAGTTTATTCATATCTTGCTGGACTCAGATTCCAGACCCGGCCAGGACCTTAGGCATGTGCCTACTTTGGGCCCGAAGAAGTTCAGTGGCCATGAACCATAATAATGCACCTGGGAGAGGATCACTCCCAGAAAAAAAAAATTGGGGTGGTGACATCAAAAGAACAGGGAACAGGTCCTCAGTGTCTGCAAAATACACAGTGTCCCCTAAGAACTGAAACTCACTGTCATGGAGTCTATGCCAGGATAAAGTCACCCTATAGGACAACGTGAGTTCCAAGACTGTAATCATCATTCCGCTGTGGAATGCCTGGTGTTTTTAACCACTGACCGAGCATCCCAACAACCATCCACTATGTGAGCCGGGCTCTAGGACTGGCAGTCTCCAGGGCATATCTGCCATGCCATAGCTCTGCAGAAAGTGATATGCACTTCAGAGTGGGAAGTATACCCAGGTATGGGGCAGGTTGTAGGACGATGAGTCAGGCTAGAGCTGGAGCTGGCTTCTCTATGAGCAGGATGGGGAGGTTTGGAACTGGGGCTCTGGGCAAAGCTCCCTGAAGGGGCAAATTCACCAAGATTTCAACTGGGATGCGGTGGAGTACAGGGTCAGGCGTACAGCTGATGGATCACCAGGAGGTCAGGGAAAGTAAGCCTGGAGCTGCAGACTGTAGGCATAATTGAGTGTGGGTTTGAGAGTTGAACTTGTGTTTGGCTGGAGAGGAGCTATGGTAGGTGGAAGCAATGTTCTAGAAGTAATACACTGCTTTTTTAGACCACTTACAATGTGTGAAGCACCAGGTGCTCTTCTGTGGCCTCACTTAAACTTCACAGCAACCCCATTAAAGAGATATTGCCATTGCCCACACTACACAACAGACTCTGGGGTCATTTGCCTACACCAGAGGCTTCGTTCACTTGCAAATACTGGACCATGACTACTGTATACTCTCAGGACTGGTTACAACTTCCCTGTGGATTCCCAGGACTAATCTATGTAGGGGAATAGAAATCCTCAGGACATAGAATGAATGTCTTTAAATTATGGACTTGGTGAAGAATATTGAATAAATCATGGAGTGCTGAAAGCATGAACATTTCTCTCTAGGAAGCAGTAGAGCAGCATACTCCTTAGAAACAAGGATAATGAGGCTTTGTCACATGTACCTTGCACATGTTGCCAGAAGAGACCAGTCTTTGGAGACAGACCATATGTTTGGTAAAGTATAGAGTTTCTGAAAAAGAGGACGATTATCAATGAAATGGATGAACCCAGTGATGGATACAATGGCTTACATATAGCAACAGTGATGAGGATGACTTGGCTCTGGCAGTGCTTTGTCCAGAGGTGACTATGAGTCACAACCAATTCAATGCTGTCTGACAACAAAAACCACACAGAGAATGACGTAAGGGGTCAGAGAGGTTAAGTGACTTGGCCAAGTTCACACAGTGACCAAGTAGCCCAGAGGGTTTTGCACTTAGTCCTGGCTGGGAGTTTCTTCTGTTTATAGGGTAGCAGCAGTAAAGTCTAGGATCAGCTTTCCTCACAGTTCTCATTACTGAGCCTTTTCTTCCCCAGTATCTCCTGGGAAGAGAGGGGTGTGGCATGTAGGAGGTTGGAGAAGGTCTGTGTAGGCTTTCTACTTGTGTCTGTAGAGCTGTCTCTCCTCCCTCCTTCCCATTGCAAAGAGCTAGAACAAAGCTGGCAAAGGTGAAGTCAGCAGAAAAATTTCATCCCCACCACAGACACATTCCTGGCTGAAAGATAGTAACCAGCGCTGAGACTTGCTTTTCACATAGGTCTGAGCAAAGCTGTGCCATTGGCATTGCGAGACAGGCTTCTTCTGAATTCACTCTCCTTCTGGAGCCTGTTTTCCCACCATTCTAATGGGGGTGGTGATACTCAAGGTGGGCTGCCACAAACCCCAGTGCTTTGGGGACCTTCCAGGAATAGTTGGAATGGGTAAGAGTAGGGTGCTGTGGGATGTGGGGGATTGGTGGATCAAAACTCAAGTTCACTGCACTTGAGTCAATTTGACTCCTGTCCTATAGCACAGGATAGAGGTACAATCTGAGACTGTAACTTCATGGTATTATATGAGGAGCTCATATCAGGGGCTCAAGTGGGAAGACAATGATATGAAAATGATGATGCCAGGATATGTGCAAATGTGCTTGACACACTGGATGAATGTACGGATTGTATTAAGAGATGTAAGAGCCGCCCAGTAAAATAAGAGGAAAACAAAGAAAGAAATGTTAATGCCCCAGAAATGTTTAAGGACCTCAAGAATTTTACGGTAAGTGAAATAAATCAGATTCAAAACACTCATACTGTACTACTCCATTTATGTGACTTTCTGGAGAAGGCAATATGTTAGGAACATAATTTATAAGAGTACTTGCTAGGGGCCAGGGGTATTTTATAGGATAATAGAAATTGCTCATCTTCATTACAATAGTGGGTATGCAGTTGGCCATAATATTTTAATAGTAAAACATAGAAATATTTGTTAATTTTTATAAGTATAAATCAGTGACATTCTCAGGGGATGAATAACAGAACTTCAGGTGAACAGACACATTGGATGATGTAAGATACAGCAAAATAATAATATAAATAATTTATATATTAGTATATGTAATAATATATAATATAATAAGAAGTATTCTTGGGACATAGGGTGGGGGAGAAAAAGATAAAGGGGAGCTGATATCAAATAGCTCAAGAAGAAAATGTTTTGAAACTGTGGTGGTAGCAATTATACATTTATGCTTGTTCTAATTAAATTGTGGACTTTTATAATATCTGTAAGTGCTCCCAATAAAATGATTTAAAAAATATAAGACAGAAAGTGTTACCCAACATGTAATCACTGCCCTGCCAGGGTCCCTTGAACCCGTGATATTGTCCCTAACAAATACCTGCACTAGAAGAAACTGGGTTTCCAGTCACTGCCTTGTAACTCTCAGGCTGGATTATGTGGATTTCCCAAGGTTACATTTAATATGCATATAAATTAAAAATCAGACATTTGCCTTCTAGTTATGATTTCATATTTATTGATGGGATCTGTAGTCTACAATGTGCATCTAATCTAAGCTCTGGGTTAATAACTGGGACTCAAGTTGCTTTGATCAAATCAAGTGTAATCACAGATCAGCAATCTGTGTGCCCAGACCTGTTGGAATCATTGCCATCATCCACATATATCTTTAGCCTGCCTGCTTTAGATTTAAACCTAGTCTAGTTCTGTGACCACAGAGCATGCCACCTTTCTCCCTCCTTGCCTATCCAGAAAGAGAAATGGGAGGGTGGTCTTGAGATTTTCATAGCCAGGGCAGCAACTCCAGGGACCTCTACTCTCAGATACTTCAGCCTAAGATCAAGATTGTGTGTGTGTGTGTGTGAGTGTGTGTGTGTGTGTGAATTTTTAGAAACCCCTGGCTAGAACTGACCCAGTAGTTGCTACCTCCGTGTCTGATGTGGATGTTGCTTGCAGAGCAGTTGCTTTTAATGGAAGCAACTTGGCTTACAGGCCCTCTTTAGAGTGGACTTGAAAGAGATCCGAAGAACTAATGAGGTGAGAATAGATAGGATCTAGGGGTTTTAGTGGCTGATGAGCAAAGTAGATATTTTGGTCATTCACACCATGCACAGAGATGTGTGGGTAGACTCTAGTTTGGGTTGAGAGATGGTGTCTGACCAATGGGTAGGACACGGGTACTAGACTCAAATTGCCTGAGTGTGAATATGACTGGCTCACCTACTGTGGAGCTGAGGGACTTGAGCAATTTAGTGAACATCCACAAGCATGTTCCTTGTTTGTAAAGTGAAGATTCTATATCTACATGTGGGTCTTTATAAGGATTGAAAGTGATGCATTTAGAACGAGAATTGGAAAGCTTTTCCTATAGAGGACCAGTCATTAATTATCTTAGCCTCTGAGGACCATATGGCCTCTGCCATCTGTGCCTTTGCAACTTAAACCAAACTCACTTCCATTGGGTCAGTGCTGATACTCACAGACACTATAAGGCAGGGTAGAGCTGCCCCCGTGAGTTTCTGAGACAAACTCTTTACTGGAGTACAAAGTCCCTTCTTTCTCTCTCAGAGTGCATGGTAGAACTGCTGACATTTTGCATCACAGTCAAAGACACAACCCACAATGCAACCACAGCTCATTTAAAAGCCCCCACAAGCATATGTAAATAATGGGTGTGGTTTAGTGAGCTCTGATGGTGCTTTTGGATAAACCTTGCATTGTTAATGATATAGTTTGCTGTTCCAATCCACTAGCCACTCCTTAGGTGAAAGATGAGGATGTCTGTAGGTTCCCCTAAAGATTTCTATCTCAGAATCCACACATGTTAATTAAAAAAACAACAACTGTGTTTGTGTGTGTGTCTGTGGAGTGACTGATTGAAATCTTAAATTTTGGACATAGGAATTAGAATTTCAGATACATATGTGCTACTTAATAATAGTTTTCTTTTTTAATTTCCACCCATATCCCCAGCCATTAAAAACACAAAACCCATTTTTTTTGTCTTTTATGTTATATAGAAAGTCAACTGAATTTGGCCTAGGGGTTGTGACTTATCATCTCTTGATAAAAACTAATGCCTGCTAAGTGTCCGTTATCTTTTTCTTCCTCCTATTCTTTTGTTTCTGAGAGGGTCTACACTATTTGGGCCAAAATAGAGAAGACCCGGGGTGGGGGCCAGGGGGAGTAGAAGAGTGGAGAGGGTGGATGTATAATAACTGTTATCAGGAAGGGAGGGTGCTATTTGTCATGTTTTGTCCCAAAGAAACCCTACTAGCCTGATGGGAAGAACTGACAGGGAGATGCATTGTTTGGCTCTGAAGCTTTGAGCAGCTTAAAGCTTGTTGCTGAGTTGACCTTATAGCATGACCACCCTGTGTGCTTCAGACTAGATTTGTGCCCCATAGGGTTTTCAATGGCTGATCTTTCAGAAGGGAACCACCATGTCTTCTTCCAAAGTGCTTCTAGGTAGGCTCACACTTGTAATCTTGGGCAATGGATTGCACGAATCATTACACCATTGACAGCTTCCTTCCAACAGCTAGCCCAAACCAAACCCATTGCCTTCATATCAATTTGGACTCACAGCAACCTGTCGGCCTTTCTGCTGGTTGTTTTTAGGATCTGGTCAAGGTGGATTTGACTCATAACGGCCCTATGTACAAGAGAACCATCCTCACAACTGTTGTTTTGTTTGAGCCCATTGTTGCAGCCACTGTATCACTCTATTTCAGGACAGTCCTCCTCATTTTCTGACACACTAGTTTACGAAGCCTGATGCCCTTTTCCAGGGACTGGTCTTTTTTGATAACATGTCCAAAGTACATGAAGTCTGTCCATCCTCTTTTCTAAGGAAAGTTCTGCCTACACTTCATCCAGGACATGTTTGTTTTTCCTTTGGGCAGTCCATGGTACTTTCTTCAATCATCCTTATTCGTTGCCCAAACTTCACATGCATATGATTTGGTTGAAAATATCATAGCTTTAGTTAGTTGTACTATACTATGGTAGTTACCTAATCTGTTGTCAATTTGTGATATAAGAATGAAGGGGTACAGTTTAGCATGTCATTCAAGTCGAGTTTGATTAGCTCATTTTGAGGCACTAAGGAGATAAATATCTCACTGGATTTGGGACACACTCACTCCTTTTGAGACATACTTGCTGACAAAATACCTGGAGACAGGCTGATGACTGTTAGAGTCTCTGAGGAACCATTTGGAGGAACCAGAGCTGATGTGCTTACACTGCCACTGGATTTACAAGACCTTCCACCCACTGACCTCTGATCTTCCTGCATTCAGTGTCATTGCATGTGTTGCATGAATCTGAAGAGGACTTTATAGATTGGTATTGGACATATGAACTAATATCAGACTATGGACTTGATCAGGACTGGGCTTGGATGTTTTCTTAAGATGCAATTTTTCTTATATATAATGCTCTTTCTTAAACACGCATATATGTGTCTCCCTGGATTTGTTTCTGTAGTCTACCCCTACTAACACGTATACCTTAGTCCTCAAAGTGGCATCCTTTTCTTCAACAGTTTAAAGAGGTCTTTTGCTGCAGAGTTACCAAATGCAATGTGTTCTTTGATTTCTTGACTGCCTCTTCCATGAGCATTGGTTGTGGACCCAAGTAAAATGAATTCTTTGACAACGGCACTGTTTTATCTGTACATTATGCTGTTTTTTCTTGGTTTTGTTATAAGGAATTTGGTTTTCTTTGAGTTATGGTATAAACTGAGGTTGCAGCCTTTGATTTTCATGGAAATGTGTTATAAATCTTCCTAGATTTTAATAAGCAAGATTGATATCTTGGGAATCCATGGCATATTCAATAATCTTTGCCAATACAAGAGTTAAAATCCATCCCCCCCCGCCCCCATTTTTACTTATTTATTGTACAGCTTTTACATACCCATTAGGCAATTGAAAATCCTCTGGTTGGGTCAGGTCCTCCTTATTCTGCAAAGGAATTTTTTTTGCTGCTTAACTCTTTAGAGAGGTGGTTTACATCAGATTTGCCTAGTGCAGTATTTTGTATAATCTCTTGATTTCATGACTTCTGTTTCCATGGGCATTGTGAATCCAAGTAAAAAGAAATCTTTGGCAACTTGTATACTTTCTTTCTTTCTTTATGGTGACGTTGCTTATAGGTTCAGATGTGAGATTCTTGTGGTTTTTTTGTGTGAGTTGATGTGTAATCTACACTGAAGATTGTAGGTTTAGATCTTCATCAGTAAATGCTCAAGTCCTCTATACTTTCAACAAACAAGATGTGTCATATGCATATCAAAGATTGTTAATGAGCCTCCTTGAAATTCCGATGCCTTGTTTTTCTTCATATAGTCCAACTTTGGGGATTGTTTGTCCAGAATACCGATTGAATAAGTATGGTGAGAGGATACAGCCCTGATGCCCACCTTTCCTTATTTGAAACCTTATGAATCCCACTTCTGTTAGAATCACAGTCTCTTGATCCATGTATAGGTTCTGCAAGAGCACAATGAAGTGTTCTGGAGTACCCCTTTTTTTACAATGTTATCCATAGTTTTTTATGGTCCACCCAGTCTAATAGAATGGCTTTGCATAGTCAATGTAACACAAGTAAGCATCTTTCCGTTTTCTCTGCTTTGAACCAAGATCCATCTGACAGCAAATGCTAATTTCTCTCATTCCATGTCAACTTTGGAATCTGGCCTTCATTTCTAGCAGCTCAAATTGCCAAATTGCCTAAAGTTGAAACATGCAGCTTTGGGTTGTGTGGGCTCCTGTCACCACAAGTGTTGCAGCTGAGGTCCCAGATACCATAACACTCTGGTGCAGACTGCCCTACTCATTGGGTGGAAGGACACCAGGTTGCTGTGGAACCAGCCCACTTCCTGTAGCTCCAACCAGAGTAGCAGGGAACATGCTCAGCCCTCCACCATCCCCCATTCTACCGCTCAGATCATCGTACCCTCTTTTCTGCTTTTCAAACAGAGCCAGTGTTTGGGCCCAGTATATTCCTCCTTTAACAGAGAACTGAGGCCTGAGAATGGAAGCCCAGCTGACACTTGACCAAATTCACAGGCTTGGGCAGGGAGAGGTGTGACTTAGTGGAAACAAACCAGCTCAAGTACCAGCTGGGCTGCTTCCCACTTTTGTGAGGCACTAAGCCTCTCTGCAGCTGAAAGTGGAGACGCACTACCTCCCAGAAGAAACAATTGTAGTCAGGATGGGTCAGTAGCAGGAGACAGGTGATATTCCTTCAAAGCCACACAAGGCCTGGCCTCTAACCCCCAGATCTACTGGGCGAATCGTGAGGACCATGGGGAGCCTGTCCTTTGTAAAGTGGCCAGCCCACCAGCAGTGTTTACGTGGTGAAACTTCCCATGGCCATGCAGTGGTGCTATCTCCAAGGGAGGGAGGGCCCTATAGGAGACTGCTGCCACAGGTTAATCTCTGGACCTCCAGGTGGTGAGGCAGGATCAGCTTGCAGGCAGGCTTTAAGGAAGGCCACCGTCTGTCCTGAGATTCAGATATGTGAACATCAGGAGATGCCTGTAGTCCCATGAGCAGCCTGCCTCTAATTGGATTCAGTGAGCCAGGAGGGGACTGTCTTGGGCCTCAAGGAAGAAAATTACTGAGGAAGTTTAATGGTGGCAGAGATGAGGAGTAACCCTAAGCAGCCTATCACCTGTCCAGTGAACATCTACTACAGGGTCTTCTTACCTCTCACTTTAGCTCAAGCAGGTACAAATTTACCCCATGTTATTGTTGTGAAGTGCTCCTAAGAAGGTAACAACCCACTGTGACCTTGGGCATACCAGATCAAGACCCTGACCCACCCTGCACCATTCTCACAGTTGTGCTCATGTTTGAGCCCATGATTGCAGTCAGTGTCAGTTCATCTTGTATAAGATGTCTTCTTGTTCTCTGTCCCTCTACTTTACCAAGTGTAATGGTCTTCTCCAGGGACTGGTCTCTACTAACAACATGTCCAAAGTAGAAGAGACAAAGTCTTACTATCTTTGATTCGAAGGAGCATTCCAGCTCTACTTTTCCCAAGGCTTTTGTTTTTCTGGCAGCCCATCTCATGAATGACCAGTCTGTGACTGAAAGCCCAAGTCATCTGTATAGGACCACAGGGGAGGAAGGAAGTAGGAAAGTTGGGGAGATGGGAGTCTTAGGGGGTGCTGTGTGAACCCTTATAAGAGTGTATCTAGCATATCCAAGCAGGCGTGGTAGTGTCTTGGTTACATGTTGGGCAGTTGCATGGGTTACTAATGGCACGGTCCGTGGTTCAAAGGGAGCAGGGATAAACAATGAGCTTTCTACTCCTGTAAAGAGTTTTAGTCTCAGAAACTCACAAGGGCAGTTCTACCCCCATTCTAGAGTGTTGCTGTGAGTTGGCATAAACTAGATGGCAGAGAGTGGAGTTTTTTTTGAGCAAGTGTTAGGGGACTACAGCCCACCATTCACTGGTCTAAGGAAATCCTTCTATGTTGCATAACTTTGTAATCCTCTCAATCACAATTTAAACAGTTCCCATTTTACATGTGGGAAAATGGAGGCACAGAGAGGTTAAATGACTTGCTTGCAGGCTCTCTTTGCTTCTGGTGTTTCTGTAACAGAAATAGTCCCAAGTAGATAGCTATAAAGAACAGACATTTCCTTCCCACCGTTCAGGAGCTTGGAGGTCAGAACTCAGGGTTTTAGCTTCAGACAGAGGCTTTCTCTGTATGTAGTCTCTGGAAGAAGATCCCATTACATGGCATTCTTTTCAAATTGGAATTATTCTGTCCTTGTTGAGGTGTTGAAGTTTCCTATGAATTTTAGAGATTAGTTCCTTGTTAAATATGTCGTTGCCAAAAAAAATGTTTTCCGTTTGTAGGTTCTCTTTGTCCTACACTGAAGAGATCTTGTCATATATCTAAGTCTCTTATTGTTAGGCGGTGCCAATCACCATTTGCTGTGTGCATGTTTTCATTTTGTTTGATAGTGCATGTATGCCATGTATTTGGGGACCCTTACAATTGTCCCTAGTTCTTCGCTGATAATCTTTCTAGTTCGAGGGTGTACACTCACATTTTTAGTCCACACCAAGATTTTATTTGTTTATTAATGAAGGAAGCAACTTTCCTGTCATTTTTCTGCAGCAAGTCCAATTTTGCCATTATCAGTTGATGAAGACTATCTCTTCCCCATATAATGTGTTTTGATCCTTTGCCATAGGTGTATGTATTAACTTCTGGGCTCTGCATTCAGTTCTACTGTTCTACTTTTTCTGTGTTTTGACTTTGGGAATGGACAGAATTCACAAACGTTGCAAATTTGATAATAGATCATGCAACAAGCGTTGCTCGCTGCTTTCAAGACTTTTGACACAACATCATCATAGCTGAGTAGAACTTGTGCATAAGATTTTCAGGACGGGCATTTTTAAAACCAAACTGTAAAATTTGGCCGTTGAGGTGCCATGGAGTCACTTCTTTGTCATGGCAACTCTATGCACAACAGCACAGTCCTTTCCTTTTCCTTCACCATCCTCATAATTGTTCCCATTCTGAAGCCCTTTGTTGCAGCCATTGTGCCAATCCATCTCATTGAGGGCCTGCCTCTTTTTCCCTGCTCCTCTACTTTATTAAACATGATGTCCTTCTCCAGGGTCTGGTCTCCCCTGACAGACAACATGCTCCAACTATGTCGGACTAATTTCCTCCAGGCTAGCCTCTAAAGAGCACTCTGGCCATACTTCTCAGTAAGTAGTGCCATGGCACATAGTGGGCTACATGTCAGACTGCTAACCTCAAGATCAACAGTTCTGCTCCACCAGTTTTCCTTGAGAGAAAGATGGTAATGTACCTTTCATGAAGACTTACCCTGTGGAAACACAAAGGAGCACTTCTACTGTGCCTGTCATACTGAAATAAGTTGGAACTGATCACAGTGATCTGAAAGGTACAAATGAAGGCATCTTTCAGGGCAAGTGGAATGTAGGCCAGTGATAAGTTGGTGTACACCGGAGGGGCCCCAAAGTACCTTGTTCTGAGAAATGAACACTGGAGGGGGCACTGCAAGTGCTTCCATGGAAAGTGTAGACTGCAACGGGCAGTGCCAAATGAGCTAGGCACTCGCCTCTTTCCTCCACAGGGGCAAAGATTCTGCTGCAGCCCTGGAGACAGCGCCCTGTGCACCCCACGGCCCAGTGTTGCAGTGACTGTGGTGGATATGCATGCGGAAGGGCAGGGGAGAAGGGTTAGCCTTAGGAACCCAGCCCTGGCCTGATGCCCTCCGGATTAGTGCCTTTGGCCGTGATGCTTGTGGAACTAGGATAGTTTCTCACTCAAGATTCCATAATGAGGCTGCAAATCACTGCGCAGGCGCACTTTGCTTTGCAGCCAGACACTTCTGGAAGGAGGGAGGAGACCAGGGTTCTTCCCTGCAACTGCCAGTGAGGCCTCGGTTGTGAGTTCCACAGCTTTGGCTTCGGCGCAGACAACCTTCCCATGGCGAGGGAAGCAGGATCTGGGGAAGGCCTTTTGGACGCCATGGTTTGTGAGGAAGCAGGCGTGGCAGTTGGCTCTTTGGAAAAGGCAAGTCCGGGGAACCCTGGGGAGCAGTTCCCTGTGAGCTGTGGCACTTCCACATTGGCAGAGCACTCAGCAGCTGAGGAGAAGGTCACCTGCGACCCACCTTCTGCTTCAGGAGAGTGAGTCAGGGGAGACACATAGCAGGCAGGTCGAAAAACAGGAGGAGGTGGTAGTGTTAAAGAAGTGTGTGAGTGTTGTGGAGGTAGACCTTGAGACACAGGGCTTGTTGCAGGAGCAGGAGGTGTTGGGGCATCAGGAGAAATGCAAGCAGGCCCAAACCTCACATACTCTGTCTCCCCAACCTGCATCCCAGTCAGCCCCAGCCCCCGCCTCCCCGTCGCACTCGCTCTCCAACTCGCATCTGCCCACTCGCCTGCACCTCAGCTGCCACTATCAGCATAGAGTCCGCAATTGCAGCATACTAGCCATCTCCAGGGCTCCCTGGATGAGCTGGAGACCATTCAGTTTGAGATGAATGACCTTAATAACCAAAGTGGCAGGGCATACTTACGTATTAGGCGGAGCCTAGTACAGAACTGCAAGACTTACATGAAACGTCGGAGTGCCCTCCTCCAAGCAATCCCAGGCTTCTGGGCAAAAGCTGTATCCTTTTCATGATGGCACCAGAGGACCTCTTAGGGGATGTGGGTGTGGGGATTGAACCTCCGGATATGTAGGAGGGTCGCATCCTAAAAGGACACCACAGAGGTGCCCATGGTCAAATTCATTTCTACCTTATAGTTCCCTTCATCCTGGGACTGCTGCTGTACCTCTTGACCCAAAGTACCTTTTGATTGGGTATGTCCAAATTTTCCAGGGACCAGATGCAGTGCCCACAGGTTGTCTAAGAATGGCCACACATCTATTGTTACCAGTCTAACTGCAAGGGGGACAGTTGTTATCATCACATGTGCATCCTCTTCCTACTTGCCTTTTGTCAGTTTTGTGGCTACTCCAAACCAAACTCACCGTGCAGATACTGTTCTCTCCATCCCCAGACCTTCAAGATATTACCTGAGGGATGAGTTTGGATAGCAGGCGAGATACTGTAGGAGTTTCAAAGAGAGAATCCTTTTATGAAAGGTCTGTGACTTAACTAGATCAGCAGACTCAATGTCCCACCCCATTACCACCCTGCTTACATCACACAACAGACACCCAGACACATTGAGGTATTTGAAATCCCTCTCCTGCCAAGAGCCCACACAGACTTCCTTCCTCAGCCTACATATAGCTGTGGATGAGAATATAGCCCACAGAACCATTGCACTCTAGAGGGCATATGATGAATGAACGTTACGTTGGGGGCAAATATGTCTGGTACTGTCAAGAGTTCTGGCAGACTGCATGCTTGAAACACTTGCTGCTGACCTCTTGTTCCTGTCTAGTTCTTTTACTGGCTTGTCCCTCAAGGCTCCTTGAATAAAATCAGATTATGAATCACCCTCAGCTATCGACCATCATCAGTGAGAAAGACAAAGACATGCTCAGCTACCTGGTCAATGTGGAGGTGAGTCGGGGAAGGGCATGGGGAAGGAATCCTCCTTGGTGGCCCACAAGGCCACATCTTTCTAAATCGATTTTCATGCTCCCTCTCCATCACCTGGCAGGTTGAGGAGCTCATTAGTGTGCACAAATGCTGCAAGATCATGTTCTCATTTGGGAGAAACCCCTATTTCCGGAACAGAGAGATCACTAAGAAGTATGACATTAACAGCACTGGTGAGAGGTGGCACCCTGATAGATGGATAGTATGAAGGGTTGATCACTGAGAAACATCCTCCTACACTTTAACCGTCCTTGCCTTCCCGCTGTACAGGCTATAGTGCCACTCACTCCACCCCAGTCTTATGGTTCAGGGACTATGAACCTGTGCCCCACTGCAACAGAAACCACGACACCAGGATTGACTTCTTTTCTTGGATCTCAGAGCACAACTGCCCAGGATCAAACAGGATTGCACAGGTAACCATACCGAACGGTTGATGCGGTTTCTCCACTGTTGTGTGCAAGGAGTCTTAGTTCATACCTAACCAGTCTTTTCCTACACCAGGTGATCAGTGAGGACCTGTGGCTCAATCCCATGCAGTCAAGCCTGAAGGAAGATAGGAGGGAGAAAGTTTATAGAGAAGATCTCGGTAAGGTTTGATAGCATTTGTGACCGGGAGGAAAACTGTAGTGTCCTCAGAGTGGCTCAGTGGAATACCAGCCTAACTGACTTACTGGCTTTGGAGTCTGGGTGGCCATGTCAAGTACTCTGGAGCAGGTTTGATCCCCAGGCCTCTGGAGAAACAGACTCTGGTGACTCTCAGTTTGTGGTATCTTATAGGCAGGGGTTCCTTGGTACGCAGGAACATTTTCACATGCAGAGAAAATCTCCTTTCCTTCTTTCCTGTATGTACTCTTCTCTCACTTAGGATGGAAACATACTCCAGTGTCACATCATGTTTCCCTGTCAATCAGGTGGTCAGAGAAAATAGTTTCAAATCAACATGTGCCAAGGGCTTGGTCAGAAGAGTACTTGTCTGCATATTCCATTCCGTTCATATCTGAGTATGACGGACTAGCAGAAGCAAAGGTGCCAATGCAACACCTTTAACTAGCAACCCATGCTTACCCACCTCTACTTCTTCATGTAGTTTTCACCTCCCTCACTGCTATTCTGATCATGGGAATTTTTCTAGGCAGCATATTTGGCTATCAACAACCAGCACTCATTGTTAACCCAGATTGTTCAAAGGCAGTACTAAAGCCTAGAGACTCAAAATTAATAAGAGCTCACATGTAATGGAAATTGATAGCTAACAAGCCCCCACATACACACTCACACACATGTACATAAACATGCATTCAAAATATCATTAAGTGTCTCTCCAAGACAGTAACTCTTAATTCTCTAGCAGAGTGGCTTGTATTCACAGTCTTTGAAAGCAAACAAAAAGATAACATTTCAATGTAAGTTTAATTGCTTTTTATTTGCTGTGTTTGAGTGGTCATGGGCTTCTGGAACCCATCTCTTCTATGACTCTCAGTACTTTCGATGTGAACAAGACAGAACGTCAAATTACGTCGAACAGCACTCAGCCAGGAAGGTTTTTCATACTTACCAAGGAAGATTCAACCTGACTCACAAGGACCTGTGAGCAAAGAAGGAAGGCTGTGTGGGGGTGGGTTTCAAAGAAGGAAGGTTATGAAGAGGTTCTGTTTTATAAGTACCTTGTTCCCAGTTTATCATTTCAAGTATTGAGTGGAATGGAACACAACCACTTTCTTGATGTACAAAGAGGAACCTGCAATTCATAGCTTGTTTCTTTCTAATATTGTCTATTAACATGGTCAATTTTAACTCATAGGCCATCCCTACAATTTTGAATGTGTTTAAATAGTCTATTTTTCATAATTATTTTAATATACTACTGAATCTATTCAGATATTTTTTCGGTATATTCCTGAGGGGTATTGATACATACTTTCTGTGTTTTTGTTAGTTTTTCTTTCATTGGTTTTTGGTGGGGGCTGTGTACCCTCGTGACAGCAGCTTGTTTGCTGATGAGTTTGTGGAGAGTGTCAACTCTTTTCCACGAGTGTTTGTTGATTATGCAGCCTCTGAAACATACATGGTACTTTATTATATCTTATTAATTTATGAGAAGTCAAAATGAACTCCTTGGCCTTCACATTGAGGATTTTTTCCAATAGGAGAACATGTTTGTTTTAAAGAATGATACCATTCCATTGAATGTTTCAATTTTATCTTAGTGCATTCTCACAGTAATGTGACAGGTGACTTTTAATGCTGTTCTATCTGCTGTCATCATTATTCCTTATTTTCATATCTACATACTCTTAAAATATTTCCTCCTTTGTTATATATTGGCCTTTCAAGTGAGCAACTTTAAAAAAATTGCATATTCCTCGGTAATTTGTTTCTCTTTAGTCTTTCATATTATTCTGTGAATAAATTATTTTTTATTCGTAAAACAATATTCTCAAGAAGGAGTGACAAGATTTCAACATCATCAGTTAAAAGAGAATGAAAGAACACATCCCTTTGAAATAAGATATCACATTGTATAGTATAAAGAAAAATGTTAGTCGGGATAGAGACATCCAGGATTCCTCATATTGCCCTTCAATGAATAGAATCTCTTAAAACAGTGGAACTAAAATATTGAGCATCTCCATATATTTTGTGTACAATCAAACTTGCTGGCATGGAGACTAATCCACCCATAATAGTGCTATCGGACAGTGTGGAAATTCTTTCTGTTTTGTGGAGGGGAGGCCCATCTTTTGCCACCAGAGTGTCATGGGTTTGATTTCATTCAGTTAACACAATATGCTGCTATGTCACTTGAAAAACAGAAAGGTAGAAGCTGATGTCACAAGAAACTCTAGAAATTGCTAGTGTAGAGTGGCTATGACCTGCTTAAAATGTCCTGATTGGGTCGGATAACCTATATCCTCAAAGGAACAATCTTAGTCTTGGACACTTTATGATGATCTAGGCGGCATTGGATAAATCTACCCAATGCAATGTTATTTGATCTCTTGACTGCTACTTCCATGTACACAGATCCTTGAGAACTTCATTCTCTATTCTGTTTATCCTACTATTTATCAACTGATCAGGTTAGAAGGACTTTGCTTCTTCTGCTTTTGTACTGTTTCAGATCTTATTGAACTGATAGTTAAGACTACCATTCCTATGAACTCTGGTAGTGTGGACACCAGTCTCATTCCCACCCCCCCTACCCCAGTCATTTCTTTTATTCAAAGATTTTTATAACAATATTTTGTGGAATTTTGGCAAGCAGCATTTCTCCCTTGTAGTGACATAAAGTGTTCTCTTTTCCAATATCTCATCAGATGACAAGCCCATGTAGTAATTATCTTGGTAACCAAGGTCCAAGAAACAAGAAAAGGCTAATAAAGAATTCCTTGTAATTTTTGCGTTCACCTGAATAAATCTCAATAAAACCCAAAAGCTTGTGCAGCCATTCATTGTTGAAGCTACTGGCTTCTCATCTGGAGCATAAACGCTAAAGAGAGAGAGAGAGACAGAGAGAAAGAGAGAGAGAGAGAGAGAGAGAGAGAGAGAGAGAGAGAGAGAGAGAGAGAGAGAGAGAGAGAGAAAGAACTCATGGAAAAACTTTGTCCAAAGGACTGCTGGGCAACATGAGCACCAGCTCCACAGTCCTATGACCAGCTTCCACCGGTCAGAGCTATGTCACCACTCATGACAGGGCACTGTGTGGTCTCTGTGTGTGGAGTCTCAAAGCTCTTCAAATTCATGCCACTTTGCCATGCCGTCAGTGAACCTGTCCAATGGGGTAGAACTACCTCTATGGACTCACAGGACTGTCAGGATACACAGCGGCTCACCCTGGCGATGGCCTCCTCTATCACATCATGTGATGATTCTTTCTGAGTCAGGAAGAGCAAAGGAGAACCGGCGCATCAGATGATGGTGACAGAGCAGAATGCTGAAAGCACCGTTGATGTCCAGGAGAGCCAACCGTCATCCTGGAAGAACCACAGCCTGAATGCTCCACAGAGATGAGGGTGGCGAAGCTGAGTCTCACCCACATTGCCCAGACTGTGAGCAGTTTCCAGGCCCTGAAGAAGGACATCATTCCTGTTAGAATGGAGGGGCAGCGACACTGAGGAAGGCCCTCAGGGACATGTACAGACACGTACGCCGCAGCAGTGGGCTCTGGCTTAAGAACCAATGTGAGGTAGCACAGGACCGGGCTGGTTTCCTTACGTCATGCAGAGGGTTGCTATGCGTTGGAACCAACTTGGCACCTAACAAGAAAAGGAACACACTTTCCATAAGCACAGAGCCTCGTCTTTCTCTCATAGACGTGCTGGTGGTTTTGAACCCCTGACCTTGTGGTTAGCAGCCCCACATAGAAACCCCACAACGCCAGGGCTCCCTTTGATTTCATTTGTAGTTACAACATTTTGAGTAACTCCTGGAAAGCCCTTTTGATTTTTCTTCTGCTTTTCCATTAATGACGATTTTGTTCTCAAAGACATCATTCATGTTGTTTGAGAAATCCACTCGCCACTGTGTTGGGACTGAAGCAGGAAGCATGTGACAAAATCACTGGATAAAAAGAAGCCAACAGTGGGTGGTCCTAGCTGATTCAGAAAGACATTGTATTTAAATTCCTCACTCTTGCTGAGTGGCAGTCACGTACTGATGATACACTGTGATTGAAAGCATCACTCCAACCCAGTATGGATGACAGGTATGACTTGAGCGCATGAGGAGCTTCAATGAGTGAACTTGCACAGACCCGTGATGTCACACAACCCAGTGGGAGGAATGTGGGCCATTCATGCTGGTCCTGTGATTCAATGTGTGTTGTGGTAAACAATGGCATGGGGATTTTTATAAAGCCATACATTTCAGCTGAAACACGGCCCACAGATTGGATAGACACACAGTTGCTGTCAGCCCTCTGACAGTGTCACTGGTGGGGTCTCCATCCCCTTCACAGGACCTGGGAGTGGGGTGGGCGGAGTCGTGTATTGCCTTGTAGTTTTGCTGAACACACACACACTCTCTCTCTCTCTCTCTCTCTCTCTCTCTGTCACACAAAAACACACACACACACACACTGTCATCACAGTGAAAGTAAGCCTACTGGCAGGACAATGTGGGCAAACAAGCCAGTAGGACACGTGAAATGGAGGGTGGTTTGTCACACTCAGGGCTTGGGCCTTGATACCAAAATAATGCCGCTGGCGAATTGATCACAGGAAACACAACAGTAAAAGAGGGATTTTATCCTATAATCATTCAAAAGCAAGAGGAAAGTTGAGCCACATTCTGTCTGGGACTCCTCCCTGGGGTGACTCTGCATCCCTCAGAGAGGCACAGGTTTCTTCTTGGCTACCTGGGGATTGGGTGAACAGCCTGAGGCTCCCCTTCTAGCCATTGCAGGTGTTCTCACAGTTGCTTAGCCTACTGCCCCCTTTTGGAGACATAAAGTATTCAGCACCCCCGGGCCAATGAGGATATTTCTATTAATGACCCCTTTCTAGGACAGCAGTTCTCAAACTTCCTCAGGCCTTGACCCTCCTAAAGTGGTGACCCTAACCATAATATTATATTATTGCTACTTCATCATTGTCATTTGTTATTACTGTTATGAATCATCATGTAAATATCTGATATGCAGGATGTCCTGTAATTGTTACAAATCGAATATAATTAGACATAATGAAAGCATTGTTATTCAACACAAAATATGTCATTATATATTGTGAAATATTTATGTTTTTTCCGATCATCCTAGGTGACCACTGTGTAAGAGTCATTCCACCCCTAAAGGGGTAGTGACCCACAGGATGAGAAACACTGTTGTAGATAAAGTGTTGATACCTGCTTTAGCAGCTCACTCCCACCCTCAAATGTTCCTGTGCCAGCCCACACCAAGGCTGGACTCACCCACCTTGGCAACCCTAAGGAGCCTTTGGTGTGGGAAGCCCACAGGGAGGGTTTTGCTGTGTGCTCTGGGGTCACCGTGAGTTAGAGTTGAGTTTGGTGTGGGGGTGGTCTAGAACCCCCTGCACGCTGGGTAGCAGCCTAGTCCATCACCTGTGCCACGCTCTGGTCGATAAGTTGAATGAGAGCCTGTACATGCACAGGTCATGTTTGATCTGTTGTACATAAGTTTGTTCTGAGTCAGAACTGGCTCAGTAGCATTTAGCAAAACCTTTAATTAGGCTATAATATGATACAATGGCCTGTTACACACAAAGAAATCTAGTGTATTATTTGTTCATGCTGCCTCTGTACCCTTCTCCAAACAACCAATAATACCCTTTAGGAAAGAAAAATATCAACACACTGTGGCAGAATCCCTAATCCTTGGTAAGAAATATTGGCCTAAGTGGTTAATAAAAAGCGGAAAAGTAAAACTGAGGGAATTTGTGAAGTTTTTAGTGTCTTACAACTTGACCACAGAAATATGCATATAGATATGTATACATGCATTTTTATATAGAGATGTATATTTTACACAGGTAAATTAAATTAAAATTGCCAAAAAGTGTAGTGAAATGTTTAGACAAATTTATTCTGAATAAAGGGGTGGACCTGCGGCAGAAAAACAAGTACGTGTCACGCTCTCTGTTTCATTTGTGTAAATCCCTACTAGGGCTTTATATGTTTCATTCCCGGGGTTGCTGAATTGGGGACGTAATCACCAGGATGGTCTGCTAAGCAAATCAAAGTGGGGCATTTGCCCCTGGAAAGGTGTCAGAGAGGCCTGTGTGGCCACAATGTGCCTTTCAAACCCGATGCAGTTGTGGTACTGCCTTACACCCGTTGGTCTCCTTCAGTTGTAAACTGTGGGTGTGTTTCTTTTCTCTTTTATGTAGGAGGACCATTGGCTGGAGAAACGCCCTCCTTAGCTCTTGCACATAAACTCACCAGTGAGGCACGATCATCTGCTGTCTCTTTACCTACATCTCCGTCCCATAGACAGGGTCAAAGCGCATGGCTGGACAGTAAAGGCTTGTTGGATTCCGTGCAACCACATTCTGTGTACCTAGAGACACCCACATTTGAGACTACCGACATTCAGCAGGATCCTGTAGACCTCCAAGGTTGCCTGTCTTATGGAAGAACCAGAAAGATACATGTGCTGCCCAGCATAAAGTGAATGAAGCAACACCCTAGATTATTTAGCACACCTAAGAATCCCACAGCACACCCAGTGATGGCACCCAGTCAAGGGGGGAAAAGGAGTATGACACCCTGTGCGTTGACCTGACCTTAGAACCCGTGGCTAATTGTTGTAGACTCAGAAAAGCATATACCTGGTCTTCTAGGGCCTGAGCCCATCCCCAAATACCCTTTACACTCAGGCTTTGTTAGCCTGAAGCAGCTGAAATGATGGGAAGAGGACCTCCAGGTTGGCCTGGGTGGCTTCCCAGTTGTCCAGGGAGCTTCAGGGAAGGGATGGAGAGACTTCTCTTGGACACCGGACAGAAAAGGAGGCTTTGTGTTGCTTCAAATCTGAAAGGTACAAATGTGGGCATCTTTCAGGGCAAGTGGAATCTAGGCCAGTGATAAGTTGGTGTACACCGGAGGTGCCCCAAAGTACCTTGTCCTGAGAAATGAACACAGGAGGGGGCACAGCACGTGCTTCCATGAAAAGTGTGTACTGCAAGGGGCAGTGCCAAATGAGCTAGGCACTCGCCTCTTTCCTCCACAGGGGCAAAGATTCTGCTACGCCCCTGGAGACAGCGCCCTCTGCACCCCACGGCCCAGTGTTGCAGTGACTGTGGTGGATATGCATGCGGATCGGCAGGGGAGAAGCATTAGCCTTAGGAACCCAGCCCTGGCCTGACGCCCTCCAGATTAGTGCCTTTGGCCGTGATGCTTGTGGAACTAGGATAGTTTCTCACTCAAGATTCCATAATGAGGCTGCAAATCACTGCGCAGGCACACTTTGCTCTGCAACCAGGGGCTTCTGGAAGGAGGGAGGAGACCAGGGTTCTTCCCGGCAACAGCCAGTGAGGCCTCGGTTGTGAGTTCCACCACCGCTTTGGCATCTGTGCAGACAACCTTCCCATGGCGAGGGAAGCAGGATCTGGGGAGGGCCTTTTGGCCGCCATAGGTTGTGAGGAAGCAGGCGTGGCAGTTGGCTCTTAGGAAAAGGCAAGTCCGGGGAACCCTGGGGAGCAGTTCCTTGTGAGCTGTGGCACTTCCGCATTGGCAGAGCACGCAGCCGCTCAGGAGAAGGTCACCGCCACCCACCTTCTGCTTCAGGAGAGTGAGGCAGGGGAGGAACATAGCAGGGAGGTGGAAAAACAGGGGGAAGCCGTAGTGTTAAAGAAGTGTGTGAGTATTGTGGAGGTAGACCTTGAGACACAGGGCTTGTTGCAGAAGCAGGAGGGGGTGGGGCATCAGGAGAAATGTGAGCAGGCCCCAACCTCACCTACTCTGCAGTCAGCCCCTGCCCCCGCCTCACCCATCGCACCCGCTCCCCAACTCGCCTCTGCCACCTTGCCTGCACCTCGGCTGCCACTATCCTCAGAGAGGCCGCCATTGCCGGGTACCAGCCGCCTCCAGGGCTCCCTGGATGCGCTGGAGACCATTCAGTTTGAGTTGAATGACCTTAATGCCCGAAGTGGCAGGGCATACTTCCGTATGACGCGGAGCCTGGCACGGAACTGCAAGACTTACCTGGAACGTCGGAGTGCCCTCCTCCAAGCAATCCCAGGCTTCTGGGCAAAAGCTGTATCCTTTTCATGATGGCACCAGAGGACCTCTTAGGGCATGTGGTTGTGGGGATTGAAACTCGGGATATGTAGGAGGGTCGCATCCTAAAAGGACACGACAGAGGTGCCCACGGTCAAATTCATTTCTACCTTATCCCTTCACCCTGGGTCTGCTGCTTTACCTCTTGCCACAAATTACCTTTTGATTGGGTATGTCCAAATTATCCAGGGACAAGATGCAGTGCCCACAGGTTGTCTAAGAATGGCCACACATCTATTGCTATCAGTCTAACTACAAGGGGGACAGTTGTTATCATCACATGGGCATCCTCTTCCTACTTGTCTTTTGTCAGTTTTGTGGCTACTCCAAACCAAACTCACCGTGCAGATACTGTTCTCTCCATCCCCAGACCTTCAAGATGTTACCTGAGGGATGAGTATGGATAGCAGTCGAGATGCTGTAGGAGTTTCAAAGAGAGAATCCTTTTATGAACTGTCTGTGACTTAACTAGATCATCGGACTCAATGTCCCACCCCATTACCACCCTCCTTGCATCACACACCAGACACCCAGACACATGGAGGTATTTGAAATCTCTCTCCTTCCAAGAGCTCACAAAGACACCCTTCCTCAGCCTACATAGAGCTGTGGATGAGAACATAGCCCAGAGAACCATTGCACTCTAGAGGGCATATGATGAATGAACGTTAAGTTGGGGGCAAATATGTCTGATACTGTCCAGAGGTCTGGTAGACTGCATGTTTGAAACACTTGCAACTGACCTCTTGCTCCTGTCTAGTTCTTTTACTGGCTTGTCCCTCAAGGCTCCTTGACTAAAATCAGATTATGAATCACCCTCAGCTATCGACCATCATCAGTGAGAAAGACAAAGACATGCTCAGCTACCTGGTCAATGTGGAGGTGAGTCGGGGAAGGGCATGGGGAAGGACTCCTCCTTGGTGGCCCACAAGGCCACATCTTTCTAAATCGATTTTCATGCTCCCTCTCCATCACCTGGCAGGTTGAGGAGCTCATTAGTGTGCACAAATGCTGCAAGATCATGTTCTCATTTGGGAGAAACCCCTATTTCCGGAACAGAGAGATCACTAAGAAGTATGACCTTAACAGCACAGGTGAGAGGTGGCACCCTGATAGATGGACAGTATGAAGGATTGACCACTGAGAAACATCCTCCACCACTTTAACCATCCTTGCCTTCCCGCTGTACAGGCTATAGTGCCACTCACTCCACCCTAGTCTTGTGGTTCAGGGACTATGAACCTGTGCCCCACTGCAACAGAAACCACGACACCAGGATTGACTTCTTTTCTTGGATCTCAGAGCACAACTGCCCAGGATCAAACAGGATTGCACAGGTAACCGTACCGAACGGTTGGTGCGGTTTCTCCACTGTTGTGTGCAAGGAGTCTTAGTTCATACCTAACCAGTCTTTTCCTACACCAGGTGATCAGTGAGGACCTGTGGCTCAATCCCATGCAGTCAAGCCTGAAGGAAGATAGGACGGAGAAAGTTTATAGAGAAGATCTCGGTAAGGTTTGATAGCATTTGTGACCGGGAGGAAAAGTGTAGAGTCCTCAGAGTGGCTCAGTGGATACCAGCCTAACTGACTTACTGGCTTTGGAGTCTGGGTTGCCATGTCAAGTACTCTGGAGCAGGTTTGATCCCCAGGCCTCTGGAGAAACAGACTCTGGTGACTCTCAGTTTGTGGTATCGTATAGGCAGGGGTTCCTTGGTATGCAGGAACATTTTCACATGCAGAGAAAATCTCCTTTCCTTCTTTCCTGTATGTACTCTTCTCTCACTTAGGATGGAAACATACTCCAGTGTCACATCATGTTTCCCTGTCAATCAGGTGGTCAGAGAAAATAGTTTCAAATCAACATGTGCCAAGGGCTTGGTCAGAAGAGTACCTGTCTGCATATTCCATTCCGTTCATAACTGAGTATGACGGACTAGCAGAAGCAAAGGTGCCAATGCAACACCTTTAACTAGCAACCCATACTTACCCTCCTCTACTTCTTCATGTAGTTTTCACCTCCCTCACTGCTATTCTGATCATGGGAATTTTTCTAGGCAGCATATTTGGCTATCAACAACCAGCACTCATTGTTAACACAGATTGTTCAAAGGCAGTACTAAAGCCTAGAGAATCAAAATTTATAAGAGCTCACATGTCATGGAAATTGATGGCTAACAAACCCCCACATACACACTCACACACATGTACATAAACATGCATTCAAAATATCATTAAGTGTCTCTCCAAGACGGTAACTCTTAATTCACTAGCAGAGTGGCAGGTATTCACAGTCTTTGAAACCAAACGAAAAGATAACATTTCAAAGTAAGTTTAATTGCTTTTTATGTGATGTGATTGAGTGGTCCCTTGGGTTTCTGGAACCCATCTCTTCTTGGATTCTCAGCACTTTCGATGTGAACAAGACAGACCGTCAAACTACGTTGAACAGCACACAGCCAGGAAGGCTCTTCATTCTTACCAAGGAAGATTCAACCTGACTCACAAGGACCTGTGAGCAAAGAAGTAAGGCTGCGTGTGGGTGGGTTTCAAAGACGGAAGGTTATGAAGAGGTTCTGTTTTATAAGTACCTTGTTCCCACTTTATCCTTTCAAGTAGTGAGTGGAATATAACGCAACCACTTTCTGGATGTACAAAGAAGAACCTGCAATTCGTAGCTTGTTTCTTACTAATATTGTTTATTACCATGGTCAATTTTAACTCATAGGCCACCCCTACATTTTTGAATGTGTTTAAATAGTCTATATTTCATAATTATTTTAATATACTGCTGAATCTATTCAGATATTTTTTCAGTATATTCCTGAGGGGTATTGATACATACTTTTCGTGTTTTTGTTAGTTTTTCTTTCATTGGTTTTTGGTGGGGGCTGTGTACCCTCGTGACAGCAGCTTGTCTGCTGATGAGTTTGTGGAGAGTGTCAACTCTTTTCCGTGAGTGTTTGTTGATTATGCAGCCTCTGAAACATACATGGTACTTTATTATATCTTATTAATTTATGAGAAGTCAAAATGAACTCCTTGGCCTTCACACTGAGGATTTTTTCAAATAGGAGAACATGCGTGTTTTAAAAAATGATACCATTCCATTGAATGTTTCAATTTTATTTTAATGCATTCTCATAGTAATGTGACTGGTGACTTTTAATGCTGTTCTATCTGCTGTCATCATTATTCCTTATTTTGATATGTACATTCTCTTAAAATATTTCCCCCTTTGTTATATTGACCTTTCAAATAAGAAACATTTTTAAAAATTGCATATCCCACTATAATTTGTTTCTGCTTAGTCTTTCATTTTATTCTGTGAATTATATATGTTTTATTTGTAAAATTATATTCTCAAGATCGTGTGACAAGATTTCAACATCATTAGTTAAAAGGGAATGAAAGTCCAAACCCCTATGAATAAAGATTTCAAATTGTATAGTATAATGAAAAATGTTAATCGGGATAGAGCCATCCAGGATTCCTCATATTGTCCTTCAATGAATAGAATCTCTTAAAACAGTGGAACTAAAATATTGAGCATCTCCATATATTTTGTGTACAATTAAACTTGCTGGCATGGAGACTAATCCAACCCATAATAGTGGTATCGGACAGTGTGGAAATTCTTTCTGTTTTGTGGAGGGGAGGCCCACCTTTTGCCACCAGAGTGTCATGGGTTTGATTTCATTCATTAACACAATATGCTGCTATGTCACTTGAAAAAAAGAAAGGTACAAGCTGATGTCACAAGAAACTCTACAAATTGCTAGTCTAGAGTGGCTATGACCTGCTTAAAATGTCCTGATTGGGTCGGATAACCTATGTCCTCAAAGGAACAATCTTAGTCTTGGACACTTTATGATGATCTTGGCAGCACTGAATAAATCTACCCAGTGCAATGTTATTTTATCTCCTGACTGCTGCTGCCATGTACACAGATCCTTGAGAACTTCATTCTCTATTCTGTTTATCCTAATGTCTCTACTGATCAGGTTAGAAGGATTTTGGTTTTTCTGCTTTTGTATTTTTTCAGATCTTATGAACTGATAGTTAAGACTACCATTCCTCTGAACTCTGGTATATGTGAACACCAGTTTCATTCCCACACCCCACCCCAGTCATTTCTTTTATTCAAAGATATTTAAAACAATATATTGTGGAACTTTGGCAAGCAGCATTTCTCCCTTGTAGTGACATAAATTGTTCTCTTTTCCAATATCTCATCAGATGACAAGCCCATGCAGTAATTATCTTGGTAACCAAGATCACAAGAAACAAGAAAAGGCTAATATCAGAATTCCTTGTAATTTTTGCCTTCACCTGAATAAATCTCAATAAAACCCAAAAGCTTGTGCAGCCATTCATTGTTGCAGCTACTGGCTTCTCATCTGGAGCATAAAAGCTAGAGAGAGAGAGAGAGAGAGAGAGAGAGAGAGAGAGAGAGAGAGAGAGAGAGAACTCATGGAAACACTTTGTCCAAAGGACAGCTGGGCAACATGAGCACCAGCTCCAAAGTCCTACGACCACCTGCCACCGGTCAGAGCTATGTCACCACTCATGACAGGTCACTGTGTGGTCTCTGTGTGTGGAGTCTCAAAGCTCTTCAAATTCATGCCACTTTGGCCATGCTGTCAGTGAACCTGTCCAATGGGGTAGAATTACCTCCATGGCTTCACAGGACTGTCAGGATGCAGAGCGGCTCATTCTGGCGATGGCCTCCTCCATCACATCATGTGATGATTCTTTCTGAGTCAGGAAGAGCAAAGGAGAACCGGTGCATCAGGTGGTGGTGACAGAGCGGAGTGCTGAAAGCACCGTTGATGTCCAGGAGAGCCAACCGTCATCCTGGAAGAACCACAGCCTGAATGCTCCTCAGAGATGAGGGTGGCGAAGCTGAGTCTCACCCACATTGCCCAGACTGTGAGCAGTTTCCAGACCCTGAAGAAGGACATCATTCCTGTTAGAATGGAGGGGCAGCGACACTGAGGAAGGCCCTCAGGGACATGTACAGACACGTACGCCGCAGCAGTGGGCTCTGGCTTAAGAACCAATGTGAGGTAGCACAGGACCGGGCTGGTTTCCTTACGTCATGCAGAGGGTTGCTATGCGTTGGAACCAACTTGGCACCTAACAAGAAAAGGAAGACACTTTCAATAAGTACAGAGCCTCGTCTTTCTCTCATAGAGGTGCTGGTGGTTTTGAACCCCCGACCTTGTGGTTAGCAGTCCCACATGGAAACCCCACAACGCCAGGGCTCCCTTTGATTTCATTTGTAGTTACAACATTTTGAGTAACTCCTAGGAAGCCCTTTTGATTTTTCTTCTGCTTTCCCATTAATGACGGTTTTGTTCTCAAAGACATCGTTCATGTTGTTTGAGAAACAACTCGCCACAGTGTTGGGACTGAAGCACGAAGCATGTGACAAAATCACCGGTGACTAAGAAGCCAACAGTGTGTGGTACTAGCTGATTCAGAGAGACATTGTATTTAAATTCCTCACTCTTGCTGAGTGGAAGTGATGTGCTGATGATACACTGTGATTGAAAACATCACTCCAACCCAGTAAGGATGACAGCTCTGACCAGAGCACATGAGGAGGTTCAATGAGTGAACTTGCACAGACCGGTGAAGTCACACAACCTTGTGGGAGGAATGTGAGCACAAGCATGCTGGCCCTGTGAATCAATGTGTGTTGTGGTAAACAATTGCATGGGGATTTTTATAAAGCCATACATTTCAGCTGAAACACGGCCCACAGATTGGGTAGACACACAGTTGCTCTCAGCCCTCTGAGAGTGTCACTTGGTGGGGTCTCCATCCCCTTCACAGGACCTGGGAGTGGAGTGGGCGGAGTCTTGTTTTGCCTTGTAATTTTGCTGAACACTCTCTTTCTCTCTCTCTCTCTCTCTCTCTCTTTCTCTCTGTCACACACACATACACACACGCTCACAAACACACACTGTCATCACAGTGAAAGTAAGCCTGCAGGCAGGACTACGTGGGCAAACAAGCCAGTAGGACACATGAAATGGAGGGTGGTTTGTCACACTCAGGGCACTGGGCCTTGATACCAAAATAATGCCGCTGGCAAATTGATCACAGGAAACACAACAGTAAAAGAGGGATTTTATCCTATAATCATTCAAAAGCAAGAGGAAAGGAGAGCCACATTCTGTCTGGGACTCCTCCCTGGGGTGACTCTGCATCCCTCAGAGAGGCACAGGTTTCTCCTTGGCTTTGGGTGAACAGCCTGAGGCTCCCCTTCTAGCCATTGCAGGTGTTCTCACAGTTGCTTAGCCTACTGCCCCCTTTTTGGAGACATAAAGTATTCAGCACCCCCGGGCCCTTAAGGACATTTCTATTAATGCCCACTCTCTAGGACAGCAGTTCTCAAACTTCCTCAGGCCCTGACCCTCCTAAAGTGGTGACCCTAACCATAATATTATATTATTGCTACTTCAACATTGTCATTTGTTATTACTGTTATGAATCATCATGTAAATATCTGATATGCAGATTGTCCTGTAATTGTTACAAATCGAATATAATTAGACATAATGAAAGCATTGTTATTCAACACAAAATATGTCATTATATATTATGAAATATTTATGTTTTCTCCGATCATCCTAGGTGACCCCTGTGTAAGGATCATTCCACCCCTAAAGGTATAGTGACCCACAGGATGAGAAACACTGTTTAAGATAAAGTGTTGATACCTGCTTTAGCAGCTCACTCCCACCCTCAAATGTTCCCGTGCCAGCCCACACCAAGGCTGGACTCACCCACTTTGGCAACCCTAAGGAGCCTTTGGTGTGGGAAGCCCACAGGGAGGGTTCTGCTGTGTGCTCTGGGGTCACCGTGAGTTAGAGTTGAGTTTGGTGTGGGGGTGGTCTAGAACCCCCTGCACGCTGGGTAGCAGCCTAGTCCATCACCTGTGCCACGCTCTGGTTGATAAGTTGAATGAGAGCCTGTACAGGCACAGGTCATGTTTGATCTGTTGTACATACGTTTGTTCTGAGTCAGAACTGGCTCAGTAGCATTTAGCAAAACCTTTAATTAGGCTATAATATGATACAATGGCCTGTTACACACAAAGAAATCTAGTGTATTATTTGCTCATTCTGCCTCTGTACCCTTCTCCAAACAACCAATAATACCCCTTAGGGAAAGAAAAATATCAACACACTGTGGCAGAATCCCTAATCCTTGGTAAGAAATATTGGCCTAAGTGGTTAATAAAAAGCGGAAAAGTAAAACGGAGGGAATTTGTGAAGTATTTAGTGTTTACAACTTGACCACAGAAATATGCATATAGATATGTATACATGCATATTTATATAGAGATGTATATTTTACACAGGTAAATTAAATTAAAATTGCCAAAAAGTGTAGTGAAATGTTTAGACAAATGTATTCTGAACAAAGGGGTGGACATGTGGCAGAAACACAAGTAGGTGTCACCCTCTCTGTTCCATTTGTGTAAATCCCTACTAGGGCTTTATATGTTTCATTCGCGGGGTTGCTGGATTGGGGACGTAATCACCAGGATGGTCTGCTAAGCAAATCAAAGTGGGGCATTTGCCCCTGGAAAGGTGTCAGAGAGGCCTGTGTACCCATAATGTGCCTTTCAAACCCGATGCAGTTGTGGTACTGCCTTACACCCGTTGGTCTCCTTCAGTTGTAAACTGTGGGTGTGTTTCTTTTCTCTTTTATGTAGGAGGACCATTGGCGGGAGAAACGCCCTCCTTAGCTCTTGCACATAAACTCACCAGTGAGGCACGATCATCTGCTGTCTCTTTACCTACATCTCCGTCCCATAGACAGGGTCAAAGATCATGGCTGGACAGAAAAGGCTTGTTGGATTCCGTGCAACCACATTCTGTGTACCTAGAGTCACCCACATTTGAGACAACCGACATTCAGCAGGATCCTGTAGACCTCCAAGGTTGCCTGTCTTATGGAAGAACCAGAAAGATACATTTGCTGCCCAGCAGAAAGTGAATGAAGCAACACCCTAGATTATTTAGCACACCTAAGAATCCCAAGCACACCCAGAGATGGCACCCAGTCAAGGGGGAAAAAGGAGTATGACACCCTGTGCGTTGACCTGACCTTAGAACCCGTGGCTAATTGTTGTAGACTCAGAAACGCATATACCTGGTCTTCTAGGGCCTGAGCCCATCCCCAAATACCCTTTACACTCAGCCTTTGTTAGCCTGAAGCAGCTGAAATGATGGGGAGGACCTCCAGGTTGGCCTGGGTGGCTTCCCAGTTGTCCAGGGAGCTTCAGGGAAGGGATGGAGAGACTTCTCTTGGACACCGGACAGAAAAGGAGGCTTTGTGTTGCTTCAAATCTGAAAGGTACAAATGTGGGCATCTTTCAGGGCAAGTGGAATCTAGGCCTGTGATAAGTTGGTGTACACCGGAGGTGCCCCAAAGTACCTTGTCCTGAGAAATGAACACAGGAGGGGGCACAGCACGTGCTTCCATGGAAAGTGTGTACTGCAACGGGCAGTGCCAAATGAGCTAGGCACTCGCCTCTTTCCTCTACAGGGGCAAAGATTCTGCTACGGCCCTGGAGACAGCGCCCTCTGCACCCCACGGCCCAGTGTTGCAGTGACTGTGGTGGATATGCATGCGGAAGGGCAGGGGAGAAGCGTTAGCCTTAGGAACCCAGCCCTGGCCTGACACCTCCGGATTAGTGCCTTTGGCCGTGATGCTTGTGGAACTAGGATAGTTTCTCACTCAAGATTCCATAATGAGGCTGCAAATCACTGCGCAGGCGCACTTTGCTCTGCAACCAGGCGCTTCTGGAAGGAGGGAGGAGACCAGGGTTCTTCCCTGCAACTGCCAGAGAGGCCTCGGTTGTGAGTTCCACCGCTTTGGCTTCTGCGCAGACAACCTTCCCATGGCGAGGGAAGCAGAATCTGGGGAAGGCATTTTGGCCGCCATGGGTTGTAAGGAAGCAGGCGTGGCAGTTGGCTCTTTGGAAAAGGCAAGTCCGGGGAACCCTGGGGAGCAGTTCCCTGTGAGCTGTGGCACTTCCGCATTGGCAGAGCACATAGCAGCTGAGGAGAAGGTCACCGCCACCCACCTTCTGCTTCAGGAGAGTGAGGCAGGGGAGGAACATAGCAGGCTTGTGGAAAAACAGGAGGAGGCCGTAGTGTTAAAGAAGGGTGTGAGTATTGTGGAGGTAGACCTTGAGACACAGGGCTTGTTGCAGAAGCAGGAAGGGGTGGGGCATCAGGAGAAATGCGAGCAGGCCCCAACCTCACCTACTCTGCAGTCAGCCCCTGCCCCCGCCTCTCCCATCGCACCCGCTCCCCAACTCGCCTCTGCCACCTTGCCTGCACCTCGGCTGCCACTATCCTCAGAGAGGCCGCCATTGCCGGGTACCAGCCCCCTCCAGGGCTCCCTGGATGCGCTGGAGACCATTCAGTTTGAGTTGAATGACCTTAATGCCCGAAGTGGCAGGGCATACTTCCGTATGAGGCGGAGCCTGGTACGGAACTGCAAGACTTACCTGGAACGTCGGAGTGCCCTCCTCCAAGCAATCCCAGGCTTCTGGGCAAAAGCTGTATCCTTTTCATGATGGCACCAGAGGACCTTTAGAGGATGTGGGTGTGGGGATTGAACCTCGGGATATGTAGGAGGGTCGCATCCTAAAAGGAAACAACAGAGCTGCCCACGGTAAAATTCATTTCTACCTTATAGTTCCCTTCATCCTGGGACTACTGCTGTACCTCTTGCCCCAAAGTACCTTTTGATTGGGTATGTCCAACATTTCCAGGGACAAGATGCAGTGCCCACAGGTTGTCTAAGAATGGCAACACATCTATTGCTATCAGTCTAACTACAAGGGGGACAGTTGTTATCATCACATGTGCATCTTCTTCCTACTTTTCTTTTGTCAGTTTTGTGGCTACTCCAAACCAAACTCACCGTGCAGATACTGTTCTCTCCATCCCCAGACCTTCAAGATATTACCTGAGGGATAAGTTTGGATAGCAGGCGAGATGCTGTAGGAGTTTCAAAGAGAGAATCCTTTTATGAACTGTCTGTGACTTAACTAGATCAGCGGACTCAATGTCCCTCCCCATTACCACCTCCTTACATCACACACCAGACACCCAGACACATGGAGGTATTTGAAATCCCTCTCTGCCAAGAGCCCACACAGACATCCTTCTTCAGCCTACACAGAGCTGTGGATGAGAACATAGCCCACAGAACCACTGCACACTAGATGGCATATGATGAATGAACGTTAGGTTGGGGGAAATGTGTCTGGTATTGGCAAGAGGTCTAGCAGACTGCATGCTTGAAACACTTGCTGCTGACCTCTTGCTCCTGTCTAGTTCTTTTACTGGCTTGTCCCTCAAGGCTCCTTGACTAAAATCAGATTATGAATCACCCTCAGCTATCAACCATCATCAGTGAGAAAGACAAAGACATGCTCAGCTACCTGGTCAATGTGGAGGTGAGTCGGGGAAGGGCATGGGGAAGGACTCCTCCTTGGTGGCCCACAAGGCCACATCTTTCTAAATCGATTTTCATGCTCCCTCTCCATCACCTGGCAGGTTGAGGAGCTCATTAGTGTGCACAAATGCTGCAAGATCATGTTCTCATTTGGGAGAAACCCCTATTTCCGGAACAGAGAGATCACTAAGAAGTATGACATTAACAGCACTGGTGAGAGGTGGCACCCTGATAGATGGATAGTATGAAGGGTTGACCACTGAGAAACATCCTCCTACACTTTAACCGTCCTTGCCTTCCCGCTGTACAGGCTATAGTGCCACTCACTCCACCCCAGTCTTATGGTTCAGGGACTATGAACCTGTGCCCCACTGCAACAGAAACCACGACACCAGGATTGACTTCTTTTCTTGGATCTCAGAGCAAAACTGCCCAGGATCAAACAGGATTGCACAGGTAACCGTACCGAACGGTTGGTGCGGTTTCTCCACGGTTGTGTGCAAGGAGTCTTAGTTCATACCTAACCAGTCTTTTCCTACACCAGGTGATCAGTGAGGACCTGTGGCTCAATCCCATGCAGTCAAGCCTGAAGGAAGATAGGAGGGAGAAAGTTTATAGAGAAGATCTCGGTAAGGTTTGATAGCATTTGTGACCGGGAGGAAAACTGTAGTGTCCTCAGAGTGGCTCAGTGGATACCAGCCTAACTGACTTACTGGCTTTGGAGTCTGGGTTGCCATGTCAAGTACTCTGGAGCAGGTTTGATCCCCAGGCCTCTGGAGAAACAGACTCTGGTGACTCTCAGTTTGTGGTATCATATAGGCGGGGGTTCCTTGGTATGCCGGAACATTTTCACATGCAGAGAAAATCTCCTTTCCTTCTTTCCTGTATGTACTCTTCTCTCACTTAGGATGGAAACATACTCCAGTGTCACATCATGTTTCCCTGTCAATCAGGTGGTCAGAGAAAATAGTTTCAAATCAACATGTGCCAAGGGCTTGGTCAGAAGAGTACCTGTCTGCATATTCCATTCCGTTCATAACTGAGTATGACGGACTAGCAGAAGCAAAGGTGCCAATGCAACACCTTTAACTAGCAACCCATGCTTACCCTCCTCTACTTCTTCATGTAGTTTTCACCTCCCTCACTGCTATTCCGATCATGGGAATTTTTCTTGGCAGCATATTGGCTATCAACAACCAGCACTCATTGTTAACACAGATTGTTAAAAGACAGTACTAAAGCCTAGAGAATCAAAATTAATAAGAGCTCACATGTCATGGAAATTGATAGCTAACAAACCCCCCACATACACACTCACACACATGTACATAAACATGCATTCAAAATATCATTAAGTGTCTCTCCAAGACAGTAACTCTTAATTCTCTAATAGAGTGGCCTGTATTAACATTCTTTGACACCAAATGAAAAGATAACATTTTAAAGTAAGTTTAATTGCCTTTTATGTGATGTGATTGAGTGGTCCCATGGATTTCTGGAACTCATCTCTTCTAGGATTCTCGGCACTGTCGATGTGAACAAGACAGACCGTCAAACTATGTCGAACAGCACACAGCCAGGAAGGCTCGTCATTCTAACCAAGGAAGATTCAACCTGTCTCACAAGGAGCTGTGAGCAAATTAGGAAGGCTGTGTGTGGGTGGGTTTCAAAGAAGGAAGGTTCTGAAGAGGTTCTGTTTTATAAGTACCTTGTTCCCACTTTATCCTTTCAAGTAGTGACTGGAATGTAACGCAACCACTTTCTGGATGTACAAAGAAGAACCTGCAATTCGTAGCTTGTTTCTTACTAATATTGTCTATTACCATGGTCAATTTTAATTCATAGGCCACCCCTACAATTTTGAATGTGTTTAAATAGTCTATTTTTCATAATTATTTTAATATACTACTGAATCTATTCAGATATTTTTTCGGTATATTCCTGAGGGGTATTGATACATACTTTTCGTGTTTTTGTTAGTTTTTCTTTCATTGGTTTTTGGTGGGGGCTGTGTACCCTCGTGACAGCAGCTTGTCTGCTGATGAGTTTGTGGAGAGTGTCAACTCTTTTCCATGAGTGTTTGTTGATTATGCAGCCTCTGAAACATACATGGTACTTTATTATATCTTATTAATTTATGAGAAGTCAAAATGAACTCCTTGGCCTTCACATTGGGACACTATGGGACAGGAAGGAAAAGTCACTCAGAGCACAGTTTTTGTGTGAGTACAGTGTTTCTCTTCTGTTCACTACACTCCTATCCTTCTGGAATAAAGTTGTGTCTTCCTCCTAAGGACTGCGAGTTGCATTAGTTCACCTATTAGGGGCCCTGCAGAGTCAAGGATGGAAAGAATGTAGTTTTCATCTATAAGCTGGTGATTCCCCAGATGATGGCGCTTGTGGGGTTCACTTGAGTCTGACTGTATTGCACCTGATTGCCCAGCAGGTGATGCAATCTCCTGCTTGGTGTTACAAGCAGTGCATTCTGCTGCAATGGCGTATCCTCCAAGGAGTGCCTCCAAGGAGTGCTGGGTGCAGGTAGCACCCAGTCATGGCAGCAACTCCTTTTGGGGCTGAGGCTATGTCTGGGGAAGGGGTTTAGATTGCTCTTCTGAACCTCCCTCCCAATCCATTTCTTCCAAAAGCCCCTGTGACTTCATGATGTGCTCAGCTTGCACCACAAATTCTTCTTCCAGCCTCTACTGACCTGTAGGAACAGGAGGTCAAAGGTGGCCTCCCAGGGCATCTGTTTCTACAGCTTCACCTCAGTGGGTGCTCATTCTGCCAATGCCGACATGCTACTATTTACAAGGGGGCATCTCCCACAAGTGTCCTGGACTCCTTCATTCTAAAGGGCCAATTGGAAAGCCCCTGTGCTTACATCCTTCCACTAACAAAGAGCCCAACCCAGATGCTGCCTCACTCACCTTGGTGATGTGGTGAGGTGAACGTGCCAGAGGTTCAGGACTGGCCCTCATGGATGCCCTGAGAGTGCGAAAGCAGGCGCTGCAGCACATGAAGGCCCAAGTAGGCATTCTGTGCAGTTCCAGGATGAAAGTACAAAGCGTGCCTGGGACAGAACCTTAGGGCCTTCTCAAGGCCTGGCCTGGAGCTTTCTAGGGGGCTGGGTGAGGGATCTTTGCCACTCCCATTCCTGGGCCCCGGCACCAAATGGGAGTCACCAGGTAAGGGCACCTCAAGACATTCCCTTTCACCCTGCTCTACCATCCCATAAATCCTGCACAATTTCAGTGTGTTGACTCTGCAATACTGGACAGCCTGTGGTGGTCCCCACATCACTGGGCACTGCAGAATCTTTGCCCCTGTGGAGGGAAGATGCCAGAACCTTGCTCATTGGTGCAGCCCCTGGCAACATCCCCACCTTCCTTGAAGGTGAGAGCTGGAGCTTCAACCAGGATCACATGCCGAATTCTACATGCCCTGATTTTTGCCTACTCCTTAAGGATTCTCACCAGGTGAAACCTGAAGCCTCCTTTCTTCACTGGCATCCAAGAGAAATGCTTACAAGCTTCTCAGCTGCAAGGTTCCACCTTTCATTCCTTGAGGTTCCTTGGGTACCTACATGCCCCGCAGCCCACCCTGAAGCCATCTTCTCATCAGTCAGCTCCTTCAGACAAACAATGGATGACAGGAGAAGCTCCGGGCATGCCAGGGACAGGCCCTGCAAGGTCAGGCATAATTGTTTCTGTGTCCACAGATGTTTAGCTCCACATTTAAAGTTGGCCAAATTCAGGAATTCAATCCTACATCACTCTCAGAAACACCAGTCCGAAGAACCGTCACACACCCTTTGCATCATGGTTCTTGGGGCACACCAAGCCAGCTTTGAAGTTCAGAATGATCAGGAGGCTTCATTGGCTGTTCCTCTCTGGGGTAACAGCTGTGTGAGGCCTACATTCTTGCCCCTTTCCTATGGGAAGCGCTATGGACCCATTTCTCGGCCCTTGTCTTTTCACTGGGAGTAATTTGGGTGGAAAATTATGTAGGGAACTGAGGTCGCCAACTATGAGCCTGGTAATCTGGATGGCAGACAGACTAAGAAGAGCCCTGAGAAAGGGAGTCCCTGGTAGCTTTGGGTGCCAGAAGCAGTTTGGAGACAGACTCTCCAGGCTCCTGGCCTTCAGTCCCAGGGGGACTACCACCCTGTTTGCTCTCCGCTGGTATGTACAAGAACATCTGAAGTCCACTTAAAATGCCTAGGGTATGCAATACTGTGGCAGGGGATTCAGCCATGTATCCCATCACAAATACCAAAGACAGGTGGTGGCACTTTGCCTGGAGTTCCCATTAGTGTGAGGTATTCAATTCCTATCATTCCCCCTGTTCAGAATCCCCATTGCACAGGTGAGGAATGAAGGATGAGGAATGCCAGATGACTGGCCAATGTCAGCCAGAATTTGAGAAGCAGAAGTCAGACCTGAAGTCACACCTGTTGATTCCAAAGCCTACCTTTTGCCTCTGTGCTCCTTCTGAGTACCCTCTGTACCCTGCACATGCAGAGCCCAGTCTAGGGATTGGGGACAGCTAGGCACATAAGTGATTGTCCTCACATTCTAGGCACTGGTCATTAAATGAGGTCATTATCTGTTGCTGTTGTGCTCCTGTGTTCATCCCTCAACCATCTTTCCTTCATACTGAGATGATTTTCATGCTACCCGGATGCTTGGGTATGACCAAGTCATACTAGGAGCAAAGGCTTGGTGATCTACTTTCACAATCAATTCATGCAAACCTTAAAGATCACAACAGAACATTGACTGGCACACTGAACGTGGACCTCTGCAGGCAGGATCCATGGCTAGAGAATATCATGTTTGATGACATCCAGGTCTGGGAGGGCATGTGAGATCCTGTGCAAGATGAATTGGCCCTTTGCATAGGCTGGTGATTGTGTGAGGAATGCAGAATCAAGCAGTGTCTTATGCATTTCCATATAGGGCTCTCCGGAATCAGAGTCAACATGGTAGCAGCTGACAACAGGAACAACAACAAATAGTAGCAACACTAAGTGAATGTCTACAAACAAGTAAACACTTCCAATAATTTACAACTCCAAGCCATTGTTCCTTTTTCTGACAGGTGACTGGAATGGCTGTGGTGGCTCTGCTTCAGGCTCTGGGTGGGGTTCAGGGCAGGCTTCACATCTCTCTGGTTCTCCCGACCCCAGCAGCAGCCCAGTGCTTGTCTTTATGGCAGAGAGGAACATGTGGAACTTCTTAAGATTTGTCCTTGCAAAGGGCGCTTTGGCCCTGGGCCCCACATGCCACAAGAAGTCCCATAACAGTGAGTTTGGGGAGACACTCTCCAGTCATATGGCAAAAGCAGGGCTGTCTACTGTCTCACAGAACTTTAGGAAGTAGCAGAGGCTGATGATCCAAAATCTCTGCCTCGGAGAAGCCAGGCTTGTGGTAAGGAACCTGCATGGCATTTCCTCCAAACAAAGAGTCCATCAACAGCAAGACAAAACATTAAGTTATGTACCCTTAATAAAAAGAGACTGTCAATGAGAGTGAGACACAATGCTTTCTTGTCGAACCGCAAACCTATTTCATTTTTATTGAAAGAGCTATACTTACTCAGACATGGAAGGGACTGCTATAGTTACACTTTTTGACAAGGTTTATTCTTGCATAGGCAGTGGCATTTGTGCCCTAGGGCCACCCACCAAAGAGACTGTGACATGTCATCCCTTGTAAGACACATGGAGATATCAGGGGTATGAAAACGTGTGTTGTGGAATAGATGCAATCTAAAGTGAACACTGAGTGTTGCCTCTGGACTAAGCACAATGCTAGGAGCCTTAGCGGTGTGCTCAGCAGTATCCTCAGGAGCTTAGCAGTATCCTCAGGGTGGGGCTTTCAAGCCCACCCAGGGCCTTGGAGGGAGAACTGCCCAGGCTTCTGCTTCTGTAAAGTTTGCAAAACCTTAAGGGGCAGTGAAACTCTGGCACTGGGGCTCCCTGTGAATCAAAAGTGACTCAATGGCGCCTCACATCATCAATATCACAGGCAACCCATGAGGGAGAGAGGCTCGTCTCCATTTCAAAAACCAGTTGAGCAGGGTGAAAATGCATCTGTTGCCTTGGCTCAGGCTAGCAATCAGTAAGGGGCAGAGTTGAAACCTCAGCGGATCCGACTCCAGAGACAAACTGCACCTCAGAGTTCTCAGCTGTCACTTGGGAATGATAGAGGCAACTCCCACATGGGATACTGTGAGAATCAGAGTTATAGAAAACAGTGTCAGACACGGAGTGCTCCCAACATCTGGTGACAGTTCTTCACAAAGGTGCTAGGAGCCATCAGGTCGCCTTTGCCTCCCAGAATGTCCCCCACCGCCCCCACCACCCCGACCTTATGTGACGGAACAGACCTGTCCCCACAGGTTTTTCTCAGCTGTCAGCTTTGTGAAAGTAAGTTCCCAGAGCTTGCTTTCACTGGCAGAGGATTTGGCAACTATCTGAGCACTTAACAGTAGCACCCACTAGCGTTCCCTTTTCCTGGTTGAGTAGGGGTCCGCCATTGTGTGTGGGCCAGTGCTTTCTGCTTCTTCACCAGGCGCAAGATACTCCTTTTTGCCCGCGAGGAGAAAGGCCGAGCAGGGCCCTTTCAGTTTCCGGCCTGGGCCGCTGGGCGTGGTGAAAGGCATGGGCTTCTCCGATAGAGGGCGCCGGAGAGAGGAAGTGGAGGTGGGGAAAGTGTTCCATTTCCTGGTTCCGCAGGTACTCCCTGGGCGGGACCTTCCTGGGCCCCACGAGGCGGAGACTGCAGCGCGAGGCGGGTGGAGAGAAGTTCCGGCCGAGATCCCCTTCCCCAAGGACCTCTCTTTGCGGCAGTTGTTAGCCACGTGTGGCCGGTGAGACTGTCTGTGAGCAACTTCTCAGCTTTCCGAAAGGGCTGACTTCTGGTAAGCCCCACTTCTCAGTGGGAGAGCTTTTTCATTTTCGCTCTTGCTGTTCAGTAAACCCCAGCCATGTTTCTTCAATGAAAGGCTTGAACCTGGCCCTTGAAGGGTATGTGCGGGGCGGGTTGGGGTGAGGGTAACTGGAGATGGGGCTAGATCATCCTTGGAGCTGTATTCTCATCTTGTGCGGGGGTCTCTTCTTTGAGCCTCCCAGCGTTGGGGTGACTCTGGGGGCGGAGGTTTTCCGTGGGGGACCTCTTTCAGCAACTCTAAGAGTTAGGACACGGGAACTCAGTGTGCCTTTTCCTGGAGACCATGTCTCCGACTGAAATGGAAAACGCCTCCTCAGAGGTTCTATGCAGGGGTGCGATTCAGATACGTTAACAACCGGCTTGTGCCCTAATGATCATTAGATGCCCCCCAAAAAGAAAGAAGACCTAAAGGTAGCTTATTATTTGGCACAGTCAATGCTAAGACCACTAAAAGAGGTCCATAAAACTACGCTATGTTAAAGGGAAGAGTCTTAAGATATTAATGAAAAATTTAAATAATGCTCCAAAACAAAACAATGTAACGTATCTGAGACACACCCATACTGTCTTCACTTGTAATAGTATTTACTTGCATGCAACACTATGGGCTGTTTGATTTATCCTTAGGAAGTAGCAGGAGTAGGATTCCTTCCTTTAGAGGTAGACCAATTAGACAATAGTCATTTTGGTTTGATAGATTAGAAATAGCTGGGCGAATTGCCCTCTCTGCATACTTTATGTTCATCTTTGTAAACTACCTTTTCGATCTAATAGCAATAGTTCTGACAGTATTTCTAGCCCTTTGAACACGATCAGGAATTGCATAATTCACACATAGTACTTTGTGGGAATTGGGCATAATGAAAACGGAAAAGAATGGTGACATGTCACACAATGGTTGTTTGGCACTTTCTTTCTTTTACGTTTTATGCTTTACTTTCTGGAGAAACAACAGGTTGGGGGGGGAGATGTAGTATTACATTAAAAGCAAAGTGAGGTTTAATAAATAAAAAATAAAAAATATTGTAAGCATAGTTCCTTCTAATTTTTATAGCTGTGGACAGAATGAACATCACTATGTCTCCTGAGAATATGCTGTTGTTCAGAGCACTGTTAAAAAAGAAAAAAAGGGATGCATATTTATGATTTCCACATTGGGTGGCTGCCCGGGTGCCCAGCTGCCCACCTTAGAGAATCCTGAGTTCAAGTGCAACTTTAACCACCAGTTCACTAAACTCACTAAAAAACTAGGTATTGGTTTTGCTGAACTGTTGACAACTGGCTAGATCCCACCACTGGTTCGCCCACAGTTCTGAGAGTAGAAGATTGCTGGGAGGGTGGGAGAGGAGCCCTTGTATCAACCCTCATATCCAAGCCCCTGTGCATGTGAAAGCTGAACAATGAATAAGCAAGCCAGAGAAGCATTGATGCATTTCCATTAAGGTGTTGGCGAAGAAAATTGAAAGAGCCCTGGTGGTGTGATGGGTTACCCAGTGCCCTGTGAACTGCAAAGTCAGTCTTTTAAAACACCGGCCACTCCACATGTGAAAGATGAGGCTTTCTACTCCTGTCAGCAGTAACAGTCTAGGGGACTCACAGGGACACTTCTACCGTGTCCTTTAGGGTTGCTGTGAGTTAGAATCAACTTGATGCCAGGCAGGTTTTGGTTGTAGGTGAACTGCCAGAAAAGTATACAGTTCTGTCTTGGAAGAAGTACAATCAGCCTGTTCCTTAGAAGTGAGGATGGTGAAACTTGGTCCAACGAACTTTGGATGTGTCATCAGAAAAGAGCAGCAGCCTCTTGGAAAAGACAACAAGCTTGGTAAAGGGAGAGTCAGAGGAAAAGAGGATGGCCATCAACGGGATGGATTGACACAATGATTACCAGAAGGAAGGTGCCGCAGGACTTGGCAGTGTTTTGTTCTCTTACACATAGGGTTGCTATGTACGTTAGGCTGGGCTGTTTAGAGAAGCAAAAGCAGCAACACTCAAATGTATGAGAAAGAGCTTTATATCAAGAAGTAATTTTATATCAAGAAGACAGCCCTGCCCAGTCCCACTTAAGTCCCTTGTTATAATGAAAGCTGGGGCACTCTTCAGACTCACAAAGCTGCAGCCCAATGACACAAAAAGGTGAAGCAGGATGCAGGAAGATCAGAAGCTGTTGGGTGCAGAGTCACATGGGTTCAAAGTCAGTGGAAGAATGCTGACAGTTCTCTGGTTGGGCTCTGCATTAGTTTATTGTGCTAACCTGGCTGATAAACACATGTGGGATTAATTGAAGGGCGGAGGGATAAATGGCTTAGTAAGCATCACCTTTCAAGTTCTCGGGTCCCTTGTTTTGTGATGGTTGGACCAGGGTGCAGCTGCCTTAGCAGTTCGCAGCTTCAGCATGCAAGTCTGACTTCCTGCAAGACATGCCCAAGGAGAAACCACATGGACCTACCCCGATGCAGCCCTAGTTGTGGTTAGGACTAAATGGGAATATTCAACTGGGAGGCTGACAGAGCCTGGAATGAAGGAGGGGCACAGAAGGAGAAAATGGACAGAACTATTATTTTATTTGTGCATTTAAGAGAGGATGTTCAGCAAATGAGTCAGATCCGGTCTGGGCCTGCATCCCTCTCTTCAGAGAGAGGAAAGGCAGAGGGTTGCTGTATTAGAACCAGGGGACACTAGCAATTAACGAAACTTTGGGGAGCAGGTGTGTAGATGCCGTTCTCTAGGAGACTGAGAACACTTGCTCTATTGCAGCTTTACTTTGTAAAAAATGGGGTGCTGGGCCTGGGCCTGCCTTCCAAATGCTGTGTCAGATCTAACACGGCTACAGGTATGGGATTCTTTGGGGCCAAATGCATGGCTAGCATGTGGGGAGGGACAAGCAAGATTGGCTTCCTGGAGAATTACAGTGTAATGGACTCTGTAAACTCATATAAACCAAGCAGAGAAAGGGCTGGAAAGAAAGAAGGACCAGGCGAGAAAAGAAGAGGAGGCCAGAAGGTCACCTGACGCAGCAATAACCTGTACTTTGCAACTGCTTGAGGGCCAAGTGAAACAGACATTGGTGATTTGGGTGTGTGTGCGTGAGATGGAGGAAGATATCAAGGCAGAGCCACATTGGGGTTCTGAGCCACAGAACCTTTCCCATCAGCCCTGGGAGCTTGTAGTGTGGCAACTCCATTGTGCTGAAGCTCAAGGGCAGCAGAAGGGGCTTGAACTGGGGAAGAAATATCATCGGACTAGCTCCTTGCTTTAATATCTTGTGTACTGGTTTCTACTTGGCAAATTTGGATCCCACCATGGACATCTGGCAATCTAGGGAGAACTGTCTGGGTGTCCTGACTAAGCGGTGGGTGCTACTGGCATCTAGTGCCCTTAATTGTATCCTCTTGTGCACAGAGGACAGTTCCACAGCCACCACAAAACCCAAAAGCTTATGCAGCCATTGGTGCAGCTACTGGCTTCTCATCTGGAGCATAAAAGCTACAGAGAGAGAGAGAAAAAGAGAGAGAGAGAGAGAGAGAGAGAGAGAGAGAGAGAGAGAGAGAGAGAGAGAACTCATGGAAACACTTTGTCCAAAGGACTGCTGGGCAACATGAGCACCAGCTCCACAGTCCTAAGACCAGCTGCCACTGCTACCAGCTAACTTGGAAAGCTGTGACAAAAGGAGGTCCTAGAGAGAGGGGAAGAAAAGTGTAGAAGAAAGCACACACTCATGCAAACTACCAGGCTCCCTGGTCAAATAAAAAGGGATAGCCTTTCCACACTGTGGTTCTTATACATCTCTTGAGCCTGGAACTGAACTCCACACCACCACCACCACCACCACCTAGACATAATTCTCAGATCTATGATGTTAATAAGAACACCAAGGCATTACCACCAGTAAAGCATGATCCAAAGGGCTGTGTCTCCCCAGGGGTAAAGCTTGGTAGGCAGCAAGGGAGGGGAACCTGAGAAGAAGGGATGCAGGATTCACAAGGAGGCAGTGGTAATAGTGTTATTTTGATGTGGGGACTGCAAATGATCTCACAAATCAAAATATGCTTGAACTCTTCTAAGCCAATATGCTCTGTAAATTTTCCCCAAATCAAAATACAGTTAAAAAGTCAAAAACACCCATTGATGTAGCTTATTCTGGCACACAGTGACTGCAACAGTTAAAGACTAGAAAGGATTAATTGGCTTTTCTTGGCGGTAATATTGATGCAAAAAGAACTCCAGGCTTACTTCCAGGACTATGGGTGGTTTTGAACTGTCAAACTTTAGCTTAGTAGTCTGAGGCAAACTGTACCTCCCAGACACCTAAAAAAGAAATACTTGGCTCTCCATCAGGTTCTTTTCACTGAGGACAAGATATCCTGTAGTCTAGTGCCTGGTTGACCCTCAGTAAAGCTTAGATGGATGGGCATCTGATTTCAGGCCAAGGGACTAGAAGTCAATTTAGAAAATTCTTTCCTCTTTGCAGTAATTCCTAGGTAATAAGCAGTTAAGCACTCAGCTGATAAGCCAAAGGCTAGAGATTCACATCCATCCAGGGATGCCTTAGACCACTGACCTGGCATCTGCTTCCAAATTATCCACCATTGCATACCGTTTGCACCTGGGTTCCCTTAGGACTCATGGATTCAACTTGTTGGCAACAATTTCTCCTAGTAGTGTGTTGTTTTATCCTAGACTCTGATAGATGCAGACAGAAGTGTTGGTTTCTCCAGAGAGCAAAGGCTCATAAAGGTAGACCCCAGCCCTGAGGAGACCTGGAGGGGTTAGTGTTACAGGGGCCTGGTCTCTGCCTGGACCCTCTTCTCAATGCTGTCTCTGTGAACTCTTATAGCCCTTTTCACTGCTTTTCCCCATTGGATGCCAACCATTCATCAACTCCACTTGGTAATTCTGGCTCTGTATGACCTCAGAGCCACATTTTAATAGATGAATAGGTGGTTTGGGCCTGGGATTCATAATTTGAGACCACCAGTCACTCCTCGGGAGAAAGATGGATCTGCCTACTGACGTAAACAGTTACATTCTTGAAAACTTACGGGAGTGGTTGGTTCTACCCTGTGCTATAGGTTTGTTTTGAACCACAGACCAATAATTACTGCACCTCTGGTCTCTTAACCTTATGAAGTACGTATAATAATGATACCCATTTGACAGAGGTGGAGGCTGAGACCCTGGACAAGGTCTCATCATTGCTTTCAGTTTTCAGCTTAGATTTCACCTCAGCAGTGAGGTTTCCTGGAGCCCTGCCCCAAAGACATCATCCTGCTTCAACCCTTGTCTCCTGGCTATTGAGTTGGTTCCACCTACCAGCAACCACCGTGGGACAGTGTAGAACAGCCCCAGTGGTTTTCTGAGATTGTAACTGGGGTGGAAAGTGTCTTTTCTCCTCAGAGGGGCAGGTGGATTTGAACTGCTGACCCTGCACTAAGCAGCCCAACTTGTGAGCCACGTGGTCACCACGGTTCCCTTCTTGTGGAGCTAACCCCAGAAGTGCCTAAACTGTCATCATCCCCACATACATTGGGGAATAAACAGTAGTGATTCACAACTCTTCAGTCTTAGGTCACCAGGCCTTTTCTCCTAGCCCATCTTAGTCTGATGTTCCCCTGAAAAAAGATAATGGGTAGTTTGTTTGTGGGTGGCTTGACAGCCCCCTCAGGAACGTCATCTACTGGAGCTGGCCAATGAGGATAGCCTTTCATCTTGGCGAAGATGAGGAGGTCTCCAGGTTTGAAATCGCTTGCCATGTTTGGGGGGAAAGGGGGGACGCCAGGGGTCCGGAGCCCAGAGAGCAGCCACAAAGGGTAGATGGACATAGAGGCAGGGCCAGGCTGAAGGAGGCAATGCCTCAGGGCTTCCAACACGCCCACAAGCGGTTGCTGGAGGGGGGTTGCGCACACCCCGGGGGGCCGGAGGAGGGGCCCGCGGGGAGGGGGCGGGGTGAGCGTGGGAGGCAGCGAGGGGAGGGGGAGCTGCCGCCACCCCTCCCCCGGAGGCGTGGTCTCCGTGGCCCTGTAGAGGCCCCCTTCCAGGCTCCACAGTGATCTGCAGGAGCACCAGAGCAGGGATGCTCCCTGCTGTGGCCCCTAGCCCTTGTGGCCCAGTCCCTCTTCAGGCTTCATTCCTGCCACCTTAGCGCCCCTCCCACCCCAAGGAAGGGGCGCAGAGATGGGAAGCCGTAGCGCACCCCCTGCCCCTCGCAGGACGCCCTCCCCACCAACCTTCACCACCAGCTTCCCAGTGCTGGGGCGCCCCGCCCCTGGGCCTGGCAAGGCTGTGGCCCCTTCCCTGCTGCTGCCAGCAGCTAGGACACCGAGGGGCGTCTGGCCTGATGCTCCCCAGAAACCCGCTCAGCATCATAGTCTGAGCAAGGCTCCACTGGCAGATCCAGGACACAGGTGGGGCATTGGTCAGGAATCAAACCCTGGTCTCCTGTACAGAAGTGTAGGACTGCACCCTTTAACCACCAAGACTTCCTTTATAGCTCCCAAGAAATGGAATATGTTTGAGGGCAGCACCTGGCTCATGGATGTCACAGAGACGGTGCTATCTTGACCTTATGTCACTTCTCTGTACTCTCTCTGACAGGCAGAGATCATCCCAGAGGCCATTTATATCTTCCAAGGAATTGAGTCACACTGAGGTTGTAGACCAAAGTTCAAGCAGCTTAACCTCTTGAGAAAATTACTATAATTTCCTCAGATCTTGGGTGATATAGTGACTGAAATGTATGAAGTGGTCATTTGTGTGAAACTGATGAAGCTAAGCTGATTCTTCCAGGGCCTCTGAAGAGAGCCGGGGCAGACTGGGCACTGGGTTTGGGAAGCATTACCCCTGAACCTGGGCCTCTCTAGAAGGGCCAGTTTGATTTTGTGGCTTGTCTGCAAGTAGAATAATGGCTGGTGGGCACAATGCATTGGGTAAGCTGCTACTTTCCCTGACACTCTTATTTATGTCAATGGTACAAGTTGAAGCCCCTAGGCAGCCTCTTGAGTCAACAGTCCAGGCTTAGCCCTCTCTTACCTTGGGTTAGAAAACTTGTGCTGGTGAAGCTGCTCTCACCAGGGTCTCTGATCTCACATGTTCTTTCTGTTCATGACCAGTAACTTTCTGTAAGAGAGCAATTATAAATGTAAGCATTGAATTCCAGGGACAGTGGCAGGCCTGGCCCCACCTGTCTCATCACTGTGCTAGTGGAAATGCATACAATTCCGCCAGCAGCCCATTGTAGTGGTGGTTCTCTTTAGTCATTTTTCAGTGAAGAAACTGAGTCCTGCAAGTAGATGCTATTTGAAGATTGGATCAGAATAAAGCCAGAATGTGAACCTAGTAATCCAGGATTTAAAGGCAATCTTTTGAGCACCATACCTCACGGTTTGTTCTCAAAAGCAATATTTCAGAATGAATTGAATTTTCTTTGGGTGGAGAAGTTGAGGCATTTGTCCTTCCCTTCCTTTAGTTGTCCACACTTTATGGGTACCTGCTGTACCAGACATCTCTAGGTGCCCAAAAACTCTTAAGTGGTGATCTACTAGTGAAAACATTGGTGGTTCAGCTCCACTCAGAAGTGCCTGAGTGGGAAGGCCTGGTGATCTGCTTCTGAAAAGTCAGCTCCTGACTCTCCTTGGCTCACAGTTCTACTCTGGCACACATGGGTGGCCCTGAGTCAGAGTTGATGTCACGGTGACCCAGGGTCATGTGCTCAGTGTTTTGGTGCTGGTGTTTCAGTGCTGCACAGCAAATCAATTTCTTGCTCTCCTGAAGTGGCCAATGTGGCTGGGTAAAGCCAGTAACTAGTAAACACGTAACAGTTTCTGGTGGAGACATTCTCAAAGAGCAGACAGAGTAAGGGGTTTATTTTTATGGGAGGAGACTTTACTGAGAGTGGGAAGAGACCAGAGTGGAATGAAGCAGGAGAATGTCGTGGGGAGGAGGTCCAAGTTCTAGGAAAGAGCACTTTCAAAGATCCTATGATGGGGCTGGCAGGACATAGTTGAGTGGCAGCACTGAGGATGGCCTGAGGAGAGGCCAGTGTGGGAAGTACAGACAGAGTGGAGCCCAGGAGTCATTCCATCTGTGCTGCACTGTGCTGAGGAGGTTGTAGACAGCAAGGGCATGGCAGGGCACCAGAGGGGTAGGAAGAGTGATAACAGGAGAGAGAGGGGGCAGACAGCTTGGGCCAAGGTAATTTAAGGAGCCTCTCAAAGCAAAACCAAAACAAACTTACCACTGTTGAGTTGGTCCAGAATATAGCCATTTACCGGGCAACGTAGAACTTACCTCTGTGGGTTTCTGAGAAAAGGCACCACCCCCACATGGCTTGCAGGCCCCTTAGATTCCTTGATGGCTGACAACAGGATGGCTGACAAGGATTCAGCCTTGTCACCTCACTTGCTGGCAAGTGAGTCTTCATTGAGAGTATAGAGCTCTTTCTGAAGACCATTCACTGAACACTCTGATGGGATTCAGAGCCCATGACTGCAGTTCTGGTTGTGGGTACTTGTGTGTATGTGATGTGGGGTTCAGAGTCAGCATTCTTTTCCCCATGCAATGGGATCTGGCTCTGGGAAACTTCTTCAGAAATAGATTGATTAGAAAGAAGCTCCAAGCATCTGAAAGGGGTGTTGAGAGAATGGTTTGGAAAACACAGGGACAGACTCACTCTTCAGGTCTTTCTAGGAAGATCTTTTCCAAGCCTGTGAGATCCAAAGAATGGCTGGTCCCCAGCCAGTTTATTCATATCTTGCTGGACTCAGATTCCAGACCCGGCCAGGACCTTAGGCATGTGCCTACTTTGGGCCCGAAGAAGTTCAGTGGCCATGAACCATAATAATGCACCTGGGAGAGGATCACTCCCAGAAAAAAAAAATTGGGGTGGTGACATCAAAAGAACAGGGAACAGGTCCTCAGTGTCTGCAAAATACACAGTGTCCCCTAAGAACTGAAACTCACTGTCATGGAGTCTATGCCAGGATAAAGTCACCCTATAGGACAACGTGAGTTCCAAGACTGTAATCATCATTCCGCTGTGGAATGCCTGGTGTTTTTAACCACTGACCGAGCATCCCAACAACCATCCACTATGTGAGCTGGGCTCTAGGACTGGCAGTCTCCAGGGCATATCTGCCATGCCATAGCTCTGCAGAAAGTGATATGCACTTCAGAGTGGGAAGTATACCCAGGTATGGGGCAGGTTGTAGGACGATGAGTCAGGCTAGAGCTGGAGCTGGCTTCTCTATGAGCAGGATGGGGAGGTTTGGAACTGGGGCTCTGGGCAAAGCTCCCTGAAGGGGCAAATTCACCAAGATTTCAACTGGGATGCGGTGGAGTACAGGGTCAGGCGTACAGCTGATGGATCACCAGGAGGTCAGGGAAAGTAAGCCTGGAGCTGCAGACTGTAGGCATAATTGAGTGTGGGTTTGAGAGTTGAACTTGTGTTTGGCTGGAGAGGAGCTATGGTAGGTGGAAGCAATGTTCTAGAAGTAATACACTGCTTTTTTAGACCACTTACAATGTGTGAAGCACCAGGTGCTCTTCTGTGGCCTCACTTAAACTTCACAGCAACCCCATTAAAGAGATATTGCCATTGCCCACACTACACAACAGACTCTGGGGTCATTTGCCTACACCAGAGGCTTCGTTCACTTGCAAATACTGGACCATGACTACTGTATACTCTCAGGACTGGTTACAACTTCCCTGTGGATTCCCAGGACTAATCTATGTAGGGGAATAGAAATCCTCAGGACATAGAATGAATGTCTTTAAATTATGGACTTGGTGAAGAATATTGAATAAATCATGGAGTGCTGAAAGCATGAACATTTCTCTCTAGGAAGCAGTAGAGCAGCATACTCCTTAGAAACAAGGATAATGAGGCTTTGTCACATGTACCTTGCACATGTTGCCAGAAGAGACCAGTCTTTGGAGACAGACCATATGTTTGGTAAAGTATAGAGTTTCTGAAAAAGAGGACGATTATCAATGAAATGGATGAACCCAGTGATGGATACAATGGCTTACATATAGCAACAGTGATGAGGATGACTTGGCTCTGGCAGTGCTTTGTCCAGAGGTGACTATGAGTCACAACCAATTCAATGCTGTCTGACAACAAAAACCACACAGAGAATGACGTAAGGGGTCAGAGAGGTTAAGTGACTTGGCCAAGTTCACACAGTGACCAAGTAGCCCAGAGGGTTTTGCACTTAGTCCTGGCTGGGAGTTTCTTCTGTTTATAGGGTAGCAGCAGTAAAGTCTAGGATCAGCTTTCCTCACAGTTCTCATTACTGAGCCTTTTCTTCCCCAGTATCTCCTGGGAAGAGAGGGGTGTGGCATGTAGGAGGTTGGAGAAGGTCTGTGTAGGCTTTCTACTTGTGTCTGTAGAGCTGTCTCTCCTCCCTCCTTCCCATTGCAAAGAGCTAGAACAAAGCTGGCAAAGGTGAAGTCAGCAGAAAAATTTCATCCCCACCACAGACACATTCCTGGCTGAAAGATAGTAACCAGCGCTGAGACTTGCTTTTCACATAGGTCTGAGCAAAGCTGTGCCATTGGCATTGCGAGACAGGCTTCTTCTGAATTCACTCTCCTTCTGGAGCCTGTTTTCCCACCATTCTAATGGGGGTGGTGATACTCAAGGTGGGCTGCCACAAACCCCAGTGCTTTGGGGACCTTCCAGGAATAGTTGGAATGGGTAAGAGTAGGGTGCTGTGGGATGTGGGGGATTGGTGGATCAAAACTCAAGTTCACTGCACTTGAGTCAATTTGACTCCTGTCCTATAGCACAGGATAGAGGTACAATCTGAGACTGTAACTTCATGGTATTATATGAGGAGCTCATATCAGGGGCTCAAGTGGGAAGACAATGATATGAAAATGATGATGCCAGGATATGTGCAAATGTGCTTGACACACTGGATGAATGTACGGATTGTATTAAGAGATGTAAGAGCCGCCCAGTAAAATAAGAGGAAAACAAAGAAAGAAATGTTAATGCCCCAGAAATGTTTAAGGACCTCAAGAATTTTACGGTAAGTGAAATAAATCAGATTCAAAACACTCATACTGTACTACTCCATTTATGTGACTTTCTGGAGAAGGCAATACGTTAGGAACATAATTTATAAGAGTACTTGCTAGGGGCCAGGGGTATTTTATAGGATAATAGAAATTGCTCATCTTCATTACAATAGTGGGTATGCAGTTGGCCATAATATTTTAATAGTAAAACATAGAAATATTTGTTAATTTTTATAAGTATAAATCAGTGACATTCTCAGGGGATGAATAACAGAACTTCAGGTGAACAGACACATTGGATGATGTAAGATACAGCAAAATAATAATATAAATAATTTATATATTAGTATATGTAATAATATATAATATAATAAGAAGTATTCTTGGGACATAGGGTGGGGGAGAAAAAGATAAAGGGGAGCTGATATCAAATAGCTCAAGAAGAAAATGTTTTGAAACTGTGGTGGTAGCAATTATACATTTATGCTTGTTCTAATTAAATTGTGGACTTTTATAATATCTGTAAGTGCTCCCAATAAAATGATTTAAAAAATATAAGACAGAAAGTGTTACCCAACATGTAATCACTGCCCTGCCAGGGTCCCTTGAACCCGTGATATTGTCCCTAACAAATACCTGCACTAGAAGAAACTGGGTTTCCAGTCACTGCCTTGTAACTCTCAGGCTGGATTATGTGGATTTCCCAAGGTTACATTTAATATGCATATAAATTAAAAATCAGACATTTGCCTTCTAGTTATGATTTCATATTTATTGATGGGATCTGTAGTCTACAATGTGCATCTAATCTAAGCTCTGGGTTAATAACTGGGACTCAAGTTGCTTTGATCAAATCAAGTGTAATCACAGATCAGCAATCTGTGTGCCCAGACCTGTTGGAATCATTGCCATCATCCACATATATCTTTAGCCTGCCTGCTTTAGATTTAAACCTAGTCTAGTTCTGTGACCACAGAGCATGCCACCTTTCTCCCTCCTTGCCTATCCAGAAAGAGAAATGGGAGGGTGGTCTTGAGATTTTCATAGCCAGGGCAGCAACTCCAGGGACCTCTACTCTCAGATACTTCAGCCTAAGATCAAGATTGTGTGTGTGTGTGTGTGAGTGTGTGTGTGTGTGTGAATTTTTAGAAACCCCTGGCTAGAACTGACCCAGTAGTTGCTACCTCCGTGTCTGATGTGGATGTTGCTTGCAGAGCAGTTGCTTTTAATGGAAGCAACTTGGCTTACAGGCCCTCTTTAGAGTGGACTTGAAAGAGATCCGAAGAACTAATGAGGTGAGAATAGATAGGATCTAGGGGTTTTAGTGGCTGATGAGCAAAGTAGATATTTTGGTCATTCACACCATGCACAGAGATGTGTGGGTAGACTCTAGTTTGGGTTGAGAGATGGTGTCTGACCAATGGGTAGGACACGGGTACTAGACTCAAATTGCCTGAGTGTGAATATGACTGGCTCACCTACTGTGGAGCTGAGGGACTTGAGCAATTTAGTGAACATCCACAAGCATGTTCCTTGTTTGTAAAGTGAAGATTCTATATCTACATGTGGGTCTTTATAAGGATTGAAAGTGATGCATTTAGAACGAGAATTGGAAAGCTTTTCCTATAGAGGACCAGTCATTAATTATCTTAGCCTCTGAGGACCATATGGCCTCTGCCATCTGTGCCTTTGCAACTTAAACCAAACTCACTTCCATTGGGTCAGTGCTGATACTCACAGACACTATAAGGCAGGGTAGAGCTGCCCCCGTGAGTTTCTGAGACAAACTCTTTACTGGAGTACAAAGTCCCTTCTTTCTCTCTCAGAGTGCATGGTAGAACTGCTGACATTTTGCATCACAGTCAAAGACACAACCCACAATGCAACCACAGCTCATTTAAAAGCCCCCACAAGCATATGTAAATAATGGGTGTGGTTTAGTGAGCTCTGATGGTGCTTTTGGATAAACCTTGCATTGTTAATGATATAGTTTGCTGTTCCAATCCACTAGCCACTCCTTAGGTGAAAGATGAGGATGTCTGTAGGTTCCCCTAAAGATTTCTATCTCAGAATCCACACATGTTAATTAAAAAAACAACAACTGTGTTTGTGTGTGTGTCTGTGGAGTGACTGATTGAAATCTTAAATTTTGGACATAGGAATTAGAATTTCAGATACATATGTGCTACTTAATAATAGTTTTCTTTTTTAATTTCCACCCATATCCCCAGCCATTAAAAACACAAAACCCATTTTTTTTGTCTTTTATGTTATATAGAAAGTCAACTGAATTTGGCCTAGGGGTTGTGACTTATCATCTCTTGATAAAAACTAATGCCTGCTAAGTGTCCGTTATCTTTTTCTTCCTCCTATTCTTTTGTTTCTGAGAGGGTCTACACTATTTGGGCCAAAATAGAGAAGACCCGGGGTGGGGGCCAGGGGGAGTAGAAGAGTGGAGAGGGTGGATGTATAATAACTGTTATCAGGAAGGGAGGGTGCTATTTGTCATGTTTTGTCCCAAAGAAACCCTACTAGCCTGATGGGAAGAACTGACAGGGAGATGCATTGTTTGGCTCTGAAGCTTTGAGCAGCTTAAAGCTTGTTGCTGAGTTGACCTTATAGCATGACCACCCTGTGTGCTTCAGACTAGATTTGTGCCCCATAGGGTTTTCAATGGCTGATCTTTCAGAAGGGAACCACCATGTCTTCTTCCAAAGTGCTTCTAGGTAGGCTCACACTTGTAATCTAGGGCAATGGATTGCACGAATCATTACACCATTGACAGCTTCCTTCCAACAGCTAGCCCAAACCAAACCCATGGCCTTCATATCAATTTGGACTCACAGCAACTGTCGGCCTTTCTGCTGGTTGTTTTTAGGATCTGGTCAAGGTGGATTTGACTCATAACGGCCCTATGTACAAGAGAACCATCCTCACAACTGTTGTTTTGTTTGAGCCCATTGTTGCAGCCACTGTATCACTCTATTTCAGGACAGTCCTCCTCATTTTCTGACACACTAGTTTACGAAGCCTGATGCCCTTTTCCAGGGACTGGTCTTTTTTGATAACATGTCCAAAGTACATGAAGTCTGTCCATCCTCTTTTCTAAGGAACATTCTGCCTACACTTCATCCAGGACATATTTGTTTTTCCTTTGGGCAGTCCATGGTACTTTCTTCAATCATCCTTATTCGTTGCCCAAACTTCACATGCATATGATTTGGTTGAAAATACCATAGCTTTAGTTAGTTGTACTATACTATGGTAGTTACCTAATCTGTTGTCAATTTGTGATATAAGAATGAAGGGGTACAGTTTAGCATGTCATTCAAGTCGAGTTTGATTAGCTCATTTTGAGGCACTAAGGAGATAAATATCTCACTGGATTTGGGACACACTCACTCCTTTTGAGACATACTTGCTGACAAAATACCTGGAGACAGGCTGATGATTGTTAGAGTCTCTGAGGAACCATTTTGAGGAACCAGAGCTGATGTGCTTACACTGCCACTGGATTTACAAGACCTTCCACCCACTGACCTCTGATCTTCCTGCATTCAGTGTCATTGCATGTGTTGCATGAATCTGAAGAGGACTTTATAGATTGGTATTGGACATATGAACTAATATCAGACTATGGACTTGATCAGGACTGGGCTTGGATGTTTTCTTAAGATGCAATTTTTCTTATATATAATGCTCTTTCTTAAACACGCATATATGTGTCTCCCTGGATTTGTTTCTGTAGTCTACCCCTACTAACACGTATACCTTAGTCCTCAAAGTGGCATCCTTTTCTTCAACAGTTTAAAGAGGTCTTTTGCTGCAGAGTTACCAAATGCAATGTGTTCTTTGATTTCTTGACTGCCTCTTCCATGAGCATTGGTTGTGGACCCAAGTAAAATGAATTCTTTGACAACGGCACTGTTTTATCTGTACATTATGCTGTTTTTTCTTGGTTTTGTTATAAGGAATTTGGTTTTCTTTGAGTTATGGTATAAACTGAGGTTGCAGCCTTTGATTTTCATTGAAATGTGTTATAAATCTTCCTAGATTTTAATAAGCAAGATTGATATCTTGGGAATCCATGGCATATTCAATAATCTTTGCCAATACAAGAGTTAAAATCCATCCCCCCCACCCCCATTTTTACTTATTTATTGTACAGCTTTTACATACCCATTAGGCAATTGAAAATCCTCTGGTTGGGTCAGGTCCTCCTTATGCTGCAAAGGAATTTTTTTTGCTGCTTAACTCTTTAGAGAGGTGGTTTACATCAGATTTGCCCAGTGCAGTATTTTGTATAATCTCTTGATTTCATGACTTCTGTTTCCATGGGCATTGTGAATCCAAGTAAAAAGAAATCTTTGGCAACTTGTATACTTTCTTTCTTTCTTTATGGTGACGTTGCTTATAGGTTCAGATGTGAGATTTTTGTGGTTTTTTTGTGTGAGTTGATGTGTAATCTACACTGAAGATTGTAGGTTTAGATCTTCATCAGTAAATGCTCAAGTCCTCTATACTTTCAACAAACAAGATGTGTCATATGCATATCAAAGATTGTTAATGAGCCTCCTTGAAATTCCGATGCCTTGTTTTTCTTCATATAGTCCAACTTTGGGGATTGTTTGTCCAGAATACGGATTGAATAAGTATGGTGAGAGGATACAGCCCTGATGCCCACCTTTCCTTATTTGAAACCTTATGAATCCCACTTCTGTTAGAATCACAGTCTCTTGATCCATGTATAGGTTCTGCAAGAGCACAATGAAGTGTTCTGGAGTACCCCTTTTTTTACAATGTTATCCATAGTTTTTTATGGTCTACCCAGTGTAATAGAATGGCTTTGCATAGTCAATGTAACACAAGTAAGCATCTTTCCGTTTTCTCTGCTTTGAACCAAGATCCATCTGACAACAAATGCTAATTTCTCTCATTCCATGTCAACTTTGGAATCTGGCCTTCATTTCTAGCAGCTCAAATTGCCAAATTGCCTAAAGTTGAAACATGCAGCTTTGGGTTGTGTGGGCTCCTGTCACCACAAGTGTTGCAGCTGAGGTCCCAGATACCATAACACTCTGGTGCAGACTGCCCTACTCATTGGGTGGAAGGACACCAGGTTGCTGTGGAACCAGCCCACTTCCTGTAGCTCCAACCAGAGTAGCAGGGAACATGCTCAGCCCTCCACCATCCCCCATTCTACCGCTCAGATCATCGTACCCTCTTTTCTGCTTTTCAAACAGAGCCAGTGTTTGGGCCCAGTATATTCCTCCTTTAACAGAGAACTGAGGCCTGAGAATGGAAGCCCAGCTGACACTTGACCAAATTCACAGGCTTGGGCAGGGAGAGGTGTGACTTAGTGGAAACAAACCAGCTCAAGTACCAGCTGGGCTGCTTCCCACTTTTGTGAGGCACTAAGCCTCTCTGCAGCTGAAAGTGGAGACGCACTACCTCCCAGAAGAAACAATTGTAGTCAGGATGGGTCAGTAGCAGGAGACAGGTGATATTCCTTCAAAGCCACACAAGGCCTGGCCTCTAACCCCCAGATCTACTGGGCGAATCGTGAGGACCATGGGGAGCCTGTCCTTTGTAAAGTGGCCAGCCCACCAGCAGTGTTTACGTGGTGAAACTTCCCATGGCCATGCAGTGGTGCTATCTCCAAGGGAGGGAGGGCCCTATAGGAGACTGCTGCCACAGGTTAATCTCTGGACCTCCAGGTGGTGAGGCAGGATCAGCTTGCAGGCAGGCTTTAAGGAAGGCCACCGTCTGTCCTGAGATTCAGAGATGTGAACATCAGGAGATGCCTGTAGTCCCATGAGCAGCCTGCCTCTAATTGGATTCAGTGAGCCAGGAGGGGACTGTCTTGGGCCTCAAGGAAGAAAATTACTGAGGAAGTTTAATGGTGGCAGAGATGAGGAGTAACCCTAAGCAGCCTATCACCTGTCCAGTGAACATCTACTACAGGGTCTCCTTACCTCTCACTTTCGCTCAAGCAGGTACAAATTTACCCCATGTTATTGTTGTGAAGTGCTCCTAAGAAGGTAACAACCCACTGTGACCTTGGGCATACCAGATCAAGACCCTGACCCACCCTGCACCATTCTCACAGTTGTGCTCATGTTTGAGCCCATGATTGCAGTCAGTGTCAGTTCATCTTGTATAAGATGTCTTCTTGTTCTCTGTCCCTCTACTTTACCAAGTGTAATGGTCTTCTCCAGGGACTGGTCTCTACTAACAACATGTCCAAAGTAGAAGAGACAAAGTCTTACTATCTTTGATTCGAAGAAGCATTCCAGCTCTACTTTTCCCAAGGCTTTTGTTTTTCTGGCAGCCCATCTCATGAATGACCAGTCTGTGACTGAAAGCCCAGGTCATCTGTATAGGACCACAGGGGAGGAAGGAAGTAGGAAAGTTGGGGAGATGGGAGTCTTAGGGGGTGCTGTGTGAACCCTTATAAGAGTGTATCTAGCATATCCAAGCAGGCGTGGTAGTGTCTTGGTTACATGTTGGGCAGTTGCATGGGTTACTAATGGCACGGTCCGTGGTTCAAAGGGAGCAGGGATAAACAATGGGCTTTCTACTCCTGTAAAGAGTTTTAGTCTCAGAAACTCACAAGGGCAGTTCTACCCCCATTCTAGAGTGTTGCTGTGAGTTGGCATGAACTAGATGGCAGAGAGTGGAGGTATTTTTGAGCAAGTGTTAGGGGACTACAGCCCACCATTCACTGGTCTAAGGAAATCCTTCTATGTTGCATAACTCTGTAATCCTCTCAATCACAATTTAAACAGTTCCCATTTTACATGTGGGAAAATGGAGGCACAGAGAGGTTAAATGACTTGCTTGCAGGCTCTCTTTGCTTCTGGTGTTTCTGTAACAGAAATAGTCCCAAGTAGATAGCTATAAAGAACAGACATTTCCTTCCCACCGTTCAGGAGCTTGGAGGTCAGAACTCAGGGTTTTAGCTTCAGACAGAGGCTTTCTCTGTATGTAGTCTCTGGAAGAAGATCCCGTTACATGGCATTCTTTTCAAATTGGAATTATTCTGTCCTTGTTGAGGTGTTGAAGTTTCCTATGAATTTTAGAAATTAGTTCCTTGTTGAATATGTCGTTGCCAAAAAAAAAATGTTTGCCGTTTGTAGGTTCTCTTTGTCCTACACTGAAGAGATCTTGTCATATATCTAAGTCTCTTATTGTTAGGCGGTGCCAATCACCATTTGCTGTGTGCATGTTTTCATTTTGTTTGATAGTGCATGTATGCCATGTATTTGGGGACCCTTACAATTGTCCCTAGTTCTTCGCTGATAATCTTTCTAGTTCGAGGGTGTACACTCACATTTTTAGTCCACACCAAGATTTTATTTGTTTATTAATGAAGGAAGCAACTTTCCTGTCATTTTTCTGCAGCAAGTCCAATTTTGCCATTATCAGTTGATGAAGACTATCTCTTCCCCATATAATGTGTTTTGATCCTTTGCCATAGGTGTATGTATTAACTTCTGGGCTCTGCATTCAGTTCTACTGTTCTACTTTTTCTGTGTTTTGACTTTGGGAATGGACAGAATTCACAAACGTTGCAAATTTGATAATAGATCATGCAACAAGCGTTGCTCGCTGCTTTCAAGACTTTTGACACAACATCATCATAGCTGAGTAGAACTTGTGCATAAGATTTTCAGGACGGGCATTTTTAAAACCAAACTGTAAAATTTGGCCGTTGAGGTGCCATGGAGTCACTTCTTTGTCATGGCAACTCTATGCACAACAGCACAGTCCTTTCCTTTTCCTTCACCATCCTCATAATTGTTCCCATTCTGAAGCCCTTTGTTGCAGCCATTGTGCCAATCCATCTCATTGAGGGCCTGCCTCTTTTTCCCTGCTCCTCTACTTTATTAAACATGATGTCCTTCTCCAGGGTCTGGTCTCCCCTGACAGACAACATGCTCCAACTATGTCGGACTAATTTCCTCCAGGCTAGCCTCTAAAGAGCACTCTGGCCATACTTCTCAGTAAGTAGTGCCATGGCACATAGTGGGCTACATGTCAGACTGCTAACCTCAAGATCAACAGTTCTCCTCCACCAGTTTTCCTTGGGAGAAAGATGGTACTGTGCCTTTCCTGAAGACTTACCCTGTGGAAACACAAAGGAGCACTTCTACTGTGCCTGTCATACTGAAATAAGTTGGAACTGATGACAGTGATCTGAAAGGTACAAATGAAGGCATCTTTCAGGGCAAGTGGAATGTAGGCCAGTGATAAGTTGGTGTACACCGGAGGGGCCCCAAAGTACCTTGTTCTGAGAAATGAACACAGGAGGGGGCACAGCAAGTGCTTCCATGGAAAGTGTAGACTGCAACGGGCAGTGCCAAATGAGCTAGGCACTCGCCTCTTTCCTCCACAGGGGCAAAGATCCTGCTGCGGCCCTGGAGACAGCGCCCTGTGCACCCCACGGCCCAGTGTTGCAGTGACTGTGGTGGATATGCATGCGGAAGGGCAGGGGAGAAGGGTTAGCTTTAGGAACCCAGCCCTGGCCTGACGCCCTCCGGATTAGTGCTTTTGGCCATGATGCTTGTGGAACTAGCATAGTTTATCACTCAAGATTCCATAATGAGGCTGCAAATCACTGCGTAGGCGCACTTTGCTCTGCAACCAGGCGCTTCTGGAAGGAGGGAGGAGACCAGGGTTCTTCCCTGCAACTGCCAGTGAAGCCTCGGTTGTGAGTTCCACCACCGCTTTGGCTTCTGCGCAGACAACCTTCCCATGGCGAGGGAAGCAGGATCTGGGGAAGGCCTTTTGGACGCCATGGGTTGTGAGGAAGCAGGCTTGGCAGTTGGCTCTTTGGAAAAGGCAAGTCCGGGGAACCCTGGGGAGCAGTTCCCTGTGAGCTGTGGCACTTCCACATTGGCAGAGCACACAGCAGCAGAGGAGAAGGTCACCGCCACCCACCTTCTGCTTCAGGAGAGTGAGTCAGGGGAGACACATAGCAGGCAGGTCGAAAAACAGGAGGAGGTGGTAGTGTTAAAGAAGGGTGTGAGTGTTGTGGAGGTAGACCTTGAGACACAGGGCTTGTTGCAGGAGCAGGAGGTGTTGAGGCATCAGGAGAAATGCAAGCAGGCCCAAACCTCACATACTCTGCCTCCCCAACCTGCATCCCAGTCAGCCCGAGCCCCCGCCTCCCCTTCGCACTCGCTCTCCAACTCGCCTCTGCCCCCTCGCCTGCACCTCAGCTGCCAGTATCAGCATAGAGTCCGCAATTGCAGCATACTAGCCGTCTCCAGGGCTCCCTGGATGAGCTGGAGACCCTTCAGTTTGAGATGAATGACCTTAATGCCCAAAGTGGCAGGGCATACTTCCGTATAGGGCGGAGCCTAGTACAGAACTGCAAGACTTACATGAAACGTCGGAGTGCCCTCCTCCAAGCAATCCCAGGCTTCTGGGCAAAAGCTGTATGCTTTTCATGATGGCACCAGAGGACCTCTTAGAGGATGTGGGTGTGGGGATTGAACCTCCGGATATGTAGGAGGGTCGCATCCTAAAAGGACACCACAGAGGTGCCCACGGTAAAATTCATTTCTACATTATAGTTCCCTTCATTCTGGGACTGCTGCTGTACCTCTTGCCCCAAAGTACCTTTTGATTGGGTATGTCCAACATTTCCAGGGACAAGATGCAGTGCCCACAGGTTGTCTAAGAATGGCCACACATCTATTGCTATCAGTCTAACTACAAGGGGGACAGTTGTTATCCTCACATGTGCATCCTCTTCCTACTTGTCTTTTGTCAGTTTTGTGGCTACTCCAAACCAAACTCACCGTGCAGATACTGTTCTCTCCATCCCCAGACCTTCAAGATATTACCTGAGGGATGAGTATGGATAGCAGGCGAGATGCTGTAGGAGTTTCAAAGAGAGAATCCTTTTATGAACTGTCTGTGACTTAACTAGATCAGCGGACTCAATGTCCCACCCCATTACCACCCTCATTACATCACACACCAGACACCCAGACACATGGAGGTATTTGAAATCCCTCTCCTGCCAATAGCACACACAGACATCCTTCCTCAGCCTACATATAGCTGTGGATGAGAACATAGCCCACAGAACCATTGCATTCTAGAGGGCATATGATGAATGAACCTTAGGTTGGGGGCAAATGTGTCTGGAATTGGAAAGAGGTCTAGCAGACTGCATGCTTGAAACACTTGCTGCTGACCTCTTGTTCTTTTACTGGCTTGTCCCTCAAGGCTCCTTGACTAAAATCAGATTATGAATCACCCTCAGCTATCGACCATCATCAGTGAGAAAGACAAAGACATGCTCAGCTACCTGGTCAATGTGGAGGTGAGTCGGCGAAGGGCATGGGGAAGGACTCCTCCTTGGTGGCCCGCAAGGCCACATCTTTCTAAATCGATTTTCATGCTCCCTCTCCATCACCTGGCAGGTTGAGGAGCTCATTAGTGTGCACAAATGCTGCAGGATCATGTTCTCATTTGGGAGAATCCCCTATTTCCAGAACAGAGAGATCACTAAGAAGTATGACATTAACAGCACTGGTGAGAGGTGGTACCCTGATAGATGGATAGTATGAAGGGTTGACCACTGAGAAACATCCTCCTACACTTTAACCGTCCTTGCCTTCCCGCTGTACAGGCTATAGTGCCACTCACTCCACCCTAGTCTTGTGGTTCAGGGACTATGAACCTGTGCCCCACTGCAACAGAAACCACGACACCAGGATTGACTTCTTTTCTTGGATCTCAGAGCACAACTGCCCAGGATCAAACAGGATTGCACAGGTAACCGTACCGAACGGTTGATGCGGTTTCTCCACTGTTGTGTGCAAGGAGTCTTAGTTCATACCTAACCAGTCTTTTCCTACACCAGGTGATCAGTGAGGACCTGTGGCTCAATCCCATGCAGTCAAGCCTGAAGGAAGATAGGAGGGAGAAAGTTTATAGAGAAGATCTCGGTAAGGTTTGATAGCATTTGTGACCGGGAGGAAAACTGTAGTGTCCTCAGAGTGGCTCAGTGGAATACCAGCCTAACTGACTTACTGGCTTGGAGTCTGGGTGACCATGTCACGTACTCTGGAGCAGGTTTGATCCCCAGGCCTCTGGAGAAACAGACTCTGGTGACTCTCAGTTTGTGGTATCTTATAGGCAGGGGTTCCTTGGTACGCAGGAACAGTTTCACATGCAGAGAAAATCTCCTTTCCTTCTTTCCTGTATGTACTCTTCTCTCACTTAGGATGGAAACATACTCCAGTGTCACATCATGTTTCCCTGTCAATCAGGTGGTCAGAGAAAATAGTTTCAAATCAACATGTGCCAAGGGCTTGGTCAGAAGAGTACCTGTCTGCATATTCCATTCCGTTCATAACTGAGTATGACGGACTAGCAGAAGCAAAGGTGCCAATGCAACACCTTTAACTAGCAACCCATGCTTACCCTCCTCTACTTCTTCATGTAGTTTTCACCTCCCTCACTGCTATTCTGATCATGGGAATTTTTCTAGGCAGCATATTTGGCTATCAACAACCAGCACTCATTGTTACACAGATTGTTAAAAGACAGTACTAAAGCCTAGAGAATCAAAATTTATAAGAGCTCACATGTCATGGAAATTGATGGCTAACAAACCCCCACATACACACTCACACACATGTACATAAACATGCATTCAAAATATCATTAAGTGTCTCTCCAAGACGGTAACTCTTAATTCTCTAGCAGAGTGGCAGGTATTCACAGTCTTTGAAACCAAACGAAAAGATAACATTTCAAAGTAAGTTTAATTGCTTTTTATGTGATGTGATTGAGTGGTCCCTTGGGTTTCTGGAACCCATCTCTTCTTGGATTCTCGCCACTTTCGATGTGAACAAGACAGACCGTCAAACTACGTTGAACAGCATACAGCCAGGAAGGCTCTTCATTCTACCAAGGAAGATTCAACCTGGCTCACAAGGACCTGTGAGCAAAGAAGTAAGGCTGCGTGTGGGTGGGTTTCAAAGACGGAAGGTTATGAAGAGGTTCTGTTTTATAAGTACCTTGTTCCCACTTTATCCTTTCAAGTAGTGAGTGGAATATAACGCAACCACTTTCTGGATGTACAAAGAAGAACCTGCAATTCGTAGCGTGTTTCTTACTAATATTGTCTATTACCATGGTCAATTTTAACTCATAGGCCACCCCTACATTTTTTAATGTGTTTAAATAGTCTATATTTCATAATTATTTTAATATACTGCTGAATCTATTCAGATATTTTTTCAGTATATTCCTGAGGGGTATTGATACATACTTTTCGTGTTTTTGTTAGTTTTTCTTTCATTGGTGTTTGGTGGGGGCTGTGTACCCTCGTGACAGCAGCTTGTCTGCTGATGAGTTTGTGGAGAGTGTCAACTCTTTTCCGTGAGTGTTTGTTGATTATGCAGCCTCTGAAACATACATGGTACTTTATTATATCTTATTAATTTATGAGAAGTCAAAATGAACTCCTTGGCCTTCACACTGAGGATTTTTTGAAATAGGAGAACATGCGTGTTTTAAAAAATGATACCATTCCATTGAATGTTTCAATTTTATTTTAATGCATTCTCATAGTAATGTGACTGGTGACTTTTAATGCTGTTCTATCTGCTGTCATCATTATTCCTTATTTTGATATGTACATTCTCTTAAAATATTTCCCCCTTTGTTATATTGACCTTTCAAATGAGAAACATTTTTAAAAATTGCATATCCCACTATAATTTGTTTCTGCTTAGTCTTTCATTTTATTCTGTGAATTATATATGTTTTATTTGTAAAATAATATTCTCAAGATCGTGTGACAAGATTTCAACATCATTAGTTAAAAGGGAATGAAAGTCCAAACCCCTATGAATAAAGATTTCAAATTGTATAGTATAAAGAAAAATGTTAATCGGGATAGAGCCATCCAGGATTCCTCATATTGTCCTTCAATGAATAGAATCTCTTAAAACAGTGGAACTAAAATATTGAGCATCTCCATATATTTTGTGTACAATTAAACTTGCTGGCATGGAGACTAATCCAACCCATAATAGTGGTATCGGACAGTGTGGAAATTCTTTCTGTTTTGTGGAGGGGAGGCCCACCTTTTGCCACCAGAGTGTCATGGGTTTGATTTCATTCATTAACACAATATGCTGCTATGTCACTTGAAAAAAAGAAAGGTACAAGCTGATGTCACAAGAAACTCTAGAAATTGCTAGTCTAGAGTGGCTATGACCTGCTTAAAATGTCCTGATTGGGTCGGATAACCTATGTCCTCAAAGGAACAATCTTAGTCTTGGACACTTTATGATGATCTTGGCAGCACTGGATAAATCTACCCAGTGCAATGTTATTTTATCTCCTGACTGCTGCTGCCATGTACACAGATCCTTGAGAACTTCATTCTCTATTCTGTTTATCCTAATGTCTCTACTGATCAGGTTAGAAGGATTTTGGTTTTTCTGCTTTTGTATTTTTTCAGATCTTATGAACTGATAGTTAAGACTACCATTCCTCTGAACTCTGGTATTTGTGAACACCAGTTTCATTCCCACACCCCCACCCCAGTCATTTCTTTTATTCAAATATATTTTAAACAATATTTTGTGGAACTTTGGTAAGCAGCATTTCTCCCTTGTAGTGACATAAATTGTTCTCTTTTCCAATATCTCATCAGATGACAAGCCCATGCAGTAATTATCTTGGTAACCGAGATCAAAAGAAACAGGAAAAGGCTAATATCAGAATTCCTTGTAATTTTTGCCTTCACCTGAATAAATCTCAATAAAACCCAAAAGCTTGTGCAGCCATTCATTGTTGCAGCTACTGGCTGCTCATCTGGAGCATAAAAGCTAGAGAGAGAGAGAGAGAGAGAGAGAGAGAGAGAGAGAGAGAGAGAGAGAGAGAGAGAGAGAGAGAGAGAGAGAGAGAAGAGAGAGAGAGAGAGAGAGAACTCATGGAAACACTTTGTCCAAAGGACTGCTGGGCAACATGAGCACCAGCTCCACAGTCCTACGACCACCTGCCACCGGTCACAGCTATGTCACCACTCATGACAGGTCACTGTGTGGTCTCTGTGTGTGGAGTCTCAAAGCTCTTCAAATTCATGCCACTTTGGCCATGCTGTCAGTGAACCTGTCCAATGGGGTAGAATTACCTCCATGGCTTCACAGGACTGTCAGGATGCAGAGCGGCTCATTCTGGCGATGGCCTCCTCCATCACATCATGTGATGATTCTTTCTGAGTCAGGAAGAGCAAAGGAGAACCGGTGCATCAGGTGGTGGTGACAGAGCGGAGTGCTGAAAGCACCGTTGATGTCCAGGAGAGCCAACCGTCATCCTGGAAGAACCACAGCCTGAATGCTCCTCAGAGATGAGGGTTGCAAAGCTGAGTCTCACCCACATTGCCCAGACTGTGAGGAGTTTCTAGGCCCTGAAGAAGGACATCATTCCTGTTAGAATGGAGAAGCAGCGACACTGAGGAAGGCCCTCAGGGACATGTACAGACACGTAGGCCGCAGCAGTGGGCTCTGGCTTAAGAACCAATGTGAGGTAGCACAGGACCGGGCTGGTTTCCTTACGTCATGCAGAGGGTTGCTATGCGTTGGAACCAACTTGGCACCTAACAAGAAAAGGAAGACACTTTCAATAAGTACAGAGCCTCGTCTTTCTCTCATAGAGGTGCTGGTGGTTTTGAACCCCCGACCTTGTGGTTAGCAGTCCCACATGGAAACCCCACAACGCCAGGGCTCCCTTTGATTTCATTTGTAGTTACAACATTTTGAGTAACTCCTAGGAAGCCCTTTTGATTTTTCTTCTGCTTTCCCATTAATGACGGTTTTGTTCTCAAAGACATCGTTCATGTTGTTTGAGAAACAACTCGCCACAGTGTTGGGACTGAAGCACGAAGCATGTGACAAAATCACCGGTGACTAAGAAGCCAACAGTGTGTGGTACTAGCTGATTCAGAGAGACATTGTATTTAAATTCCTCACTCTTGCTGAGTGGAAGTGATGTGCTGATGATACACTGTGATTGAAAACATCACTCCAACCCAGTAAGGATGACAGCTCTGACCAGAGCACATGAGGAGGTTCAATGAGTGAACTTGCACAGACCGGTGAAGTCACACAACCTTGTGGGAGGAATGTGAGCACAAGCATGCTGGCCCTGTGAATCAATGTGTGTTGTGGTAAACAATTGCATGGGGATTTTTATAAAGCAATACATTTCAGCTGAAACACGGCCCACAGATTGGGTAGACACACAGTTGCTCTCAGCCCTCTGAGAGTGTCACTTGGTGGGGTCTCCATCCCCTTCACAGGACCTGGGAGTGGAGTGGGCGGAGTCTTGTTTTGCCTTATAATTTTGCTGAACACTCTCTCTCTCTCTCTCTTTCTCTCTGTCACACACACATACACACACACACACGCTCACAAACACACACTGTCATCACAGTGAAAGTAAGCCTGCAGGCAGGACAATGTGGGCAAACAAGCCAGTAGGACACATGAAATGGAGGGTGGTTTGTCACACTCAGGGCACTGGGCCTTGATACCAAAATAATGCCGCTGGCAAATTGATCACAGGAAACACAACAGTAAAAGAGGGATTTTATCCTATAATCATTCAAAAGCAAGAGGAAAGGAGAGCCACATTCTGTCTGGGACTCCTCCCTGGGGTGACTCTGCATCCCTCAGAGAGGCACAGGTTTCTCCTTGGCTTTGGGTGAACAGCCTGAGGCTCCCCTTCTAGCCATTGCAGGTGTTCTCACAGTTGCTTAGCCTACTGCCCCCTTTTTGGAGACATAAAGTATTCAGCACCCCCGGGCCCTTAAGGACATTTCTATTAATGCCCACTCTCTAGGACAGCAGTTCTCAAACTTCCTCAGGCCCTGACCCTCCTAAAGTGGTGACCCTAACCATAATATTATATTATTGCTACTTCAACATTGTCATTTGTTATTACTGTTATGAATCATCATGTAAATATCTGATATGCAGGATGTCCTGTAATTGTTACAAATCGAATATAATTAGACATAATGAAAGCATTGTTATTCAACACAAAATATGTCATTATATATTATGAAATATTTATGTTTTCTCCGATCATCCTAGGTGACCCCTGTGTAAGGATCATTCCACCCCTAAAGGTGTAGTGACCCACATATGAGAAACACTGTTTAAGATAAAGTGTTGATACCTGCTTTAGCAGCTCACTCCCACCCTCAAATGTTCCCGTGCCAGCCCACACCAAGGCTGGACTCACCCACTTTGGCAACCCTAAGGAGCCTTTGGTGTGGGAAGCCCACAGGGAGGGTTCTGCTGTGTGCTCTGGGTCACCGTGAGTTAGAGTTGAGTTTGGTGTGGGGGTGGTCTAGAACCGCCTGCACGCTGGGTAGCAGCCTAGTCCATCACCTGTGCCACGCTCTGGTTGATAAGTTGAATGAGAGCCTGTACAGGCACAGGTCATGTTTGATCTGTTGTACATACGTTTGTTCTGAGTCAGAACTGGCTCAGTAGCATTTAGCAAAACCTTTAATTAGGCTATAATATGATACAATGGCCTGTTACACACAAAGAAATCTAGTGTATTATTTGCTCATGCTGCCTCTGTACCCTTCTCCAAACAACCAATAATACCCCTTAGGGAAAGAAAAATATCAACACACTGTGGCAGAATCCCTAATCCTTGGTAAGAAATATTGGCCTAAGTGGTTAATAAAAAGCGGAAAAGTAAAACGGAGGGAATTTGTGAAGTATGTAGTGTCTTACAACTTGACCACAGAAATATGCATATAGATATGTATACATGCATATTTATATAGAGATGTATATTTTACACAGGTAAATTAAATTAAAATTGCCAAAAAGTGTAGTGAAATGTTTAGACAAATGTATTCTGAACAAAGGGGTGGACAAGTGGCAGAAACACAAGTAGGTGTCACCCTCTCTGTTCCATATGTGTAAATCCCTACTAGGGCTTTATATGTTTCATTCGCGGGGTTGCTGGATTGGGGACGTAATCACCAGGATGGTCTGCTAAGCAAATCAAAGTGGGGCATTTGCCCCTGGAAAGGTGTCAGAGAGGCCAGTGTGCCCACAATGTGCCTTTCAAACCCGACGCAGTTGTGGTACTGCCTTACACCCGTTGGTCTCCTTCAGTTGTAAACTGTGGGTGTGTTTCTTTTCTCTTTTATGTAGGAGGACCATTGGCTGGAGAAACGCCCTCCTTAGCTCTTGCACATAAACTCACCAGTGAGGCACGATCATCTGCTGTCTCTTTACCTACATCTCCGCCCCATAGACAGGGTCAAAGAGCATGGCTGGACAGAAAAGGCTTGTTGGATTCCGTGCAACCATATGCTGTGTACCTAGAGACACCCACATTTGAGACAACCGACATTCAGCAGGATCCTGTAGACCTCCAAGGTTGCCTGTCTTATGGAAGAACCAGAAAGATACATTTGCTGCCCAGCAGAAAGTGAATGAAGCAACACCCTAGATTATTTAGCACACCTAAGAATCCCAAGCACACCCAGAGATGGCACCCAGTCAAGGGGGAAAAAGGAGTATGACACCCTGTGCGTTGACCTGACCTTAGAACCCGTGGCTAATTGTTGTAGACTCAGAAACGCATATACCTGGTCTTCTAGGGCCTGAGCCCATCCCCAAATACCCTTTACACTCAGCCTTTGTTAGCCTGAAGCAGCTGAAATGATGGGGAGGACCTCCAGGTTGGCCTGGGTGGCTTCCCAGTTGTCCAGGGAGCTTCAGGGAAGGGATGGAGAGACTTCTCTTGGACACCGGACAGAAAAGGAGGCTTTGTGTTGCTTCAAATTTGAAAGGTACAAATGTGGGCATCTTTCAGGGCAAGTGGAATCTAGGCCTGTGATAAGTTGGTGTACACCGGAGGTGCCCCAAAGTACCTTGTCCTGAGAAATGAACACAGGAGGGGGCACAGCACGTGCTTCCATGGAAAGTGTAGACTGCAACGGGCAGTGCCAAATGAGCTAGGCAGTCGCCTCTTTCCTCCACAGGGGTAAAGATTCTGCTACGGCCCTGGAGACAGCGCCCTCTGCACCCCACGGCCCAGTGTTGCAGTGACTGTGGTGGATATGCATGCGGAAGGGCAGGGGAGAAGCGTTAGCCTTAGGAACCCAGCCCTGGCCTGACACCTCCGGATTAGTGCCTTTCGCCGTGATGCTTGTGGAACTAGGATAGTTTCTCACTCAAGATTCCATAATGAGGCTGCAAATCACTGCGCAGGCGCACTTTGCTCTGCAACCAGGCGCTTCTGGAAGGAGGGAGGAGACCAGGGTTCTTCCCTGCAACTGCCAGAGAGGCCTCGGTTGTGAGTTCCACCGCTTTGGCTTCTGCGCAGACAACCTTCCCATGGCGAGGGAAGCAGGATCTGGGGAAGGCCTTTTGGCCGCCATGGGTTGTGAGGAAGCAGGCGTGGCAGTTGGCTCTTTGGAAAAGGCAAGTCCGGGGAACCCTGGGGAGCAGTTCCCTGTGAGCTGTGGCACTTCCGCATTGGCAGAGCACGCAGCAGCTGAGGAGAAGGTCACCGCCACCCACCTTCTGCTTCAGGAGAGTGAGGCAGGGGAGGAACATAGCAGGCTTGTGGAAAAACAGGAGGAGGCCGTAGTGTTAAAGAAGGGTGTGAGTATTGTGGAGGTAGACCTTGAGACACAGGGCTTGTTGCAGAAGCAGGAAGGGGTGGGGCATCAGGAGAAATGTGAGCAGGCCCCAACCTCACCTACTCTGCAGTCAGCCCCTGCCCCCGCCTCTCCCATCGCACCCGCTCCCCAACTCGCCTCTGCCACCTTGCCTGCACCTCGGCTGCCACTATCCTCAGAGAGGCCGCCATTGCCGGGTACCAGCCCCCTCCAGGGCTCCCTGGATGCGCTGGAGACCATTCAGTTTGAGTTGAATGACCTTAATGCCCGAAGTGGCAGGGCATACTTCCGTATGAGGCGGAGCCTGGTACGGAACTGCAAGACTTACCTGGAACGTCGGAGTGCCCTCCTCCAAGCAATCCCAGGCTTCTGGGCAAAAGCTGTATCCTTTTCATGATGGCACCAGAGGACCTCTTAGAGGATGTGGGTGTGGGGATTGAACCTCGGGATATGTAGGAGGGTAGCATCCTAAAAGGAAACAACAGAGCTGCCCACGGTAAAATTCATTTCTACCTTATAGTTCCCTTCATCCTGGAACTACTGCTGTACCTCTTGCCCCAAAGTACCTTTTGATTGGGTATGTCCAACATTTCCAGGGACAAGATGCAGTGCCCACAGGTTGTCTAAGAATGGCCACACATCTATTGCTATCAGTCTAACTACAAGGGGGACAGTTGTTATCATCACATGTGCATCTTCTTCCTACTTTTCTTTTGTCAGTTTTGTGGCTACTCCAAACCAAATTCACCGTGCAGATACTGTTCTCTCCATCCCCAGACCTTCAAGATATTACGTGAGGGATGAGTTTGGATAGCAGGCGAGATGCTGTAGGAGTTTCAAAGAGAGAATCCTTTTATGAACTGTCTGTGACTTAACTAGATCAGCGGAGTCAATGTCCCTCCCCATTACCACCTCCTTACATCACACACCAGACACCCAGACACATGGAGGTATTTGAAATCCCTCTCTGCCAAGAGCCCACACAGACATCCTTCTTCAGCCTACACAGAGCTGTGGATGAGAACATAGCCCACAGAACCACTGCACACTAGATGGCATATGATGAATGAACGTTAGGTTGGGGGAAATGTGTCTGGTATTGGCAAGAGGTCTAGCAGACTGCATGCTTGAAACACTTGCTGCTGACCTCTTGCTCCTGTCTAGTTCTTTTACTGGCTTGTCCCTCAAGGCTCCTTGACTAAAATCAGATTATGAATCACCCTCAGCTATCAACCATCATCAGTGAGAAAGACAAAGACATGCTCAGCTACCTGGTCAATGTGGAGGTGAGTCGGGGAAGGGCATGGGGAAGGACTCCTCCTTGGTGGCCCACAAGGCCACATCTTTCTAAATCGATTTTCATGCTCCCTCTCCATCACCTGGCAGGTTGAGGAGCTCATTAGTGTGCACAAATGCTGCAAGATCATGTTCTCATTTGGGAGAAACCCCTATTTCCGGAACAGAGAGATCACTAAGAAGTATGACATTAACAGCACTGGTGAGAGGTGGCACCCTGATAGATGGATAGTATGAAGGGTTGACCACTGAGAAACATCCTCCTACACTTTAACCGTCCTTGCCTTCCCGCTGTACAGGCTATAGTGCCACTCACTCCACCCCAGTCTTATGGTTCAGGGACTATGAACCTGTGCCCCACTGCAACAGAAACCACGACACCAGGATTGACTTCTTTGCTTGGATCTCAGAGCAAAACTGCCCAGGATCAAACAGGATTGCACAGGTAACCGTACCGAACGGTTGATGCGGTTTCTCCACTGTTGTGTGCAAGGAGTCTTAGTTCATACCTAACCAGTCTTTTCCTACACCAGGTGATCAGTGAGGACCTGTGGCTCAATCCCATGCAGTCAAGCCTGAAGGAAGATAGGAGGGAGAAAGTTTATAGAAAAGATCTCGGTAAGGTTTGATAGCATTTGTGACCGGGAGGAAAACTGTAGTGTCCTCAGAGTGGCTCAGTGGATACCAGCCTAACTGACTTACTGGTTTTGGAGTCTGGGTTGCCATGTCAAGTACTCTGGAGCAGGTTTGATCCCCAGGCCTCTGGAGAAACAGACTCTGGTGACTCTCAGTTTGTGGTATCATATAGGCGGGGGTTCTTTGGTATGCAGGAACATTTTCACATGCAGAGAAAATCTCCTTTCCTTCTTTCCTGTATGTACTCTTCTCTCACTTAGGATGGAAACATACTCCAGTGTCACATCATGTTTCCCTGTCAATCAGGTGGTCAGAGAAAATAGTTTCAAATCAACATGTGCCAAGGGCTTGGTCAGAAGAGTACCTGTCTGCATATTACATCCCTTTCATAACTGAGTATTACGGACTAGCAGAAGCAAAGGTGCCAATGCAACACCTTTAACTAGCAACCCATGCTTACCCTCCTCTACTTCTTCATGTAGTTTTCACCTCCCTCACTGCTATTCTGATCATGGGAATTTTTCTTGGCAGCATATTGGATATCAACAACCAGCACTCATTGTTAACACAGATTGTTAAAAGACAGTACTAAAGCCTAGAGAATCAAAATTAATAAGAGCTCACATGTCATGGAAATTGATAGCTAACAAACCCCCCACATACACACTCACACACATGTACATAAACATGCATTCAAAATATCATTAAGTGTCTCTCCAAGACAGTAACTCTTAATTCTCTAATAGAGTGGCCTGTATTAACATTCTTTGACACCAAATGAAAAGATAACATTTTAAAGTAAGTTTAATTGCCTTTTATGTGATGTGATTGAGTGGTCCCATGGATTTCTGGAACTCATCTCTTCTAGGATTCTCGGCACTTTCGATGTGAACAAGACAGACCGTCAAACTACGTCGAACAGCACACAGCCAGGAAGGCTCGTCATTCTAACCAAGGAAGATTCAACCTGTCTCACAAGGAGCTGTGAGCAAATTAGGAAGGCTGTGTGTGGGTGGGTTTCAAAGAAGGAAGGTTCTGAAGAGGTTCTGTTTTATAAGTACCTTGTTCCCACTTTATCCTTTCAAGTAGTGAGTGGAATGTAACGCAACCACTTTCTGGATGTACAAAGAAGAACCTGCAATTCGTAGCTTGTTTCTTACTAATATTGTCTATTACCATGGTCAATTTTAATTCATAGTCCACCCCTACAATTTTGAATGTGTTTAAATAGTCTATTTTTCATAATTATTTTAATATACTACTGAATCTATTCAGATATTTTTTCGGTATATTCCTGAGGGGTATTGATACATACTTTTCGTGTTTTTGTTAGTTTTTCTTTCATTGGGTTTTGGTGGGGGCTGTGTACCCTCGTGACAGCAGCTTGTCTGCTGATGAGTTTGTGGAGACTGTCAACTCTTTTCCGTGAGTGTTTGTTGATTATGCAGCCTCTGAAACATACATGGTACTTTATTATATCTTATTAATTTATGAGAAGTCAAAATGAACTCCTTGGCCTTCACATTGAGGATTTTTCCTATAGGAGAACATGCGTGTTTTAAAGAATGATACCATTACATTGAATGCTTCAATTTTATCTTAATGCATTCTCACAGCAATGTGACAGGTGACTTTTAATGCTGTTCTTCTGCTGTCATCATTATTCCTTATTTTCATATTACATACTCTTAAAATATTTCCTCCTTTGTTATATATTGGCCATTCAAGTGAGCAACATTAAAAAAATTGTATATCCCTCAGTAATTTGTTTCTGTTTAGTCTTTCATATTATTCTGTGAATAATATATTTTTTTATTCGTAAAACAATATTCTCAAGAAGGAGTGACAAGATTTCAACATCATCAGTTAAAAAAGAATGAAAGAACACATCCCTTTGAAATAAGACATCACAGTGTATAGTATAAAGAAAAATGTTAGTCGGGATAGAGACATCCAGGATTCCTCATATTGCCCTTCAATGAATAGAATCTCTTAAAACAGTGGAACTAAAATATTGAGCATCTCCATATATTTTGTGTACAGTTAAACTTGCTGGCATGGAGACTAATCCAACCATAATAGTGCTATCGGACAGTGTGGAAATTGTTTTTGTTTTGTGGAGGGGAGGCCCATCTTTTGCCACTAGAGTGTCATGGTTTGATTTCATTCAGTTAACACAATATGCTGCTATGTCACTTGAAAAACAGAAAGGTAGAAGCTGATGTCACAAGAAAATCTAGAAATTGCTAGTGTAGAGTGGCTATGACCTGCTTAAAATGTCCTGATTGGGTCGGATAACCTATGTCCTCAAAGGAACAATCTTAGTCTTGGACACTGTATAATGATCTAGGCAGCACTCGGTAAATCTACCCAATGCAATGTTATTTGATCTCCTGACTGATGCTTCCATGTACACAAATCCTTGAGAACTTCATTCTCTATTCGGTTTATCCTACTGTTTATCAACTGATCAGGTTAGAAGGACTTAGCTTCTTCTGCTTTTGTACTGTTTCAGATCATATTGAACTGATAGTTAAGACTACCATTCCTCTGAACTCTGGTATTTGTGAACACCAGTCTCATTCCCACACCCACCCCAGTAATTTCTTTTATTCAAAGATTTTTAAAACAATATTTTGTAGAACTTTGGCAAGCAGCATTTCTCCCTTGTAGTGGCATAAAGTGTTCTCTTTTCCAATATCTCATCAGATGACAAGCCCATATAATAATTATCTTGGTAACCAAGATCCAAGAGACAAGAAAAGGCTAATAAAAGAATTCCTTGTAATTTTTGCCTTCACCTGAATAAATCTCAATAAAACCCAAAAGCTTCGCAGCCATTCATTGATGCAGCTACTGGCTTCTCATCTGCAGCATAAAAGCTAGAGAGAGAGAGAGAGAGAGAGAGAGAGAGAGAGAGAGAGAGAGAGAGAGAGAGAGAAAGAATTCATGGAAACACTTTGTCCAAAGGATTGCTGGGCAACATGAGCACCAGCTCCACAGTCCTACGACCACCTGCCACCGGTCAGAGCTATGTCACCACTCATGAAAGGGCACTGTGTGGTCTCTGTGTGTGGAGTCTAAAAGCTCTTCAAATTCATGCCACTTTGGCCATGCCGTCAGTGAACCTTTCCAATGGGGTAGAACTACCTCCATGGCCTCACAGGACTGTCAGGATGCAGAGCGGCTCACCCTGGCGATGGCCTCCTCCATCACATCATGTGATGATTCTTTCTGAGTCAGGATGAGCAAAGGAGAAACGGTGCATCAGGTGGTGGTGACAGAGCGGAGTGCTGAAAGCACCTTGATGTCCAGGAGAGCCAACCGTCATCCTGGAAGAACCACAGCCTGAATGCTCCTCAGAGATGAGGGTTGCGAAGCTGAGTCTCACCCACATTGCCCAGACTGTGAGGAGTTTCCAGGCCCTGAAGAAGGACATCATTCCTGTTAGAATGGAGGGGCAGCGACACTGAGGAAGGCCCTCACGGACATGTACAGACATGTAGGCCGCAGCAGTGTGCTCTGGCTTAAGAACCAATGTGAGGTAGCACAGGACCGGGCTGGTTTCCTTACGTCATGCAGAGGGTTGCTATGCGTTGGAACCAACTTGGCACCTAACTAGAAAAGGAACACACTTTCCATAAGCACAGAGCCTCGTCTTTCTCTCATAGAGGTGCTGGTGGTTTTGAACCCCTGACCCTGTGTTTAGCAGTCCAACATGGAAACCCCACAATGCCAGGGCTCCCTTTGATTTCATTTGTAGTTACAACATTTTGAGTAACTCCTAGGAAGCCCTTTTGATTTTTCTTCTGCTTTTCCATTAATGATGATTTTGTTCTCAAAGACATCATTCATGTTGTTTGAGAAGTCCACTCGCTACAGTGTTGGGACTGAAGCACGGTAGCATGTGACAAAATCACTGGAGACAGAGAAGCCAACAGTGGGTGGTACTAGCTGATTCACAGAGACATTGTATTAAAAATCCTCACTCTTGCTGAGTGGAAGTGATGTGCTGATGATACACTGTGATTGAAAGCATCACTCCAACCCAGTATGGATGACAGGTATGACTTGAGCACATGAGGAGCTTCAGTGAGTGAACTTGCATAGACCGGTGATGTCACACAACACTGTGGGAGGAATGTGGGCACATGCATGCTGGCCCTGTGAATCAATGTGTGTTGTGGTAAACAATGGCATGGGGATTTTTATAAAGCCATACATTTCAGCTGAAACAAGGCCCACAGGTTGGATAGACACACAGTTGCTGTCAGCCGTCTGACAGTGTCACTTGGTGGGGTCTCCATCCCCTTCACAGGACCTGGGAGTGGGGTGGGCGGAGTCTTGTTTTGCCTTGTAGTTTTGCTGAACACACACACACTCTCTCTCTCTCTCTGTCACACACACATACACACACACACGCACACAAACACACACTGTCATCACAGTGAAAGTAAGCCTGCAGGCAGGACAATGTGGGCAAACAAGCCAGTAGGACACGTGAAATGGAGGGTGGTTTGTCACACTCAGGGCACTGGGATTGATACCAAAATAATGCCGCTGGCAAATTGATCACAGGAAACACAACAGTAAAAGAGGGATTTTATCCTATAATTGTTCAAAAGCAAGAGGAAAGGAGAGCCACATTCTGTCTGGGAATCCTCCCTGGGGTTACTCTGCATCCCTGAGAGAGACACAGGTTTCTCCTTGGCTGCCTGGGGATTGGGTGAACAGCCTGAGGCTCCCCTTCTAGCCTTTGCAGGTGTTCTCACAGTTGCTTAGCCTACTGCCCCCTTTTTGGAGACATAAATTATTCAGCACCCCCGGGCCCTTGAGGACATTTCTATTAATGACCCCTTTCTAGGACAGCAGTTCTCAAACTTCCTCAGGCCTTCACCCTCCTATAGTGGTGACCCTAACCATAATATTATATTATTGCTACTTCATCATTGTTATTTGTTATTACTGTTATGAATCATCATGTAAATATCTGATATGCAGGATGTCCTGTAATTGTTACAAATCGAATATAATTAGACATAATTAAAGCATTGTTATTCAACACAAAATATGTCATTATATATTATGAAATATTTATGTTTTTTCAGATCGTCCTATGTGACCCCTGTGTAAGGGTCATTCCACCCCTAAAGGGGTAGTGACCCACAGGATAAGAAACACTGTTTTAGATAAAGTGTTGATACCTGCTTTAGCAGCTCACTCCCACCCTCAAATGTTCCCGTACCAGTCCACACCAAGGCTGGACTCACCCACCTTGACAAACCTAAGGAGCCTTTGGTGTGGGAAACCCACAGGGAGGGTTCTGCTGTGTGCTCTGTGGTCACCGTGAGTTAGAGTTGAGTTGCTGTGAGGGTGGTCTAGAACCCCCTGCATGCTGAATAGCAGGCTAGTCCATCACCTGTGCCACGCTCTGGTCGATAAGTTGAATGAGAGCCTGTACAGGCACAGGTCATGTTTGATCTGTTGTACATAAGTTTGTTCTGAGTCAGAACTGACTCAGTAGCACATAGCAAAACCTTTAATTAAGCTATAATATCATACAATGGCCTGTTACACACAAAGAAATCTAGTGTATAATTTGTTCATGCTGCCTCTGTACCCTTCTCCAAACAACCAATAATACCCCTTAGGGAAAGAAAAATATCAACACACTGTGGCAGAATCCCTAATCCTTGGTAAGAAATATTGGCCTAAGTGGTTAATAAAAAGCGGAAAAATAAACTGAGGGAATTTGTGAAGTATTTAGTGTCTTACAACTTGACCACAGAAATATGCATATAGATATGTATACATGCATATTTATATAGAGATGTATATTTTACACAGGTAAATTAAATTAAAATTGCCAAAAAGTGTAGTGAAATGTTTCGACAAATTTATTCTGAGTAAAGGGGTGTACCTGTGGCAGAAACACAAGTATGTGTCACCCTCTCGGTTTCATTTGTGTAAATCCCTACTAGGGCTTTATATGTTTCATTCCCGGGTTGCTGGATGGGGGACATAATCACCAGGATGGCCTGCAAAGCAAATCAAAGTGGGACATTTGCCCCTGGAAAGGTGTCAGAGAGGCCTGTGTGCCCACAATGTGCCTTTCAAAACCCGATGCAGTTGTGGTACTGCCTTACACCCGTTGGTCTCCTTCAGTTGTAAACTGTGGGTGTGTTTCTTTTCTCTTTTATGTAGGAGGACCATTGGCTGGAGAAATGCCCTCCTTAGCTCTTGCCCATAAACTCACCAGTGAGGCACGATCATCTGCTGTCGCTTTACCTACACCTCCGTCCCATAACAGGGTCAAAGAGCATGGCTGGACAGAAAAGGCTTGTTGGATTGCGTGCAACCACATTCTGTGTACCTAGAGACACCCACATTTCAGGCTACCGACATTCAGCAGGATCCTGTAGACCGCCAAAGTTGCCTGTCTTATGGAAGAACCAGAAAGATACATTTGCTGCCCAGCAGAAAGTGAATGAAGCAACACCCTAGATTATCTAGCAAACCTAAGAATCCCACAGCACACCCAGAGATGGCACCCAGTCAAGGGGGAAAAAAAGGAGTATGACACCCTGTGCGTTGACCTGACCTTAGAACCCGTGGCTAATTGTTGTAGACTCAGAAACGCATATACCTGGTCTTCTAGGGCCTGAGCCCGTCCCCAAATACCCTTTACACGCAGCCTTTGTTAGCCTGAAGCAGCTGAAATGATGGGAAGAGGACATCCAGGTTGGCCTGGGTGGCTTCCCAGTTGTCCAGTGAGCTTCAGGGAAGGGATGGAGAGACTTCTCTTGGACACCGGACTGAAAAGGAGGCTTTGTGTTGCTTCAAATCTGAAAGGTACAAATGTGGGCATCTTTCAGGACAAGAGGAATCTAGGCCTGTGATAAGTTGGTGTACACCGGAGGTGCCCCAAAGTACCTTGTCCTGAGATATGAACACAGGAGGGGGCACAGCACGTGCTTCCATGAAAAGTATGGACTGCAAGGGGCAGTGCCAAATGAGCTAGGCACTCGCCTCTTTCCTCCACAGGGGCAAAGATTCTGCTGCGGCCCTGGAAACAGCGCCCTCTGCACCCCACGGCCCAGTGTTGCAGTGACTGTGGTGGATATGCATGCGGAAGGGCAGGGGAGAAGGGTTAGCCTTAGGAATCCAGCCCTGGCCTGACGCCATCCGGATTAGTGCCTTTGGCCCTGATTCTTGTGGAATTAGGATAGTTTCTCACTCAAGATTCCATAATGAGGCTGCAAATCTCTGCGCAGGCGCACTTTGCTCTGCAACCAGGCACTTCTGGAAGGAGGGAGGAGACCAGGGTTCTTCCCTGCAACTGCCAGTGAGGCCTCGGTTGTGAGTTCCACCGCTTTGGCTTCTGCGCAGACAACCTTCCCATGGCGAGGGAAGCAGGATCTGGGGAAGGCCTTTGGGCCGCCATAGGTTGTGAGGAAGCAGGCGTGGCAGTTGGCTCTTTGGAAAAGGCAAGTCCGGGGAACCCTGGGGAGCAGTTCCCTGTGAGCTGTGGCACTTCCGCATTGGCAGAGCACACATCAGCTGAGGAGAAGGTCACCGCCACCCACCTTCTGCTTCAGGAGAGTGAGGCAGGGGAGGAACATAGCAGGCAGGTGGAAAAACAGGAGGAGGCCGTAGTGTTAAAGAAGGGTGTGAGTATTGTGGAGGTAGACCTTGAGACACAGGGCTTGTTGCAGAAGCAGGAGGTGGTGGGGCATCAGGAGAAATGCGAGCAGGCCCCATCCTCACCTACTCTGCAGTCAGCCCCTGTCCCCGCCTCCCCCATCGCACCCGCTCCCCAACTCGCCTCTGCCACCTCGCCTGCACCTCGGCTGCCACTATCCTCAGAGGCCGCCATTGCCGGGTACCAGCCGCCTCCAGGGCTCCCTGGATGCGCTGGAGACCATTCAGTTTGAGTTGAATGACCTTAATGCCCGACGTGGCAGGGCATACTTCCATATGAGGGGGAGCCTGGTACGGAACTGCAAGACTTACTTGGAACGTCGGAGTGCCCTCCTCCAAGCAATCCCAGTCTTCTGGGCAAAAGCTGTATGCTTTTCATGATGGCACCAGAGGACCTCTTAGGGGATGTGGGTGTGGGGATTGAACCTCGGGATATGTAGGAGGGTAGCATCCTAAAAGGACACGACAGAGGTGCCCACGGTAAAATTCATTTCTACCTTATAGTTCCCTTCATCCTGGGGCTGCTGCTGTACCTCTTGACCCAAAGTACCTTTTGATTGGGTATGTCCAATATTTCCAGGGACAAGATGCAGTGCCCACAGGTTGTCTAAGAATGGCCTCACTTCTATTGCTATCAGTCTAACTACAAGGGGGAAAGTTGTTATCATCACATGTGCATCCTCTTCCTACTTGTCTTTTGTCAGTTTTGTGGCTACTCCAAACCAAACTCACCGTGCAGATACTGTTCTCTCCATCCCCAGACCTTCAAGATATTACCTGAGGGATGAGTTTGGATAGCAGGCGAGATGCTGTAGGAGTTTCAAAGAGAGAATCCTTTTATGAACTGTCTGTGACTTAACTAGATCAGCGGACTCAATGTCCCACCCCATTACCACCCTCCTTACATCACACACCAGACACCCAGACACATGGAGGTATTTGAAATCCCTCTCCTGCCAAGAGCCCACACAGACATCCTTCCTCAGCCTACATAGAGCTGTGGATGAGAACATAGCCCACAGAACCATTGCACTCTAGAGGGCATATGATGAATGAACGTTAGGTTGGGGGCAAATATGTCTGCTACTGTCAAGAGGTCTGGCAGACTGCATGCTTGAAACACTTGCTGCTGACCTCTTGCTCCTGTCTAGTTCTTTTACTGGCTTGTCCCTCAAGGCTCCTTGACTAAAATCAGATTATGAATCACCCTCAGCTATCGACCATCATCAGTGAGAAAGACAAAGACATGCTCAGCTACCTGGTCAATGTGGAGGTGAGTCGGGGAAGGGCATGGGGAAGGACTCCTCCTTGGTGGCCCACAAGGCCACATCTTTCTAAATCGATTTTCATGCTCCTTCTCCATCACCTGGCAGGTTGAGGAGCTCATTAGTGTGCACAAATGCTGCAAGATCATGTTCTCATTTGGGAGAAAGCGCTATTTCCGGAACACAGAGATCACTAAGAAGTATGACATTAACAGCACTGGTGAGAGGTGGCACCCTGATAGTTGGATAGTATGAAGGGTTGACCACTGAGAAACATCCTCCCCCACTTTAACCATCCTTGCCTTCCCGCTGTACAGGCTATAGTGCCACTCACTCCACCCCATTCTTATGGTTCAGGGACTATGAACCTGTGCCCCACTGCAACAGAAACCACGACACCAGGATTGACTTCTTTGCTTGGATCTCAGAGCAAAACTGCCCAGGATCAAACAGGATTGCACAGGTAACCATACCGAACGGTTGATGCGGTTTCTCCACTGTTGTTTGCAAGGAGTCTTAGTTCATACCTAACCAGTCTTTTCCTACACCAGGTGATCAGTGAGGACCTGTGGCTCAATCCCATGCAGTCAAGCCTGAAGGAAGATAGGAGGGAGAAAGTTTATAGAGAAGATCTCGGTAAGGTTTGATAGCATTTGTGACCGGGAGGAAAACTGTAGTGTCCTCAGAGTGGCTCAGTGGAATACCAGCCTAACTGACTTACTGGCTTTGGAGTCTGGGTGGCCATGTTAAGTACTCTGGAGCAGGTTTGATCCCCAGGCCTCTGGAGAAACAGACTCTGGTGACTCTCAGTTTGTGGTATCTTATAGGCAGGGGTTCCTTGGTATGCAGGAACATTTTCACATGCAGAGAAAATCTCCTTTCCTTCCTTCCTGTATGTACTCTTCTCTCACTTAGGATGGAAACATACTCCAGTGTCACATCATGTTTCCCTGTCAATCAGGTGGTCAGAGAAAATAGTTTCAAATCAACATGTGCCCAGGGCTTGGTCAGAAGAGTACCTGTCTGCGTATTCCATTCCGTTCATAACTGAGTATGACAGCCTGACAGAAGCAAAGGTGCCAATGCAACACCTTTAACTAGCAACCCATGCTTACCCTCCTCTACTTCTTCATGTAGTTTTCACCTCCCTCACTGCTATTCTGATCATGGGAATTTTTCTAGGCAGCATATTTGGCTATCAACAACCAGCACTCATTGTTAACACAGATTGTTAAAAGACAGTACTAAAGCCTAGAGAATCAAAATTAATAAGAGCTCACGTGTCATGGAAATTGATAGCTAACAAACCCTCCACATACACACTCACACACATGTACATAAACATGCATTCAAAATATCATTAAGTGTCTCTCCAAGACGGTAACTCTTAATTCTCTAGCAGAGTGGCAGGTATTCACAGTCTTTGAAACCAAATGAAAAGATAACATTGCAAAGTAAGTTTAATTGCTCTTTATGTGATGTGATTGAGTGGTCCCATGGATTTCTGGAACTCATCTCTTCTAGGATACTCGGCACTTTCGATGTGAACAAGACAGACCGTCAAACTATGTCGAAAAGCACACAGCCAGGAAGGCTCTTCATTCTTACCAAGGAAGATTCAACCGGACTCACAAGGACCTGTGAGCAAAGAAGGAAGGCAGTGTGGGGGTGGGTTTCAAAGAAGGAATGTTATGAAGACGTTCTGTTTTATAAGTACCTTGTTCCCACTTTATCCTTTCAAGTAGTGAGTGGAATGTTACGCAACCACTTTCTGGATGTACAAAGAAGAACCTGCAATTCGTAGCTTGTTTCTTACTAATATTGTCTATTACCATGATCAATTTTAACTCATAGGCCACCCCTACATTTTTTAATGTGTTTAAATAGTCTATTTTTCATAATTATTTTAATATACTACTGAATCTATTCAGATATTTTTTCGGTATATTCCTGAGCGGTATTGATACATACTTTCCGTGTTTTTGTTAGTTTTTCTTTCATTGGTTTTTGGTGGGGGCTGTGTACCCTCGTGACAGCAGCTTGTCTGCTGATGAGTTTGTGGAGAGTGTCAACTCTTTTCCATGAGTGATTGTTGATTATGCAGCCTCTGAAACATACATGGTGCTTTATTATATCTTATTAATTTATGAGAACTCAAAATGAACTCCTTGGCCTTCACATTGAGGATTTTTTCCAATAGGAGAACATGTGTGTTTTAAAGAATGATACCATTCCATTGAATGTTTCAATTTTATCTTAATGCATTCTCACAGTAATGTGACAGGTGACTTTTAATGCTGTTCTATCTGCTGTCATCATTATTCCTTATTTTGATATCTACATTCTCTTAGAATATTTCCCCCTTGTTATATTGACCTTTCAATTGAGAAACATTTTTAAAAATTGCATATCCCTCTATAATTTGTTTCTGCTTAGTCTCTCATTTTATTCTGTGAATTATATATGTTTTATTTGTAAAAAATATTCTCAAGATCGTGTGACAAGATTTCAACATCTTTAGTTAAAAGGGAATGAAAGTCCAAACCCCTATGAAATAAGATTTCAAATTGTATAATATAAAGAAAAATGTTAATTGGGATGGAGACATCCTGGATTCCTCATATTGTCGTTCAATGAATAGAATCTCTTAAAACAGTGGAACTAAAATATTGAGCATCTCCCTATATTTTGTGTACAATTAAACTTGCTGGCATGGAGACTAATCCAACCCATAATAGTGGTATCGGACAGTGTGGAAATTTTTTCTGTATTGTGGAGGGGAGGCTCATCTTTTGCCATCAGAGGGTCATGGGTTTGATTTCATTCATTAACACAATATGCTGCTAAGTCACATGAAAAAAAAAAAAGGTACAAGCTGATTTCACAAGAAACTCTACAAATTGATAGTGTAGAGTGGCTATGACCTGCTTAAAATATCCTGATTTGGTCGGATAACCTATGTCCTCAAAGGAACAATCTTAGTCTTGGACACTTTATGATGATCTTGGCTGCACTGAATGAATCTACCCAATGCAATGTTATTTGATCTCCTGACTGCTGCCGCCATGTACACAGATCCTTGAGAACTTCATTCTCTATTCTGTTTATCCAAATGTCTCTACTGATCAGGTTAGAAGGATTTTGGTTTTTCTGCTTTTATATTTTTTCAGATCTTATGAACTGATAGTTAAGATTACCATTCCTCTGAACTCTGGTATTTGTGAACACCAGTCTCATTCCCACCCCCCACCCCAGTCAATTCTTTTACTCAAAGATTTTTAAAACAATATTTTGTGGAACTTTGGCAAGCAGCATTTCTCCCTTGTAGTGACATAAAGTGTTCTCTTTTCCAATATCTCATCAGAAGGCAAGCCCATGCAGTAATTATCTTGGTAACCAAGATCACAAGAAACAAGAAAATGCTGATATCAGAATTCCTTGTAATTTTTGCCTTCACCTGAATAAATCTCAATAAAACCTAAAAGCTTGTGCAGCCATTCATTGGTGCAGCTACTGGCTTCTCATCTGGAGCATAAAAGCTAAAGAGAGAGAGAGAGAGAGAGAGAGAGAGAGAGAGAGAGAGAGAGAGAGAGAGAGAAATAGAAAGAACTCGTGGAAACACTTTGTCCAAAGGACTGCTGGGCAACATGAGCACCAGCTCCACAGTCCTATGACCAGCTGCCACCGGTCAGAGCTATGTCACCATTCATGACAGGGCACTGTGTGGTCTCTGTGTGTGGAGTCTCAAAGCTCTTCAAATTCATGCCACTTTGGTCATGCCGTCAGTGAACCTGTCCAATGGGGTAGAACTACCTCAATGGCCTCACAGGACTGTCAGGATGCAGAGTGGCTCACCCTGGCGATGGCCTCCTCCATCACATCATGTGATGATCCTTTCTGAGTCAGGATGAGCAAAGGAGAACCGGTGCATCAGGTGGTGGTGACAGAGCGGAGTGCTGAAAGCACCGTTGATGTCCAGGAGAGCCAACAGTCATCCTGGAAGAACCACAGCCTGAATGCTCCTCAGAGATGAGGGTGGTGAAACTGAGTCTCACTCACATTGGCCAGACTTTGAGGAGTTTCCAGGCCCTGAAGAAGGACATCATTCCTGTTAGAATGGAGGGGCAGCGACACTGAGGAAGGCCCTCACGGACATGTACAGACACGTAGGACGCAGCAGTGGGCTCTGGCTTAAAAACCAATGTGAGGAAACACAGGACCGGGCTGGTTTCCTTACGTCATGCAGAGGTTGCTATGCTTTGGAACCAACTTGGCACCTAATAAGAAAGGGAACACACTTTCCATATGCACAAAGCCTCGTCTTTCTCTCATAGAGGTGCTGGTGGTTTTGAACCCCTGACCTTGTGGTTAGCAGTCCCACATGGAAACCCCGCAACGCCAAGGCTCCCTTTGATTTCATTTGTAATTACAACATTTTGAAAAACTCCTAGGAAGCCCTTTTGATTTTTCTTCTGCTTTCCCATTAATGACGATTTTGTTCTCAAAGACATCATTCATGGTTTTTGAGAAATCAACTCGCCACAGTGTTGGGACTGAAGCACGGTAGCATGTGACAAAATCACTGGTGACAAAGAAGCCAAGAGTGGGTGGTCCTAGCTGGTTCAGAGAGACATTGTATTAAAAATCCTCACTCTTGCTGAGTGGAAGTGATGTGCTGATGATACACTGTGGTTGAAAGCATCACTCCAACCCAGTTAGGATGACAGCTCTGACAAGAGCACATGAGGAGCTTCAATGAGTGAACTTGCACAGACCGCTGAAGTCACACAACCTTGTGGGAGGAATGTGAGCACAAGCATGCTGGCCCTGTGAATCAATGTGTGTTGTGGTAAACAATGGCATGGGGATTTTTATAAAGCCATACATTTCAGCTGAAACATGGCCCACAGATTGGGTAGACACACAGTTGCAGTCAGCCCTCTGACAGTGTCACTTGGTGGGGTCTCCATCCCCTTCACAGCACCTGGGAGTGGGGTGGGCGGAGTCTTGTTTTGCCTTGTAGTTTTGCTGAACACACACACTCTCTTTCTCTCTCTCTCTCTCTCTCTGTCACACACACATACACACACACACACGCACACAAACACACACTGTCATCACAGTGAAAGTAAGCCTGCAGGAAGGACAATGTGGGCAAACAAGCCAGTAGGACACTTGAAATGGAGGGTGGTTTGTCACACTCAGGGCACTGGGCCTTCATACCAAAATAATGCCGCTGGCAAATTGATCACAGGAAACACAACAGTAAAAGAGGGATTTTATCCTATTATCATTCAAAAGCAAGAGGAAAGGAGAGCCACATTCTGTCTGGGACTCCTCCCTGGGGTGACTCTGCATCCCTCAGAGAGGCACAGGTTTCTCCTTGGCTGCCTGAGGATTGGGTGAACAGCCTGAGGCTCCCCTTCTAGCCATTGCAGGTGTTCTCACCGTTGCTTAGCCTACTGCCCCCTTTTTCGAGACATATAGTATTCAGCACCCCTGGGCCCTTAAGGACATTTCTATTAATGCCCACTCTCTAGGACAGCAGTTCTCAACTTCCTCAAGCCTTGACCCTCCTATGGTGGTGACCCTAACCATAATATTATATTATTGCTACTTCATCATTGTCATTTGTTATTACTTTTATGAGTCATCATGTAAATATCTGATAGGCAGGATGTCCTGTAATTGTTACATATCGAATATAATTAGACATAATGAAAGCATTGTTATTCAACACAAAATATGTCATTATATATTATGAAATATTTGTTTTTTCAGATCGTCCTAGGTGACCCCTGTGTAAGGGTCATTCCACCCCTAAAGGGGTAGTGACCCACAGGATGAGAAGCACTGTTTTAGATAAAGTGTTGATACCTGCTTTAGCAGCTCACTCCCACCCTCAAATGTTCCCGTGCCAGCCCACACCAAGGCTGGACTCACCCACTTTGGCAACCATAAGGAGCCTTTGGTGTGGGAAGCCCACAGGGAGGGTTCTGCTGTATGCTCTGGGGTCACCGTGAGTTAGAGTTGAGTTTGGTGTGGGGGTGGTCTAGAACCCCCTGCACGCTGGGTAGCAGCCTAGTCCATCACCTGTGCCACGCTCTGGTCGATAAGTTGAATGAGAGCCTGTACCGGCACAGGTCATGTTTGATCTGTTGTACATAAGTTTGTTCTGAGTCAGAACTGGCTCAGTATCATTTAGCAAAACCTTTAATTAAGCTATAATATATACAATGGCCTGTTACACACAAAGAAATCTAGTGTATCATTTGTTCATGCTGCCTGTGTACCCATCTCCAAACAACTAATAATACCCCTTAGGGAAAGAAAAATATCAACACACTGTGGCAGAATCCCTAATCCTTGGTAAGAAATATTGGCCTAAGTGGTTAATAAAAAGCGGAAGAGTAAAACTGAGGGAATTTGTGAAGTATTTAGTGTCTTACAACTTGACCACAGAAATATGCATATAGATATGTATACAGGCATATTTATATAGAGATGTATATTTTACACAGGTAAATTAAATTAAAATTGCCAAAAAGTGTAGTGAAATGTTTAGACAAATTTATTCTGAATAAAGGGGTGGACCTGTGGCAGAAACACAAGTACATGTCACCCTCTCGGTTTCATTTGTGTAAATCCCTACTAGGGCTTTATATGTTTCAATCCCGGGGTTGCTGGATGGGGGACGTAATCACCAGGATGGCCTGCTAAGCAAATCAAAGTGGGGCATTTGCCCCTGGAAAGGTGTAAGAGAGGCCTGTGTGCCAACAATGTGCCTTTCAAAACCCGATGCAGTTGTGGTACTGCCTTACACCCGTTGTTCTCCTTCAGTTGTAAACTGTGGGTGTGTTTCTTTTCTCTTTTATGTAGGAGGACCACTGGCTGGAGAAACGCCCTCCTTAGCTCTTGCACATAAACTCACCAGTGAGGCACGATCATCTGCTGTAGCTTTACCTACACCTCCGTCCCATAGACAGGGTCAAAGAGCATGTCTGGACAGAAAAGGCTTGTTGGATTCTGTGCAACCACATGCTGTGTACATAGAGACACACACATTTGAGACTACCGACATACAGCAGGATATTGTAGATCTCCAAGGTTGCCTGGTTTATGGAAGAACCAGAAAGATACATTTGCTGCCCAGCAGAAAGTGAATGAAGCAACACCCTAGATTATTGAGCACACCTAAGAATCCTACAGCACACCCAGAGATCGCACCCAGTCAAGGGGGAAAAAAAAGGAGTATGACACCCTGTGCGTTGACCTGACCTTATTGTTGTAGACTCAGAAACGCATTTACCTGGTCTTCTAGGACCTGAGCCCATCCCCAAATACCCTTTACACTCAGCCTTTGTTAGCCTGAAGCATCCTAAATGATGGGAAGAGGACCTCCAGGTTGGACTGGGTGGCTTCCCAGTTGTCCAGGGAGCTTCAGGGAACGGAGGAGAGACTTCTCTTGGACACCGGACAGAGAAGGAGGCTTTGTGTTGCTTCAAATCTGAAAGGTACAAATGTGGGCATCTTTAAGGGCAAGTGGAATCTAGGCCAGTGATAAGTTGGTGTATACCGGAGGTGCCCCAAAGTACCTTGTCCTGAGAAATGAACACAGGAGGGGGCACAGCACGTGCTTCCTTGGAAAGTGTAGACTGCAAGGGGCAGTGGCAAATGAGCTAGGCGCTCGCCTCTTTCCTCCACAGGGGCAAAGATTCTGCTGTGGCCCTGGAGACAGTGCCCTCTGCATCCCACGGCCCAGTATTGCAGTGACTGTGGTGGATATGCATGCGGAAGGGCAGGGGAGAAGGGTTAGCCTTAGGAATCCAGCCCTGGCCTGACGCCATCCGGATTAGTGCCTTTGGCCCTGATTCTTATGGAACTAGGATAGATTCTCACTCAAGATTCCATAATGAGGCTGCAAATCACTGCGCAGGCGCACTTTGCACTGCAACCAGGCGCTTCTGGAAGGAGGGAGGAGACCAGGGTTCTTCCCTGTAACTGCCAGTGAGGCCTCGGTTGTGAGTTCCACCACAGCTTTGGCATCTGCGCAGACAACCTTCCCATGGCGAGGGAAGCAGGATCTGGGGAAGGCCTTTTGGCCGCCTTAGGTTGTGAGGAAGCAGGCGTGGCAGTTGGCTCTTTGGAAAAGGCAAGTCCAGGGAACCCTGGGGAGCAGTTCCTTGTGAGCTTTGGCACTTCCGTAATTGGCAGAGCACACATCAGCTGAGGAGAAGGTCACCGCCACCCACCTTCTGCTTCAGGAGAGTGAGGCAGGGGAGGAACATAGAAGGCAGGTGGAAAAACAGGAGGAGGCCATAGTGTTAAAGAAGGGTGTGAGTATTGTGGAGGTAGACCTTGAGACACAGGGCTTGTTGCAGAAGCAGGAGGGGGTGGGGCATCAGGAGAAATGTGAGCAGGCCCCATACTCACCTACTCTGCAGTCAGCCCCTGCCCCCGCCTCCCCCATCGCACCCGCTCCACAACTCGCCTTTGCCACCTTGCCTGCACCTCGGCTGCCACTATCCTCAGAGAGGCCGCCATTGCCGGGTACCAGCCGCCTCCAGGGCTCCCTGGATACGCTGGAGACCATTCAGTTTGAGTTGAATGACCTTAATGCCGGAAGTGTCAGGGCATCCTTCCGTATGAGGCGGAGCCTGGTACGGAACTGCAAAACTTACCTGGAACGTCGGAGTGCCCTCCTCCAAGCAATCCCAGGCTTCTGGGCAAAAGCTGTATCCTTTTCATGATGGCACCAGAGGACCTCTTAGGGGATGTGGTTGTGGGGATTGAACCTCGGGATATGTAGGAGAGTCGCATCCTAAAAGGACACGACAGAGGTGCCCACGATAAAATTCATTTCTACCTTATATTTCCCTTCATCCTGGGACTACTGCTGTACCTCTTACCCCAAAGTACCTTTTGATTGGGTATGTCCAAATTTTCCAGGGACCAGATGCAGTGCCCACAGGTTGTCTAAGAATGGCCACACATCTATTGCTATCAGTCTAACTACAAGGGGGACAGTTGTTATCATCACATGTGCATCCTCTTCCTACTTGTCTTTTGTCAGTTTTGTGGCTACTCCAAACCAAACTCACCGTGCAGATACTGTTCTCTCCATCCCCAGACCTTCAAGATATTACCTGAGGGATGAGTTTGGATAGCAGGCGAGATGTTGTAGGAGTTTCAAAGAGAGAATCCTTTTATGAACTGTCTGTGACTTAACTAGATCAGCTGACTCAATGTCCCACCCCATTACCACCCTCCTTACATCACACACCAGACACCCAGACACATGGAGGTATTTGAAATCCCTCTCCTGCCAAGAGCCCACACAGACATCCTTCCTCAGCCTACATATAGCTGTGGATGAGAACATAGCCCACAGAACCACTGCACTCTAGATGGCATATGATGAATGAACGTTAGGTTGGGGGCAAATATGTCTGATACTGTCAAGAGGTCTGGCAGACTGCATGCTTGAAACACTTGCTGCTGACCTCTTGCTCCTGTCTAGTTATTTTACTGGCTTGTCCCTCAAGGCTCCTTGACTAAAATCAGATTATGAATCACCCTCAGCTATCGACCATCATCAGTGAGAAAGACAAAGACATGCTCAGCTACCTGGTCAATGTGGAGGTGAGTCAGGGAAGGGCATGGGGAAGGACTCCTCCTTGGTGGCCCACAAGGCCACATCTTTCTAAATCGATTTTCATGCTCCCTCTCCATCACCTGGCAGGTTGAGGAGCTCATTAGTGTGCACAAATGCTGCAAGATCATGTTCTCATTTGGGAGAGACCCCTATTTCCGGAACAGAGAGATCACTAAGAAGTATGACATTAACAGCACTGGTGAGAGGTGGCACCCTGATAGATGGACAGTATGAAGGGTTGACCACTGAGAAACATCCTCCACCACTTTAACCATCTTGCCTTCCCGCTGTACAGGCTATAGTGCCACTCACTCCACCCCAGTCTTGTGGTTCAGGGACTATGAACCTGTGCCCCAATGCAACAGAAACCAACACCAGGAATGACTTCTTTTCTTGGATCTCAGAGCACAACTGCCCAGGATCAAACAGGATTACACAAGTAACCGTACCGAACGGTTGGTGCGGTTTCTCCACTGTTGTTTGCAAGGAGTCTTAGTTCATACCTAACCAGTCTTTTCCTACACCAGGTGATCAGTGAGGACCTGTGGCTCAATCCCATGCAGTCAAGCCTGAAGGAAGATAGGAGGGAGAAAGTTTATAGAGAAGATCTCGGTAAGGTTTGATAGCATTTGTGACCGGGAGGAAAACTATAGCGTCCTCAGAGTGGCTCAGTGGAATACCAGCCAAACTGACTTACTGGCTTTGGAGTCTGGGTGGCCATGTCAAGTACTCTGGAGCAGGTTTGATCCCCATGCCTCTGGAGAAACAGACTCTGGTGACTCTCAGTTTGTGGTATCTTATAGGCAGGGGTTCCTTGGTATGCAGGAACATTTTCACATGCAGAGAAAATCTCCTTTCCTTCTTTCCTGTATGTACTCTTCTCTCACTTAGGATGGAAACATACTCCAGTGTCACATCATGTTTCCCTGTCAATCAGGTGGTCAGAGAAAATAGTTTCAAATCAACATGTGCCAAGGGCTTGGTCAGAAGAGTACCTGTCTGCATATTCCATTCCGTTCATAACTGAGTATGACAGACTGACAGAAGCAAAGGTGCCATTGCAACACCTTTAACTAGCAACCCATGCTTACCCTCCTCTACTTCTTCATGTAGTTTTCACCTCGCTCACTGCTATTCTGATCATGGGAATTTTTGTAGGCAGCATATTTGGCTATCAACAACCAGCACTCATTGTTACACAGATTGTTAAAAGACAGTACTGAAGCCTAGAGAATCAAAATTAATAAGAGCTCACATGTCATGGAATTGATAGCTAACAAACCCCCCACATACACACTCACACACATGTACATAAACATGCATTCAAAATATCATTAAGTGTCTCTCCAAGACAGTAATTCTTAATTCTCTAACAGAGTGGCAAATATTCACAGTCTTTGACACCAAACGAAAAGATAACAATTCAAAGTAAGTTTAATTGCTTTTTATGTGATGTGGTCCCATGGGTTTCTGGAACCTATCTGGAACCCATCTCTTCTAGGTATCTCGGCACTTTTGATGTGAACAAGACAGACCGTCAAACTACGTCGAACAGCACACAGCCAGGAAGGCTCTTCATTCTTACCAAGGAAGATTCAACCTGACTCACAAGGACCTGTGAGCAAAGGAGGAAGGTTGTGTGTGGATGGGTTTCTAAGACGGAAGGTTATGAAGACGTTCTGTTTTATAAGTACCTTGTTCCCACTTTATCCTTTCAAGTAGTGAGTGGAATGTAACGCAACCACTTTCTGGATGTACAAAGAAGAACCTGCAATTTGTAGCTTGTTTCTTACTAATATTGTCTATTACCATGGTCAATTTTAATTCATAGGCCACCCCTACAATTTTGAATGTGTTTAAATAGTCTATTTTTCATAATTATTTTAATATACTACTGAATCTATTCAGATATTTTTTCGGTATATTCCTGAGGGGTATTGATACATCCTTTTCGTGTTTTTGTTAGTTTTTCTTTCATTGGTTTTTGGTGGGGGCTGTGTACCCTCGTGACAGCAGCTTGTCTGCTGATTAGTTTGTAGAGAGTGTCAACTCTTTTCCGTGAGTGTTTGTTGATTATGCAGCCTCTGAAACATACATGGTACTTTATTATATCTTATTAATTTATGAGAAGTCAAAATGAACTCCTTGGCCTTCACATTGAGGATTTTTCCAATAGGAGAACATGTGTGTTTTAAAGAATGATACCATTCAATTGAATGCTTCAATTTTATCTTAATGCATTCTCACAGTAATGTGACAGGTGACTTTTAATGCTGTTCTTCTGCTGTCATCATTATTCCTTATTTTCATATCTACATACTCTTAAAATATTTCCTCCTTTGTTATATAGTGGCCATTCAAATGAGCAACTTTAAAAAAAATTGCATATCCCTCAGTAATTTGTTTCTGTTTAGTCTTTCATATTATTCTGTGAATAATATATTTTTTATTCATAAAACAATATTGTCAAGAAGGAGTGACACGATTTCAACATAATTGTTAAAAGAAAATGAAAGAACACATCCCTTTGAAATAAGACATCACATTGTATAGTATAAAGAAAAATGTTAGTCAGGATAGAGACATCCAGGATTCCTCATATTGCCCTTCAATGAATAGAATTTCTTAAAACAGTGGAACTAAAATATTGAGCATCTCCATATATTTTGTGTACAATCAAACTTGCTGGCATGGAGACTAATCCACCCATAATAGTGCTATCGGACAATGTGGAAATTCTTTCTGTTTTGTGGAGGGGAGGCCCATCATTTGCCACCAGAGTGTCATGGGTTTGATTTCATTCAGTTAACACAATATGCTGCTATGTCACTTGAAAAACAGAAAGGTACAAGCTGATGTCACAAGAAACTCTAGAAATTGCTAGTGTAGAGTGGCTATGACCTGCTTAAAATGTCCTGATTGGGTCGGATAACCTATGTCCTCAAAGGAACAATCTTAGTCTTGGACACTGTATGATGATCTAGGCAGCATTGGATAAATCTACCCAATGCAATGTTATTTGCTCTCCTGACTGCTGCTTCCGTGTACACAGATCCTTGAGAACTTCATTCTCTATTCTGTTTATCCTACTGTTTATCAACTGATCAGGTTAGAAGAACTTTGCTTCTTCTGCTTTTGTGCTGTTTCAGATCTTATTGAATTGATAGTTAAGACTACCATTCCTCTGAACTCTGGTATTTGTGAACACCAGTCTAATTCCCACACCCCCACCCCAGTCATTTCTTTTATTCAAAGACATTTAAAACAATATTTTGTGGAACTTTGGCAAGCAGCATTTCTCCCTTGTAGTGACATAAATTGTTCTCTTTTCCAATATCTCATCAGATGACAAGCCCGTGCAGTAATTATCTTGGTAGCCAAGATCACAAGAAACAAGAAAAGGCTAATATCAGAATTCCTTGTAATTTTTGCCTTCACCTGAATAAATCTCAATAAAACCCAAAAGCTTGTGCAGCCATTCATTGTTGCAGCTACTGGCTTCTCATCTGGAGCATAAAAGCTAGAGAGAGAGAGAGAGAGAGAGAGAGAGAGAGAGAGAGAGAGAGAGAGAGAGAGACAGAGAGAGAACTCATGGAAACACTTTGTCCAAAGGACTGCTGGGCAACATGAGCACCAGCTCCACAGTCCTACGACCACCTGCCACCGGTCAGAGCTATGTCACCACTCATGACAGGTCACTGTGTGGTCTCTGTGTGTGGAGTCTCAAAGCTCTTCAAATTCATGCCACTTTGGCCATGCTGTCAGTGAACCTGTCCAATGGGGTAGAACTACCTCCATGGCTTCACAGGACTGTCAGGATGCAGAGCGGCTCACCCTGGCAATGGCCTCCTCCATCACATCATGTGATGATTCTTTCTGAGTCAGGAAGAGTAAAGGAGAACCGGTGCATCAGGTGGTGGTGACAGAGCGGAGTGCTGAAAGCACCGTTGATGTCCAGGAGAGCCAACCGTCATCCTGGAAGAACCACAGCCTGAATGCTCCTCAGAGATGAGGGTTGCGAAGCTCAGTCTCACCCACATTGCCCAGACTGTGAGGAGTTTCCAGGCCCTGAAGAAGGACATCATTCCTGTTAGAATGGAGGGGCAGCGACACTGAGGAAGGCCCTCACGGACATGTACAGACACGTAGGCCGCAGCAGTGTGCTCTGGCTTAAGAACCAATGTGAGGTAGCACAGGACCGGGCTGGTTTCCTTACGTCATGCAGAGGGTTGCTATGCCTTGGAACCAACTTGGCACCTAGCAAGAAAAGGAGCACACTTTCCATAAGCACAGAGACTCGTCTTTCTCTCATAGACGTGCTGGTGGTTTTGAACCCCTGACCTTGTGGTTAGCAGTCCCACATGGAAACCCCACAATGCCAGGGCTCCCTTTGATTTCATTTGTAGTTACAACATTTTGAGTAACTCCTAGGAAGCCCTTTTGATTTTTCTTCTGCTTTTCCATTAATGACGGTTTTGTTCTCAAAGACATCATTCATGTTGTTTGAGAAATCAACTTGCCACAGTGTTGGGACTGAAGCACGAAGCATGTGACAAAATCACTGGTGACTAAGAAGCCAAGAGTGGGTGGTCCTAGCTGATTCAGAGAGACATTGTATTAAAAATCCTCACTCTTGCTGAGTGGAAGTGATGTGCTGATGATACACTGTGATTGAAAACATCACTTCAACCCAGTATGGATGACAGCTCTGACCAGAGCACATGAGGAGGTTCAATGAGTGAACTTGCACAGACCGGTGAAGTCACACAAACTTGTGGGAGGAATGTGGGCACAAGCATGCTGGCCCTGTGAATCAATGTGTGTTGTGGTAAACAATGGCATGGGGATTTTTATAAAGCCATACATTTCAGCTGAAACACGGCCCACAGATTGGGTAGACACAGAGTTGCTGTCAGCCCTCTGACAGTGTCACTTGGTGGGGTCTCCATCCCCTTCACAGGACCTGGGAGTGGGGTGGGCGGAGTCTTGTTTTGCCTTGTAGTTTTGCTGAACACACACACACTCTCTCTCTCTCTCTCTGTCACACACACATACACACACACACACGCACACAAACACACACTGTCATCACAGTGAAAGTAATACTGCAGGCAGGACAATGTGGACAAACAAGCCAGTAGGACACATGAAATGGAGGGTGGTTTGTCACACTCAGGGCACTGGGCCTTGATACCAAAATAATGCCGCTGGCGAATTGATCACAGGAAACCCAACAGTATAAGACGGATTTTATCCTATAATCATTCAAAAGCAAGAGGAAAGGAGAGCCACATTCTGTCTGGGACTCCTCCCTGGGGTGACTCTGCATCCCTCAGAGAGGCACAGGTTTCTCCTTGGCTGCCTGAGGATTGGGTGAACAGCCTGAGGCTCCCCTTCTAGCCATTGCAGGTGTTCTCACAGTTGCTTAGCCTACTGCCCCCTTTTTAGAGTCATAAAGTATTCAGCACCCCCGGGCCCTTAAGGACATTTCTATTAATGCCCACTCTCTAGGACAGCAGTTCTCAAACTTCCTCAGGCATTGACCCTCCTAAAGTGGTGACCCTAACCATAATATTATATTATTGCTACTTCATCATTGTCATTTGTTATTACTGTTATGAATCATCATGTGAATATCTGATATGCAGGATGTCCTGTAATTTTTACAAATTGAATATAATTAGACATAATTAAAGCATTGTTATTAAACACAAAATATGTCAGTATATATTATGAAATATTTATGTTTTTTCCGATCATCCTAGGTGACCCCTGTGTAAGGATCATTCCACCCCTAAAGGGGTAGTGACCCACAGGATGAGAAACACTGTTTTAGATAAAGTGTTGATACCTGCTTTAGCAGCTCACTCCCACCCTCAAATTTTCCCGTGCCAGCCCACACCAAGGCTGGACTCACCCACTTTGGCAACCCTAAGGAGCCTTTGGTGTGGGAAGCCCACAGGGAGGGTTCTGCTGTGTGTTCTGGGGTCACCGTGAGTAAGAGTTGAGTTTGGTGTGGGGGTGGTCTAGAACCCCCTGCACGCTGGGTAGCAGCCTAGTCGATCACCTGTGCCATGCTCTGGTCGATAAGTTGAATGAGAGCCTGTACAGGCACAGGTCATGTTTGATCTGTTGTACATAAGTTTGTTCTGAGTCAGAACTGGCTCAGTAGCACTTAGCAAAACCTTTAATTAAGCTATAATATGATACAATGTCCTGTTACACACAAAGAAATCTAGTGTATTATTTGTTCATGCTGCCTCTGTACCCTTCTCCAAACAACTAATAATACCCCTTAGGGAAAGAAAAATATCAACACACTGTGGCAGAATCCCTAATCCTTGGTAAGAAATATTGGCCTAAGTGGTTAATAAAAAGCGGAAAAGTAAAACTGAGGGAATTTGTGAAGTATTTAGTGTCTTACAACTTGACCACAGAAATATGCATATAGATATGTATACATGCATATTTATATAGAGATGTATATTTTACACAGGTAAATTAAATTAAAATTGCCAAAAAGTGTAGTGAAATGTTTAGACAAATTTAATCTGAATAAAGGGGTGGAACTGCGGCAGAAACACAAGTACGTGTCACCCTCTCTGTTCCATATGTGTAAATCCCTACTAGGGCTTTATATGTTTCATTCGCGGGGTTGCTGGATTGGGGACGTAATCACCAGGATGGTCTGCTAAGCAAATCAAAGTGGTGCATTTGCCCCTGGAAAGGTGTCAGAGAGGCCAGTGTGCCCACAATGTGCCTTTCAAACCCGACGCAGTTGTGGTACTGCCTTACACCCGTTGGTCTCCTTCAGTTGTAAACTGTGGGTGTGTTTCTTTTCTCTTTTATGTAGGAGGACCATTGGCTGGAGAAACGCCCTCCTTAGCTCTTGCACATAAACTCACCAGTGAGGCACGATCATCTGCTGTCTCTTTACCTACATCTCCGCCCCATAGACAGGGTCAAAGAGCATGGCTGGACAGAAAAGGCTTGTTGGATTCCGTGCAACCATATGCTGTGTACCTAGAGACACCCACATTTGAGACAACCGACATTCAGCAGGATCCTGTAGACCTCCAAGGTTGCCTGTCTTATGGAAGAACCAGAAAGATACATTTGCTGCCCAGCAGAAAGTGAATGAAGCAACACCCTAGATTATTTAGCACACCTAAGAATCCCAAGCACACCCAGAGATGGCACCCAGTCAAGGGGGAAAAAGGAGTATGACACCCTGCGCGTTGACCTGACCTTAGAACCCGTGGCTAATTGTTGTAGACTCAGAAACGCATATACCTGGTCTTCTAGGGCCTGAGCCCATCCCCAAATACCCTTTACACTCAGTCTTTGTTAGCCTGAAGCAGCTGAAATGATGGGGAGGACCTCCAGGTTGGCCTCGGTGGCTTCCCAGTTGTCCAGGGCGCTTCAGGGAAGGGATGGAGAGACTTCTCTTGGACACCGGACAGAAAAGGAGGCTTTGTGTTGCTTCAAATCTGAAAGGTACAAATGTGGGCATCTTTCAGGGCAAGTGGAATCTAGGCCTGTGATAAGTTGGTGTACACCGGAGGTGCCCCAAAGTACCTTGTCCTGACAAATGAACACAGGAGGGGGCACAGCACGTGCTTCCATGGAAAGTGTAGACTGCAACGGGCAGTGCCAAATGAGCTAGGCAGGCGCCTCTTTCCTCCAGAGGGGCAAAGATTCTGCTACGGCCCTGGAGACAGCGCCCTCTGCACCCCACGGCCCAGTGTTGCAGTGACTGTGGTGGATATGCATGCGGAAGGGCAGGGGAGAAGCGTTAGCCTTAGGAACCCAGCCCTGGCCTGACACCTCCGGAATAGTGCCTTTGGCCGTGATGCTTGTGGAACTAGGATAGTTTCTCACTCAAGATTCCATAATGAGGCTGCAAATCACTGCGCAGGCGCACTTTGCTCTGCAACCAGGCGCTTCTGGAAGGAGGGAGGAGACCAGGGTTCTTCCCTGCAACTGCCAGAGAGGCCTCGGTTGTGAGTTCCACCGCTTTGGCTTCTGCGCAGACAACCTTCCCATGGCGAGGGAAGCAGGATCTGGGGAAGGCCTTTTGGCCGCCATGGGTTGTAAGGAAGCAGGCGTGGCAGTTGGCTATTTGGAAAAGGCAAGTCCGGGGAACCCTGGGGAGCAGTTCCCTGTGAGCTGTGGCACTTCCGCATTGGCAGAGCACGCAGCAGCTGAGGAGAAGGTCACCGCCACCCACCTTCTGCTTCAGGAGAGTGAGGCAGGGGAGGAACATAGCAGGCAGGTGGAAAAACAGGAGGAGGCCGTAGTGTTAAAGAAGGGTGTGAGTATTGTGGAGGTAGACCTTGAGACACAGGGCTTGTTGCAGAAGCAGGAAGGGGTGGGGCATCAGGAGAAATGTGAGCAGGCCCCAACCTCACCTACTCTGCAGTCAGCCCCTGCCCCCGCCTCACCCATCGCACCCGCTCCCCAACTCGCCTCTGCCACCTTGCCTGCACTTCGGCTGCCACTATCCTCAGAGAGGCCGCCATTGCCGGGTACCAGCCGCCTCCAGGGCTCCCTGGATACGCTGGAGACCATTCAGTTTGAGTTGAATGACCTTAATGCCCGAAGTGTCAGGGCATCCTTCCGTATGAGGCGGAGCCTGGTACGGAACTGCAAAACTTACCTGGAACGTCGGAGTGCCCTCCTCCAAGCAATCCCAGGCTTCTGGGCAAAAGCTGTATCCTTTTCATGATGGCACCAGAGGACCTCTTAGGGGATGTGGGTGTGGGGATTGAACCTCGGGATATGTAGGAGAGTCGCATCCTAAAAGGACACGACAGAGGTGCCCACGATAAAATTCATTTCTACCTTATATTTCCCTTCATCCTGGGACTACTGCTGTACCTCTTACCCCAAAGTACCTTTTGATTGGGTATGTCCAAATTTTCCAGGGACCAGATGCAGTGCCCACAGGTTGTCTAAGAATGGCCACACATCTATTGCTGTCAGTCTAACTACAAGGGGGACAGTTGTTATCCTCACATGTGCATCTTCTTCCTACTTTTCTTTTGTCAGATTTGTGGCTACTCCAAACCAAACTCACCGTGCAGATACTGTTCTCTCCATCCCCAGACCTTCAAGATATTACCTGAGGGATGAGTTTGGATAGCAGGCGAGATGCTGTAGGAGTTTCAAAGAGAGAATCCTTTTATGAACTGTCTGTGACTTAACTAGATCAGCGGACTCAATGTCCCACCCCATTACCGCCCTCATTACATCACACACCAGACACCCAGACACATGGAGGTATTTGAAATCCCTCTCCTGCCAAGAGCCCACACAGACATCCTTCTTCAGCCTACACAGAGCTGTGGATGAGAACATAGCCCACAGAACCACTGCACTCTAGATGGCATATGATGAATGAACGTTAGGTTGGGGGCAAATATGTCTGATACTGTCAAGAGGTCTGGCAGACTGCATGCTTGAAACACTTGCTGCTGACCTCTTGCTCCTGTCTAGTTATTTTACTGGCTTGTCCCTCATGGCTCCTTGACTAAAATCAGATTATGAATCACCCTCAGCTATCGACCATCATCAGTGAGAAAGACAAAGACATGCTCAGCTACCTGGTCAATGTGGAGGTGAGTCAGGGAAGGGCATGGGGAAGGACTCCTCCTTGGTGGCCCACAAGGCCACATCTTTCTAAATCGATTTTCATGCTCCCTCTCCATCACCTGGCAGGTTGAGGAGCTCATTAGTGTGCACAAATGCTGCAAGATCATGTTCTCATTTGGGAGAGACCCCTATTTCCGGAACAGAGAGATCACTAAGAAGTATGACATTAACAGCACTGGTGAGAGGTGGCACCCTGATAGATGGACAGTATGAAGGGTTGACCACTGAGAAACATCCTCCACCACTTTAACCATCTTGCCTTCCCGCTGTACAGGCTATAGTGCCACTCACTCCACCCCAGTCTTGTGGTTCAGGGACTATGAACCTGTGCCCCAATGCAACAGAAACCAACACCAGGAATGACTTCTTTTCTTGGATCTCAGAGCACAACTGCCCAGGATCAAACAGGATTACACAAGTAACCGTACCGAACGGTTGGTGCGGTTTCTCCACTGTTGTTTGCAAGGAGTCTTAGTTCATACCTAACTAGTCTTTTCCTACACCAGGTGATCAGTGAGGACCTGTGGCTCAATCCCATGCAGTCAAGCCTGAAGGAAGATAGGAGGGAGAAAGTTTATAGAGAAGATCTCGGTAAGGTTTGATAGCATTTGTGACCGGGAGGAAAACTATAGCGTCCTCAGAGTGGCTCAGTGGAATACCAGCCAAACTGACTTACTGGCTTTGGAGTCTGGGTGGCCATGTCAAGTACTCTGGAGCAGGTTTGATCCCCATGCCTCTGGAGAAACAGACTCTGGGGACTCTCAGTTTGTGGTATCTTATAGGCAGGGGTTCCTTGGTATGCAGGAACATTTTCACATGCAGAGAAAATCTCCTTTCCTTCCTTCCTGTATGTACTCTTCTCTCACTTAGGATGGAAACATACTCCAGTGTCACATCATGTTTCCCTGTCAATCAGGTGGTCAGAGAAAATAGTTTCAAATCAACATGTGCCAAGGGCTTGGTCAGAAGAGTACCTGTCTGCATATTCCATTCCGTTCATAACTGAGTATGACAGACTGACAGAAGCAAAGGTGCCATTGCAACACCTTTAACTAGCAACCCATGCTTACCCTCCTCTACTTCTTCATGTAGTTTTCACCTCGCTCACTGCTATTCTGATCATGGGAATTTTTGTAGGCAGCATATTTGGCTATCAACAACCAGCACTCATTGTTACACAGATTGTTAAAAGACAGTACTAAAGCCTAGAGAATCAAAATTAATAAGAGCTCACATGTCATGGAAATTGATAGCTAACAAACCCCCCACATACACACTCACACACATGTACATAAACATGCATTCAAAATATCATTAAGTGTCTCTCCAAGACAGTAATTCTTAATTCTCTAACAGAGTGGCAGATATTCACAGTCTTTGACACCAAACGAAAAGATAACAATTCAAAGTAAGTTTAATTGCTTTTTATGTGATGTGGTCCCATGGGTTTCTGGAACCTATCTGGAACCCATCTCTTCTAGGATTCTCGGCACTTTTGATGTGAACAAGACAGACCGTCAAACTACATCGAACAGCACACAGCCAGGAAGGCTCTTCATTCTTACCAAGGAAGATTCAACCTGACTCACAAGGACCTGTGAGCAAAGGAGGAAGGTTGTGTGTGGATGGGTTTCTAAGACGGAAGGTTATGAAGAAGTTCTGTTTTATAAGTACCTTGTTCCCACTTTATCCTTTCAAGTAGTGAGTGGAATGTAACGCAACCACTTTCTGGATGTACAAAGAAGAACCTGCAATTCGTAGCTTGTTTCTTACTAATATTGTCTATTACCATGGTCAATTTTAATTCATAGGCCACCCCTACAATTTTGAATGTGTTTAAATAGTCTATTTTTCATAATTATTTTAATATACTACTGAATCTATTCAGATATTTTTTCGGTATATTCCTGAGGGGTATTGATACATACTTTTCGTGTTTTTGTTAGTTTTTCTTTCATTGGTTTTTGGTGGGGGCTGTGTACCCTCGTGACAGCAGCTTGTCTGCTGATTAGTTTGTGGAGAGTGTCAACTCTTTTCCGTGAGTGTTTGTTGATTATGCAGCCTCTGAAACATACATGGTACTTTATTATATCTTATTAATTTATGAGAAGTCAAAATGAACTCCTTGGCCTTCACATTGAGGATTTTTCCAATAGGAGAACATGTGTGTTTTAAAGAATGATACCATTCCATTGAATGCTTCAATTTTATCTTAATGCATTCTCACAGTAATGTGACAGGTGACTTTTAATGCTGTTCTTCTGCTGTCATCATTATTCCTTATTTTCATATCTACATACTCTTAAAATATTTCCTCCTTTGTTATATAGTGGCCATTCAAATGAGCAACTTTAAAAAAAATTGCATATCCCTCAGTAATTTGTTTCTGTTTAGTCTTTCATATTATTCTGTGAATAATATATTTTTTATTCATAAAACAATATTGTCAAGAAGGAGTGACACGATTTCAACATAATTGTTAAAAGAAAATGAAAGAACACATCCCTTTGAAATAAGACATCACATTGTATAGTATAAAGAAAAATGTTAGTCAGGATAGAGACATCCAGGATTCCTCATATTGCCCTTCAATGAATAGAATTTCTTAAAACAGTGGAACTAAAATATTGAGCATCTCCATATATTTTGTGTACAATCAAACTTGCTGGCATGGAGACTAATCCACCCATAATAGTGCTATCGGACAATGTGGAAATTCTTTCTGTTTTGTGGAGGGGAGGCCCATCATTTGCCACCAGAGTGTCATGGGTTTGATTTCATTCAGTTAACACAATATGCTGCTATGTCACTTGAAAAACAGAAAGATACAAGCTGATGTCACAAGAAACTCTAGAAATTGCTAGTGTAGAGTGGCTATGACCTGCTTAAAATGTCCTGATTGGGTCGGATAACCTATGTCCTCAAAGGAACAATCTTAGTCTTGGACACTGTATGATGATCTAGGCAGCATTGGATAAATCTACCCAATGCAATGTTATTTGCTCTCCTGACTGCTGCATCCGTGTACACAGATCCTTGAGAACTTCATTCTCTATTCTGTTTATCCTACTGTTAATCAACTGATCAGGTTAGAAGAACTTTGCTTCTTCTGCTTTTGTGCTGTTTCAGATCTTATTGAATTGATAGTTAAGACTACCATTCCTCTGAACTCTGGTATTTGTGAACACCAGTCTAATTCCCACACCCCCACCCCAGTCATTTCTTTTATTCAAAGACATTTAAAACAATATTTTGTGGAACTTTGGCAAGCAGCATTTCTCCCTTGTAGTGACATAAATTGTTCTCTTTTCCAATATCTCATCAGATGACAAGCCCGTGCAGTAATTATCTTGGTAGCCAAGATCACAAGAAACAAGAAAAGGCTAATATCAGAATTCCTTGTAATTTTTGCCTTCACCTGAATAAATCTCAATAAAACCCAAACGCTTGTGCAGCCATTCATTGTTGCAGCTACTGGCTTCTCATCTGGAGCATAAAAGCTAGAGAGAGAGAGAGAGAGAGAGAGAAAGAGAGAGAGAGAGAGAGAGAACTCATGGAAACACTTTGTCCAAAGGACTGCTGGGCAACATGAGCACCAGCTCCACAGTCCTACGACCACCTGCCACCGGTCAGAGCTATGTCACCACTCATGACAGGTCACTGTGTGGTCTCTGTGTGTGGAGTCTCAAAGCTCTTCAAATTCATGCCACTTTGGCCATGCTGTCAGTGAACCTGTCCAATGGGGTAGAACTACCTCCATGGCTTCACAGGACTGTCAGGATGCAGAGCGGCTCACCCTGGCAATGGCCTCCTCCATCACATCATGTGATGATTCTTTCTGAGTCAGGAAGAGTAAAGGAGAACCGGTGCATCAGGTGGTGGTGACAGAGCGGAGTGCTGAAAGCACCGTTGATGTCCAGGAGAGCCAACCGTCATCCTGGAAGAACCACAGCCTGAATTCTCCTCAGAGATGAGGGTTGCGAAGCTGAGTCTCACCCACATTGCCCAGACTGTGAGGAGTTTCCAGGCCCTGAAGAAAGACATCATTCCTGTTAGAATGGAGGGGCAGCGACACTGAGGAAGGCCCTCACGGACATGTACAGACACGTAGGCCGCAGCAGTGTGCTCTGGCTTAAGAACCAATGTGAGGTAGCACAGGACCGGGCTGGTTTCCTTACGTCATGCAGAGGGTTGCTATGCTTTGGAACCAACTTGGCACCTAGCAAGAAAAGGAACACACTTTCCATAAGCACAGAGACTCGTCTTTCTCTCATAGACGTGCTGGTGGTTTTGAACCCCTGACCTTGTGGTTAGCAGTCCCACATGGAAACCCCACAATGCCAGGGCTCCCTTTGATTTCATTTGTAGTTACAACACTTTGTGTAACTCCTAGGAAGCCCTTTTGATTTTTCTTCTGCTTTTCCATTAATGACGGTTTTGTTCTCAAAGACATCATTCATGTTGTTTGAGAAATCAACTCGCCACAGTGTTGGGACTGAAGCACGAAGCATGTGACAAAATCACTGGTGACTAAGAAGCCAAGAGTGGGTGGTCCTAGCTGATTCAGAGAGACATTGTATTAAAAATCCTCACTCTTGCTGAGTGGAAGTGATGTGCTGATGATACACTGTGATTGAAAACATCACTTCAACCCAGTATGGATGACAGCTCTGACCAGAGCACATGAGGAGGTTCAATGAGTGAACTTGCACAGACCGGTGAAGTCACACAACCCAGTGGGAGGAATGTGAGCACAAGCATGCTGGCCCTGTGAATCAATGTGTGTTGTGGTAAACAATGGCATGGGGATTTTTATAAAGCCATACATTTCAGCTGAAACACGGCCCACAGATTGGGTAGACACAGAGTTGCTGTCAGCCCTCTGACAGTGTCACTTGGTGGGGTCTCCATCCCCTTCACAGGACCTGGGAGTGGGGTGGGCGGAGTCTTGTTTTGCCTTGTAGTTTTGCTGAACACACACACACTCTCTCTCTCTCTCTCTGTCACACACACATACACACACACACACGCACACAAACACACACTGTCATCACAGTGAAAGTAATACTGCAGGCAGGACAATGTGGGCAAACAAGCCAGTAGGACACATGAAATGGAGGGTGGTTTGTCACACTCAGGGCACTGGGCCTTGATACCAAAATAATGCCGCTGGCGAATTGATCACAGGAAACCCAACAGTATAAGAGGGATTTTATCCTATAATCATTCAAAAGCAAGAGGAAAGGAGAGCCACATTCTGTCTGGGACTCCTCCCTGGGGTGACTCTGCATCCCTCAGAGAGGCACAGGTTTCTCCTTGGCTGCCTGAGGATTGGGTGAACAGCCTGAGGCTCCCCTTCTAGCCATTGCAGGTGTTCTCACAGTTGCTTAGCCTACTGCCCCCTTTTTGGAGTCATAAAGTATTCAGCACCCCCGGGCCCTTAAGGACATTTCTATTAATGCCCACTCTCTAGGACAGCAGTTCTCAAACTTCCTCAGGCCTTGACCCTCCTAAAGTGGTGACCCTAACCATAATATTATATTATTGCTACTTCATCATTGTCATTTGTTATTACTGTTATGAATCATCATGTGAATATCTGATATGCAGGATGTCCTGTAATTGTTACAAATTGAATATAATTAGACATAATTAAAGCATTGTTATTAAACACAAAATATGTCAGTATATATTATGAAATATTTATGTTTTTTCCGATCATCCTAGGTGACCCCTGTGTAAGGATCATTCCACCCATAAAGGGGTAGTGACCCACAGCATGAGAAACACTGTTTTAGATAAAGTGTTGATACCTGCTTTAGCAGCTCACTCCCACCCTCAAATGTTCCCGTGCCAGCCCACACCAAGGCTGGACTCACCCACTTTGGCAACCCTAAGGAGCCTTTGGTGTGGGAAGCCCACAGGGAGGGTTCTGCTGTGTGTTCTGGGGTCACCGTGAGTAAGAGTTGAGTTTGGTGTGGGGGTGGTCTAGAACCCCCTGCACGCTGGGTAGCAGCCTAGTCGATCACCTGTGCCATGCTCTGGTCGATAAGTTGAATGAGAGCCTGTACAGGCACAGGTCATGTTTGATCTGTTGTACATAAGTTTGTTCTGAGTCAGAACTGGCTCAGTAGCACATAGCAAAACCTTTAATTAAGCTATAATATGATACAATGGCCTGTTACACACAAAGAAATCTAGTGTATTATTTGTTCATGCTGCCTCTGTACCCTTCTCCAAACAACCAATAATACCCCTTAGGGAAAGAAAAATATCAACACACTGTGGCAGAATCCCTAATCCTTGGTAAGAAATATTGGCCTAAGTGGTTAATAAAAAGCGGAAAAGTAAAACGGAGGGAATTTGTGAAGTATTTAGTGTCTTACAACTTGACCACAGAAATATGCATATAGATATGTATACATGCATATTTATATAGAGATGTATATTTTACACAGGTAAATTAAATTAAAATTGCCAAAAAGTGTAGTGAAATGTTTAGACAAATTTAATCTGAATAAAGGGGTGGAACTGCGGCAGAAACACAAGTACGTGTCACCCTCTCTGTTCCATTTGTGTAAATTCCTACTAGGGCTTTATATGTTTCATTCGCGGGGTTGCTGGATTGGGGACGTAATCACCAGGATGGTCTGCTAAGCAAATCAAAGTGGGGCATTTGCCCCTGGAAAGGTGTCAGAGAGGCCAGTGTGCCCACAATGTGCCTTTCAAACCCGACGCAGTTGTGGTACTGCCTTACACCCGTTGGTCTCCTTCAGTTGTAAACTGTGGGTGTGTTTCTTTTCTCTTTTATGTAGGAGGACCATTGGCTGGAGAAACGCCCTCCTTAGCTCTTGCACATAAACTCACCAGTGAGGCACGATCATCTGCTGTCTCTTTACCTACATCTCCGCCCCATAGACAGGGTCAAAGAGCATGGCTGGACAGAAAAGGCTTGTTGGATTCCGTGCAACCATATGCTGTGTACCTAGAGACACCCACATTTGAGACAACCGACATTCAGCAGGATCCTGTAGACCTCCAAGGTTGCCTGTCTTATGGAAGAACCAGAAAGATACATTTGCTGCCCAGCAGAAAGTGAATGAAGCAACACCCTAGATTATTTAGCACACCTAAGAATCCCAAGCTCACCCAGAGATGACACCCAGTCAAGGGGGAAAAAGGAGTATGACACCCTGCGCGTTGACCTGACCTTAGAACCCGTGGCTAATTGTTGTAGACTCAGAAACGCATATACCTGGTCTTCTAGGGCATGAGCCCATCCCCAAATACCCTTTACACTCAGGCTTTGTTAGCCTGAAGCAGCTGAAATGATGGGAAGAAGACCTCCAGGTTGGCCTGGGTGGCTTCCCAGTTGTCCAGGGAGCTTCAGGGAAGGGATGGAGAGACTTCTCTTGGACACCGGACAGAAAAGGAGGCTTTGTGTTGCTTCAAATCTGAAAGGTACAAATGTGGGCATCTTTCAGGGCAAGTGGAATCTAGGCCAGTGATAAGTTGGTGTACACCGGAGGTGCCCCAAAGTACCTTGTCCTGAGAAATGAACACAGGAGGGGGCACAGCACGTGCTTCCATGAAAAGTGTGGACTGCAAGGGGCAGTGCCAAATGAGCTAGGCACTCGCCTCTTTCTTCCACAGGGGCAAAGATTCTGCTACGCCCCTGGAGACAGCGCCCTCTGCACCCCACGGCCCAGTGTTGCAGTGACTGTGGTGGATATGCATGCGGAAGGGCAGGGGAGAAGCGTTAGCCTTAGGAACCCAGCCCTGGCCTGACACCTCCGGATTAGTGCCTTTCGCTGTGATGCTTGTGGAACTAGGAGTTTCACACTCAAGATTCCATAATGAGGCTGCAAATCACTGCGCAGGCGCACTTTGCTCTGCAACCAGGCGCTTCTGGAAGGAGGGAGGAGACCAGGGTTCTTCCCTGCAACTGCCAGAGAGGCCTCGGTTGTGAGTTCCACCGCTTTGGCTTCTGCGCAGACAACCTTCCCATGGCGAGGGAAGCAGGATCTGGAGAAGGCCTTTTGGCCGCTATAGGTTGTGAGGAAGCAGGCGTGGCAGTTGGCTCTTTGGAAAAGGCAAGTCCGGGGAACCCTGGGGAGCAGTTCCCTGTGAGCTGTGGCACTTCCGCATTGGCAGAGCACGCAGCAGCTGAGGAGAAGGTCACCGCCACCCACCTTCTGCTTCAGGAGAGTGAGGCAGGGGAGGAACATAGCAGGCAGGTGGAAAAACAGGAGGAGGCCGTAGTGTTAAAGAAGGGTGTGAGTATTGTGGAGGTAGACCTTGAGACACAGGGCTTGTTACAGAAGCAGGAGGGGGTGGGGCATCAGGAGAAATGCGAGCAGGCCCCAACCTCACCTACTCTGCAGTCAGCCCCCATCCCCGCCTCCCCCATCGCACCCGCTCCCCAACTCGCCTCTGCCACCTCGCCTGCACCTCGGCTGACACTATCCTCAGAGAGGCCGTCTTTGCCGTGTACCAGCAGCCTCCAGGGCTCCCTGGATGCGCTGGAGACCATTCAGTTTGAGTTGAATGACCTTAATGCCCGAAGTGGCAGGGCATACTTCCGTATGAGGCGGAGCCTGGTACGGAACTGCAAGACTTACCTAGCACGTCGGAGTGCCCTCCTCCAAGCAATCCCAGGCTTCTGGGCAAAAGCTGTATCCTTTACAGATTGGCACCAGAGGACCTCTTAGGGGATGTGGGTGTGTGGATTGAACCTCGGGACATGTAGGAGGGTAGCATCCTAAAAGCACACCACAGAGGTGCCCACGATAAAATTCATTTCTACCTTATATTTCCCTTCATCCTGGGACTACTGCTGTACCTTTTACCCCAAAGTACCTTTTGATTGGGTATGTCCAACATTTCCAGGGACCAGATGCAGTGCCCACAGGTTGTCTAAGAATGGCCACACATCTATTGCTATCAGTCTAACTACAAGGGGGACAGTTGTTATCCTCACATGTGCATCCTCTTCCTACTTGTCTTTTGTCAGATTTGTGGCTACTCCAAACCAAACTCACCGTGCAGATACTGTTCTCTCCATCCCAGACCTTCAAGATATTACCTGAGGGATGAGTTTGGATAGCAGGCGAGATGCTGTAGGAGTTTCAAAGAGAGAATCCTTTTATGAACTGTCTGTGACTTAACTAGATCAGCTGACTCAATGTCCCACCCCATTACCACCCTCCTTACATCACACACCAGACACCCAGACACATGGATGTATATGAAATCCCTCTCTGCCAAGAGCCCACACAGACATCCTTCCTCAGCCTACATATAGCTGTGGATGAGAACATAGCCCACAGAACCACTGCACACTAGAGGGCATATGATCCATGAACGTTAGGTTGGGGGAAATGTGTCTGGTATTGGTAAGAGGTCTAGCAGACTGCATACTTGAAACACTTGCTGCTGACCTCTTGCTCCTGTCTAGTTCTTTTACTGGCTTGTCCCTCAAGGCTCCTTGACTAAAATCAGATTATGAATCACCCTCAGCTATCGACCATCATCAGTGAGAAAGACAAAGACATGCTCAGCTACCTGGTCAATGTGGAGGTGAGTCGGGGAAGGGCATGGGGAAGGACTCCTCCTTGGTGGCCCACAAGGCCACTTCTTTCTAAATCGATTTTCATGCTCCCTCTCCATCACCTGGCAGGTTGAGGAGCTCATTAGTGTGCACAAATGCTGCAAGATCATGTTCTCATTTGGGAGAAACCCCTATTTCCGGAACAGAGAGATCACAAAGAAGTATGACATTAACAGCACTGGTGAGAGGTGGCACCCTGATAGATGGATAGTATGAAGTGTTGACCACTGAGAAACATCCTCCTACACTTTAACCGTCCTTGCCTTCCCGCTGTACAGGCTATAGTGCCACTCACTCCACCCCAGTCTTATGGTTCAGGGACTATGAACCTGTGCCCCACTGCAACAGAAACCACGACACCAGGATTGACTTCTTTTCTTGGATCTCAGAGCAAAACTGCCCAGGATCAAACAGGATTGCACAGGTAACCATACCGAACGGTTGATGCGGTTTCTCCACTGTTGTTTGCAAGGAGTCTTAGTTCATACCTAACCAGTCTTTTCCTACACCAGGTGATCAGTGAGGACCTGTGGCTCAATCCCATGCAGTCAAGCCTGAAGGAAGATAGGAGGGAGAAAGTTTATAGAGAAGATCTCGGTAAGGTTTGATAGCATTTGTGACCGGGAGGAAAACTGTAGTGTCCTCAGAGTGGCTCAGTGGATACCAGCCTAACTGACTTACTGGCTTTGGAGTCTGGGTTGCCATGTCAAGTACTCTGGAGCAGGTTTGATCCCCAGGCCTCTGGAGAAACAGACTCTGGTGACTCTCAGTTTGTGGTATCATATAGGCAGGGGTTCCTTGGTATGCAGGAACATTTTCACATGCAGAGAAAATCTCCTTTCCTTCTTTCCTGTATGTACTCTTCTCTCACTTAGGATGGAAACATACTCCAGTGTCACATCATGTTTCCTTGTCAATCAGGTGGTCAGAGAAAATAGTTTCAAATCAACATGTGCCAAGGGCTTGGTCAGAAGAGTACCTGTCTGCATATTCCATTCCGTTCATAACTGAGTATGACGGAGTAGCAGAAGCAAAGGTGCCAATGCAACACCTTTAACTAGCAACCCATGCTTACCCTCCTCTACTTCTTCATGTAGTTTTCACCTCCCTCACTGCTATTCTGATCATGGGAATTTTTCTTGGCAGCATATTGGCTATCAACAACCAGCACTCATTGTTAACACAGATTGTTAAAAGACAGTACTAAAGCCTAGAGAATCAAAATTAATAAGAGCTCACATGTCATGGAAATTGATAGCTAACAAACCCCCCACATACACACTCACACACATGTACATAAACATGCATTCAAAATATCATTAAGTGTCTCTCCAAGACAGTAACTCTTAATTCTCTAACAGAGTGGCCTGTATTAACATTCTTTGATACCAAATAAAAAGATAACATTTTAAAGTAAGTTTAATTGCCTTTTATGTGATGTGATTGAGTGGTCCCATGGATTTCTGGAACTTATCTCTTCTAGGATTCTCGACACTTTCGATGTGAACAAGACAGACCGTCAAACTATGTCGAACAGCACACAGCCAGGAAGGCTCGTTATTCTTACCAAGGAAGATTCAACCTGTCTCACAAGGAGCTGTGAGCAAATTAGGAAGGCTGTGTGTGGGTGGGTTTCAAAGAAGGAAGGTTCTGAAGAGGTTCTGTTTTATAAGTACCTTGTTCCCACTTTATCCTTTCAAGTAGTGAGTGGAATGTAACGCAACCACTTTCTGGATGTACAAAGAAGAACCTGCAATTCGAAGCTTGTTTCTTACTAATATTGTCTATTACCATGGTCAATTTTAATTCATAGTCCACCCCTACAATTTTGAATGTGTTTAAATAGTCTATTTTTCATAATTATTTTAATATACTACTGAATCTATTCAGATATTTTTTCGGTATATTCCTGAGGGGTATTGATACATACTTTTCGTGTTTTTGTTAGTTTTTCTTTCATTGGTTTTTGGTGGGGGCTGTGTACCCTCGTGACAGCAGCTTGTCTGCTGATGAGTTTGTGGAGACTGTCAACTCTTTTCCGTGAGTGTTTGTTGATTATGCAGCCTCTGAAACATACATGGTACTTTATTATATCTTATTAATTTATGAGAAGTCAAAATGAACTCCTTGGCCTTCACATTGGGACACTATGGGACAGGAAGGAAAAGTCACTCAGAGCACAGTTTTTGTGTGAGTACAGTGTTTCTCTTCTGTTCACTACACTCCTATCCTTCTGGAATAAAGTTGTGTCTTCCTCCTAAGGACTGCGAGTTGCATTAGTTCACCTATTAGGGGCCCTGCAGAGTCAAGGATGGAAAGAATGTAGTTTTCATCTATAAGCTGGGGATTCCCCAGATGATGGCGCTTGTGGGGTTCACTTGAGTCTGACTGTATTGCACCTGATTGCCCAGCAGGTGATGCAATCTCCTGCTTGGTGTTACAAGCAGTGCATTCTGCTGCAATGGCGTATCCTCCAAGGAGTGCCTCCAAGGAGTGCTGGGTGCAGGTAGCACCCAGTCATGGCAGCAACTCCTTCTGGGGCTGAGGCTATGTCTGGGGAAGGGGTTTAGATTGCTCTTCTGAACCTCCCTCCCAATCCATTTCTTCCAAAAGCCCCTGTGACTTCATGATGTGCTCAGCTTGCACCACAAATTCTTCTTCCAGCCTCTAGTGACCTGTAGGAACAGGAGGTCAAAGGTGGCCTCCCAGGGCATCTGTTTCTACAGCTTCACCTCAGTGGGTGCTCATTCTGCCAATGCCGACATGCTACTATTTACAAGGGGGCATCTCCCACAAGTGTCCTGGACTCCTTCATTCTAAAGGGCCAATTGGAAAGCCCCTGTGCTTACATCCTTCCACTAACAAAGAGCCCAACCCAGATGCTGCCTCACTCACCTTGGTGATGTGGTGAGGTGAACGTGCCAGAGGTTCAGGACTGGCCCTCATGGATGCCCTGAGAGTGCGAAAGCAGGCGCTGCAGCCCATGAAGGCCCAAGTAGGCATTCTGGGCAGTTCCAGGATGAAAGTGCAAAGCGTGCCTGGGACAGAACCTTAGGGCCTTCTCAAGGCCTGGCCTGGAGCTTTCTAGGGGGCTGGGTGAGGGACCTTTGCCACTCCCATTCCTGGGCCCCGGCACCAAATGGGAGTCACCAGGTAAGGGCACCTCAAGACATTCCCTTTCACCCTGCTCTACCATCCCATAAATCCTGCACAATTTCAGTGTGTTGACTCTGCAATACTGGACAGCCTGTGGTGGTCCCCACATCACTGGGCACTGCAGAATCTTTGCCCCTGTGGAGGGAAGATGCCAGAACCTTGCTCATTGGTGCAGCCCCTGGCAACATCCCCACCTTCCTTGAAGGTGAGAGCTGGAGCTTCAACCAGGATCACATGCCGAATTCTACATGCCCTGATTTTTGCCTACTCCTTAAGGATTCTCACCAGGTGAAACCTGAAGCCTCCTTTCTTCACTGGCATCCAAGAGAAATGCTTACAAGCTTCTCAGCTGCAAGGTTCCACCTCTCATTCCTTGAGGTTCCTTGGGTACCTACATGCCCCGCAGCCCACCCTGAAGCCATCTTCTCATCAGTCAGCTCCTTCAGACAAACAATGGATGACAGGAGAAGCTCCGGGCATGCCAGGGACAGGCCCTGCAAGGTCAGGCATAATTGTTTCTGTGTCCACAGATGTTTAGCTCCACATTTAAAGTTGGCCAAATTCAGGAATTCAATCCTACATCACTCTCAGAAACACCAGTCCGAAGAACCGTCACACACCCTTTGCATCATGGTTCTTGGGGCACACCAAGCCAGCTTTGAAGTTCAGAATGATCAGGAGGCTTCATTGGCTGTTCCTCTCTGGGGTAACAGCTGTGTGAGGCCTTCATTCTTGCCCCTTTCCTATGGGAAGCGCTATGGACCCATTTCTCGGCCCTTGTCTTTTCACTGGGAGTAATTTGGGTGGAAAATTATGTAGGGAACTGAGGTCGCCAACTATGAGCCTGGTAATCTGGATGGCAGACAGACTAAGAAGAGCCCTGAGAAAGGGAGTCCCTGGTAGCTTTGGGTGCCAGAAGCAGTTTGGAGACAGACTCTCCAGGCTCCTGGCCTTCAGTCCCAGGGGGACTACCACCCTGTTTGCTCTCCGCTGGTATGTACAAGAACATCTGAAGTCCACTTAAAATGCCTAGGGTATGCAATACTGTGGCAGGGGATTCAGCCATGTATCCCATCACAAATACCAAAGACAGGTGGTGGCATTTTGCCTGGAGTTCCCATTAGTGTGAGGTATTCAATTCCTATCATTCCCCCTGTTCAGAATCCCCATTGCACAGGTGAGGAATGAAGGATGAGGAATGCCAGATGACTGGCCAATGTCAGCCAAAATTTGAGAAGCAGAAGTCAGACCTGAAGTCACACCTGTTGATTCCAAAGCCTACCTTTTGCCTCTGTGCTCCTTCTGAGTACCCTCTGTACCCTGCACATGCAGAGCCCAGTCTAGGGATGGGGGACAGCTAGGCACATAAGTGATTGTCCTCACATTCTAGGCACTGGTCATTAAATGAGGTCATTATCTGTTGCTGTTGTGCTCCTGTGTTCATCCCTCAACCATCTTTCCTTCATACTGAGATGATTTTCATGCTACCCGGATGCTTGGGTATGACCAAGTCATACTAGGAGCAAAGGCTTGGTGATCTACTTTCACAATCAATTCATGCAAACCTTAAAGATCACAACAGAACATTGACTGGCACACTGAACGTGGACCTCTGCAGGCAGGATCCATGGCTAGAGAATATCATGTTTGATGACATCCAGGTCTGGGAGGGCATGTGAGATCCTGTGCAAGATGAATTGGCCCTTTGCATAGGCTGGTGATTGTGTGAGGAATGCAGAATCAAGCAGTGTCTTATGCATTTCCATATAGGGCTCTCCGGAATCAGAGTCAACATGGTAGCAGCTGACAACAGGAACAACAACAAATAGTAGCAACACTAAGTGAATGTCTACAAACAAGTAAACACTTCCAATAATTTACAACTCCAAGCCATTGTTCCTTTTTCTGACAGGTGACTGGAATGGCTGTGGTGGCTCTGCTTCAGGCTCTGGGTGGGGTTCAGGGCAGGCTTCACATCTCTCTGGTTCTCCCGACCCCAGCAGCAGCCCAGTGCTTGTCTTTATGGCAGAGAGGAACATGTGGAACTTCTTAAGATTTGTCCTTGCAAAGGGCGCTTTGGCCCTGGGCCCCACATGCCACAAGAAGTCCCATAACAGTGAGTTTGGGGAGACACTCTCCAGTCATATGGCAAAAGCAGGGCTGTCTACTGTCTCACAGAACTTTAGGAAGTAGCAGAGGCTGATGATCCAAAATCTCTGCCTCGGAGAAGCCAGGCTTGTGGTAAGGAACCTGCATGGCATTTCCTCCAAACAAAGAGTCCATCAACAGCAAGACAAAACATTAAGTTATGTACCCTTAATAAAAAGAGACTGTCAATGAGAGTGAGACACAATGCTTTCTTGTCGAACCGCAAACCTATTTCATTTTTATTGAAAGAGCTATACTTACTCAGACATGGAAGGGACTGCTATAGTTACACTTTTTGACAAGGTTTATTCTTGCATAGGCAGTGGCATTTGTGCCCTAGGGCCACCCACCAAAGAGACTGTGACATGTCATCCCTTGTAAGACACATGGAGATATCAGGGGTATGAAAACGTGTGTTGTGGAATAGATGCAATCTAAAGTGAACACTGAGTGTTGCCTCTGGACTAAGCACAATGCTAGGAGCCTTAGCGGTGTGCTCAGCAGTATCCTCAGGAGCTTAGCAGTATCCTCAGGGTGGGGCTTTCAAGCCCACCCAGGGCCTTGGAGGGAGAACTGCCCAGGCTTCTGCTTCTGTAAAGTTTGCAAAACCTTAAGGGGCAGTGAAACTCTGGCACTGGGGCTCCCTGTGAATCAAAAGTGACTCAATGGCGCCTCACATCATCAATATCACAGGCAACCCATGAGGGAGAGAGGCTCGTCTCCATTTCAAAAACCAGTTGAGCAGGGTGAAAATGCATCTGTTGCCTTGGCTCAGGCTAGCAATCAGTAAGGGGCAGAGTTGAAACCTCAGCGGATCCGACTCCAGAGACAAACTGCACCTCAGAGTTCTCAGCTGTCACTTGGGAATGATAGAGGCAACTCCCACATGGGATACTGTGAGAATCAGAGTTATAGAAAACAGTGTCAGACACGGAGTGCTCCCAACATCTGGTGACAGTTCTTCACAAAGGTGCTAGGAGCCATCAGGTCGCCTTTGCCTCCCAGAATGTCCCCCACCGCCCCCACCACCCCGACCTTATGTGACGGAACAGACCTGTCCCCACAGGTTTTTCTCAGCTGTCAGCTTTGTGAAAGTAAGTTCCCAGAGCTTGCTTTCACTGGCAGAGGATTTGGCAACTATCTGAGCACTTAACAGTAGCACCCACTAGCGTTCCCTTTTCCTGGTTGAGTAGGGGTCCGCCATTGTGTGTGGGCCAGTGCTTTCTGCTTCTTCACCAGGCGCAAGATACTCCTTTTTGCCCGCGAGGAGAAAGGCCGAGCAGGGCCCTTTCAGTTTCCGGCCTGGGCCGCTGGGCGTGGTGAAAGGCATGGGCTTCTCCGATAGAGGGCGCCGGAGAGAGGAAGTGGAGGTGGGGAAAGTGTTCCATTTCCTGGTTCCGCAGGTACTCCCTGGGCGGGACCTTCCTGGGCCCCACGAGGCGGAGACTGCAGCGCGAGGCGGGTGGAGAGAAGTTCCGGCCGAGATCCCCTTCCCCAAGGACCTCTCTTTGCGGCAGTTGTTAGCCACGTGTGGCCGGTGAGACTGTCTGTGAGCAACTTCTCAGCTTTCCGAAAGGGCTGACTTCTGGTAAGCCCCACTTCTCAGTGGGAGAGCTTTTTCATTTTCGCTCTTGCTGTTCAGTAAACCCCAGCCATGTTTCTTCAATGAAAGGCTTGAACCTGGCCCTTGAAGGGTATGTGCGGGGCGGGTTGGGGTGAGGGTAACTGGAGATGGGGCTAGATCATCCTTGGAGCTGTATTCTCATCTTGTGCGGGGGTCTCTTCTTTGAGCCTCCCAGCGTTGGGGTGACTCTGGGGGCGGAGGTTTTCCGTGGGGGACCTCTTTCAGCAACTCTAAGAGTTAGGACACGGGAACTCAGTGTGCCTTTTCCTGGAGACCATGTCTCCGACTGAAATGGAAAACGCCTCCTCAGAGGTTCTATGCAGGGGTGCGATTCAGATACGTTAACAACCGGCTTGTGCCCTAATGATCATTAGATGCCCCCCAAAAAGAAAGAAGACCTAAAGGTAGCTTATTATTTGGCACAGTCAATGCTAAGACCACTAAAAGAGGTCCATAAAACTACGCTATGTTAAAGGGAAGAGTCTTAAGATATTAATGAAAAATTTAAATAATGCTCCAAAACAAAACAATGTAACGTATCTGAGACACACCCATACTGTCTTCACTTGTAATAGTATTTACTTGCATGCAACACTATGGGCTGTTTGATTTATCCTTAGGAAGTAGCAGGAGTAGGATTCCTTCCTTTAGAGGTAGACCAATTAGACAATAGTCATTTTGGTTTGATAGATTAGAAATAGCTGGGCGAATTGCCCTCTCTGCATACTTTATGTTCATCTTTGTAAACTACCTTTTCGATCTAATAGCAATAGTTCTGACAGTATTTCTAGCCCTTTGAACACGATCAGGAATTGCATAATTCACACATAGTACTTTGTGGGAATTGGGCATAATGAAAACGGAAAAGAATGGTGACATGTCACACAATGGTTGTTTGGCACTTTCTTTCTTTTACGTTTTATGCTTTACTTTCTGGAGAAACAACAGGTTGGGGGGGGGGGAGATGTAGTATTACATTAAAAGCAAAGTGAGGTTTAATAAATAAAAAATATTGCAAGCATAGTTCCTTCTAATTTTTATAGCTGTGGACAGAATGAACATCACTATGTCTCCTGAGAATATGCTGTTGTTCAGAGCACTGTTAAAAAAGAAAAAAAGGGATGCATATTTATGATTTCCACATTGGGTGGCTGCCCGGGTGCCCAGCTGCCCACCTTAGAGAATCCTGAGTTCAAGTGCAACTTTAACCACCAGTTCACTAAACTCACTAAAAAACTAGGTATTGGTTTTGCTGAACTGTTGACAACTGGCTAGATCCCACCACTGGTTCGCCCACAGTTCTGAGAGTAGAAGATTGCTGGGAGGGTGGGAGAGGAGCCCTTGTATCAACCCTCATATCCAAGCCCCTGTGCATGTGAAAGCTGAACAATGAATAAGCAAGCCAGAGAAGCATTGATGCATTTCCATTAAGGTGTTGGCGAAGAAAATTGAAAGAGCCCTGGTGGTGTGATGGGTTACCCAGTGCCCTGTGAACTGCAAAGTCAGTCTTTTAAAACACCGGCCACTCCACATGTGAAAGATGAGGCTTTCTACTCCTGTCAGCAGTAACAGTCTAGGGGACTCACAGGGACACTTCTACCGTGTCCTTTAGGGTTGCTGTGAGTTAGAATCAACTTGATGCCAGGCAGGTTTTGGTTGTAGGTGAACTCCCAGAAAAGTATACAGTTCTGTCTTGGAAGAAGTACAATCAGCCTGTTCCTTAGAAGTGAGGATGGTGAAACTTGGTCCAACGAACTTTGGATGTGTCATCAGAAAAGAGCAGCAGCCTCTTGGAAAAGACAACAAGCTTGGTAAAGGGAGAGTCAGAGGAAAAGAGGATGGCCATCAACGGGATGGATTGACACAATGATTACCAGAAGGAAGGTGCCGCAGGACTTGGCAGTGTTTTGTTCTCTTACACATAGGGTTGCTATGTACGTTAGGCTGGGCTGTTTAGAGAAGCAAAAGCAGCAACACTCAAATGTATGAGAAAGAGCTTTATATCAAGAAGTAATTTTATATCAAGAAGACAGCCCTGCCCAGTCCCACTTAAGTCCCTTGTTATAATGAAAGCTGGGGCACTCTTCAGACTCACAAAGCTGCAGCCCAATGACACAAAAAGGTGAAGCAGGATGCAGGAAGATCAGAAGCTGTTGGGTGCAGAGTCACATGGGTTCAAAGTCAGTGGAAGAATGCTGACAGTTCTCTGGTTGGGCTCTGCATTAGTTTATTGTGCTAACCTGGCTGATAAACACATGTGGGATTAATTGAAGGGCGGAGGGATAAATGGCTTAGTAAGCATCACCTTTCAAGTTCTCGGGTCCCTTGTTTTGTGATGGTTGGACCAGGGTGCAGCTGCCTTAGCAGTTCGCAGCTTCAGCATGCAAGTCTGACTTCCTGCAAGACATGCCCAAGGAGAAACCACATGGACCTACCCCGATGCAGCCCTAGTTGTGGTTAGGACTAAATGGGAATATTCAACTGGGAGGCTGACAGAGCCTGGAATGAAGGAGGGGCACAGAAGGAGAAAATGGACAGAACTATTATTTTATTTGTGCATTTAAGAGAGGATGTTCAGCAAATGAGTCAGATCCGGTCTGGGCCTGCATCCCTCTCTTCAGAGAGAGGAAAGGCAGAGGGTTGCTGTATTAGAACCAGGGGACACTAGCAATTAACGAAACTTTGGGGAGCAGGTGTGTAGATGCCGTTCTCTAGGAGACTGAGAACACTTGCTCTATTGCAGCTTTACTTTGTAAAAAATGGGGTGCTGGGCCTGGGCCTGCCTTCCAAATGCTGTGTCAGATCTAACACGGCTACAGGTATGGGATTCTTTGGGGCCAAATGCATGGCTAGCATGTGGGGAGGGACAAGCAAGATTGGCTTCCTGGAGAATTACAGTGTAATGGACTCTGTAAACTCATATAAACCAAGCAGAGAAAGGGCTGGAAAGAAAGAAGGACCAGGCGAGAAAAGAAGAGGAGGCCAGAAGGTCACCTGACGCAGCAATAACCTGTACTTTGCAACTGCTTGAGGGCCAAGTGAAACAGACATTGGTGATTTGGGTGTGTGTGCGTGAGATGGAGGAAGATATCAAGGCAGAGCCACATTGGGGTTCTGAGCCACAGAACCTTTCCCATCAGCCCTGGGAGCTTGTAGTGTGGCAACTCCATTGTGCTGAAGCTCAAGGGCAGCAGAAGGGGCTTGAACTGGGGAAGAAATATCATCGGACTAGCTCCTTGCTTTAATATCTTGTGTACTGGTTTCTACTTGGCAAATTTGGATCCCACCATGGACATCTGGCAATCTAGGGAGAACTGTCTGGGTGTCCTGACTAAGCGGTGGGTGCTACTGGCATCTAGTGCCCTTAATTGTATCCTCTTGTGCACAGAGGACAGTTCCACAGCCACCACAAAACCCAAAAGCTTATGCAGCCATTGGTGCAGCTACTGGCTTCTCATCTGGAGCATAAAAGCTACAGAGAGAGAGAGAAAAAGAGAGAGAGAGAGAGAGAGAGAGAGAGAGAGAGAGAGAGAGAGAGAGAGAGAGAGAGAGAGAGAGAACTCATGGAAACACTTTGTCCAAAGGACTGCTGGGCAACATGAGCACCAGCTCCACAGTCCTAAGACCAGCTGCCACTGCTACCAGCTAACTTGGAAAGCTGTGACAAAAGGAGGTCCTAGAGAGAGGGGAAGAAAAGTGTAGAAGAAAGCACACACTCATGCAAACTACCAGGCTCCCTGGTCAAATAAAAAGGGATAGCCTTTCCACACTGTGGTTCTTATACATCTCTTGAGCCTGGAACTGAACTCCACACCACCACCACCACCACCACCTAGACATAATTCTCAGATCTATGATGTTAATAAGAACACCAAGGCATTACCACCAGTAAAGCATGATCCAAAGGGCTGTGTCTCCCCAGGGGTAAAGCTTGGTAGGCAGCAAGGGAGGGGAACCTGAGAAGAAGGGATGCAGGATTCACAAGGAGGCAGTGGTAATAGTGTTATTTTGATGTGGGGACTGCAAATGATCTCACAAATCAAAATATGCTTGAACTCTTCTAAGCCAATATGCTCTGTAAATTTTCCCCAAATCAAAATACAGTTAAAAAGTCAAAAACACCCATTGATGTAGCTTATTCTGGCACACAGTGACTGCAACAGTTAAAGACTAGAAAGGATTAATTGGCTTTTCTTGGCGGTAATATTGATGCAAAAAGAACTCCAGGCTTACTTCCAGGACTATGGGTGGTTTTGAACTGTCAAACTTTAGCTTAGTAGTCAGAGGCAAACTGTACCTCCCAGACACCTAAAAAAGAAATACTTGGCTCTCCATCAGGTTCTTTTCACTGAGGACAAGATATCCTGTAGTCTAGTGCCTGGTTGACCCTCAGTAAAGCTTAGATGGATGGGCATCTGATTTCAGGCCAAGGGACTAGAAGTCAATTTAGAAAATTCTTTCCTCTTTGCAGTAATTCCTAGGTAATAAGCAGTTAAGCACTCAGCTGATAAGCCAAAGGCTAGAGATTCACATCCATCCAGGGATGCCTTAGACCACTGACCTGGCATCTGCTTCCAAATTATCCACCATTGCATACCGTTTGCACCTGGGTTCCCTTTGGACTCATGGATTCAACTTGTTGGCAACAATTTCTCCTAGTAGTGTGTTGTTTTATCCTAGACTCTGATAGATGCAGACAGAAGTGTTGGTTTCTCCAGAGAGCAAAGGCTCATAAAGGTAGACCCCAGCCCTGAGGAGACCTGGAGAGGTTAGTGTTACAGGGGCCTGGTCTCTGCCTGGACCCTCTTCTCAATGCTGTCTCTGTGAACTCTTATAGCCCTTTTCACTGCTTTTCCCCATTGGATGCCAACCATTCATCAACTCCACTTGGTAATTCTGGCTCTGTATGACCTCAGAGCCACATTTTAATAGATGAATAGGTGGTTTGGGCCTGGGATTCATAATTTGAGACCACCAGTCACTCCTCGGGAGAAAGATGGATCTGCCTACTGACGTAAACAGTTACATTCTTGAAAACTTACGGGAGTGGTTGGTTCTACCCTGTGCTATAGGTTTGTTTTGAACCACAGACCAATAATTACTGCACCTCTGGTCTCTTAACCTTATGAAGTACGTATAATAATGATACCCATTTGACAGAGGTGGAGGCTGAGACCCTGGACAAGGTCTCATCATTGCTTTCAGTTTTCAGCTTAGATTTCACCTCAGCAGTGAGGTTTCCTGGAGCCCTGCCCCAAAGACATCATCCTGCTTCAACCCTTGTCTCCTGGCTATTGAGTTGGTTCCACCTACCAGCAACCACCGTGGGACAGTGTAGAACAGCCCCAGTGGTTTTCTGAGATTGTAACTGGGGTGGAAAGTGTCTTTTCTCCTCAGAGGGGCAGGTGGATTTGAACTGCTGACCCTGCACTAAGCAGCCCAACTTGTGAGCCACGTGGTCACCACGGTTCCCTTCTTGTGGAGCTAACCCCAGAAGTGCCTAAACTGTCATCATCCCCACATACATTGGGGAATAAACAGTAGTGATTCACAACTCTTCAGTCTTAGGTCACCAGGCCTTTTCTCCTAGCCCATCTTAGTCTGATGTTCCCCTGAAAAAAGATAATGGGTAGTTTGTTTGTGGGTGGCTTGACAGCCCCCTCAGGAACGTCATCTACTGGAGCTGGCCAATGAGGATAGCCTTTCATCTTGGCGAAGATGAGGAGGTCTCCAGGTTTGAAATCGCTTGCCATGTTTGGGGGGAAGAGGGGGACGCCAGGGGTCCGGAGCCCAGAGAGCAGCCACAAAGGGTAGATGGACATAGAGGCGGGGCCAGGCTGAAGGAGGCAATGCCTCAGGGCTTCCAACACGCCCACAAGCGGTTGCTGGAGGGGGGTTGCGCACACCCCGGGGGGCCGGAGGAGGGGCCCGCGGGGAGGGGGCGGGGTGAGCGTGGGAGGCAGCGAGGGGAGGGGGAGCTGCCGCCACACCTCCCCCGAAGGCGTGGTCTCCGTGGCCCTGTAGAGTCCCCCTTCCAGGCTCCACAGTGATCTGCAGGAGCACTGGAGCAGGGATGCTCCCTGCTGTGGCCCCTAGCCCTTGTGGCCCAGTCCCTCTTCAGGCTTCATTCCTGCCACCTTAGCGCCCCTCCCACCCCAAGGAAGGGGCGCAGAGATGGGAAGCCGTAGCGCACCCCCTGCCCCTCGCAGGACGCCCTCCCCGCCAACCTTCACCACCAGCTTCCCAGTGCTGGGGCGCCCTGCCCCTGGGCCTGGCAAGGCTGTGGCCCCTTCCCTGCTGCTGCCAGCAGCTAGGCCACCGAGGGGCGTCTGGCCTGATGCTCCCCAGAAACTCGCTCAGCATCATAGTCTGAGCAAGGCTCCACTGGCAGATCCAGGACACAGGTGGGGCATTGGTCAGGAATCAAACCCTGGTCTCCTGTACAGAAGTGTAGGACTGCACCCTTTAACCACCAAGACTTCCTTTATAGCTCCCAAGAAATGGAATATGTTTGAGGGCAGCACCTGGCTCATGGATGTCACAGAGACGGTGCTATCTTGACCTTATGTCACTTCTCTGTACTCTCTCTGACAGGCAGAGATCATCCCAGAGGCCATTTATATCTTCCAAGGAATTGAGTCACACTGAGGTTGTAGACCAAAGTTCAAGCAGCTTAACCTCTTGAGAAAATTACTATAATTTCCTCAGATCTTGGGTGATATAGTGACTGAAATGTATGAAGTGGTCATTTGTGTGAAACTGATGAAGCTAAGCTGATTCTTCCAGGGCCTCTGAAGAGAGCCGGGGCAGACTGGGCACTGGGTTTGGGAAGCATTACCCCTGAACCTGGGCCTCTCTAGAAGGGCCAGTTTGATTTTGTGGCTTGTCTGCAAGTAGAATAATGGCTGGTGGGCACAATGCATTGGGTAAGCTGCTACTTTCCCTGACACTCTTATTTATGTCAATGGTACAAGTTGAAGCCCCTAGGCAGCCTCTTGAGTCAACAGTCCAGGCTTAGCCCTCTCTTACCTTGGGTTAGAAAACTTGTGCTGGTGAAGCTGCTCTCACCAGGGTCTCTGATCTCACATGTTCTTTCTGTTCATGACCAGTAACTTTCTGTAAGAGAGCAATTATAAATGTAAGCATTGAATTCCAGGGACAGTGGCAGGCCTGGCCCCACCTGCCTCATCACTGTGCTAGTGGAAATGCATACAATTCCGCCAGCAGCCCATTGTAGTGGTGGTTCTCTTTAGTCATTTTTCAGTGAAGAAACTGAGTCCTGCAAGTAGATGCTATTTGAAGATTGGATCAGAATAAAGCCAGAATGTGAACCTAGTAATCCAGGATTTAAAGGCAATCTTTTGAGCACCATACCTCACGGTTTGTTCTCAAAAGCAATATTTCAGAATGAATTGAATTTTCTTTGGGTGGAGAAGTTGAGGCATTTGTCCTTCCCTTCCTTTAGTTGTCCACACTTTATGGGTACCTGCTGTACCAGACATCTCTAGGTGCCCAAAAACTCTTAAGTGGTGATCTACTAGTGAAAACATTGGTGGTTCAGCTCCACTCAGAAGTGCCTGAGTGGGAAGGCCTGGTGATCTGCTTCTGAAAAGTCAGCTCCTGACTCTCCTTGGCTCACAGTTCTACTCTGGCACACATGGGTGGCCCTGAGTCAGAGTTGATGTCACGGTGACCCAGGGTCATGTGCTCAGTGTTTTGGTGCTGGTGTTTCAGTGCTGCACAGCAAATCAATTTCTTGCTCTCCTGAAGTGGCCAATGTGGCTGGGTAAAGCCAGTAACTAGTAAACACGTAACAGTTTCTGGTGGAGACATTCTCAAAGAGCAGACAGAGTAAGGGGTTTATTTTTATGGGAGGAGACTTTACTGAGAGTGGGAAGAGACCAGAGTGGAATGAAGCAGGAGAATGTCGTGGGGAGGAGGTCCAAGTTCTAGGAAAGAGCACTTTCAAAGATCCTATGATGGGGCTGGCAGGACATAGTTGAGTGGCAGCACTGAGGATGGCCTGAGGAAAGGCCAGTGTGGGAAGTACAGACAGAGTGGAGCCCAGGAGTCATTCCATCTGTGCTGCACTGTGCTGAGGAGGTTGTAGACAGCAAGGGCATGGCAGGGCACCAGAGGTGTAGGAAGAGTGATAACAGGAGAGAGAGGGGGCAGACAGCTTGGGCCAAGGTAATTTAAGGAGCCTCTCAAAGCAAAACCAAAACAAACTTACCACTGTTGAGTTGGTCCAGAATATAGCCATTTACCGGGCAACGTAGAACTTACCTCTGTGGGTTTCTGAGAAAAGGCACCACCCCCACATGGCTTGCAGGCCCCTTAGATTCCTTGATGGCTGACAACAGGATGGCTGACAAGGATTCAGCCTTGTCACCTCACTTGCTGGCAAGTGAGTCTTCATTGAGAGTATAGAGCTCTTTCTGAAGACCATTCACTGAACACTCTGATGGGATTCAGAGCCCATGACTGCAGTTCTGGTTGTGGGTACTTGTGTGTATGTGATGTGGGGTTCAGAGTCAGCATTCTTTTCCCCATGCAATGGGATCTGGCTCTGGGAAACTTCTTCAGAAATAGATTGATTAGAAAGAAGCTCCAAGCATCTGAAAGGGGTGTTGAGAGAATGGTTTGGAAAACACAGGGACAGACTCACTCTTCAGGTCTTTCTAGGAAGATCTTTTCCAAGCCTGTGAGATCCAAAGAATGGCTGGTCCCCAGCCAGTTTATTCATATCTTGCTGGACTCAGATTCCAGACCCGGCCAGGACCTTAGGCATGTGCCTACTTTGGGCCCGAAGAAGTTCAGTGGCCATGAACCATAATAATGCACCTGGGAGAGGATCACTCCCAGAAAAAAAAAAATTGGGGTGGTGACATCAAAAGAACAGGGAACAGGTCCTCAGTGTCTGCAAAATACACAGTGTCCCCTAAGAACTGAAACTCACTGTCATGGAGTCTATGCCAGGATAAAGTAACCCTATAGGACAACGTGAGTTCCAAGACTGTAATCATCATTCCCCTGTGGAATGCCTGGTGTTTTTAACCACTGACCGAGCATCCCAACAACCATCCACTATGTGAGCCGGGCTCTAGGACTGGCAGTCTCCAGGGCATATCTGCCATGCCATAGCTCTGCAGAAAGTGATATGCACTTCAGAGTGGGAAGTATACCCAGGTATGGGGCAGGTTGTAGGACGATGAGTCAGGCTAGAGCTGGAGCTGGCTTCTCTATGAGCAGGATGGGGAGGTTTGGAACTGGGGCTCTGGGCAAAGCTCCCTGAAGGGGCAAATTCACCAAGATTTCAACTGGGATGCGGTGGAGTACAGGGTCAGGAGTACAGCTGATGGATCACCAGGAGGTCAGGGAAAGTAAGCCTGGAGCTGCAGACTGTAGGCATAATTGAGTGTGGGTTTGAGAGTTGAACTTGTGTTTGGCTGGAGAGGAGCTATGGTAGGTGGAAGCAATGTTCTAGAAGTAATACACTGCTTTTTTAGACCACTTACAATGTGTGAAGCACCAGGTGCTCTTCTGTGGCCTCACTTAAACTTCACAGCAACCCCATTAAAGAGATATTGCCATTGCCCACACTACACAACAGACTCTGGGGTCATTTGCCTACACCAGAGGCTTCGTTCACTTGCAAATACTGGACCATGACTACTGTATACTCTCAGGACTGGTTACAACTTCCCCTGTGGATTCCCAGGACTAATCTATGTAGGGGAATAGAAATCCTCAGGACATAGAATGAATGTCTTTAAATTATGGACTTGGTGAAGAATATTGAATAAATCATGGAGTGCTGAAAGCATGAACATTTCTCTCTAGGAAGCAGTAGAGCAGCATACTCCTTAGAAACAAGGATAATGAGGCTTTGTCACATGTACCTTGCACATGTTGCCAGAAGAGACCAGTCTTTGGAGACAGACCATATGTTTGGTAAAGTATAGAGTTTCTGAAAAAGAGGACGATTATCAATGAAATGGATGAACCTAGTGATGGATACAATGGCTTACATATAGCAACAGTGATGAGGATGACTTGGCTCTGGCAGTGCTTTGTCCAGAGGTGACTATGAGTCACAACCAATTCAATGCTGTCTGACAACAAAAACCACACAGAGAATGACGTAAGGGGTCAGAGAGGTTAAGTGACTTGGCCAAGTTCACACAGTGACCAAGTAGCCCAGAGGGTTTTGCACTTAGTCCTGGCTGGGAGTTTCTTCTGTTTATAGGGTAGCAGCAGTAAAGTCTAGGATCAGCTTTCCTCACAGTTCTCATTACTGAGCCTTTTCTTCCCCAGTATCTCCTGGGAAGAGAGGGGTGTGGCATGTAGGAGGTTGGAGAAGGTCTGTGTAGGCTTTCTACTTGTGTCTGTAGAGCTGTCTCTCCTCCCTCCTTCCCATTGCAAAGAGCTAGAACAAAGCTGGCAAAGGTGAAGTCAGCAGAAAAATTTCATCCCCACCACAGACACATTCCTGGCTGAAAGATAGTAACCAGCGCTGAGACTTGCTTTTCACATAGGTCTGAGCAAAGCTGTGCCATTGGCATTGCGAGACAGGCTTCTTCTGAATTCACTCTCCTTCTGGAGCCTGTTTTCCCACCATTCTAATGGGGGTGGTGACACTCAAGGTGGGCTGCCACAAACCCCAGTGCTTTGGGGACCTTCCAGGAATAGTTGGAATGGGTAAGAGTAGGGTGCTGTGGGATGTGGGGGATTGGTGGATCAAAACTCAAGTTCACTGCACTTGAGTCAATTTGACTCCTGTCCTATAGCACAGGATAGAGGTACAATCTGAGACTGTAACTTCATGGTATTATATGAGGAGCTCATATCAGGGGCTCAAGTGGGAAGACAATGATATGAAAATGATGATGCCAGGATATGTGCAAATGTGCTTGACACACTGGATGAATGTACGGATTGTATTAAGAGATGTAAGAGCCGCCCAGTAAAATAAGAGGAAAACAAAGAAAGAAATGTTAATGCCCCAGAAATGTTTAAGGACCTCAAGAATTTTACGGTAAGTGAAATAAATCAGATTCAAAACACTCATACTGTACTACTCCATTTATGTGACTTTCTGGAGAAGGCAATACGTTAGGAACATAATTTATAAGAGTACTTGCTAGGGGCCAGGGGTATTTTATAGGATAATAGAAATTGCTCATCTTCATTACAATAGTGGGTATGCAGTTGGCCATAATATTTTAATAGTAAAACATAGAAATATTTGTTAATTTTTATAAGTATAAATCAGTGACATTCTCAGGGGATGAATAACAGAACTTCAGGTGAACAGACACATTGGATGATGTAAGATACAGCAAAATAATAATATAAATAATTTATATATTAGTATATGTAATAATATATAATATAATAAGAAGTATTCTTGGGACATAGGGTGGGGGAGAAAAAGATAAAGGGGAGCTGATATCAAATAGCTCAAGAAGAAAATGTTTTGAAACTGTGGTGGTAGCAATTATACATTTATGCTTGTTCTAATTAAATTGTGGACTTTTATAATATCTGTAAGTGCTCCCAATAAAATGATTTAAAAAATATAAGACAGAAAGTGTTACCCAACATGTAATCACTGCCCTGCCAGGGTCCCTTGAACCCGTGATATTGTCCCTAACAAATACCTGCACTAGAAGAAACTGGGTTTCCAGTCACTGCCTTGTAACTCTCAGGCTGGATTATGTGGATTTCCCAAGGTTACATTTAATATGCATATAAATTAAAAATCAGACATTTGCCTTCTAGTTATGATTTCATATTTATTGATGGGATCTGTAGTCTACAATGTGCATCTAATCTAAGCTCTGGGTTAATAACTGGGACTCAAGTTGCTTTGATCAAATCAAGTGTAATCACAGATCAGCAATCTGTGTGCCCAGACCTGTTGGAATCATTGCCATCATCCACATATATCTTTAGCCTGCCTGCTTTAGATTTAAACCTAGTCTAGTTCTGTGACCACAGAGCATGCCACCTTTCTCCCTCCTTGCCTATCCAGAAAGAGAAATGGGAGGGTGGTCTTGAGATTTTCATAGCCAGGGCAGCAACTCCAGGGACCTCTACTCTCAGATACTTCAGCCTAAGATCAAGATTGTGTGTGTGTGTGTGTGAGTGTGTGTGTGTGTGTGAATTTTTAGAAACCCCTGGCTAGAACTGACCCAGTAGTTGCTACCTCCGTGTCTGATGTGGATGTTGCTTGCAGAGCAGTTGCTTTTAATGGAAGCAACTTGGCTTACAGGCCCTCTTTAGAGTGGACTTGAAAGAGATCCGAAGAACTAATGAGGTGAGAATAGATAGGATCTAGGGGTTTTAGTGGCTGATGAGCAAAGTAGATATTTTGGTCATTCACACCATGCACAGAGATGTGTGGGTAGACTCTAGTTTGGGTTGAGAGATGGTGTCTGACCAATGGGTAGGACACGGGTACTAGACTCAAATTGCCTGAGTGTGAATATGACTGGCTCACCTACTGTGGAGCTGAGGGACTTGAGCAATTTAGTGAACATCCACAAGCATGTTCCTTGTTTGTAAAGTGAAGATTCTATATCTACATGTGGGTCTTTATAAGGATTGAAAGTGATGCATTTAGAACGAGAATTGGAAAGCTTTTCCTATAGAGGACCAGTCATTAATTATCTTAGCCTCTGAGGACCATATGGCCTCTGCCATCTGTGCCTTTGCAACTTAAACCAAACTCACTTCCATTGGGTCAGTGCTGATACTCACAGACACTATAAGGCAGGGTAGAGCTGCCCCCGTGAGTTTCTGAGACAAACTCTTTGTACTGGAGTACAAAGTCCCTTCTTTCTCTCTCAGAGTGCATGGTAGAACTGCTGACATTTTGCATCACAGTCAAAGACACAACCCACAATGCAACCACAGCTCATTTAAAAGCCCCCACAAGCATATGTAAATAATGGGTGTGGTTTAGTGAGTTCTGATGGTGCTTTTGGATAAACCTTGCATTGTTAATGATATAGTTTGCTGTTCCAATCCACTAGCCACTCCTTAGGTGAAAGATGAGGATGTCTGTAGGTTCCCCTAAAGATTTCTATCTCAGAATCCACACATGTTAATTAAAAAAACAACAACTGTGTTTGTGTGTGTGTCTGTGGAGTGACTGATTGAAATCTTAAATTTTGGACATAGGAATTAGAATTTCAGATACATATGTGCTACTTAATAATAGTTTTCTTTTTTAATTTCCACCCATATCCCCAGCCATTAAAAACACAAAACCCATTTTTTTTGTCTTTTATGTTATATAGAAAGTCAACTGAATTTGGCCTAGGGGTTGTGACTTATCATCTCTTGATAAAAACTAATGCCTGCTAAGTGTCTGTTATCTTTTTCTTCCTCCTATTCTTTTGTTTCTGAGAGGGTCTACACTATTTGGGCCAAAATAGAGAAGACCCGGGGTGGGGGCCAGGGGGAGTAGAAGAGTGGAGAGGGTGGATGTATAATAACTGTTATCAGGAAGGGAGGGTGCTATTTGTCATGTTTTGTCCCAAAGAAACCCTACTAGCCTGATGGGAAGAACTGACAGGGAGATGCATTGTTTGGCTCTGAAGCTTTGAGCAGCTTAAAGCTTGTTGCTGAGTTGACCTTATAGCATGACCACCCTGTGTGCTTCAGACTAGATTTGTGCCCCATAGGGTTTTCAATGGCTGATCTTTCAGAAGGGAACCACCATGTCTTCTTCCAAAGTGCTTCTAGGTAGGCTCACACTTGTAATCTTGGGCAATGGATTGCACGAATCATTACACCATTGACAGCTTCCTTCCAACAGCTAGCCCAAACCAAACCCATGGCCTTCATATCAATTTGGACTCACAGCAACCTGTCGGCCTTTCTGCTGGTTGTTTTTAGGATCTGGTCAAGGTGGATTTGACTCATAACGGCCCTATGTACAAGAGAACCATCCTCACAACTGTTGTTTTGTTTGAGCCCATTGTTGCAGCCACTGTATCACTCTATTTCAGGACAGTCCTCCTCATTTTCTGACACACTAGTTTACGAAGCCTGATGCCCTTTTCCAGGGACTGGTCTTTTTTGATAACATGTCCAAAGTACATGAAGTCTGTCCATCCTCTTTTCTAAGGAACGATCTGCCTATACTTCATCCAGGACATGTTTGTTTTTCCTTTGGGCAGTCCATGGTACTTTCTTCAATCATCCTTATTCGTTGCCCAAACTTCACATGCATATGATTTGGTTGAAAATATCATAGCTTTAGTTAGTTGTACTATACTATGGTAGTTACCTAATCTGTTGTCAATTTGTGATATAAGAATGAAGGGGTACAGTTTAGCATGTCATTCAAGTCGAGTTTGATTAGCTCATTTTGAGGCACTAAGGAGATAAATATCTCACTGGATTTGGGACACACTCACTCCTTTTGAGACATACTTGCTGACAAAATACCTGGAGACAGGCTGATGACTGTTAGAGTCTCTGAGGAACCATTTGGAGGAACCAGAGCTGATGTGCTTACACTGCCACTGGATTTACAAGACCTTCCACCCACTGACCTCTGATCTTCCTGCATTCAGTGTCATTGCATGTGTTGCATGAATCTGAAGAGGACTTTATAGATTGGTATTGGACATATGAACTAATATCAGACTATGGACTTGATCAGGACTGGGCTTGGATGTTTTCTTAAGATGCAATTTTTCTTATATATAATGCTCTTTCTTAAACACGCATATATGCTTCTCCCTGGATTTGTTTCTGTAGTCTACCCCTACTAACACGTATACCTTAGTCCTCAAAGTGGCATCCTTTTCTTCAACAGTTTAAAGAGGTCTTTTGCTGCAGAGTTACCAAATGCAATGTGTTCTTTGATTTCTTGACTGCCTCTTCCATGAGCATTGGTTGTGGACCCAAGTAAAATGAATTCTTTGACAATGGCACTGTTTTATCTGTACATTATGCTCTTTTTTATTGGTTTTGTTATAAGGAATTTGGTTTTCTTTGAGTTATGGTATAAACTGAGGTTGCAGCCTTTGATTTTCATTGAAATGTGTTATAAATCTTCCTAGATTTTAGTAAGCAAGATTGATATCTTGGGAATCCATGGCATATTCAATAATCTTTGCCAATACAAGAGTTAAAATCCATCCCCCCCGCCCCCATTTTTACTTATTTATTGTACAGCTTTTACATACCCATTAGGCAATTGAAAATCCTCTGGTTGGGTCAGGTCCTCCTTATTCTGCAAAGGAATTTTTTTTGCTGCTTAACTCTTTAGAGAGGTGGTTTACATCAGATTTGCCCAGTGCAGTATTTTGTATAATCTCTTGATTTCATGACTTCTGTTTCCATGGGCATTGTGAATCCAAGTAAAAAGAAATCTTTGGCAACTTGTATACTTTCTTTCTTTCTTTATGGTGATGTTGCTTATAGGTTCAGATGTGAGATTTTTGTGGTTTTTTTGTGTGAGTTGATGTGTAATCTACACTGAAGATTGTAGGTTTAGATCTTCATCAGTAAATGCTCAAGTCCTCTATACTTTCAACAAACAAGATGTGTCATATGCATATCAAAGATTGTTAATGAGCCTCCTTGAAATTCCGATGCCTTGTTTTTCTTCATATAGTCCAACTTTGGGGATTGTTTGTCCAGAATACTGATTGAATAAGTATGGTGAGAGGATACAGCCCTGATGCCCACCTTTCCTTATTTGAAACCTTATGAATCCCACTTCTGTTAGAATCACAGTCTCTTGATCCATGTATAGGTTCTGCAAGAGCACAATGAAGTGTTCTGGAGTACCCCTTTTTTTACAATGTTATCCATAGTTTTTTATGGTCCACCCAGTCTAATAGAATGGCTTTGCATAGTCAATGTAACACAAGTAAGCATCTTTCCGTTTTCTCTGCTTTGAACCAAGATCCATCTGACAGCAAATGCTAATTTCTCTCATTCCATGTCAACTTTGGAATCTGGCCTTCATTTCTAGCAGCTCAAATTGCCAAATTGCCTAAAGTTGAAACATGCAGCTTTGGGTTGTGTGGGCTCCTGTCACCACAAGTGTTGCAGCTGAGGTCCCAGATACCATAACACTCTGGTGCAGACTGCCCTACTCATTGGGTGGAAGGACACCAGGTTGCTGTGGAACCAGCCCACTTCCTGTAGCTCCAACCAGAGTAGCAGGGAACATGCTCAGCCCTCCACCATCCCCCAATCTACCGCTCAGATCATTGTACCCTCTTTTCTGCTTTTCAAACAGAGCCAGTGTTTGGGCCCAGTATATTCCTCCTTTAACAGAGAACTGAGGCCTGAGAATGGAAGCCCAGCTGACACTTGACCAAATTCACAGGCTTGGGCAGGGAGAGGTGTGACTTAGTGGAAACAAACCAGCTCAAGTACCAGCTGGGCTGCTTCCCACTTTTGTGAGGCACTAAGCCTCTCTGCAGCTGAAAGTGGAGACGCACTACCTCCCAGAAGAAACAATTGTAGTCAGGATGGGTCAGTAGCAGGAGACAGGTGATATTCCTTCAAAGCCACACAAGGCCTGGCCTCTAACCCCCAGATCTACTGGGCGAATCGTGAGGACCATGGGGAGCCTGTCCTTTGTAAAGTGGCCAGCCCACCAGCAGTGTTTACGTGGTGAAACTTCCCATGGCCATGCAGTGGTGCTATCTCCAAGGGAGGGAGGGCCCTATAGGAGACTGCTGCCACAGGTTAATCTCTGGACCTCCAGGTGGTGAGGCAGGATCAGCTTGCAGGCAGGCTTTAAGGAAGGCCACCGTCTGTCCTGAGATTCAGAGATGTGAACATCAGGAGATGCCTGTAGTCCCATGAGCAGCCTGCCTCTAATTGGATTCAGTGAGCCAGGAGGGGACTGTCTTGGGCCTCAAGGAAGAAAATTACTGAGGAAGTTTAATGGTGGCAGAGATGAGGAGTAACCCTAAGCAGCCTATCACCTGTCCAGTGAACATCTACTACAGGGTCTCCTTACCTCTCACTTTCGCTCAAGCAGGTACAAATTTACCCCATGTTATTGTTGTGAAGTGCTCCTAAGAAGGTAACAACCCACTGTGACCTTGGGCATACCAGATCAAGACCCTGACCCACCCTGCACCATTCTCACAGTTGTGCTCATGTTTGAGCCCATGATTGCAGTCAGTGTCAGTTCATCTTGTATAAGATGTCTTCTTGTTCTCTGTCCCTCTACTTTACCAAGTGTAATGGTCTTCTCCAGGGACTGGTCTCTACTAACAACATGTCCAAAGTAGAAGAGACAAAGTCTTACTATCTTTGATTCGAAGGAGCATTCCAGCTCTACTTTTCCCAAGGCTTTTGTTTTTCTGGCAGCCCATCTCATGAATGACCAGTCTGTGACTGAAAGCCCAGGTCATCTGTATAGGACCACAGGGGAGGAAGGAAGTAGGAAAGTTGGGGAGATGGGAGTCTTAGGGGGTGCTGTGTGAACCCTTATAAGAGTGTATCTAGCATATCCAAGCAGGCGTGGTAGTGTCTTGGTTACATGTTGGGCAGTTGCATGGGTTACTAATGGCACGGTCCGTGGTTCAAAGGGAGCAGGGATAAACAATGGGCTTTCTACTCCTGTAAAGAGTTTTAGTCTCAGAAACTCACAAGGGCAGTTCTACCCCCATTCTAGAGTGTTGCTGTGAGTTGGCATGAACTAGATGGCAGAGAGTGGAGGTATTTTTGAGCAAGTGTTAGGGGACTACAGCCCACCATTCACTGGTCTAAGGAAATCCTTCTATGTTGCATAACTCTGTAATCCTCTCAATCACAATTTAAACAGTTCCCATTTTACATGTGGGAAAATGGAGGCACAGAGAGGTTAAATGACTTGCTTGCAGGCTCTCTTTGCTTCTGGTGTTTCTGTAACAGAAATAGTCCCAAGTAGATAGCTATAAAGAACAGACATTTCCTTCCCACCGTTCAGGAGCTTGGAGGTCAGAACTCAGGGTTTTAGCTTCAGACAGAGGCTTTCTCTGTATGTAGTCTCTGGAAGAAGATCCCGTTACATGGCATTCTTTTCAAATTGGAATTATTCTGTCCTTGTTGAGGTGTTGAAGTTTCCTATGAATTTTAGAAATTAGTTCCTTGTTGAATATGTCGTTGCCAAAAAAAAAATGTTTGCCGTTTGTAGGTTCTCTTTGTCCTACACTGAAGAGATCTTGTCATATATCTAAGTCTCTTATTGTTAGGCGGTGCCAATCACCATTTGCTGTGTGCATGTTTTCATTTTGTTTGATAGTGCATGTATGCCATGTATTTGGGGACCCTTACAATTGTCCCTAGTTCTTCGCTGATAATCTTTCTAGTTCGAGGGTGTACACTCACATTTTTAGTCCACACCAAGATTTTATTTGTTTATTAATGAAGGAAGCAACTTTCCTGTCATTTTTCTGCAGCAAGTCCAATTTTGCCATTATCAGTTGATGAAGACTATCTCTTCCCCATATAATGTGTTTTGATCCTTTGCCATAGGTGTATGTATTAACTTCTGGGCTCTGCATTCAGTTCTACTGTTCTACTTTTTCTGTGTTTTGACTTTGGGAATGGACAGAATTCACAAACGTTGCAAATTTGATAATAGATCATGCAACAAGCGTTGCTCGCTGCTTTCAAGACTTTTGACACAACATCATCATAGCTGAGTAGAACTTGTGCATAAGATTTTCAGGACGGGCATTTTTAAAACCAAACTGTAAAATTTGGCCGTTGAGGTGCCATGGAGTCACTTCTTTGTCATGGCAACTCTATGCACAACAGCACAGTCCTTTCCTTTTCCTTCACCATCCTCATAATTGTTCCCATTCTGAAGCCCTTTGTTGCAGCCATTGTGCCAATCCATCTCATTGAGGGCCTGCCTCTTTTTCCCTGCTCCTCTACTTTATTAAACATGATGTCCTTCTCCAGGGTCTGGTCTCCCCTGACAGACAACATGCTCCAACTATGTCGGACTAATTTCCTCCAGGCTAGCCTCTAAAGAGCACTCTGGCCATACTTCTCAGTAAGTAGTGCCATGGCACATAGTGGGCTACATGTCAGACTGCTAACCTCAAGATCAACAGTTCTCCTCCACCAGTTTTCCTTGGGAGAAAGATGGTACAGTGCCTTTCCTGAAGACTTACCCTGTGGAAACACAAAGGAGCACTTCTACTGTGCCTGTCATACTGAAATAAGTTGGAACTGATGACAGTGATCTGAAAGGTACAAATGAAGGCATCTTTCAGGGCAAGTGGAATGTAGGCCAGTGATAAGTTGGTGTACACCGGAGGGGCCCCAAAGTACCTTGTTCTGAGAAATGAACACAGGAGGGGGCACAGCAAGTGCTTCCATGGAAAGTGTAGACTGCAACGGGCAGTGCCAAATGAGCTAGGCACTTGCCTCTTTCCTCCACAGGGGCAAAGATCCTGCTGCGGCCCTGGAGACAGCGCCCTGTGCACCCCACGGCCCAGTGTTGCAGTGACTGTGGTGGATATGCATGCGGAAGGGCAGGGGAGAAGGGTTAGCTTTAGGAACCCAGCCCTGGCCTGACGCCCTCCGGATTAGTGCTTTTGGCCATGATGCTTGTGGAACTAGCATAGTTTATCACTCAAGATTCCATAATGAGGCTGCAAATCACTGCGTAGGCGCACTTTGCTCTGCAACCAGGCGCTTCTGGAAGGAGGGAGGAGACCAGGGTTCTTCCCTGCAACTGCCAGTGAAGCCTCGGTTGTGAGTTCCACCACCGCTTTGGCTTCTGCGCAGACAACCTTCCCATGGCGAGGGAAGCAGGATCTGGGGAAGGCCTTTTGGACGCCATGGGTTGTGAGGAAGCAGGCTTGGCAGTTGGCTCTTTGGAAAAGGCAAGTCCGGGGAACCCTGGGGAGCAGTTCCCTGTGAGCTGTGGCACTTCCACATTGGCAGAGCACACAGCAGCAGAGGAGAAGGTCACCGCCACCCACCTTCTGCTTCAGGAGAGTGAGTCAGGGGAGACACATAGCAGGCAGGTCGAAAAACAGGAGGAGGTGGTAGTGTTAAAGAAGGGTGTGAGTGTTGTGGAGGTAGACCTTGAGACACAGGGCTTGTTGCAGGAGCAGGAGGTGTTGAGGCATCAGGAGAAATGCAAGCAGGCCCAAACCTCACATACTCTGCCTCCCCAACCTGCATCCCAGTCAGCCCGAGCCCCCGCCTCCCCTTCGCACTCGCTCTCCAACTCGCCTCTGCCCCCTCGCCTGCACCTCAGCTGCCAGTATCAGCATAGAGTCCGCAATTGCAGCATACTAGCCGTCTCCAGGGCTCCCTGGATGAGCTGGAGACCCTTCAGTTTGAGATGAATGACCTTAATGCCCAAAGTGGCAGGGCATACTTCCGTATAGGGCGGAGCCTAGTACAGAACTGCAAGACTTACATGAAACGTCGGAGTGCCCTCCTCCAAGCAATCCCAGGCTTCTGGGCAAAAGCTGTATGCTTTTCATGATGGCACCAGAGGACCTCTTAGAGGATGTGGGTGTGGGGATTGAACCTCCGGATATGTAGGAGGGTCGCATCCTAAAAGGACACCACAGAGGTGCCCACGGTAAAATTCATTTCTACATTATAGTTCCCTTCATTCTGGGACTGCTGCTGTACCTCTTGCCCCAAAGTACCTTTTGATTGGGTATGTCCAACATTTCCAGGGACAAGATGCAGTGCCCACAGGTTGTCTAAGAATGGCCACACATCTATTGCTATCAGTCTAACTACAAGGGGGACAGTTGTTATCCTCACATGTGCATCCTCTTCCTACTTGTCTTTTGTCAGTTTTGTGGCTACTCCAAACCAAACTCACCGTGCAGATACTGTTCTCTCCATCCCCAGACCTTCAAGATATTACCTGAGGGATGAGTATGGATAGCAGGCGAGATGCTGTAGGAGTTTCAAAGAGAGAATCCTTTTATGAACTGTCTGTGACTTAACTAGATCAGCGGACTCAATGTCCCACCCCATTACCACCCTCATTACATCACACACCAGACACCCAGACACATGGAGGTATTTGAAATCCCTCTCCTGCCAATAGCACACACAGACATCCTTCCTCAGCCTACATATAGCTGTGGATGAGAACATAGCCCACAGAACCATTGCATTCTAGAGGGCATATGATGAATGAACCTTAGGTTGGGGGCAAATGTGTCTGGAATTGGAAAGAGGTCTAGCAGACTGCATGCTTGAAACACTTGCTGCTGACCTCTTGTTCTTTTACTGGCTTGTCCCTCAAGGCTCCTTGACTAAAATCAGATTATGAATCACCCTCAGCTATCGACCATCATCAGTGAGAAAGACAAAGACATGCTCAGCTACCTGGTCAATGTGGAGGTGAGTCGGCGAAGGGCATGGGGAAGGACTCCTCCTTGGTGGCCCGCAAGGCCACATCTTTCTAAATCGATTTTCATGCTCCCTCTCCATCACCTGGCAGGTTGAGGAGCTCATTAGTGTGCACAAATGCTGCAGGATCATGTTCTCATTTGGGAGAATCCCCTATTTCCAGAACAGAGAGATCACTAAGAAGTATGACATTAACAGCACTGGTGAGAGGTGGTACCCTGATAGATGGATAGTATGAAGGGTTGACCACTGAGAAACATCCTCCTACACTTTAACCGTCCTTGCCTTCCCGCTGTACAGGCTATAGTGCCACTCACTCCACCCTAGTCTTGTGGTTCAGGGACTATGAACCTGTGCCCCACTGCAACAGAAACCACGACACCAGGATTGACTTCTTTTCTTGGATCTCAGAGCACAACTGCCCAGGATCAAACAGGATTGCACAGGTAACCGTACCGAACGGTTGATGCGGTTTCTCCACTGTTGTGTGCAAGGAGTCTTAGTTCATACCTAACCAGTCTTTTCCTACACCAGGTGATCAGTGAGGACCTGTGGCTCAATCCCATGCAGTCAAGCCTGAAGGAAGATAGGAGGGAGAAAGTTTATAGAGAAGATCTCGGTAAGGTTTGATAGCATTTGTGACCGGGAGGAAAACTGTAGTGTCCTCAGAGTGGCTCAGTGGAATACCAGCCTAACTGACTTACTGGCTTGGAGTCTGGGTGACCATGTCACGTACTCTGGAGCAGGTTTGATCCCCAGGCCTCTGGAGAAACAGACTCTGGTGACTCTCAGTTTGTGGTATCTTATAGGCAGGGGTTCCTTGGTACGCAGGAACAGTTTCACATGCAGAGAAAATCTCCTTTCCTTCTTTCCTGTATGTACTCTTCTCTCACTTAGGATGGAAACATACTCCAGTGTCACATCATGTTTCCCTGTCAATCAGGTGGTCAGAGAAAATAGTTTCAAATCAACATGTGCCAAGGGCTTGGTCAGAAGAGTACCTGTCTGCATATTCCATTCCGTTCATAACTGAGTATGACGGACTAGCAGAAGCAAAGGTGCCAATGCAACACCTTTAACTAGCAACCCATGCTTACCCTCCTCTACTTCTTCATGTAGTTTTCACCTCCCTCACTGCTATTCTGATCATGGGAATTTTTCTAGGCAGCATATTTGGCTATCAACAACCAGCACTCATTGTTACACAGATTGTTAAAAGACAGTACTAAAGCCTAGAGAATCAAAATTTATAAGAGCTCACATGTCATGGAAATTGATGGCTAACAAACCCCCACATACACACTCACACACATGTACATAAACATGCATTCAAAATATCATTAAGTGTCTCTCCAAGACGGTAACTCTTAATTCTCTAGCAGAGTGGCAGGTATTCACAGTCTTTGAAACCAAACGAAAAGATAACATTTCAAAGTAAGTTTAATTGCTTTTTATGTGATGTGATTGAGTGGTCCCTTGGGTTTCTGGAACCCATCTCTTCTTGGATTCTCGCCACTTTCGATGTGAACAAGACAGACCGTCAAACTACGTTGAACAGCATACAGCCAGGAAGGCTCTTCATTCTACCAAGGAAGATTCAACCTGGCTCACAAGGACCTGTGAGCAAAGAAGTAAGGCTGCGTGTGGGTGGGTTTCAAAGACGGAAGGTTATGAAGAGGTTCTGTTTTATAAGTACCTTGTTCCCACTTTATCCTTTCAAGTAGTGAGTGGAATATAACGCAACCACTTTCTGGATGTACAAAGAAGAACCTGCAATTCGTAGCGTGTTTCTTACTAATATTGTCTATTACCATGGTCAATTTTAACTCATAGGCCACCCCTACATTTTTTAATGTGTTTAAATAGTCTATATTTCATAATTATTTTAATATACTGCTGAATCTATTCAGATATTTTTTCAGTATATACCTGAGGGGTATTGATACATACTTTTCGTGTTTTTGTTAGTTTTTCTTTCATTGGTGTTTGGTGGGGGCTGTGTACCCTCGTGACAGCAGCTTGTCTGCTGATGAGTTTGTGGAGAGTGTCAACTCTTTTCCGTGAGTGTTTGTTGATTATGCAGCCTCTGAAACATACATGGTACTTTATTATATCTTATTAATTTATGAGAAGTCAAAATGAACTCCTTGGCCTTCACACTGAGGATTTTTTGAAATAGGAGAACATGCGTGTTTTAAAAAATGATACCATTCCATTGAATGTTTCAATTTTATTTTAATGCATTCTCATAGTAATGTGACTGGTGACTTTTAATGCTGTTCTATCTGCTGTCATCATTATTCCTTATTTTGATATGTACATTCTCTTAAAATATTTCCCCCTTTGTTATATTGACCTTTCAAATGAGAAACATTTTTAAAAATTGCATATCCCACTATAATTTGTTTCTGCTTAGTCTTTCATTTTATTCTGTGAATTATATATGTTTTATTTGTAAAATAATATTCTCAAGATCGTGTGACAAGATTTCAACATCATTAGTTAAAAGGGAATGAAAGTCCAAACCCCTATGAATAAAGATTTCAAATTGTATAGTATAAAGAAAAATGTTAATCGGGATAGAGCCATCCAGGATTCCTCATATTGTCCTTCAATGAATAGAATCTCTTAAAACAGTGGAACTAAAATATTGAGCATCTCCATATATTTTGTGTACAATTAAACTTGCTGGCATGGAGACTAATCCAACCCATAATAGTGGTATCGGACAGTGTGGAAATTCTTTCTGTTTTGTGGAGGGGAGGCCCACCTTTTGCCACCAGAGTGTCATGGGTTTGATTTCATTCATTAACACAATATGCTGCTATGTCACTTGAAAAAAAGAAAGGTACAAGCTGATGTCACAAGAAACTCTAGAAATTGCTAGTCTAGAGTGGCTATGACCTGCTTAAAATGTCCTGATTGGGTCGGATAACCTATGTCCTCAAAGGAACAATCTTAGTCTTGGACACTTTATGATGATCTTGGCAGCACTGGATAAATCTACCCAGTGCAATGTTATTTTATCTCCTGACTGCTGCTGCCATGTACACAGATCCTTGAGAACTTCATTCTCTATTCTGTTTATCCTAATGTCTCTACTGATCAGGTTAGAAGGATTTTGGTTTTTCTGCTTTTGTATTTTTTCAGATCTTATGAACTGATAGTTAAGACTACCATTCCTCTGAACTCTGGTATTTGTGAACACCAGTTTCATTCCCACACCCCCACCCCAGTCATTTCTTTTATTCAAATATATTTTAAACAATATTTTGTGGAACTTTGGTAAGCAGCATTTCTCCCTTGTAGTGACATAAATTGTTCTCTTTTCCAATATCTCATCAGATGACAAGCCCATGCAGTAATTATCTTGGTAACCAAGATCAAAAGAAACAGGAAAAGGCTAATATCAGAATTCCTTGTAATTTTTGCCTTCACCTGAATAAATCTCAATAAAACCCAAAAGCTTGTGCAGCCATTCATTGTTGCAGCTACTGGCTGCTCATCTGGAGCATAAAAGCTAGAGAGAGAGAGAGAGAGAGAGAGAGAGAGAGAGAGAGAGAGAGAGAGAGAGAAAGAGAGAGAGAGAGAGAGAGAACTCATGGAAACACTTTGTCCAAAGGACTGCTGGGCAACATGTGCACCAGCTCCACAGTCCTACGACAACCTGCCACCGGTCAGAGCTATGTCAACACTCATGACAGGGCACTGTGTGGTCTCTGTGTGTGGAGTCTCAAAGCTCTTCAAATTCATGCCACTTTGGCCATGCTGTCAGTGAACCTGTCCAATGGGGTAGAACTACCTCCATGGCTTCACAGGACTGTCAGGATGCAGAGCGGCTCATTCTGGCGATGGCCTCCTCCATCACATCATGTGATGATTCTTTCTGAGTCAGGAAGAGCAAAGGAGAACCGGTGCATCAGGTGGTGGTGACAGAGCGGAGTGCTGAAAGCACCGTTGATGTCCAGGAGAGCCAACCGTCATCCTGGAAGAACCACAGCCTGAATGCTCCTCAGAGATGAGGGTTGCAAAGCTGAGTCTCACCCACATTGCCCAGACTGTGAGGAGTTTCTAGGCCCTGAAGAAGGACATCATTCCTGTTAGAATGGAGAAGCAGCGACACTGAGGAAGGCCCTCAGGGACATGTACAGACACGTAGGCCGCAGCAGTGGGCTCTGGCTTAAGAACCAATGTGAGGTAGCACAGGACCGGGCTGGTTTCCTTACGTCATGCAGAGGGTTGCTATGCGTTGGAACCAACTTGGCACCTAACAAGAAAAGGAAGACACTTTCAATAAGTACAGAGCCTCGTCTTTCTCTCATAGAGGTGCTGGTGGTTTTGAACCCCCGACCTTGTGGTTAGCAGTCCCACATGGAAACCCCACAACGCCAGGGCTCCCTTTGATTTCATTTGTAGTTACAACATTTTGAGTAACTCCTAGGAAGCCCTTTTGATTTTTCTTCTGCTTTCCCATTAATGACGGTTTTGTTCTCAAAGACATCGTTCATGTTGTTTGAGAAACAACTCGCCACAGTGTTGGGACTGAAGCACGAAGCATGTGACAAAATCACCGGTGACTAAGAAGCCAACAGTGTGTGGTACTAGCTGATTCAGAGAGACATTGTATTTAAATTCCTCACTCTTGCTGAGTGGAAGTGATGTGCTGATGATACACTGTGATTGAAAACATCACTCCAACCCAGTAAGGATGACAGCTCTGACCAGAGCACATGAGGAGGTTCAATGAGTGAACTTGCACAGACCGGTGAAGTCACACAACCTTGTGGGAGGAATGTGAGCACAAGCATGCTGGCCCTGTGAATCAATGTGTGTTGTGGTAAACAATTGCATGGGGATTTTTATAAAGCAATACATTTCAGCTGAAACACGGCCCACAGATTGGGTAGACACACAGTTGCTCTCAGCCCTCTGAGAGTGTCACTTGGTGGGGTCTCCATCCCCTTCACAGGACCTGGGAGTGGAGTGGGCGGAGTCTTGTTTTGCCTTATAATTTTGCTGAACACTCTCTCTCTCTCTCTCTTTCTCTCTGTCACACACACATACACACACACACACGCTCACAAACACACACTGTCATCACAGTGAAAGTAAGCCTGCAGGCAGGACAATGTGGGCAAACAAGCCAGTAGGACACATGAAATGGAGGGTGGTTTGTCACACTCAGGGCACTGGGCCTTGATACCAAAATAATGCCGCTGGCAAATTGATCACAGGAAACACAACAGTAAAAGAGGGATTTTATCCTATAATCATTCAAAAGCAAGAGGAAAGGAGAGCCACATTCTGTCTGGGACTCCTCCCTGGGGTGACTCTGCATCCCTCAGAGAGGCACAGGTTTCTCCTTGGCTTTGGGTGAACAGCCTGAGGCTCCCCTTCTAGCCATTGCAGGTGTTCTCACAGTTGCTTAGCCTACTGCCCCCTTTTTGGAGACATAAAGTATTCAGCACCCCCGGGCCCTTAAGGACATTTCTATTAATGCCCACTCTCTAGGACAGCAGTTCTCAAACTTCCTCAGGCCCTGACCCTCCTAAAGTGGTGACCCTAACCATAATATTATATTATTGCTACTTCAACATTGTCATTTGTTATTACTGTTATGAATCATCATGTAAATATCTGATATGCAGGATGTCCTGTAATTGTTACAAATCGAATATAATTAGACATAATGAAAGCATTGTTATTCAACACAAAATATGTCATTATATATTATGAAATATTTATGTTTTCTCCGATCATCCTAGGTGACCCCTGTGTAAGGATCATTCCACCCCTAAAGGTGTAGTGACCCACATATGAGAAACACTGTTTAAGATAAAGTGTTGATACCTGCTTTAGCAGCTCACTCCCACCCTCAAATGTTCCCGTGCCAGCCCACACCAAGGCTGGACTCACCCACTTTGGCAACCCTAAGGAGCCTTTGGTGTGGGAAGCCCACAGGGAGGGTTCTGCTGTGTGCTCTGGGTCACCGTGAGTTAGAGTTGAGTTTGGTGTGGGGGTGGTCTAGAACCCCCTGCACGCTGGGTAGCAGCCTAGTCCATCACCTGTGCCACGCTCTGGTTGATAAGTTGAATGAGAGCCTGTACAGGCACAGGTCATGTTTGATCTGTTGTACATACGTTTGTTCTGAGTCAGAACTGGCTCAGTAGCATTTAGCAAAACCTTTAATTAGGCTATAATATGATACAATGGCCTGTTACACACAAAGAAATCTAGTGTATTATTTGCTCATGCTGCCTCTGTACCCTTCTCCAAACAACCAATAATACCCCTTAGGGAAAGAAAAATATCAACACACTGTGGCAGAATCCCTAATCCTTGGTAAGAAATATTGGCCTAAGTGGTTAATAAAAAGCGGAAAAGTAAAACGGAGGGAATTTGTGAAGTATGTAGTGTCTTACAACTTGACCACAGAAATATGCATATAGATATGTATACATGCATATTTATATAGAGATGTATATTTTACACAGGTAAATTAAATTAAAATTGCCAAAAAGTGTAGTGAAATGTTTAGACAAATGTATTCTGAACAAAGGGGTGGACATGTGGCAGAAACACAAGTAGGTGTCACCCTCTCTGTTCCATATGTGTAAATCCCTACTAGGGCTTTATATGTTTCATTCGCGGGGTTGCTGGATTGGGGACGTAATCACCAGGATGGTCTGCTAAGCAAATCAAAGTGGGGCATTTGCCCCTGGAAAGGTGTCAGAGAGGCCAGTGTGCCCACAATGTGCCTTTCAAACCCGACGCAGTTGTGGTACTGCCTTACACCCGTTGGTCTCCTTCAGTTGTAAACTGTGGGTGTGTTTCTTTTCTCTTTTATGTAGGAGGACCATTGGCTGGAGAAACGCCCTCCTTAGCTCTTGCACATAAACTCACCAGTGAGGCACGATCATCTGCTGTCTCTTTACCTACATCTCCGCCCCATAGACAGGGTCAAAGAGCATGGCTGGACAGAAAAGGCTTGTTGGATTCCGTGCAACCATATGCTGTGTACCTAGAGACACCCACATTTGAGACAACCGACATTCAGCAGGATCCTGTAGACCTCCAAGGTTGCCTGTGTTATGGAAGAACCAGAAAGATACATTTGCTGCCCAGCAGAAAGTGAATGAAGCAACACCCTAGATTATTTAGCACACCTAAGAATCCCAAGCACACCCAGAGATGGCACCCAGTCAAGGGGGAAAAAGGAGTATGACACCCTGTGCGTTGACCTGACCTTAGAACCCGTGGCTAATTGTTGTAGACTCAGAAACGCATATACCTGGTCTTCTAGGGCCTGAGCCCATCCCCAAATACCCTTTACACTCAGCCTTTGTTAGCCTGAAGCAGCTGAAATGATGGGGAGGACCTCCAGGTTGGCCTGGGTGGCTTCCCAGTTGTCCAGGGAGCTTCAGGGAAGGGATGGAGAGACTTCTCTTGGACACCGGACAGAAAAGGAGGCTTTGTGTTGCTTCAAATTTGAAAGGTACAAATGTGGGCATCTTTCAGGGCAAGTGGAATCTAGGCCTGTGATAAGTTGGTGTACACCGGAGGTGCCCCAAAGTACCTTGTCCTGAGAAATGAACACAGGAGGGGGCACAGCACGTGCTTCCATGGAAAGTGTAGACTGCAACGGGCAGTGCCAAATGAGCTAGGCAGTCGCCTCTTTCCTCCACAGGGGTAAAGATTCTGCTACGGCCCTGGAGACAGCGCCCTCTGCACCCCACGGCCCAGTGTTGCAGTGACTGTGGTGGATATGCATGCGGAAGGGCAGGGGAGAAGCGTTAGCCTTAGGAACCCAGCCCTGGCCTGACACCTCCGGATTAGTGCCTTTCGCCGTGATGCTTGTGGAACTAGGATAGTTTCTCACTCAAGATTCCATAATGAGGCTGCAAATCACTGCGCAGGCGCACTTTGCTCTGCAACCAGGCGCTTCTGGAAGGAGGGAGGAGACCAGGGTTCTTCCCTGCAACTGCCAGAGAGGCCTCGGTTGTGAGTTCCACCGCTTTGGCTTCTGCGCAGACAACCTTCCCATGGCGAGGGAAGCAGGATCTGGGGAAGGCCTTTTGGCCGCCATGGGTTGTGAGGAAGCAGGCGTGGCAGTTGGCTCTTTGGAAAAGGCAAGTCCGGGGAACCATGGGGAGCAGTTCCCTGTGAGCTGTGGCACTTCCGCATTGGCAGAGCACGCAGCAGCTGAGGAGAAGGTCACCGCCACCCACCTTCTGCTTCAGGAGAGTGAGGCAGGGGAGGAACATAGCAGGCTTGTGGAAAAACAGGAGGAGGCCGTAGTGTTAAAGAAGGGTGTGAGTATTGTGGAGGTAGACCTTGAGACACAGGGCTTGTTGCAGAAGCAGGAAGGGGTGGGGCATCAGGAGAAATGTGAGCAGGCCCCAACCTCACCTACTCTGCAGTCAGCCCCTGCCCCCGCCTCTCCCATCGCACCCGCTCCCCAACTCGCCTCTGCCACCTTGCCTGCACCTCGGCTGCCACTATCCTCAGAGAGGCCGCCATTGCCGGGTACCAGCCCCCTCCAGGGCTCCCTGGATGCGCTGGAGACCATTCAGTTTGAGTTGAATGACCTTAATGCCCGAAGTGGCAGGGCATACTTCCGTATGAGGCGGAGCCTGGTACGGAACTGCAAGACTTACCTGGAACGTCGGAGTGCCCTCCTCCAAGCAATCCCAGGCTTCTGGGCAAAAGCTGTATCCTTTTCATGATGGCACCAGAGGACCTCTTAGAGGATGTGGGTGTGGGGATTGAACCTCGGGATATGTAGGAGGGTAGCATCCTAAAAGGAAACAACAGAGCTGCCCACGGTAAAATTCATTTCTACCTTATAGTTCCCTTCATCCTGGAACTACTGCTGTACCTCTTGCCCCAAAGTACCTTTTGATTGGGTATGTCCAACATTTCCAGGGACAAGATGCAGTGCCCACAGGTTGTCTAAGAATGGCCACACATCTATTGCTATCAGTCTAACTACAAGGGGGACAGTTGTTATCATCACATGTGCATCTTCTTCCTACTTTTCTTTTGTCAGTTTTGTGGCTACTCCAAACCAAATTCACCGTGCAGATACTGTTCTCTCCATCCCCAGACCTTCAAGATATTACGTGAGGGATGAGTTTGGATAGCAGGCGAGATGCTGTAGGAGTTTCAAAGAGAGAATCCTTTTATGAACTGTCTGTGACTTAACTAGATCAGCGGAGTCAATGTCCCTCCCCATTACCACCTCCTTACATCACATACCAGACACCCAGACACATGGAGGTATTTGAAATCCCTCTCTGCCAAGAGCCCACACAGACATCCTTCTTCAGCCTACACAGAGCTGTGGATGAGAACATAGCCCACAGAACCACTGCACACTAGATGGCATATGATGAATGAACGTTAGGTTGGGGGAAATGTGTCTGGTATTGGCAAGAGGTCTAGCAGACTGCATGCTTGAAACACTTGCTGCTGACCTCTTGCTCCTGTCTAGTTCTTTTACTGGCTTGTCCCTCAAGGCTCCTTGACTAAAATCAGATTATGAATCACCCTCAGCTATCAACCATCATCAGTGAGAAAGACAAAGACATGCTCAGCTACCTGGTCAATGTGGAGGTGAGTCGGGGAAGGGCATGGGGAAGGACTCCTCCTTGGTGGCCCACAAGGCCACATCTTTCTAAATCGATTTTCATGCTCCCTCTCCATCACCTGGCAGGTTGAGGAGCTCATTAGTGTGCACAAATGCTGCAAGATCATGTTCTCATTTGGGAGAAACCCCTATTTCCGGAACAGAGAGATCACTAAGAAGTATGACATTAACAGCACTGGTGAGAGGTGGCACCCTGATAGATGGATAGTATGAAGGGTTGACCACTGAGAAACATCCTCCTACACTTTAACCGTCCTTGCCTTCCCGCTGTACAGGCTATAGTGCCACTCACTCCACCCCAGTCTTATGGTTCAGGGACTATGAACCTGTGCCCCACTGCAACAGAAACCACGACACCAGGATTGACTTCTTTGCTTGGATCTCAGAGCAAAACTGCCCAGGATCAAACAGGATTGCACAGGTAACCGTACCGAACGGTTGATGCGGTTTCTCCACTGTTGTGTGCAAGGAGTCTTAGTTCATACCTAACCAGTCTTTTCCTACACCAGGTGATCAGTGAGGACCTGTGGCTCAATCCCATGCAGTCAAGCCTGAAGGAAGATAGGAGGGAGAAAGTTTATAGAGAAGATCTCGGTAAGGTTTGATAGCATTTGTGACCGGGAGGAAAACTGTAGTGTCCTCAGAGTGGCTCAGTGGATACCAGCCTAACTGACTTACTGGTTTTGGAGTCTGGGTTGCCATGTCAAGTACTCTGGAGCAGGTTTGATCCCCAGGCCTCTGGAGAAACAGACTCTGGTGACTCTCAGTTTGTGGTATCATATAGGCGGGGGTTCTTTGGTATGCAGGAACATTTTCACATGCAGAGAAAATCTCCTTTCCTTCTTTCCTGTATGTACTCTTCTCTCACTTAGGATGGAAACATACTCCAGTGTCACATCATGTTTCCCTGTCAATCAGGTGGTCAGAGAAAATAGTTTCAAATCAACATGTGCCAAGGGCTTGGTCAGAAGAGTACCTGTCTGCATATTACATCCCTTTCATAACTGAGTATTACGGACTAGCAGAAGCAAAGGTGCCAATGCAACACCTTTAACTAGCAACCCATGCTTACCCTCCTCTACTTCTTCATGTAGTTTTCACCTCCCTCACTGCTATTCTGATCATGGGAATTTTTCTTGGCAGCATATTGGATATCAACAACCAGCACTCATTGTTAACACAGATTGTTAAAAGACAGTACTAAAGCCTAGAGAATCAAAATTAATAAGAGCTCACATGTCATGGAAATTGATAGCTAACAAACCCCCCACATACACACTCACACACATGTACATAAACATGCATTCAAAATATCATTAAGTGTCTCTCCAAGACAGTAACTCTTAATTCTCTAACAGAGTGGCCTGTATTAACATTCTTTGACACCAAATGAAAAGATAACATTTTAAAGTAAGTTTAATTGCCTTTTATGTGATGTGATTGAGTGGTCCCATGGATTTCTGGAACTCATCTCTTCTAGGATTCTCGGCACTTTCGATGTGAACAAGACAGACCGTCAAACTACGTCGAACAGCACACAGCCAGGAAGGCTCGTCATTCTAACCAAGGAAGATTCAACCTGTCTCACAAGGAGCTGTGAGCAAATTAGGAAGGCTGTGTGTGGGTGGGTTTCAAAGAAGGAAGGTTCTGAAGAGGTTCTGTTTTATAAGTACCTTGTTCCCACTTTATCCTTTCAAGTAGTGAGTGGAATGTAACGCAACCACTTTCTGGATGTACAAAGAAGAACCTGCAATTCGTAGCTTGTTTCTTACTAATATTGTCTATTACCATGGTCAATTTTAATTCATAGTCCACCCCTACAATTTTGAATGTGTTTAAATAGTCTATTTTTCATAATTATTTTAATATACTACTGAATCTATTCAGATATTTTTTCGGTATATTCCTGAGGGGTATTGATACATACTTTTCGTGTTTTTGTTAGTTTTTCTTTCATTGGGTTTTGGTGGGGGCTGTGTACCCTCGTGACAGCAGCTTGTCTGCTGATGAGTTTGTGGAGACTGTCAACTCTTTTCCGTGAGTGTTTGTTGATTATGCAGCCTCTGAAACATACATGGTACTTTATTATATCTTATTAATTTATGAGAAGTCAAAATGAACTCCTTGGCCTTCACATTGAGGATTTTTCCTATAGGAGAACATGCGTGTTTTAAAGAATGATACCATTACATTGAATGCTTCAATTTTATCTTAATGCATTCTCACAGCAATGTGACAGGTGACTTTTAATGCTGTTCTTCTGCTGTCATCATTATTCCTTATTTTCATATTACATACTCTTAAAATATTTCCTCCTTTGTTATATATTGGCCATTCAAGTGAGCAACATTAAAAAAATTGTATATCCCTCAGTAATTTGTTTCTGTTTAGTCTTTCATATTATTCTGTGAATAATATATTTTTTTATTCGTAAAACAATATTCTCAAGAAGGAGTGACAAGATTTCAACATCATCAGTTAAAAAAGAATGAAAGAACACATCCCTTTGAAATAAGACATCACAGTGTATAGTATAAAGAAAAATGTTAGTCGGGATAGAGACATCCAGGATTCCTCATATTGCCCTTCAATGAATAGAATCTCTTAAAACAGTGGAACTAAAATATTGAGCATCTCCATATATTTTGTGTACAGTTAAACTTGCTGGCATGGAGACTAATCCAACCATAATAGTGCTATCGGACAGTGTGGAAATTGTTTTTGTTTTGTGGAGGGGAGGCCCATCTTTTGCCACTAGAGTGTCATGGTTTGATTTCATTCAGTTAACACAATATGCTGCTATGTCACTTGAAAAACAGAAAGGTAGAAGCTGATGTCACAAGAAAATCTAGAAATTGCTAGTGTAGAGTGGCTATGACCTGCTTAAAATGTCCTGATTGGGTCGGATAACCTATGTCCTCAAAGGAACAATCTTAGTCTTGGACACTGTATAATGATCTAGGCAGCACTCGGTAAATCTACCCAATGCAATGTTATTTGATCTCCTGACTGATGCTTCCATGTACACAAATCCTTGAGAACTTCATTCTCTATTCGGTTTATCCTACTGTTTATCAACTGATCAGGTTAGAAGGACTTAGCTTCTTCTGCTTTTGTACTGTTTCAGATCATATTGAACTGATAGTTAAGACTACCATTCCTCTGAACTCTGGTATTTGTGAACACCAGTCTCATTCCCACACCCACCCCAGTAATTTCTTTTATTCAAAGATTTTTAAAACAATATTTTGTAGAACTTTGGCAAGCAGCATTTCTCCCTTGTAGTGGCATAAAGTGTTCTCTTTTCCAATATCTCATCAGATGACAAGCCCATATAATAATTATCTTGGTAACCAAGATCCAAGAGACAAGAAAAGGCTAATAAAAGAATTCCTTGTAATTTTTGCCTTCACCTGAATAAATCTCAATAAAACCCAAAAGCTTCGCAGCCATTCATTGATGCAGCTACTGGCTTCTCATCTGCAGCATAAAAGCTAGAGAGAGAGAGAGAGAGAGAGAGAGAGAGAGAGAGAGAGAGAGAGAGAGAGAGAAAGAATTCATGGAAACACTTTGTCCAAAGGATTGCTGGGCAACATGAGCACCAGCTCCACAGTCCTACGACCACCTGCCACCGGTCAGAGCTATGTCACCACTCATGAAAGGGCACTGTGTGGTCTCTGTGTGTGGAGTCTAAAAGCTCTTCAAATTCATGCCACTTTGGCCATGCCGTCAGTGAACCTTTCCAATGGGGTAGAACTACCTCCATGGCCTCACAGGACTGTCAGGATGCAGAGCGGCTCACCCTGGCGATGGCCTCCTCCATCACATCATGTGATGATTCTTTCTGAGTCAGGATGAGCAAAGGAGAAACGGTGCATCAGGTGGTGGTGACAGAGCGGAGTGCTGAAAGCACCTTGATGTCCAGGAGAGCCAACCGTCATCCTGGAAGAACCACAGCCTGAATGCTCCTCAGAGATGAGGGTTGCGAAGCTGAGTCTCACCCACATTGCCCAGACTGTGAGGAGTTTCCAGGCCCTGAAGAAGGACATCATTCCTGTTAGAATGGAGGGGCAGCGACACTGAGGAAGGCCCTCACGGACATGTACAGACATGTAGGCCGCAGCAGTGTGCTCTGGCTTAAGAACCAATGTGAGGTAGCACAGGACCGGGCTGGTTTCCTTACGTCATGCAGAGGGTTGCTATGCGTTGGAACCAACTTGGCACCTAACTAGAAAAGGAACACACTTTCCATAAGCACAGAGCCTCGTCTTTCTCTCATAGAGGTGCTGGTGGTTTTGAACCCCTGACCCTGTGTTTAGCAGTCCAACATGGAAACCCCACAATGCCAGGGCTCCCTTTGATTTCATTTGTAGTTACAACATTTTGAGTAACTCCTAGGAAGCCCTTTTGATTTTTCTTCTGCTTTTCCATTAATGATGATTTTGTTCTCAAAGACATCATTCATGTTGTTTGAGAAGTCCACTCGCTACAGTGTTGGGACTGAAGCACGGTAGCATGTGACAAAATCACTGGAGACAGAGAAGCCAACAGTGGGTGGTACTAGCTGATTCACAGAGACATTGTATTAAAAATCCTCACTCTTGCTGAGTGGAAGTGATGTGCTGATGATACACTGTGATTGAAAGCATCACTCCAACCCAGTATGGATGACAGGTATGACTTGAGCACATGAGGAGCTTCAGTGAGTGAACTTGCATAGACCGGTGATGTCACACAACACTGTGGGAGGAATGTGGGCACATGCATGCTGGCCCTGTGAATCAATGTGTGTTGTGGTAAACAATGGCATGGGGATTTTTATAAAGCCATACATTTCAGCTGAAACAAGGCCCACAGGTTGGATAGACACACAGTTGCTGTCAGCCGTCTGACAGTGTCACTTGGTGGGGTCTCCATCCCCTTCACAGGACCTGGGAGTGGGGTGGGCGGAGTCTTGTTTTGCCTTGTAGTTTTGCTGAACACACACACACTCTCTCTCTCTCTCTGTCACACACACATACACACACACACGCACACAAACACACACTGTCATCACAGTGAAAGTAAGCCTGCAGGCAGGACAATGTGGGCAAACAAGCCAGTAGGACACGTGAAATGGAGGGTGGTTTGTCACACTCAGGGCACTGGGATTGATACCAAAATAATGCCGCTGGCAAATTGATCACAGGAAACACAACAGTAAAAGAGGGATTTTATCCTATAATTGTTCAAAAGCAAGAGGAAAGGAGAGCCACATTCTGTCTGGGAATCCTCCCTGGGGTTACTCTGCATCCCTGAGAGAGACACAGGTTTCTCCTTGGCTGCCTGGGGATTGGGTGAACAGCCTGAGGCTCCCCTTCTAGCCTTTGCAGGTGTTCTCACAGTTGCTTAGCCTACTGCCCCCTTTTTGGAGACATAAATTATTCAGCACCCCCGGGCCCTTGAGGACATTTCTATTAATGACCCCTTTCTAGGACAGCAGTTCTCAAACTTCCTCAGGCCTTCACCCTCCTATAGTGGTGACCCTAACCATAATATTATATTATTGCTACTTCATCATTGTTATTTGTTATTACTGTTATGAATCATCATGTAAATATCTGATATGCAGGATGTCCTGTAATTGTTACAAATCGAATATAATTAGACATAATTAAAGCATTGTTATTCAACACAAAATATGTCATTATATATTATGAAATATTTATGTTTTTTCAGATCGTCCTATGTGACCCCTGTGTAAGGGTCATTCCACCCCTAAAGGGGTAGTGACCCACAGGATAAGAAACACTGTTTTAGATAAAGTGTTGATACCTGCTTTAGCAGCTCACTCCCACCCTCAAATGTTCCCGTACCAGTCCACACCAAGGCTGGACTCACCCACCTTGGCAAACCTAAGGAGCCTTTGGTGTGGGAAACCCACAGGGAGGGTTCTGCTGTGTGCTCTGTGGTCACCGTGAGTTAGAGTTGAGTTGCTGTGAGGGTGGTCTAGAACCCCCTGCATGCTGAATAGCAGGCTAGTCCATCACCTGTGCCACGCTCTGGTCGATAAGTTGAATGAGAGCCTGTACAGGCACAGGTCATGTTTGATCTGTTGTACATAAGTTTGTTCTGAGTCAGAACTGACTCAGTAGCACATAGCAAAACCTTTAATTAAGCTATAATATCATACAATGGCCTGTTACACACAAAGAAATCTAGTGTATAATTTGTTCATGCTGCCTCTGTACCCTTCTCCAAACAACCAATAATACCCCTTAGGGAAAGAAAAATATCAACACACTGTGGCAGAATCCCTAATCCTTGGTAAGAAATATTGGCCTAAGTGGTTAATAAAAAGCGGAAAAATAAACTGAGGGAATTTGTGAAGTATTTAGTGTCTTACAACTTGACCACAGAAATATGCATATAGATATGTATACATGCATATTTATATAGAGATGTATATTTTACACAGGTAAATTAAATTAAAATTGCCAAAAAGTGTAGTGAAATGTTTCGACAAATTTATTCTGAGTAAAGGGGTGTACCTGTGGCAGAAACACAAGTATGTGTCACCCTCTCGGTTTCATTTGTGTAAATCCCTACTAGGGCTTTATATGTTTCATTCCCGGGTTGCTGGATGGGGGACATAATCACCAGGATGGCCTGCAAAGCAAATCAAAGTGGGGCATTTGCCCCTGGAAAGGTGTCAGAGAGGCCTGTGTGCCCACAATGTGCCTTTCAAAACCCGATGCAGTTGTGGTACTGCCTTACACCCGTTGGTCTCCTTCAGTTGTAAACTGTGGGTGTGTTTCTTTTCTCTTTTATGTAGGAGGACCATTGGCTGGAGAAATGCCCTCCTTAGCTCTTGCCCATAAACTCACCAGTGAGGCACGATCATCTGCTGTCGCTTTACCTACACCTCCGTCCCATAACAGGGTCAAAGAGCATGGCTGGACAGAAAAGGCTTGTTGGATTGCGTGCAACCACATTCTGTGTACCTAGAGACACCCACATTTCAGGCTACCGACATTCAGCAGGATCCTGTAGACCGCCAAAGTTGCCTGTCTTATGGAAGAACCAGAAAGATACATTTGCTGCCCAGCAGAAAGTGAATGAAGCAACACCCTAGATTATCTAGCAAACCTAAGAATCCCACAGCACACCCAGAGATGGCACCCAGTCAAGGGGGAAAAAAAGGAGTATGACACCCTGTGCGTTGACCTGACCTTAGAACCCGTGGCTAATTGTTGTAGACTCAGAAACGCATATACCTGGTCTTCTAGGGCCTGAGCCCGTCCCCAAATACCCTTTACACGCAGCCTTTGTTAGCCTGAAGCAGCTGAAATGATGGGAAGAGGACATCCAGGTTGGCCTGGGTGGCTTCCCAGTTGTCCAGTGAGCTTCAGGGAAGGGATGGAGAGACTTCTCTTGGACACCGGACTGAAAAGGAGGCTTTGTGTTGCTTCAAATCTGAAAGGTACAAATGTGGGCATCTTTCAGGACAAGAGGAATCTAGGCCTGTGATAAGTTGGTGTACACCGGAGGTGCCCCAAAGTACCTTGTCCTGAGATATGAACACAGGAGGGGGCACAGCACGTGCTTCCATGAAAAGTATGGACTGCAAGGGGCAGTGCCAAATGAGCTAGGCACTCGCCTCTTTCCTCCACAGGGGCAAAGATTCTGCTGCGGCCCTGGAAACAGCGCCCTCTGCACCCCACGGCCCAGTGTTGCAGTGACTGTGGTGGATATGCATTCGGAAGGGCAGGGGAGAAGGGTTAGCCTTAGGAATCCAGCCCTGGCCTGACGCCATCCGGATTAGTGCCTTTGGCCCTGATTCTTGTGGAATTAGGATAGTTTCTCACTCAAGATTCCATAATGAGGCTGCAAATCTCTGCGCAGGCGCACTTTGCTCTGCAACCAGTCACTTCTGGAAGGAGGGAGGAGACCAGGGTTCTTCCCTGCAACTGCCAGTGAGGCCTCGGTTGTGAGTTCCACCGCTTTGGCTTCTGCGCAGACAACCTTCCCATGGCGAGGGAAGCAGGATCTGGGGAAGGCCTTTGGGCCGCCATAGGTTGTGAGGAAGCAGGCGTGGCAGTTGGCTCTTTGGAAAAGGCAAGTCCGGGGAACCCTGGGGAGCAGTTCCCTGTGAGCTGTGGCACTTCCGCATTGGCAGAGCACACATCAGCTGAGGAGAAGGTCACCGCCACCCACCTTCTGCTTCAGGAGAGTGAGGCAGGGGAGGAACATAGCAGGCAGGTGGAAAAACAGGAGGAGGCCGTAGTGTTAAAGAAGGGTGTGAGTATTGTGGAGGTAGACCTTGAGACACAGGGCTTGTTGCAGAAGCAGGAGGTGGTGGGGCATCAGGAGAAATGCGAGCAGGCCCCATCCTCACCTACTCTGCAGTCAGCCCCTGTCCCCGCCTCCCCCATCGCACCCGCTCCCCAACTCGCCTCTGCCACCTCGCCTGCACCTCGGCTGCCACTATCCTCAGAGGCCGCCATTGCCGGGTACCAGCCGCCTCCAGGGCTCCCTGGATGCGCTGGAGACCATTCAGTTTGAGTTGAATGACCTTAATGCCCGACGTGGCAGGGCATACTTCCATATGAGGGGGAGCCTGGTACGGAACTGCAAGACTTACTTGGAACGTCGGAGTGCCCTCCTCCAAGCAATCCCAGTCTTCTGGGCAAAAGCTGTATGCTTTTCATGATGGCACCAGAGGACCTCTTAGGGGATGTGGGTGTGGGGATTGAACCTCGGGATATGTAGGAGGGTAGCATCCTAAAAGGACACGACAGAGGTGCCCACGGTAAAATTCATTTCTACCTTATAGTTCCCTTCATCCTGGGGCTGCTGCTGTACCTCTTGACCCAAAGTACCTTTTGATTGGGTATGTCCAATATTTCCAGGGACAAGATGCAGTGCCCACAGGTTGTCTAAGAATGGCCTCACTTCTATTGCTATCAGTCTAACTACAAGGGGGAAAGTTGTTATCATCACATGTGCATCCTCTTCCTACTTGTCTTTTGTCAGTTTTGTGGCTACTCCAAACCAAACTCACCGTGCAGATACTGTTCTCTCCATCCCCAGACCTTCAAGATATTACCTGAGGGATGAGTTTGGATAGCAGGCGAGATGCTGTAGGAGTTTCAAAGAGAGAATCCTTTTATGAACTGTCTGTGACTTAACTAGATCAGCGGACTCAATGTCCCACCCCATTACCACCCTCCTTACATCACACACCAGACACCCAGACACATGGAGGTATTTGAAATCCCTCTCCTGCCAAGAGCCCACACAGACATCCTTCCTCAGCCTACATAGAGCTGTGGATGAGAACATAGCCCACAGAACCATTGCACTCTAGAGGGCATATGATGAATGAACGTTAGGTTGGGGGCAAATATGTCTGCTACTGTCAAGAGGTCTGGCAGACTGCATGCTTGAAACACTTGCTGCTGACCTCTTGCTCCTGTCTAGTTCTTTTACTGGCTTGTCCCTCAAGGCTCCTTGACTAAAATCAGATTATGAATCACCCTCAGCTATCGACCATCATCAGTGAGAAAGACAAAGACATGCTCAGCTACCTGGTCAATGTGGAGGTGAGTCGGGGAAGGGCATGGGGAAGGACTCCTCCTTGGTGGCCCACAAGGCCACATCTTTCTAAATCGATTTTCATGCTCCTTCTCCATCACCTGGCAGGTTGAGGAGCTCATTAGTGTGCACAAATGCTGCAAGATCATGTTCTCATTTGGGAGAAAGCGCTATTTCCGGAACACAGAGATCACTAAGAAGTATGACATTAACAGCACTGGTGAGAGGTGGCACCCTGATAGTTGGATAGTATGAAGGGTTGACCACTGAGAAACATCCTCCCCCACTTTAACCATCCTTGCCTTCCCGCTGTACAGGCTATAGTGCCACTCACTCCACCCCATTCTTATGGTTCAGGGACTATGAACCTGTGCCCCACTGCAACAGAAACCACGACACCAGGATTGACTTCTTTGCTTGGATCTCAGAGCCAAACTGCCCAGGATCAAACAGGATTGCACAGGTAACCATACCGAACGGTTGATGCGGTTTCTCCACTGTTGTTTGCAAGGAGTCTTAGTTCATACCTAACCAGTCTTTTCCTACACCAGGTGATCAGTGAGGACCTGTGGCTCAATCCCATGCAGTCAAGCCTGAAGGAAGATAGGAGGGAGAAAGTTTATAGAGAAGATCTCGGTAAGGTTTGATAGCATTTGTGACCGGGAGGAAAACTGTAGTGTCCTCAGAGTGGCTCAGTGGAATACCAGCCTAACTGACTTACTGGCTTTGGAGTCTGGGTGGCCATGTTAAGTACTCTGGAGCAGGTTTGATCCCCAGGCCTCTGGAGAAACAGACTCTGGTGACTCTCAGTTTGTGGTATCTTATAGGCAGGGGTTCCTTGGTATGCAGGAACATTTTCACATGCAGAGAAAATCTCCTTTCCTTCCTTCCTGTATGTACTCTTCTCTCACTTAGGATGGAAACATACTCCAGTGTCACATCATGTTTCCCTGTCAATCAGGTGGTCAGAGAAAATAGTTTCAAATCAACATGTGCCCAGGGCTTGGTCAGAAGAGTACCTGTCTGCGTATTCCATTCCGTTCATAACTGAGTATGACAGCCTGACAGAAGCAAAGGTGCCAATGCAACACCTTTAACTAGCAACCCATGCTTACCCTCCTCTACTTCTTCATGTAGTTTTCACCTCCCTCACTGCTATTCTGATCATGGGAATTTTTCTAGGCAGCATATTTGGCTATCAACAACCAGCACTCATTGTTAACACAGATTGTTAAAAGACAGTACTAAAGCCTAGAGAATCAAAATTAATAAGAGCTCACGTGTCATGGAAATTGATAGCTAACAAACCCTCCACATACACACTCACACACATGTACATAAACATGCATTCAAAATATCATTAAGTGTCTCTCCAAGACGGTAACTCTTAATTCTCTAGCAGAGTGGCAGGTATTCACAGTCTTTGAAACCAAATGAAAAGATAACATTGCAAAGTAAGTTTAATTGCTCTTTATGTGATGTGATTGAGTGGTCCCATGGATTTCTGGAACTCATCTCTTCTAGGATACTCGGCACTTTCGATGTGAACAAGACAGACCGTCAAACTATGTCGAAAAGCACACAGCCAGGAAGGCTCTTCATTCTTACCAAGGAAGATTCAACCGGACTCACAAGGACCTGTGAGCAAAGAAGGAAGGCAGTGTGGGGGTGGGTTTCAAAGAAGGAATGTTATGAAGACGTTCTGTTTTATAAGTACCTTGTTCCCACTTTATCCTTTCAAGTAGTGAGTGGAATGTTACGCAACCACTTTCTGGATGTACAAAGAAGAACCTGCAATTCGTAGCTTGTTTCTTACTAATATTGTCTATTACCATGATCAATTTTAACTCATAGGCCACCCCTACATTTTTTAATGTGTTTAAATAGTCTATTTTTCATAATTATTTTAATATACTACTGAATCTATTCAGATATTTTTTCGGTATATTCCTGAGCGGTATTGATACATACTTTCCGTGTTTTTGTTAGTTTTTCTTTCATTGGTTTTTGGTGGGGGCTGTGTACCCTCGTGACAGCAGCTTGTCTGCTGATGAGTTTGTGGAGAGTGTCAACTCTTTTCCATGAGTGATTGTTGATTATGCAGCCTCTGAAACATACATGGTGCTTTATTATATCTTATTAATTTATGAGAACTCAAAATGAACTCCTTGGCCTTCACATTGAGGATTTTTTCCAATAGGAGAACATGTGTGTTTTAAAGAATGATACCATTCCATTGAATGTTTCAATTTTATCTTAATGCATTCTCACAGTAATGTGACAGGTGACTTTTAATGCTGTTCTATCTGCTGTCATCATTATTCCTTATTTTGATATCTACATTCTCTTAGAATATTTCCCCCTTGTTATATTGACCTTTCAATTGAGAAACATTTTTAAAAATTGCATATCCCTCTATAATTTGTTTCTGCTTAGTCTCTCATTTTATTCTGTGAATTATATATGTTTTATTTGTAAAAAATATTCTCAAGATCGTGTGACAAGATTTCAACATCTTTAGTTAAAAGGGAATGAAAGTCCAAACCCCTATGAAATAAGATTTCAAATTGTATAATATAAAGAAAAATGTTAATTGGGATGGAGACATCCTGGATTCCTCATATTGTCGTTCAATGAATAGAATCTCTTAAAACAGTGGAACTAAAATATTGAGCATCTCCCTATATTTTGTGTACAATTAAACTTGCTGGCATGGAGACTAATCCAACCCATAATAGTGGTATCGGACAGTGTGGAAATTTTTTCTGTATTGTGGAGGGGAGGCTCATCTTTTGCCATCAGAGGGTCATGGGTTTGATTTCATTCATTAACACAATATGCTGCTAAGTCACATGAAAAAAAAAAAAAGGTACAAGCTGATTTCACAAGAAACTCTACAAATTGATAGTGTAGAGTGGCTATGACCTGCTTAAAATATCCTGATTTGGTCGGATAACCTATGTCCTCAAAGGAACAATCTTAGTCTTGGACACTTTATGATGATCTTGGCTGCACTGAATGAATCTACCCAATGCAATGTTATTTGATCTCCTGACTGCTGCCGCCATGTACACAGATCCTTGAGAACTTCATTCTCTATTCTGTTTATCCAAATGTCTCTACTGATCAGGTTAGAAGGATTTTGGTTTTTCTGCTTTTATATTTTTTCAGATCTTATGAACTGATAGTTAAGATTACCATTCCTCTGAACTCTGGTATTTGTGAACACCAGTCTCATTCCCACCCCCCACCCCAGTCAATTCTTTTACTCAAAGATTTTTAAAACAATATTTTGTGGAACTTTGGCAAGCAGCATTTCTCCCTTGTAGTGACATAAAGTGTTCTCTTTTCCAATATCTCATCAGAAGGCAAGCCCATGCAGTAATTATCTTGGTAACCAAGATCACAAGAAACAAGAAAATGCTGATATCAGAATTCCTTGTAATTTTTGCCTTCACCTGAATAAATCTCAATAAAACCTAAAAGCTTGTGCAGCCATTCATTGGTGCAGCTACTGGCTTCTCATCTGGAGCATAAAAGCTAAAGAGAGAGAGAGAGAGAGAGAGAGAGAGAGAGAGAGAGAGAGAGAGAGAGAGAGAGAAATAGAAAGAACTCGTGGAAACACTTTGTCCAAAGGACTGCTGGGCAACATGAGCACCAGCTCCACAGTCCTATGACCAGCTGCCACCGGTCAGAGCTATGTCACCATTCATGACAGGGCACTGTGTGGTCTCTGTGTGTGGAGTCTCAAAGCTCTTCAAATTCATGCCACTTTGGTCATGCCGTCAGTGAACCTGTCCAATGGGGTAGAACTACCTCAATGGCCTCACAGGACTGTCAGGATGCAGAGTGGCTCACCCTGGCGATGGCCTCCTCCATCACATCATGTGATGATCCTTTCTGAGTCAGGATGAGCAAAGGAGAACCGGTGCATCAGGTGGTGGTGACAGAGCGGAGTGCTGAAAGCACCGTTGATGTCCAGGAGAGCCAACAGTCATCCTGGAAGAACCACAGCCTGAATGCTCCTCAGAGATGAGGGTGGTGAAACTGAGTCTCACTCACATTGGCCAGACTTTGAGGAGTTTCCAGGCCCTGAAGAAGGACATCATTCCTGTTAGAATGGAGGGGCAGCGACACTGAGGAAGGCCCTCACGGACATGTACAGACACGTAGGACGCAGCAGTGGGCTCTGGCTTAAAAACCAATGTGAGGAAACACAGGACCGGGCTGGTTTCCTTACGTCATGCAGAGGTTGCTATGCTTTGGAACCAACTTGGCACCTAATAAGAAAGGGAACACACTTTCCATATGCACAAAGCCTCGTCTTTCTCTCATAGAGGTGCTGGTGGTTTTGAACCCCTGACCTTGTGGTTAGCAGTCCCACATGGAAACCCCGCAACGCCAAGGCTCCCTTTGATTTCATTTGTAATTACAACATTTTGAAAAACTCCTAGGAAGCCCTTTTGATTTTTCTTCTGCTTTCCCATTAATGACGATTTTGTTCTCAAAGACATCATTCATGGTTTTTGAGAAATCAACTCGCCACAGTGTTGGGACTGAAGCACGGTAGCATGTGACAAAATCACTGGTGACAAAGAAGCCAAGAGTGGGTGGTCCTAGCTGGTTCAGAGAGACATTGTATTAAAAATCCTCACTCTTGCTGAGTGGAAGTGATGTGCTGATGATACACTGTGGTTGAAAGAATCACTCCAACCCAGTTAGGATGACAGCTCTGACAAGAGCACATGAGGAGCTTCAATGAGTGAACTAGCACAGACCGCTGAAGTCACACAACCTTGTGGGAGGAATGTGAGCACAAGCATGCTGGCCCTGTGAATCAATGTGTGTTGTGGTAAACAATGGCATGGGGATTTTTATAAAGCCATACATTTCAGCTGAAACATGGCCCACAGATTGGGTAGACACACAGTTGCAGTCAGCCCTCTGACAGTGTCACTTGGTGGGGTCTCCATCCCCTTCACAGCACCTGGGAGTGGGGTGGGCGGAGTCTTGTTTTGCCTTGTAGTTTTGCTGAAAACACACACACACTCTCTCTCTCTCTCTGTCACACACACATACACACACACACACGCACACAAACACACACTGTCATCACAGTGAAAGTAAGCCTGCAGGCTGGACAATGTGGGCAAACAAGCCAGTAGGACACGTGAAATGGAGGGTGGTTTGTCACACTCAGGGCATTGGGCCTTGATACCAAAATAATGCCGCTGGCAAATTGATCACAGGAAACACAACAGTAAAAGAGGGATTTTATCCTATAATCATTCAAAAGCAAGAGGAAAGTTGAGCCACATTCTGTCTGGGACTCCTCCCTGGGTTGACTCTGCATCCCGCAGAGAGGCACATGTTTCCCCTTGGCTGCCTGGGGATTGGGTGAACAGCCTGAGGCTCCCCCTCTAGCCATTGCAGGTGTTCTCACAGTTGCTTAGCCTACTGCCCCCTTTTTGGAGACATAAAGTATTCAGCACCCACGGGCCCTTAAGGACATTTCTATTAATGCCCCCTTTCTAGGACAGCAGTTCTCAAATTCCTCAGGCCTTGACCCTCCTAAAGTGGTGACCCTAACCATAATATTCTATTATTGCTACTTCATCATTGTTATTTGTTATTACTGTTATGAATCATCATGTAAATATCTGATATGCAGGATGTCCTGTAATTGTTACAAATCGAATATAATTAGACATAATTAAAGCATTGTTATTCAACACAAAATATGTCATTATATATTGGGAAATATTTATGTTTTTTCAGATCGTCCTAGGTGACCCCTGTGTAAGGGTCATTCCACCCCTAAAGGGGTAGTGACCCACAGGATGAGAAACACTGGTTTAGATAAAGCGTTGATACCTGCTTTAGCAGCTCACTCCCACCCTCAAATGTTCCCGTACCAGTCCACACCAAGGCTGGACTCACCCACCTTGGCAACCCTAAGGAGCCTTTGGTGTGGGAAGCCCACAGGGAGGGTTCTCTGTGTGCTCTGGGGTCACCGTGAGTTAGAGTTGAGTTTGGTGTGGGGATGGTCTAGAACCCCCTGCACGCTGGGTAGCAGCCTAGTCGATCACCTGTGCCACGCTCAGGTCGATAAGTTTATTGAGAGCCTGTACAGGCACAGGTCATGTTTGATCTGTTGTACATAAGTTTGTTCTGAGTCAGAACTGGCTCAGTAGCATTTAGCAAAACCTTTAATTAAGCTATAATATGATACAATGGCCTGTTACACACAAAGAAATCTAGTGTATTATTTGTTCATGCTGCCTCTGTACCCTTCTCCAAACAACCAATAATACCCCTTAGGGAAAGAAAAATATCAACACACTGTGGCAGAATCCCTAATCCTTGGTAAGAAATATTGGCCTAAGTGGTTAATAAAAAGCGGAAAAGTAAAACGGAGGGAATTTGTGAAGTATTTAGTGTCTTACAACTTGACCACAGAAATATGCATATAGATATGTATACATGTATATTTATATAGAGATGTATATTTTACACAGGTAAATTAAATTAAAATTGCCAAAAAGTGTAGTGAAATGTTTAGACAAATTTATTCTGAATAAAGGGGTGGACCTGTGGCAGAAACACAAGTACGTGTCACCCTCTCTGTTTCATTTGTGTAAATCCCTACTAGGGCTTTATATGTTTCATTCCCGGGGTTGCTGGATTGGGGACGTAATCACCAGGATGGCCTGCTAAGCAAATAAAAGTGGGGCATTTGCCCCTGGAAAGGTGTCAGAGAGGCCTGTGTGCCCACAATGTGCCTTTCAAAACCCGATGCAGTTGTGGTACTGCATTACACTCGTTGGTCTCCTTCATTTGTAAACTGTGGGGGTGTTGCTTTTGTCTTTTACGTAGGAGGACCATTGGCTAGAGAAAAGCCCTCCTTAGCCCTTGCACATAAACTCACCAGTGAGGCATGATCATCTGCTGTCTCTTTACCTACACCTCCGTCCCATAGACAGGGTCAAAGAGCATGGCTGGACAGTAAAGGCTTGTTGGATTCCGTGCAACCACATTCTGAGTACCTAGGGACACCCACATTTGAGACTACCGACACTCAGCAGGATCCTGTAGACCTCCAAGGTTGCCTGTCTTATGGAAGAACCAGAAAGATACATTTGCTGCCCAGCAGAAAGTGAATGAAGCAACACCCTAGATAATTTAGCACACCTAAAATCCCAAGCACACCCAGAGATGGCACCCAGTCAAGGGGGGAAAAGGAGTATGACACCCTGTGCGTTGACCTGACCTTAGAACCCGTGGCTAATTGTTGTAGACTCAGAAACGCATATACCTGGTCTTCTAGGGCCTGAGCCCGTCCCCAAATACCCTTTACACTCAGCCTTTGTTAGCCTGAAAGAGCTGAAATGATGGGAAGAGGACCTCGAGGTTGGCCTGGGTGGCTTCCCAGTTGTCCAGGGAGCTTCAGGGAAGGGATGGAGAGACTTTTCTTGGACACCGGACAGAAAAAGAGGCTTTGTGTTGCTTCAAATCTGAATGGTACAAATGTGGGCATCTTTCAGGACAAATGGAATCTAGGCCTGTGATTAGTTGGTGTACACCGGAGGTGCCCCAAAGTACCTTGTCCTGAGAAATGAACACAGGAGGAGGCACAGCACGTGCTTCCATGGAAACTGTAGACTGCAAGGGGCAGTGCCAAATGAGCTAGGCACTCGCCTCCTTCCTCCACAGGGGCAAAAATTCTGCTACGCCCCTGGAGACAGCGCCCTCTGCACCCCACGGCCCAGTGTTGCAGTGACTGTGGTGGATATGCATGCGGAAGGGCAGGGGAGAAGCTTTAGCCTTAGGAACCCAGCCCTGGCCTGACATCTCCGGATTAGTGCCTTTGGCCGTGATGCTTGTGGAACTAGGATAGTTTCTCACTCAAGATTCCATAATGAGGCTGCAAATCACTGCGCAGGCGCACTTTGCTCTGCAACCAGGCGCTTCTGGAAGGAGGGAGGAGACCAGGGTTCTTCCCTGCAACTGCCAGAGAGGCCTCGGTTGTGAGTTCCACCATCGCTTTGTCTTCTGCACAGACAACCTTCCCATGGCGAGGGAAGCAGGATCTGGAGAAGGCCTTTGGGTCGCCATAGGTTGTGAGGAAGCTTGCGTGGCAGTTGGCTCTTTGGGAAAGGCAAGTCCGGGGAACCCTGGGGAGCAGTTCCCTGTGAGCTGTGGCACTTCCGCAATGGCAGAGCACTCAGCAGTTGAGGAGAAGGTCACCGCCACACACCTTCTGCTTCAGGAGAGTGGGCAGGGGAGGAACATAGCAGGCAGGTGGAAAAACAGGAGGAGGCCATAGTGTTAAAGAAGGGTGTGAGTATTGTGGAGGTAGACCTTGAGACGCAGGGCTTGTTGCAGAAGCAGGAAGGGGTGGGGCATCAGGAGAAATACGAGCAGGCCCCAACCTCACCTACTCTGCAGTCAGCCACTTCCCTGCCTCCCCCATCCCACCAGCTCCCCACCTCGCCTCTGCCACCTCGCCTGCACCTCGGCTGCCACTATCCTCAGAGAGGCCGCCATTGCCGGGTACCAGCCGCCTCCGGGGTCCCTGGATGCGCTGGAGACCATTCAGTTTGAGTTGAATGACCTTAATACCCGACGTGGCAGGGCATACTTCCATATGAGGGGGAGCCTGGTACGGAACTGCAAGACTTACCTGGAACGTCGGAGTGCCCTCCTCCAAGCAATCCCAGGCTTCTGGGCAAAAGCTGTATGCATTTCATGATGGCACCAGAGGACCTCTTAGGGGATGTGGGTGTGGGGATTGAACCTCGGGATATGTAGGAGGGTAGCATCCTAAAAGGACACGACAGAGGTGCCCACGGTAAAATTCATTTCTACCTTATAGTTCCCTTCATCCTGGGGCTGCTGCTGTACCTCTTGACCCAAAGTACCTTTTGATTGGGTATGTCCAAATTTTCCAGGGACCAGATGCAGTGCCCACAGGTTGTCTAAGAATGGCCTCACTTCTATTGCTATCAGTCTAACTACAAGGGGGAAAGTTGTTATCATCACATGTGCATCCTCTTCCTACTTGTCTTTTGTCAGTTTTGTGGCTACTCCAAACCAAACTCACCGTGCAGATACTGTTCTCTCCATCCCCAGACCTTCAAGATATTACCTGAGGGATGAGTTTGGATAGCAGGCGAGATGCTGTAGGAGTTTCAAAGAGAGAATCCTTTTATGAACTGTCTGTGACTTAACTAGATCATCGGACTCAATGTCCCTCCCCATTACCACCCTCCTTACATCACATACCAGACACCCAGACACATGGAGGTATTTGAAATCCCTCTCCTGCCAAGAGCCCACACAGACATCCTTCTTCAGCCTACATAGAGCTGTGGATGAGAACATAGCCCACAGAACCATTGCACTCTAGAGGGCATATGAGGAATGAACGTTAGGTTGGGGGCAAATATGTCTGCTACTGTCAAGAGGTCTGGCAGACTGCATGCTTGAAACACTTGCTGCTGACCTCTTGCTCCTGTCTAGTTCTTTTACTGGCTTGTCCCTCAAGGCTCCTTGACTAAAATCAGATTATGAATCACCCTCAGCTATCGACCATCATCAGTGAGAAAGACAAAGACATGCTCAGCTACCTGGTCAATGTGGAGGTGAGTCGGGGAAGGGCATGGGGAAGGACTCCTCCTTGGTGGCCCACAAGGCCACATCTTTCTAAATCGATTTTCATGTTCCCTCTCCATCACCTGGCAGGTTGAGGAGCTCATTAGTGTGCACAAATGCTGCAAGATCATGTTCTCATTTGGGAGAAACCGCTATTTCCGGAACAGAGAGATCACTAAGAAGTATGACATTAACAGCACTGGTGAGAGGTGGCACCCTGATAGATGGATAGTATGAAGGGTTGACCACTGAGAAACATCCTCCTGCACTTTAACTGTCCTTGCCTTCCCGCTGTACAGGCTATAGTGCCACTCACTCCACACCAGTCTTGTTGTTCAGGGACTATGAACCTGTGCCCCACTGCAACAGAAACCACGACACCAGGATTGACTTCTTTTCTTGGATCTCAGAGCACAACTGCCCAGGATCAAACAGGATTGCACAGGTAACCGTACCGAACGGTTGGTGCGGTTTCTCCACTGTTGTGTGCAAGGAGTCTTAGTTCATACCTAACCAGTCTTTTCCTACACCAGGTGATCAGGACCTGTGGCTCAATCCCATGCAGTCAAGCCTGAAGAAAGATAGGAGGGAGAAAGTTTATAGAGAAGATCTCGGTAAGGTTTGATAGCATTTGTGACCGGGAGGAAAACTGTAGCGTCCTCTAAGTGGCTCAGTGGAATACCAGCCTCACTGACTTATTGGCTTTTGAGTCTGGGTGGCCATGTCACGTACTCTGGATCAGGTTTGATCCCCATGCCTCTGGAGAAACAGTCTCTGGGGACTCTCAGTTTGTGGTATCATATAGGCGGGGGTTCCTTGGTATGCAGGAACATTTTCACATGCAGAGAAAATCTCCTTTCCTTCTTTCCTGTATGTACTCTTCTCTCACTTAGGATGGAAACATACTCCAGTGTCACATCATGTTTCCCTGTCAATCAGGTGGGCAGAGAAAATAGTTTCAAATCAACATGTGCCAAGGGCTTGGTCAGAAGAGTACCTGTCTGCATATTCCATTCCGTTCATAACTGAGTATGACGGACTAGCAGAAGCAAAGGTGCCAATGCAACACCTTTAACTAGCAACCCATGCTTACCCTCCTATACTTCTTCATATAGTTTTCACCTCCCTCACTGCTATTCTGATCATGGGAATTTTTCTAGGCAGCATATTTGGCTATCAACAACCAGCACTCATTGTTAACACAGATTGTTAAAAGACAGTACTAAAGCCTAGAGAATCAAAATTAATAAGAGCTCACATGTCATGGAAATTGATAGCTAACAAACCCCCGACATACACACTCACACACATGTACATAAACATGCATTCAAAATATCATTAAGTGTCTCTCCAAGACAGTAACTCTTAATTCTCTAATAGAGTGGCCTGTATTAACATTCTTTGACACCAAATGAAAAGATAACATTTTAAAGTAAGTTTAATTGCCTTTTATGTGATGTGATTGAGTGGTCCCATGGATTTCTGGAACTCATCTCTTCTAGGATTCTCGGCACTTTCAATGTGAACAAGACAGACCGTCAAACTACATCGAACAGCACACAGCCAGGAAGGCTCGTCATTCTAACCAAGGAAGATTCAACCTGTCTCACAAGGAGCTGTGAGCAAATTAGGAAGGCTGTGTGTGGGTGGGTTTCAAAGAAGGAAGGTCCTGAAGAGGTTCTGTTTTATAAGTACCTTGTTCCCACTTTATCCTTTCAAGTAGTGAGTGGAATGTAACGCAACCACTTTCTGGATGTACAAAGAAGAACCTGCAATTCGTAGCTTGTTTCTTACTAATATTGTCTATTACCATGGTCAATTTTAATTCATAGTCCACCCCTACAATTTTGAATGTGTTTAAATAGTCTATTTTTCATAATGATTTTAATATACTACTGAATCTATTCAGATATTTTTTCGGTATATTCCTGAGTGGTATTGATACATACTTTTCGTGTTTTTGTTAGTTTTTCTTTCATTGGTTTTTGGTGGGGGCTCTGTACCCTCGTGACAGCAGCTTGTCTGCTGATGAGTTTGTGGAGAGTGTCTACTCTTTTCCGTGAGTGTTTCTTGATAATGCAGCCTCTGAAACATACATGGTACTTTATTATATCTTATTAATTTATGAGAAGTCAAAATGAACTCCTTGGCCTTCACATTGAGGATTTTTCCAATAGGAGAACATGTGTGTTTTAAAGAATGATACCATTCCATTGAATGCTTCAATTTTATCTTAATGCATTCTCACAATAATGTGACAGGTGACTTTTAATGCTGTTCTTCTGCTGTCATCATTATTCCTTATTTTCATATCTACATACTCTTAAAATATTTCCTCCTTTGTTATATAGTGGCCTTTCAAATGAGCAACTTTAAAAAAAATTGCATATCCCTCAGTAATTTGTTTCTGTTTAGTCTTTCATATTATTCTGTGAATAATATATTTTTTATTCATAAAACAATATTGCCAAGAAGGAGTGACACGATTTCAACATAATCAGTTAAAAGAAAATGAAAGAACACATCCCTTTGAAATAAGACATCACATTGTATAGTATAAAGAAAAATGTTAGTCAGGATAGAGACATCCAGGATTCCTCATATTGCCCTTCAATGAATAGAACCTCTTAAAACAGTGGAACTAAAATATTAAGCATCTCCATATATTTTGTGTACAATCAAACTTGCTGGCATGGAGACTAATCCACCCATAATAGTGCTATCGGACAATGTGGAAATTCTTTCTGTTTTGTGGAGGGGAGGCCCATCATTTGCCACCAGAGTGTCATGGGTTTGATTTCATTCAGTTAACACAATATGCTGCTATGTCACTTGAAAAACAGAAAGGTACAAGCTGATGTCACAAGAAACTCTAGAAATTGCTAGTGTAGAGTGGCTATGACCTGCTTAAAATGTCCTGATTGGGTCGGATAACCTATGTCCTCAAAGGAACAATCTTAGTCTTGGACACTGTATGATGATCTGGGCAGCATTGGATAAATCTACCCAATGCAATGTTATTTGCTCTCCTGACTGCTGCTTCCGTGTACACAGATCCTTGAGAACTTCATTCTCTATTCTGTTTATCCTACTGTTTATCAACTGATCAGGTTAGAAGAACTTTGCTTCTTCTGCTTTTGTGCTGTTTCAGATCTTATTGAATTGATAGTTAAGACTACCATTCCTCTGAACTCTGGTATTTGTGAACACCAGTCTAATTCCCACACCCCCACCCCAGTCATTTCTTTTATTCAAAGATATTTAAAACAATATTTTGTGGAACTTTGGCAAGCAGCATTTCTCCCTTGTAGTGACATAAATTGTTCTCTTTTCCAATATCTCATCAGATGACAAGCCCATGCAGTAATTATCTTGGTAGCCAAGATCACAAGAAACAAGAAAAGGCTAATATCAGAATTCCTTGTAATTTTTGCCTTCACCTGAATAAATCTCAATAAAACCCAAAAGCTTGTGCAGCCATTCATTGTTGCAGCTACTGGCTTCTCATCTGGAGCATAAAAGCTAGAGAGAGAGAGAGAGAGAGAGGGAGAGAGAAAGAGAGAGAGAGAGAGAGAGAACTCATGGAAACACTTTGTCCAAAGGACTGCTGGGCAACATGAGCACCTGCTCCACAGTCCTACGACCACCTGCCACCGGTCAGAGCTATGTCACCACTCATGACAGGTCACTGTGTGGTCTCTGTGTGTGGAGTCTCAAAGCTCTTCAAATTCATGCCACTTTGGCCATGCTGTCAGTGAACCTGTCCAATGGGGTAGAACTACCTCCATGGCCTCACAGGACTGTCAGGATGCAGAGCGGCTCACCCTGGCGATGGCCTCCTCCATCACATCATGTGATGATCCTTTCTGAGTCAGGATGAGCAAAGGAGAACCGGTGCATCAGGTGGTGGTGACAGAGCGGAGTGCTGAAAGCACCGTTGATGTCCAGGAGAGCCAACCGTCATCCTGGAAGAACCACAGCCTGAATGCTCCTCAGAGATGAGGGTTGCGAAGCTGAGTCTCACCCACATTGCCCAGACTGTGAGGAGTTTCCAGGCCCTGAAGAAGGACATCATTCCTGTTAGAATGGAGGGGCAGCGACACTGAGGAAGGCCCTCACGGACATGTACAGACACGTAGGCCGCAGCCGTGTCCTCTGGCTTAAGAACCAATGTGAGGTAGCACAGGACCGGGCTGGTTTCCTTACGTCATGCAGAGGGTTGCTATGCTTTGGCACTAACTTGGCACCTAGCAAGAAAAGGAACACACTTTCCATAAGCACAGTGACTCGTCTTTCTCTCATAGAGGTGCTGGTGGTTTTGAACCCCTGACCTTGTGGTTAGCAGTCCCACATGGAAACCCCACAACGCCAGGGCTCCCTTTGATTTCATTTGTAGTTACAACATTTTGAGTAACTCCTAGGAAGCCCTTTTGATTTTTCTTCTGCTTTTCCATTAATGACGGTTTTGTTCTCAAAGACATCATTCATGTTGTTTGAGAAATCAACTCGCCACAGTGTTGGGACTGAAGCACGAAGCATGTGACAAAATCACTGGTGACTAAGAAGCCAACAGTGGGTGGTCCTAGCTGGTTCAGAGAGACATTGTATTAAAAATCCTCACTCTTGCTGAGTGGAAGTGATGTGCTGATGATACACTGTGATTGAAAACATCACTTCAACCCAGTATGGATGACAGCTCTGACCAGAGCACATGAGGAGGTTCAATGAGTGAACTTGCACAGACCGGTGAAGTCAAACAACCTTGTGGGAGGAATGTGGGCACAAGCATGCTGGCCCTGTCAATCAATGTGTGTTGTGGTAAACAATGGCATGGGGATTTTTTTAAAGCCATACATTTCAGCTGAAACAAGGCCCACAGATTGGGTAGACACACAGTTGCTGTCAGCCCTCTGACAGTGTCACTTGGTGGGGTCTCCATCCCCTTCACAGGACCTGGGAGTGGGGTCGGCGGAGTCTTGTTTTGCCTTGTAGTTTTGCTGAACACACACACACTCTCTCTCTTTCTCTCTGTCACACACACATACACACACACACGCACACAAACACACACTGTCATCACAGTGAAAGTAAGCCTGCAGGAAGGACAATGTGGGCAAACAAGCCAGTAGGACACGTGAAATGGAGGGTGGTTTGTCACACTCAGGGCACTGGGCCTTGGTACCAAAATAATGCCGCTGGCAAATTGATCACAGGAAACACAACAGTAAAAGAGGGATTTTATCCTATAATCATTCAAAAGCAAGAGGAAAGGAGAGCCACATTCTGTCTGGGACTCCTCCCTGGGGTGACTCTGCATCCCTCAGAGAGGCACAGGTTTCTCCTTGGCTGCCTGAGTATTGGGTGAACAGCCTCAGGCTCCCCTTCTAGCCATTGCAGGTGTTCTCACAGTTGCTTAGCCTACTGCCCCCTTTTTGGAGTCATAAAGTATTCAGCACCCCCGGGCCCTTAAGGACATTTCTATTAATGCCCACTCTCTAGGACAGCAGTTCTCAAACTTCCTCAGGCCTTGACCCTCCTAAAGTGGTGACCCTAACCATAATATTATATTATTGCTACTTCATCATTGTCATTTGTTATTACTGTTATGAATCATCAGGTAAATATCTGATATGCAGGATGTCCTGTAATTGTTACAAATCGAATATAATTAGACATAATTAAAGCATTGTTATTAAACACAAAATATGTCAGTATATATTATGAAATATTTATGTTTTTTCCGATCATCCTAGGTGACCCCTGTGTAAGGATCATTCCACCCCTAACGGGGTAGTGACCCACAGGATGAGAAACACTGTTTTAGATAAAGTGTTGATACCTACTTTAGCAGCTCACTCCCACCCTCAAATGTTCCCGTGCCAGCCCACACCAAGGCTGGACTCACCCACTTTGGCAACCCTAAGGAGCCTTTGGTGTGGGAAGCCCACAAGGAGGGTTCTGCTGTGTGCTCTGGGGTCACCGTGAGTTAGAGTTGAGTTTGGTGTGGGGGTGGTCTAGAACCCCCTGCACGCTGGGTAGCAGCCTAGTCGATCACCTGTGCCACGCTCTGGTCGATAAGTTGAATGAGAGCCTGTACAGGCACAGGTCATGTTTGATCTGTTGTACATAAGTTTGTTCTGAGTCAGAACTGACTCAGTAGCACATAGCAAAACCTTTAATTAAGCTATAATATGATACAATGGCCTGTTACACACAAAGAAATCTAGTGTATTATTTGTTCATGCTGCCTCTGTACCCTTCTCCAAACAACCAATGATACCCCTTAGGGAAAGAAAAATATCAACACACTGTGGGAGAATCCCTAATCTTGGTAAGAAATATTGGCCTAAGTGGTTAATAAAAAGCGGAAAAGTAAAACTGAGGGAATTTGTGAAGTATTTAGTGTCTTACAACTTGACCACAGAAATATGCATATAGATATGTATACATGCATATTTATATAGAGATGTATATTTTACACAGGTAAATTAAATTAAAATTGCCAAAAAGTGTAGTGAAATGTTTAGACAAATTTAATCTGAATAAAGGGGTGGACCTGCGGCAGAAACACAAGTACGTGTCACCCTCTCTGTTCCATTTGTGTAAATCCCTACTAGGGCTTTATATGTTTCATTCGCTGGGTTGCTGGATTGGGGACGTAATCACCAGGATGGTCTGCTAAGCAAATCAAAGTGGGGCATTTGCCCCTGGAAAGGTATCAGAGAGGCCAGTGTGCCCACAATGTGCCTTTCAAACCCGATGCAGTTGTGGTACTGCCTTACACCCGTTGGTCTCCTTCAGTTGTAAACTGTGGGTGTGTTTCTGTTCTCTTTTATGTAGGAGGACCATTGGCTGCAGAAACGCCCTCCTTAGCTCTTGCACATAAACTCACCAGTGAGGCACGATCATCTGCTGTCTCTTTACCTACATCTCCGTCCCATAGACAGGGTCAAAGAGCATGGCTGGACAGAAAGGGCTTGTTGGATTGCGTGCAACCACATTCTGTGTACCTAGAGACACCCACATTTGAGACAACCGACATTCAGCAGGATCCTGTAGACCTCCAAGGTTGCCTGGTTTATGGAAGAACCAGAAAGATACATTTGCTGCCCAGCAGAAAGTGAATGAAGCAACACCCTAGATTATTGAGCACACCTAAGAATCCTACAGCACACCCAGAGATCGCACCTAGTCAAGGGGGAAAAAAAAGGAGTATGACACCTTGTGCGTTGACCTGACCTTATTGTTGTAGACTCAGAAACGCATATACCTGGTCTTCTAGCACCTGAGCCCATCCCCAAATACCCTTTACACTCAGCCTTTGTTAGCCTGAAGCATCCTAAATGATGGGAAGAGGACCTCCAGGTTGGACTGGGTGGCTTCCCAGTTGTCCAGGGAGCTTCAGGGAACGGAGGAGAGACTTCTCTTGGACACCGGACAGAGAAGGAGGCTTTGTGTTGCTTCAAATCTGAAAGGTACAAATGTGGGCATCTTTAAGGGCAAGTGGAATCTAGGCCAGTGATAAGTTGGTGTATACCGGAGGTGCCCCAAAGTACCTTGTCCTGAGAAATGAACACAGGAGGGGGCACAGCACGTGCTTCCTTGGAAAGTGTAGACTGCAAGGGGCAGTGGCAAATGAGCTAGGCGCTCGCCTCTTTCCTCCACAGGGGCAAAGATTCTGCTGTGGCCCTGGAGACAGTGCCCTCTGCATCCCACGGCCCAGTGTTGCAGTGACTGTGGTGGATATGCATGCGGAAGGGCAGGGGAGAAGGGTTAGCCTTAGGAATCCAGCCCTGGCCTGACGCCATCCGGATTAGTGCCTTTGGCCCTGATTCTTATGGAACTAGGATAGATTCTCACTCAAGATTCCATAATGAGGCTGCAAATCACTGCGCAGGCGCACTTTGCACTGCAACCAGGCGCTTCTGGAAGGAGGGAGGAGACCAGGGTTCTTCCCTGTAACTGCCAGTGAGGCCTCGGTTGTGAGTTCCACCACAGCTTTGGCATCTGCGCAGACAACCTTCCCATGGCGAGGGAAGCAGGATCTGGGGAAGGCCTTTTGGCCGCCTTAGGTTGTGAGGAAGCAGGCGTGGCAGTTGGCTCTTTGGAAAAGGCAAGTCCAGGGAAACCTTGGGTGCAGTTCCTTGTGAGCTTTGGCACTTCCGCATTGGCAGAGCACACATCAGCTGAGGAGAAGGTCACCGCCACCCACCTTCTGCTTCAGGAGAGTGAGGCAGGGGAGGAACATAGAAGGCAGGTGGAAAAACAGGAGGAGGCCATAGTGTTAAAGAAGGGTGTGAGTATTGTGGAGGTAGACCTTGAGACACAGGGCTTCTTGCAGAAGCAGGAGGGGGTGGGGCATCAGGAGAAATGCGACAGGCCCCATCCTCACCTACTCTGCAGTCAGCCCCTGCCCCCGCCTCCCCCATCGCACCTGCTCCCCAACTCGCCTCTGCCACCTCGCCTGCACCTCGGCTGCCACTATCCTCAGAGAGGCCGCCATTGCCGGGTACCAGCCGCCTCCAGGGCTCCCTGGATACGCTGGAGACCATTCAGTTTGAGTTGAATGACCTTAATGCCCGAAGTGTCAGGGCATCCTTCCGTATGAGGCGGAGCCTGGTACGGAACTGCAAAACTTACCTGGAACGTCGGAGTGCCCTCCTCCAAGCAATCCCAGGCTTCTGGGCAAAAGCTGTATCCTTTACAGATTGGCACCAGAGGACCTCTTAGGGGATGTGGGTGTGGGGATTGAACCTCGGGATATGTAGGAGGGTAGCATCCTAAAAGGACACGACAGAGGTGCCCACGATAAAATTCATTTCTACCTTATATTTTCCTTCATCCTGGGACTACTGCTGTACCTCTTATCACAAAGTACCTTTTGATTGGGTATGTCCAAATTTTCCAGGGACTAGATGCAGTGCCCACAGGTTGTCTAAGAATGGCCACACATCTATTGCTATCAGTCTAACTACAAGGGGGACAGTAGTTATCCTCACATGTGCATCCTCTTCCTACTTGTCTTTTGTCAGTTTTGTGGCTACTCCAAACCAAACTCACCGTGCAGGTACTGTTCTCTCCATCCCCAGACCTTCAAGATATTACCTGAGGGATGAGTTTGGATAGCAGGCGAGATGCTGTAGGAGTTTCAAAGAGAGAATCCTTTTATGAACTGTCTGTGACTTAACTAGATCAGCCGACTCAATGTCCCACCCCAATACCACCCTCCTTACATCACACACCAGACACCCAGACACATGGAGGTATTTGAAATCCCTCTCCTGCCAAGAGCACACACAGACATCCTTCCTCAGCCTACATATAGCTGTGGATGAGAACATAGCCCACAGAACCATTGCACTCTAGAGGGCATATGATGAATGAAAGTTAGTTTGGGGGCAAATATGTCTGATACTGTCAAGAGGTCTGGCAGACTGCATGCTTGAAACACTTGCTGCTGACCTCTTGCTCCTGTCTAGTTCTTTTACTGGCTTGTCCCTCAAGGCTCCTTGACTAAAATCAGATTATGAATCACCCTCAGCTATCGACCATCATCAGTGAGAAAGACAAAGACATGCTCAGCTACCTGGTCAATGTGGAGGTGAGTCGGGGAAGGGCATGGGGAAGGACTCCTCCTTGGTGGCCCACAAGGCCACATCTTTCTAAATCGATTTTCATGCTCCCTCTCCATCACCTGGCAGTTTGAGGAGCTCATTAGTGTGCACAAATGCTGCAAGATCATGTTCTCATTTGGGAGAAACCCCTATTTCCGGAACACAGAGATCACTAAGAAGTATGACCTTAACAGCACTGGTGAGAGGTGGCACCCTGATAGATGGACAGTATGAAGGGTTGACCACTGAGAAACATCCTCCACCACTTTAACCATCTTGCCTTCCCGCTGTACAGGCTATAGTGCCACTCACTCCACCCCAGTCTTGTGGTTCAGGGACTATGAACCTGTGCCCCAATGCAACAGAAACCAACACCAGGAATGACTTCTTTTCTTGGATCTCAGAGCACAACTGCCCAGGATCAAACAGGATTACACAAGTAACCGTACTGAACGGTTGGTGCGGTTTCTCCACTGTTGTTTGCAAGGAGTCTTAGTTCATACCTAACCAGTCTTTTCCTACACCAGGTGATCAGTGAGGACCTGTGGCTCAATCCCATGCAGTCAAGCCTGAAGGAAGATAGGAGGGAGAAAGTTTATAGAGAAGATCTCGGTAAGGTTTGATAGCATTTGTGACCGGGAGGAAAACTGTAGCGTCCTCAGAGTGGCTCAGTGGAATACAAGCCAAACTGACTTACTGGCTTTGGAGTCTGGGTGGCCATGTCAAGTACTCTGGAGCAGGTTTGATCCCCATGCCTCTGGAGAAACAGACTCTGGGGACTCTCAGTTTGTGGTATCTTATAGGCAGGGGTTCCTTGGTATGCAGGAACATTTTCACATGCAGAGAAAATCTCCTTTCCTTCCTTCCTGTATGTACTCGTCTCTCACTTAGGATGGAAACATACTCCAGTGTCACATCATGTTTCCCTGTCAATCAGGTGGTCAGAGAAAATAGTTTCAAATCAACATGTGCCAAGGGCTTGGTCAGAAGAGTACCTGTCTGCATATTCCATTCCGTTCATAACTGAGTATGACAGACTGACAGAAGCAAAGGTGCCATTGCAACACCTTTAACTAGCAACCCATGCTTACCCTCCTCTACTTCTTCATGTAGTTTTCACCTCGCTGACTGCTATTCTGATCATGGGAATTTTTGTAGGCAGCATATTTGGCTATCAACAACCAGCACTCATTGTTACACAGATTGTTAAAAGACAGTACTAAAGCCTAGAGAATCAAAATTAATAAGAGCTCACATGTCATGGAAATTGATAGCTAACAAACCCCCCACGTACACACTCACACACATGTACATAAACATGCATTCAAAATATCATTAAGTGTCTCTCCAAGACAGTAATTCTTAATTCTCTAACAGAGTGGCAGATATTCACAGTCTTTGACACCAAACGAAAAGATAACAATTCAAAGTAAGTTTAATTGCTTTTTATGTGATGTGGTCCCATGGGTTTCTGGAACCTATCTGGAACCCATCTCTTCTAGGATTCTCGGCACTTTTGATGTGAACAAGACAGACCGTCAAACTACATCGAACAGCACACAGCCAGGAAGGCTCTTCATTCTTACCAAGGAAGATTCAACCTGACTCACAAGGACCTGTGAGCAAAGGAGGAAGGTTGTGTGTGGATGGGTTTCTAAGACGGAAGGTTCTGAAGAGGTTCTGTTTTATAAGTACCTTGTTCCCACTTTATCCTTTCAAGTAGTGAGTGGAATGTAACGCAACCACTTTCTGGATGTACAAAGAAGAACCTGCAATTCGTAGCTTGTTTCTTACTAATATTGTCTATTACCATGGTCAATTTTAATTCATAGGCCACCCCTACAATTTTGAATGTGTTTAAATAGTCTATTTTTCATAATTATTTTAATATACTACTGAATCTATTCAGATATTTTTTCGGTATATTCCTGAGGGGTATTGATACATACTTTTCGTGTTTTTGTTAGTTTTTCTTTCATTGGGTTTTGGTGGGGGCTGTGTACCCTCGTGACAGCAGCTTGTCTGCTGATTAGTTTGTGGAGAGTGTCAACTCTTTTCCGTGAGTGTTTGTTGATTATGCATCCTCTGAAACATACATGGTACTTTATTATATCTTATTAATTTATGAGAAGTCAAAATGAACTCCTTGGCCTTCACATTGAGGATTTTTCCAATAGGAGAACATGTGTGTTATAAAGAATGATACCATTCCATTGAATGCTTCAATTTTATCTTAATGCATTCTCACAATAATGTGACAGGTGACTTTTAATGCTGTTCTTCTGCTGTCATCATTATTCCTTATTTTCATATCTACATACTCTTAAAATATTTCCTCCTTTGTTATATAGTGGCCTTTCAAATGAGCAACTTTAAAAAAAATTGCATATCCCTCAGTAATTTGTTTCTGTTTAGTCTTTCATATTATTCTGTGAATAATATATTTTTTATTCATAAAACAATATTGTCAAGAAGGAGTGACACGATTTCAACATAATTGTTAAAAGAAAATGAAAGAACACATCCCTTTGAAATAAGACATCACATTGTATAGTATAAAGAAAAATGTTAGTCAGGATAGAGACATCCAGGATTCCTCATATTGCCCTTCAATGAATAGAATCTCTTAAAACAGTGGAACTAAAATATTGAGCATCTCCATATATTTTGTGTACAATCAAACTTGCTGGCATGGAGACTAATCCACCCATAATAGTGCTATCGGACAATGTGGAAATTCTTTCTGTTTTGTGGAGGGGAGGCCCATCATTTGCCACCAGAGTGTCATGGGTTTGATTTCATTCAGTTAACACAATATGCTGCTATGTCACTTGAAAAACAGAAAGGTACAAGCTGATGTCACAAGAAACTCTAGAAATTGCTAGTGTAGAGTGGCTATGACCTGCTTAAAATGTCCTGATTGGGTCGGATAACCTATGTCCTCAAAGGAACAATCTTAGTCTTGGACACTGTATGATGATCTGGGCAGCATTGGATAAATCTACCCAATGCAATGTTATTTGCTCTCCTGACTGCTGCTTCCGTGTACACAGATCCTTGAGAACTTCATTCTCTATTCTGTTTATCCTACTGTTTATCAACTAATCAGGTTAGAAGAACTTTGCTTCTTCTGCTTTTGTGCTGTTTCAGATCTTATTGAATTGATAGTTAAGACTACCATTCCTCTGAACTCTGGTATTTGTGAACACCAGTCTAATTCCCACACCCCCACCCCAGTCATTTCTTTTATTCAAAGATATTTAAAACAATATTTTGTGGAACTTTGGCAAGCAGCATTTCTCCCTTGTAGTGACATAAATTGTTCTCTTTTCCAATATCTCATCAGATGACAAGCCCGTGCAGTAATTATCTTGGTAGCCAAGATCACAAGAAACAAGAAAAGGCTAATATCAGAATTCCTTGTAATTTTTGCCTTCACCTGAATAAATCTCAATAAAACCCAAAAGCTTGTGCAGCCATTCATTGTTGCAGCTACTGGCTTCTCATCTGGAGCATAAAAGCTAGAGAGAGAGAGAGAGAGAGGGAGAGAGAAAGAGAGAGAGAGAGAGAGAGAACTCATGGAAACACTTTGTCCAAAGGACTGCTGGGCAACATGAGCACCTGCTCCACAGTCCTACGACCACCTGCCACCGGTCAGAGCTATGTCACCACTCATGACAGGTCACTGTGTGGTCTCTGTGTGTGGAGTCTCAAAGCTCTTCAAATTCATGCCACTTTGGCCATGCTGTCAGTGAACCTGTCCAATGGGGTAGAACTACCTCCATGGCCTCACAGGACTGTCAGGATGCAGAGCGGCTCACCCTGGCGATGGCCTCCTCCATCACATCATGTGATGATACTTTCTGAGTCAGGATGAGCAAAGGAGAACCGGTGCATCAGGTGGTGGTGACAGAGCGGAGTGCTGAAAGCACCGTTGATGTCCAGGAGAGCCAACCGTCATCCTGGAAGAACCACAGCCTGAATGCTCCTCAGAGATGAGGGTTGCGAAGCTGAGTCTCACCCACATTGCCCAGACTGTGAGGAGTTTCCAGGCCCTGAAGAAGGACATCATTCCTGTTAGAATGGAGGGGCAGCGACACTGAGGAAGGCCCTCACGGACATGTACAGACACGTAGGCCGCAGCCGTGTCCTCTGGCTTAAGAACCAATGTGAGGTAGCACAGGACCAGGCTGGTTTCCTTACGTCATGCAGAGGGTTGCTATGCTTTGGAACCAACTTGGCACCTAGCAAGAAAAGGAACACACTTTCCATAAGCACAGAGACTCGTCTTTCTCTCATAGACGTGCTGGTGGTTTTGAACCCCTGACCTTGTGGTTAGCAGTCCCACATGGAAACCCCACAATGCCAGGGCTCCCTTTGATTTCATTTGTAGTTACAACATTTTGAGTAACTCCTAGGAAGCCCTTTTGATTTTTCTTCTGCTTTTCCATTAATGACGGTTTTGTTCTCAAAGACATCATTCATGTTGTTTGAGAAATCAACTCGCCACAGTGTTGGGACTGAAGCACGAAGCATGTGACAAAATCACTGGTGACTAAGAAGCCAACAGTGGGTGGTCCTAGCTGGTTCAGAGAGACATTGTATTAAAAATCCTCACTCTTGCTGAGTGGAAGTGATGTGCTGATGATACACTGTGATTGAAAACATCACTCCAACCCAGTTAGGATGACAGCTCTGACCAGAGCACATGAGGAGGTTCAATGAGTGAACTTGCACAGACCGGTGAAGTCACACAACCTTGTGGGAGGAATGTGGGCACAAGCATGCTGGCCCTGTGAATCAATGTGTGTTGTGGTAAACAATGGCATGGGGATTTTTATAAAGCCATACATTTCAGCTGAAACACGGCCCACAGATTGGGTAGACACACAGTTGCTGTCAGCCCTCTGACAGTGTCACTTGGTGGGGTCTCCATCCCCTTCACAGGACCTGGGAGTGGTTTGGGCGGAGTCTTGTTTTGCCTTGTAGTTTTGCTGAACACACACACACTCTCTCTCTCTCTCTCTGTCACACACACATACACACACACACACGCACACAAACACACACTGTCATCACAGTGAAAGTAATACTGCAAGCAGGACAATGTGGGCAAACAAGCCAGTAGGACACGTGAAATGGAGGGTGGTTTGTCACACTCAGGGCACTGGGCCTTGATACCAAAATAATGCCGCTGGCGAATTGATCACAGGAAACCCAACAGTATAAGAGGGATTTTATCCTATAATCATTCAAAAGCAAGAGGAAAGGAGAGCCACATTCTGTCTGGGACTCCTCCCTGGGGTGACTCTGCATCCCTCAGAGAGGCACAGGTTTCTCCTTGGCTGCCTGAGGATTGGGTGAACAGCCTGAGGCTCCCCTTCTAGCCATTGCAGGTGTTCTCACAGTTGCTTAGCCTACTGCCCCCTTTTTGGAGTCATAAAGTATTCAGCACCCCCGGGCCCTTAAGGATATTTCTATTAATGCCCACTCTCTAGGACAGCAGTTCTCAAACTTCCTCAGGCCTTGACCCTCCTAAAGTGGTGACCCTAACCATAATATTATATTATTGCTACTTCATCATTGTCATTTGTTATTACTGTTATGAATCATCATGTAAATATCTGATATGCAGGATGTCCTGTAATTGTTACAAATCGAATATAATTAGACATAATTAAAGCATTGTTATTAAACACAAAATATGTCAGTATATATTACGAAATATTTATGTTTTTTCCGATCATCCTAGGTGACCCTGTGTAAGGATCATTCCACCCCTAAAGGGGTAGTGACCCACAGGATGAGAAACACTGTTTTAGATAAAGTGTTGATACCTGCTTTAGCAGCTCACTCCCACCCTCAAATGTTCCCGTGCCAGCCCACACCAAGGCTGGATTCACCCACTTTGGCAACCCTAAGGAGCCTTTGGTGTGGGAAGCCCACAGGGAGGGTTCTGCTGTGTGTTCTGGGGTCACCGTGAGTAAGAGTTGAGTTTGGTGTGGGGGTGGTCTAGAACCCCCTGCACGCTGGGTAGCAGCCTAGTCGATCACCTGTGCCATGCTCTGGTCGATAAGTTGAATGAGAGCCTGTACATGCACAGGTCATGTTTGATCTGTTGTACATAAGTTTGTTCTGAGTCAGAACTGGCTCAGTAGCACATAGCAAAACCTTTAATTAAGCTATAATATGATACAATGGCCTGTTACACACAAAGAAATCTAGTGTATTATTTGTTCATGCTGCCTCTGTACCCTTCTCCAAACAACCAATAATACCCCTTAGGGAAAGAAAAATATCAACACACTGTGGCAGAATCCCTAATCCTTGGTAAGAAATATTGGCCTAAGTGGTTAATAAAAAGCGGAAAAGTAAAACTGAGGGAATTTGTGAAGTATTTAGTGTCTTACAACTTGACCACAGAAATATGCATATAGATATGTATACATGCATATTTATATAGAGATGTATATTTTACACAGGTAAATTAAATTAAAATTGCCAAAAAGTGTAGTGAAATGTTTAGACAAATTTAATCTGAATAAAGGGGTGGAACTGCGGCAGAAACACAAGTACGTGTCACCCTCTCTGTTCCATATGTGTAAATCCCTACTAGGGCTTTATATGTTTCATTCGCGGGGTTGCTGGATTGGGGACGTAATCACCAGGATGTTCTGCTAAGCAAATCAAAGTGGGGCATTTGCCCCTGGAAAGGTGTCAGAGAGGCCAGTGTGCCCACAATGTGCCTTTCAAACCCGACGCAGTTGTGGTACTGCCTTACACCCGTTGGTCTCCTTCAGTTGTAAACTGTGGGTGTGTTTCTTTTCTCTTTTATGTAGGAGGACCATTGGCTGGAGAAACGCCCTCCTTAGCTCTTGCACATAAACTCACCAGTGAGGCACGATCATCTGCTGTCTCTTTACCTACATCTCCGCCCCATAGACAGGGTCAAAGAGCATGGCTGGACAGAAAAGGCTTGTTGGATTCCGTGCAACCATATGCTGTGTACCTAGAGACACCCACATTTGAGACAACCGACATTCAGCAGGATCCTGTAGACCTCCAAGTTTGCCTGTCTTATGGAAGAACCAGAAAGATACATTTGCTGCCCAGCAGAAAGTGAATGAAGCAACACCCTAGATTATTTAGCACACCTAAGAATCCCAAGCACACCCAGAGATGGCACCCAGTCAAGGGGGAAAAAGGAGTATGACACCCTGCGCGTTGACCTGACCTTAGAACCCGTGGCTAATTGTTGTAGACTCAGAAACGCATATACCTGGTCTTCTAGGGCCTGAGCCCATCCCCAAATACCCTTTACACTCAGGCTTTGTTAGCCTGAAGCAGCTGAAATGATGGGAAGAGGACCTCCAGGTTGGCCTGGGTGGCTTCCCAGTTGTCCAGGGAGCTTCAGGGAAGGGATGGAGAGACTTCTCTTGGACACCGGACAGAAAAGGAGGCTTTGTGTTGCTTCAAATCTGAAAGGTACAAATGTGGGCATCTTTCAGGGCAAGTGGAATCTAGGCCAGTGATAAGTTGGTGTACACCGGAGGGGCCCCAAAGTACCTTGTCCTGAGAAATGAACACAGGAGGGGGCACAGCACGTGCTTCCATGAAAAGTGTGGACTGCAAGGGGCAGTGCCAAATGAGCTAGGCACTCGCCTCTTTCCTCCACAGGGGCAAAGATTCTGCTACGGCCCTGGAGACAGCGCCCTCTGCACCCCACGGCCCAGTGTTGCAGTGACTGTGGTGGATATGCATGCCGAAGGGCAGGGGAGAAGCATTAGCCTTAGGAACCCAGCCCTGGCCTGACACCTCCGGATTAGTGCCTTTCGCCGTGATTCTTGTGGAACTAGGATAGTTTCTCACTCAAGATTCCATAATGAGGCTGCAAATCTCTGCGCAGGCGCACTTTGCTCTGCAACCAGGCGCTTCTGGAAGGAGGGAGGAGACCAGGGTTCTTCCCTGCAACTGCCAGAGAGTCCTCGGTTGTGAGTTCCACCGCTTTGGCTTCTGCGCAGACAACCTTCCCATGGCGAGGGAAGCAGGATCTGGAGAAGGCCTTTGGGCCGCCATAGGTTGTGAGGAAGCAGGCGTGGCAGTTGGCTCTTTGGAAAAGGCAAGTCCTGGGAACCCTGGGGAGCAGTTCCCTGTGAGCTGTGGCACTTCCGCATTGGCAGAGCACGCAGCAGCTGAGGAGAAGGTCACCGCCACCCACCTTCTGCTTCAGGAGAGTGAGGCAGGGGAGGAACATAGCAGGCAGGTGGAAAAACAGGAGGAGGCCGTAGTGTTAAAGAAGGGTGTGAGTATTGTGGAGGTAGACCTTGAGACACAGGGCTTGTTGCAGAAGCAGGAGGGGGTGGGGCATCAGGAGAAATGCGAGCAGGCCCCAACCTCACCTACTCTGCAGTCAGCCCCCATCCCTGCCTCCCCCATCGCACCCGCTCCCCAACTCGCCTCTGCCACCTCGCCTGCACCTCGGCTGCCACTATCATCAGAGAGGCCGTCATTGCCGTGTACCAGCCGCCTCCAGGGCTCCCTGGATGCGCTGGAGACCATTCAGTTTGAGTTGAATGACCTTAATGCCCGAAGTGGCAGGGCATACTTCCGTATGAGGCGGAGCCTGGTACGGAACTGCAAGACTTACCTAGAACGTCGGAGTGCCCTCCTCCAAGCAATCCCAGGCTTCTGGGCAAAAGCTGTATCCTTTACAGATTGGCACCAGAGGACCTCTTAGGGGATGTGGGTGTGTGGATTGAACCTCGGGACATGTAGGAGGGTAGCATCCTAAAAGCACACCACAGAGGTGCCCACGGTAAAATTCAATTCTACCTTATAGTTCCCTTCATCCTGGGGCTGCTGCTGTACCTCTTGCCCCATTGTACCTTTTGATTGGGTATGTCCAACATTTCCAGGGACCAGATGCAGTGCCCACAGGTTGTCTAAGAATGGCCACACATCTATTGCTATCAGTCTAACTACAAGGGGGACAGTTGTTATCCTCACATGTGCATCCTCTTCCTACTTGTCTTTTGTCAGTTTTGTGGCTACTCCAAACCAAAGTCACCGTGCAGATACTGTTCTCTCCATCCCCAGACCTTCAAGATATTACCTGAGGGATGAGTTTGGATAACAGGCGAGATGCTGTAGGAGTTTCAAAGAGAGAATTCTTTTATGAACTGTCTGTGACTTAACTAGATCAGCTGACTCAATGTCCCACCCCATTACCACCCTCCTTACATCACACACCAGACACCCAGACACATGGATGTATATGAAATCCCTCTCTGCCAAGAGCCCACACAGACATCCTTCCTCAGCCTACACAGAGCTGTGGATGAGAAAATAGCCCACAGAACCACTGCACACTAGAGGGCATATGATCCATGAACGTTAGGTTGGGGGAAATGTGTCTGGTATTGGTAAGAGGTCTAGCAGACTGCATACTTGAAACACTTGCTGCTGACCTCTTGCTCCTGTCTAGTTCTTTTACTGGCTTGTCCCTCAAGGCTCCTTGACTAAAATCAGATTATGAATCACCCTCAGCTATCGACCATCATCAGTGAGAAAGACAAAGACATGCTCAGCTACCTGGTCAATGTGGAGGTGAGTCGGGGAAGGGCATGGGGAAGGACTCCTCCTTGGTGGCCCACAAGGCCACTTCTTTCTAAATCGATTTTCATGCTCCCTCTCCATCACCTGGCAGGTTGAGGAGCTCATTAGTGTGCACAAATGCTGCAAGATCATGTTCTCATTTGGGAGAAACCCCTATTTCCGGAACAGAGAGATCACAAAGAAGTATGACATTAACAGCACTGGTGAGAGGTGGCACCCTGATAGATGGATAGTATGAAGTGTTGACCACTGAGAAACATCCTCCTACACTTTAACCGTCCTTGCCTTCCCGCTGTACAGGCTATAGTGCCACTCACTCCACCCCAGTCTTATGGTTCAGGGACTATGAACCTGTGCCCCACTGCAACAGAAACCACGACACCAGGATTGACTTCTTTTCTTGGATCTCAGAGCACAACTGCCCAGGATCAAACAGGATTGCACAGGTAACCATACTGAACGGTTGATGCGGTTTCTCCACTGTTGTGTGCAAGGAGTCTTAGTTCATACCTAACCAGTCTTTTCCTACACCAGGTGATCAGTGAGGACCTGTGGCTCAATCCCATGCAGTCAAGCCTGAAGGAAGATAGGAGGGAGAAAGTTTATAGAGAAGATCTCGGTAAGGTTTGATAGCATTTGTGACCGGGAGGAAAACTGTAGTGTCCTCAGAGTGGCTCAGTGGATACCAGCCTAACTGACTTACTGGCTTTGGAGCCTGGGTTGCCATGTCAAGTACTCTGGAGCAGGTTTGATCCCCAGGCCTCTGGAGAAACAGACTCTGGTGACTCTCAGTTTGTGGTATCTTATAGGCGGGGGTTCCTTGGTACGCAGGAACATTTTCACATGCAGAGAAAATCTCCTTTCCTTCTTTCCTGTATGTACTCTTCTCTCACTTAGGATGGAAACATAATCCAGTGTCACATCATGTTTCCCTGTCAATCAGGTGGTCAGAGAAAATAGTTTCAAATCAACATGTGCCAAGGGCTTGGTCAGAAGAGTACCTGTCTGCATATTACATCCCTTTCATAACTGAGTATGACGGACTAGCAGAAGCAAAGGTGCCAATGCAACACCTTTAACTAGCAACCCATGCTTACCCTCCTCTACTTCTTCATGTAGTTTTCACCTCCCTCACTGCTATTCTGATCATGGGAATTTTTCTTGGCAGCATATTGGCTATCAACAACCAGCACTCATTGTTAACACAGATTGTTAAAAGACAGTACTAAAGCCTAGAGAATCAAAATTAATAAGAGCTCACATGTCATGGAAATTGATAGCTAACAAACCCCCCACATACACACTCACACACATGTACATAAACATGCATTCAAAATATCATTAAGTGTCTCTCCAAGACAGTAACTCTTAATTCTCTAACAGAGTGGCCTGTATTAACATTCTTTGATACCAAATAAAAAGATAACATTTTAAAGTAAGTTTAATTGCCTTTTATGTGATGTGATTGAGTGGTCCCATGGATTTCTGGAACTTATCTCTTCTAGGATTCTCGGCACTTTCGATGTGAACAAGACAGACCGTCAAACTATGTCGAACAGCACACAGCCAGGAAGGCTCGTCATTCTTACCAAGGAAGATTCAACCTGTCTCACAAGGAGCTGTGAGCAAATTAGGAAGGCTGTGTGTGGGTGGGTTTCAAAGAAGGAAGGTTCTGAAGAGGTTCTGTTTTATAAGTACCTTGTTCCCACTTTATCCTTTCAAGTAGTGAGTGGAATGTAACGCAACCACTTTCTGGATGTACAAAGAAGAACCTGCAATTCGTAGCTTGTTTCTTACTAATATTGTCTATTACCATGGTCAATTTTAATTCATAGTCCACCCCTACAATTTTGAATGTGTTTAAATAGTCTATTTTTCATAATTATTTTAATATACTACTGAATCTATTCAGATATTTTTTCGGTATATTCCTGAGGGGTATTGATACATACTTTTCGTGTTTTTGTTAGTTTTTCTTTCATTGGTTTTTGGTGGGGGCTGTGTACCCTCGTGACAGCAGCTTGTCTGCTGATGAGTTTGTGGAGAGTGTCAACTCTTTTCCGTGAGTGTTTGTTGATTATGCAGCCTCTGAAACATACATGGTACTTTATTATATCTTATTAATTTATGAGAAGTCAAAATGAACTCCTTGGCCTTCACATTGGGACACTATGGGACAGGAAGGAAAAGTCACTCAGAGCACAGTTTTTGTGTGAGTACAGTGTTTCTCTTCTGTTCACTACACTCCTATCCTTCTGGAATAAAGTTGTGTCTTCCTCCTAAGGACTGCGAGTTGCATTAGTTCACCTATTAGGGGCCCTGCAGAGTCAAGGATGGAAAGAATGTAGTTTTCATCTATAAGCTGGGGATTCCCCAGATGATGGCGCTTGTGGGGTTCACTTGAGTCTGACTGTATTGCACCTGATTGCCCAGCAGGTGATGCAATCTCCTGCTTGGTGTTACAAGCAGTGCATTCTGCTGCAATGGCGTATCCTCCAAGGAGTGCCTCCAAGGAGTGCTGGGTGCAGGTAGCACCCAGTCATGGGAGCAATCCTTCTGGGGCTGAGGCTATGTCTGGGGAAGGGGTTTAGATTGCTCTTCTGAACCTCCCTCCCAATCCATTTCTTCCAAAAGCCCCTGTGACTTCATGATGTGCTCAGCTTGCACCACAAATTCTTCTTCCAGCCTCTAGTGACCTGTAGGAACAGGAGGTCAAAGGTGGCCTCCCAGGGCATCTGTTTCTACAGCTTCACCTCAGTGGGTGCTCATTCTGCCAATGCCGACATGCTACTATTTACAAGGGGGCATCTCCCACAAGTGTCCTGGACTCCTTCATTCTAAAGGGCCAATTGGAAAGCCCCTGTGCTTACATCCTTCCACTAACAAAGAGCCCAACCCAGATGCTGCCTCACTCACCTTGGTGATGTGGTGAGGTGAACGTGCCAGAGGTTCAGGACTGGCCCTCATGGATGCCCTGAGAGTGCGAAAGCAGGCGCTGCAGCCCATGAAGGCCCAAGTAGGCATTCTGGGCAGTTCCAGGATGAAAGTGCAAAGCGTGCCTGGGACAGAACCTTAGGGCCTTCTCAAGGCCTGGCCTGGAGCTTTCTAGGGGGCTGGGTGAGGGACCTTTGCCACTCCCATTCCTGGGCCCCGGCACCAAATGGGAGTCACCAGGTAAGGGCACCTCAAGACATTCCCTTTCACCCTGCTCTACCATCCCATAAATCCTGCACAATTTCAGTGTGTTGACTCTGCAATACTGGACAGCCTGTGGTGGTCCCCACATCACTGGGCACTGCAGAATCTTTGCCCCTGTGGAGGGAAGATGCCAGAACCTTGCTCATTGGTGCAGCCCCTGGCAACATCCCCACCTTCCTTGAAGGTGAGAGCTGGAGCTTCAACCAGGATCACATGCCGAATTCTACATGCCCTGATTTTTGCCTACTCCTTAAGGATTCTCACCAGGTGAAACCTGAAGCCTCCTTTCTTCACTGGCATCCAAGAGAAATGCTTACAAGCTTCTCAGCTGCAAGGTTCCACCTCTCATTCCTTGAGGTTCCTTGGGTACCTACATGCCCCGCAGCCCACCCTGAAGCCATCTTCTCATCAGTCAGCTCCTTCAGACAAACAATGGATGACAGGAGAAGCTCCGGGCATGCCTGGGACAGGCCCTGCAAGGTCAGGCATAATTGTTTCTGTGTCCACAGATGTTTAGCTCCACATTTAAAGTTGGCCAAATTCAGGAATTCAATCCTACATCACTCTCAGAAACACCAGTCCGAAGAACCGTCACACACCCTATGCATCATGGTTCTTGGGGCACACCAAGCCAGCTTTGAAGTTCAGAATGATCAGGAGGCTTCATTGGCTGTTCCTCTCTGGGGTAACAGCTGTGTGAGGCCTTCATTCTTGCCCCTTTCCTATGGGAAGCGCTATGGACCCATTTCTCGGCCCTTGTCTTTTCACTGGGAGTAATTTGGGTGGAAAATTATGTAGGGAACTGAGGTCGCCAACTATGAGCCTGGTAATCTGGATGGCAGACAGACTAAGAAGAGCCCTGAGAAAGGGAGTCCCTGGTAGCTTTGGGTGCCAGAAGCAGTTTGGAGACAGACTCTCCAGGCTCCTGGCCTTCAGTCCCAGGGGGACTACCACCCTGTTTGCTCTCCGCTGGTATGTACAAGAACATCTGAAGTCCACTTAAAATGCCTAGGGTATGCAATACTGTGGCAGGGGATTCAGCCATGTATCCCATCACAAATACCAAAGACAGGTGGTGGCACTTTGCCTGGAGTTCCCATTAGTGTGAGGTATTCAATTCCTATCATTCCCCCTGTTCAGAATCCCCATTGCACAGGTGAGGAATGAAGGATGAGGAATGCCAGATGACTGGCCAATGTCAGCCAGAATTTGAGAAGCAGAAGTCAGACCTGAAGTCACACCTGTTGATTCCAAAGCCTACCTTTTGCCTCTGTGCTCCTTCTGAGTACCCTCTGTACCCTGCACATGCAGAGCCCAGTCTAGGGATGGGGGACAGCTAGGCACATAAGTGATTGTCCTCACATTCTAGGCACTGGTCATTAAATGAGGTCATTATCTGTTGCTGTTGTGCTCCTGTGTTCATCCCTCAACCATCTTTCCTTCATACTGAGATGATTTTCATGCTACCCGGATGCTTGGGTATGACCAAGTCATACTAGGAGCAAAGGCTTGGTGATCTACTTTCACAATCAATTCATGCAAACCTTAAAGATCACAACAGAACATTGACTGGCACACTGAACGTGGACCTCTGCAGGCAGGATCCATGGCTAGAGAATATCATGTTTGATGACATCCAGGTCTGGGAGGGCATGTGAGATCCTGTGCAAGATGAATTGGCCCTTTGCATAGGCTGGTGATTGTGTGAGGAATGCAGAATCAAGCAGTGTCTTATGCATTTCCATATAGGGCTCTCCGGAATCAGAGTCAACATGGTAGCAGCTGACAACAGGAACAACAACAAATAGTAGCAACACTAAGTGAATGTCTACAAACAAGTAAACACTTCCAATAATTTACAACTCCAAGCCATTGTTCCTTTTTCTGACAGGTGACTGGAATGGCTGTGGTGGCTCTGCTTCAGGCTCTGGGTGGGGTTCAGGGCAGGCTTCACATCTCTCTGGTTCTCCCGACCCCAGCAGCAGCCCAGTGCTTGTCTTTATGGCAGAGAGGAACATGTGGAACTTCTTAAGATTTGTCCTTGCAAAGGGCGCTTTGGCCCTGGGCCCCACATGCCACAAGAAGTCCCATAACAGTGAGTTTGGGGAGACACTCTCCAGTCATATGGCAAAAGCAGGGCTGTCTACTGTCTAACAGAACTTTAGGAAGTAGCAGAGGCTGATGATCCAAAATCTCTGCCTCGGAGAAGCCAGGCTTGTGGTAAGGAACCTGCATGGCATTTCCTCCAAACAAAGAGTCCATCAACAGCAAGACAAAACATTAAGTTATGTACCCTTAATAAAAAGAGACTGTCAATGAGAGTGAGACACAATGCTTTCTTGTCGAACCGCAAACCTATTTCATTTTTATTGAAAGAGCTATACTTACTCAGACATGGAAGGGACTGCTATAGTTACACTTTTTGACAAGGTTTATTCTTGCATAGGCAGTGGCATTTGTGCCCTAGGGCCACCCACCAAAGAGACTGTGACATGTCATCCCTTGTAAGACACATGGAGATATCAGGGGTATGAAAACGTGTGTTGTGGAATAGATGCAATCTAAAGTGAACCCTGAGTGTTGCCTCTGGACTAAGCACAATGCTAGGAGCCTTAGCGGTGTGCTCAGCAGTATCCTCAGGAGCTTAGCAGTATCCTCAGGGTGGGGCTTTCAAGCCCACCCAGGGCCTTGGAGGGAGAACTGCCCAGGCTTCTGCTTCTGTAAAGTTTGCAAAACCTTAAGGGGCAGTGAAACTCTGGCACTGGGGCTCCCTGTGAATCAAAAGTGACTCAATGGCGCCTCACATCATCAATATCACAGGCAATCCATGAGGGAGAGAGGCTCGTCTCCATTTCAAAAACCAGTTGAGCAGGGTGAAAATGCATCTGTTGCCTTGGCTCAGGCTAGCAATCAGTAAGGGGCAGAGTTGAAACCTCAGCGGATCCGACTCCAGAGACAAACTGCACCTCAGAGTTCTCAGCTGTCACTTGGGAATGATAGAGGCAACTCCCACATGGGATACTGTGAGAATCAGAGTTATAGAAAACAGTGTCAGACACGGAGTGCTCCCAACATCTGGTGACAGTTCTTCACAAAGGTGCTAGGAGCCATCAGGTCGCCTTTGCCTCCCAGAATGTCCCCCACCGCCCCCACCACCCCGACCTTATGTGACGGAACAGACCTGTCCCCACAGGTTTTTCTCAGCTGTCAGCTTTGTGAAAGTAAGTTCCCAGAGCTTGCTTTCACTGGCAGAGGATTTGGCAACTATCTGAGCACTTAACAGTAGCACCCACTAGCGTTCCCTTTTCCTGGTTGAGTAGGGGTCCGCCATTGTGTGTGGGCCAGTGCTTTCTGCTTCTTCACCAGGCGCAAGATACTCCTTTTTGCCCGCGAGGAGAAAGGCCGAGCAGGGCCCTTTCAGTTTCCGGCCTGGGCCGCTGGGCGTGGTGAAAGGCATGGGCTTCTCCGATAGAGGGCGCCGGAGAGAGGAAGTGGAGGTGGGGAAAGTGTTCCATTTCCTGGTTCCGCAGGTACTCCCTGGGCGGGACCTTCCTGGGCCCCACGAGGCGGAGACTGCAGCGCGAGGCGGGTGGAGAGAAGTTCCGGCCGAGATCCCCTTCCCCAAGGACCTCTCTTTGCGGCAGTTGTTAGCCACGTGTGGCCGGTGAGACTGTCTGTGAGCAACTTCTCAGCTTTCCGAAAGGGCTGACTTCTGGTAAGCCCCACTTCTCAGTGGGAGAGCTTTTTCATTTTCGCTCTTGCTGTTCAGTAAACCCCAGCCATGTTTCTTCAATGAAAGGCTTGAACCTGGCCCTTGAAGGGTATGTGCGGGGCGGGTTGGGGTGAGGGTAACTGGAGATGGGGCTAGATCATCCTTGGAGCTGTATTCTCATCTTGTGCGGGGGTCTCTTCTTTGAGCCTCCCAGCGTTGGGGTGACTCTGGGGGCGGAGGTTTTCCGTGGGGGACCTCTTTCAGCAACTCTAAGAGTTAGGACACGGGAACTCAGTGTGCCTTTTCCTGGAGACCATGTCTCCGACTGAAATGGAAAACGCCTCCTCAGAGGTTCTATGCAGGGGTGCGATTCAGATACGTTAACAACCGGCTTGTGCCCTAATGATCATTAGATGCCCCCCAAAAAGAAAGAAGACCTAAAGGTAGCTTATTATTTGGCACAGTCAATGCTAAGACCACTAAAAGAGGTCCATAAAACTACGCTATGTTAAAGGGAAGAGTCTTAAGATATTAATGAAAAATTTAAATAATGCTCCAAAACAAAACAATGTAACGTATCTGAGACACACCCATACTGTCTTCACTTGTAATAGTATTTACTTGCATGCAACACTATGGGCTGTTTGATTTATCCTTAGGAAGTAGCAGGAGTAGGATTCCTTCCTTTAGAGGTAGACCAATTAGACAATAGTCATTTTGGTTTGATAGATTAGAAATAGCTGGGCGAATTGCCCTCTCTGCATACTTTATGTTCATCTTTGTAAACTACCTTTTCGATCTAATAGCAATAGTTCTGACAGTATTTCTAGCCCTTTGAACACGATCAGGAATTGCATAATTCACACATAGTACTTTGTGGGAATTGGGCATAATGAAAACGGAAAAGAATGGTGACATGTCACACAATGGTTGTTTGGCACTTTCTTTCTTTTACGTTTTATGCTTTACTTTCTGGAGAAACAACAGGTTGGGGGGGGGGCGAGATGTAGTATTACATTAAAAGCAAAGTGAGGTTTAATAAATAAAAAATATTGCAAGCATAGTTCCTTCTAATTTTTATAGCTGTGGACAGAATGAACATCACTATGTCTCCTGAGAATATGCTGTTGTTCAGAGCACTGTTAAAAAAGAAAAAAAGGGATGCATATTTATGATTTCCACATTGGGTGGCTGCCCGGGTGCCCAGCTGCCCACCTTAGAGAATCCTGAGTTCAAGTGCAACTTTAACCACCAGTTCACTAAACTCACTAAAAAACTAGGTATTGGTTTTGCTGAACTGTTGACAACTGGCTAGATCCCACCACTGGTTCGCCCACAGTTCTGAGAGTAGAAGATTGCTGGGAGGGTGGGAGAGGAGCCCTTGTATCAACCCTCATATCCAAGCCCCTGTGCATGTGAAAGCTGAACAATGAATAAGCAAGCCAGAGAAGCATTGATGCATTTCCATTAAGGTGTTGGCGAAGAAAATTGAAAGAGCCCTGGTGGTGTGATGGGTTACCCAGTGCCCTGTGAACTGCAAAGTCAGTCTTTTAAAACACCGGCCACTCCACATGTGAAAGATGAGGCTTTCTACTCCTGTCAGCAGTAACAGTCTAGGGGACTCACAGGGACACTTCTACCGTGTCCTTTAGGGTTGCTGTGAGTTAGAATCAACTTGATGCCAGGCAGGTTTTGGTTGTAGGTGAACTGCCAGAAAAGTATACAGTTCTGTCTTGGAAGAAGTACAATCAGCCTGTTCCTTAGAAGTGAGGATGGTGAAACTTGGTCCAACGAACTTTGGATGTGTCATCAGAAAAGAGCAGCAGCCTCTTGGAAAAGACAACAAGCTTGGTAAAGGGAGAGTCAGAGGAAAAGAGGATGGCCATCAACGGGATGGATTGACACAATGATTACCAGAAGGAAGGTGCCGCAGGACTTGGCAGTGTTTTGTTCTCTTACACATAGGGTTGCTATGTACGTTAGGCTGGGCTGTTTAGAGAAGCAAAAGCAGCAACACTCAAATGTATGAGAAAGAGCTTTATATCAAGAAGTAATTTTATATCAAGAAGACAGCCCTGCCCAGTCCCACTTAAGTCCCTTGTTATAATGAAAGCTGGGGCACTCTTCAGACTCACAAAGCTGCAGCCCAATGACACAAAAAGGTGAAGCAGGATGCAGGAAGATCAGAAGCTGTTGGGTGCAGAGTCACATGGGTTCAAAGTCAGTGGAAGAATGCTGACAGTTCTCTGGTTGGGCTCTGCATTAGTTTATTGTGCTAACCTGGCTGATAAACACATGTGGGATTAATTGAAGGGCGGAGGGATAAATGGCTTAGTAAGCATCACCTTTCAAGTTCTCGGGTCCCTTGTTTTGTGATGGTTGGACCAGGGTGCAGCTGCCTTAGCAGTTCGCAGCTTCAGCATGCAAGTCTGACTTCCTGCAAGACATGCCCAAGGAGAAACCACATGGACCTACCCCGATGCAGCCCTAGTTGTGGTTAGGACTAAATGGGAATATTCAACTGGGAGGCTGACAGAGCCTGGAATGAAGGAGGGGCACAGAAGGAGAAAATGGACAGAACTATTATTTTATTTGTGCATTTAAGAGAGGATGTTCAGCAAATGAGTCAGATCCGGTCTGGGCCTGCATCCCTCTCTTCAGAGAGAGGAAAGGCAGAGGGTTGCTGTATTAGAACCAGGGGACACTAGCAATTAACGAAACTTTGGGGAGCAGGTGTGTAGATGCCGTTCTCTAGGAGACTGAGAACACTTGCTCTATTGCAGCTTTACTTTGTAAAAAATGGGGTGCTGGGCCTGGGCCTGCCTTCCAAATGCTGTGTCAGATCTAACACGGCTACAGGTATGGGATTCTTTGGGGCCAAATGCATGGCTAGCATGTGGGGAGGGACAAGCAAGATTGGCTTCCTGGAGAATTACAGTGTAATGGACTCTGTAAACTCATATAAACCAAGCAGAGAAAGGGCTGGAAAGAAAGAAGGACCAGGCGAGAAAAGAAGAGGAGGCCAGAAGGTCACCTGACGCAGCAATAACCTGTACTTTGCAACTGCTTGAGGGCCAAGTGAAACAGACATTGGTGATTTGGGTGTGTGTGCGTGAGATGGAGGAAGATATCAAGGCAGAGCCACATTGGGGTTCTGAGCCACAGAACCTTTCCCATCAGCCCTGGGAGCTTGTAGTGTGGCAACTCCATTGTGCTGAAGCTCAAGGGCAGCAGAAGGGGCTTGAACTGGGGAAGAAATATCATCGGACTAGCTCCTTGCTTTAATATCTTGTGTACTGGTTTCTACTTGGCAAATTTGGATCCCACCATGGACATCTGGCAATCTAGGGAGAACTGTCTGGGTGTCCTGACTAAGCGGTGGGTGCTACTGGCATCTAGTGCCCTTAATTGTATCCTCTTGTGCACAGAGGACAGTTCCACAGCCACCACAAAACCCAAAAGCTTATGCAGCCATTGGTGCAGCTACTGGCTTCTCATCTGGAGCATAAAAGCTACAGAGAGAGAGAGAAAAAGAGAGAGAGAGAGAGAGAGAGAGAGAGAGAGAGAGAGAGAGAGAGAGAACTCATGGAAACACTTTGTCCAAAGGACTGCTGGGCAACATGAGCACCAGCTCCACAGTCCTAAGACCAGCTGCCACTGCTACCAGCTAACTTGGAAAGCTGTGACAAAAGGAGGTCCTAGAGAGAGGGGAAGAAAAGTGTAGAAGAAAGCACACACTCATGCAAACTACCAGGCTCCCTGGTCAAATAAAAAGGGATAGCCTTTCCACACTGTGGTTCTTATACATCTCTTGAGCCTGGAACTGAACTCCACACCACCACCACCACCACCACCTAGACATAATTCTCAGATCTATGATGTTAATAAGAACACCAAGGCATTACCACCAGTAAAGCATGATCCAAAGGGCTGTGTCTCCCCAGGGGTAAAGCTTGGTAGGCAGCAAGGGAGGGGAACCTGAGAAGAAGGGATGCAGGATTCACAAGGAGGCAGTGGTAATAGTGTTATTTTGATGTGGGGACTGCAAATGATCTCACAAATCAAAATATGCTTGAACTCTTCTAAGCCAATATGCTCTGTAAATTTTCCCCAAATCAAAATACAGTTAAAAAGTCAAAAACACCCATTGATGTAGCTTATTCTGGCACACAGTGACTGCAACAGTTAAAGACTAGAAAGGATTAATTGGCTTTTCTTGGCGGTAATATTGATGCAAAAAGAACTCCAGGCTTACTTCCAGGACTATGGGTGGTTTTGAACTGTCAAACTTTAGCTTAGTAGTCTGAGGCAAACTGTACCTCCCAGACACCTAAAAAAGAAATACTTGGCTCTCCATCAGGTTCTTTTCACTGAGGACAAGATATCCTGTAGTCTAGTGCCTGGTTGACCCTCAGTAAAGCTTAGATGGATGGGCATCTGATTTCAGGCCAAGGGACTAGAAGTCAATTTAGAAAATTCTTTCCTCTTTGCAGTAATTCCTAGGTAATAAGCAGTTAAGCACTCAGCTGATAAGCCAAAGGCTAGAGATTCACATCCATCCAGGGATGCCTTAGACCACTGACCTGGCATCTGCTTCCAAATTATCCACCATTGCATACCGTTTGCACCTGGGTTCCCTTTGGACTCATGGATTCAACTTGTTGGCAACAATTTCTCCTAGTAGTGTGTTGTTTTATCCTAGACTCTGATAGATGCAGACAGAAGTGTTGGTTTCTCCAGAGAGCAAAGGCTCATAAAGGTAGACCCCAGCCCTGAGGAGACCTGGAGAGGTTAGTGTTACAGGGGCCTGGTCTCTGCCTGGACCCTCTTCTCAATGCTGTCTCTGTGAACTCTTATAGCCCTTTTCACTGCTTTTCCCCATTGGATGCCAACCATTCATCAACTCCACTTGGTAATTCTGGCTCTGTATGACCTCAGAGCCACATTTTAATAGATGAATAGGTGGTTTGGGCCTGGGATTCATAATTTGAGACCACCAGTCACTCCTCGGGAGAAAGATGGATCTGCCTACTGACGTAAACAGTTACATTCTTGAAAACTTACGGGAGTGGTTGGTTCTACCCTGTGCTATAGGTTTGTTTTGAACCACAGACCAATAATTACTGCACCTCTGGTCTCTTAACCTTATGAAGTACGTATAATAATGATACCCATTTGACAGAGGTGGAGGCTGAGACCCTGGACAAGGTCTCATCATTGCTTTCAGTTTTCAGCTTAGATTTCACCTCAGCAGTGAGGTTTCCTGGAGCCCTGCCCCAAAGACATCATCCTGCTTCAACCCTTGTCTCCTGGCTATTGAGTTGGTTCCACCTACCAGCAACCACCGTGGGACAGTGTAGAACAGCCCCAGTGGTTTTCTGAGATTGTAACTGGGGTGGAAAGTGTCTTTTCTCCTCAGAGGGGCAGGTGGATTTGAACTGCTGACCCTGCACTAAGCAGCCCAACTTGTGAGCCACGTGGTCACCACGGTTCCCTTATTGTGGAGCTAACCCCAGAAGTGCCTAAACTGTCATCATCCCCACATACATTGGGGAATAAACAGTAGTGATTCACAACTCTTCAGTCTTAGGTCACCAGGCCTTTTCTCCTAGCCCATCTTAGTCTGATGTTCCCCTGAAAAAAGATAATGGGTAGTTTGTTTGTGGGTGGCTTGACAGCCCCCTCAGGAACGTCATCTACTGGAGCTGGCCAATGAGGATAGCCTTTCATCTTGGCGAAGATGAGGAGGTCTCCAGGTTTGAAATCGCTTGCCATGTTTGGGGGGAAGGGGGGGACGCCAGGGGTCCGGAGCCCAGAGAGCAGCCACAAAGGGTAGATGGACATAGAGGCGGGGCCAGGCTGAAGGAGGCAATGCCTCAGGGCTTCCAACACGCCCACAAGCGGGTGCTGGAGGGGGGTTGTGCACACCCCGGGGGGCCGGAGGAGGGGCCCGCGGGGAGGGGGCGGGGTGAGCGTGGGAGGCAGCCAGGGGAGGGGGAGCTGCTGCCACCCCTCCCCCGGAGGCGTGGTCTCCGTGGCCCTGTAGAGGCCCCCTTCCAGGCTCCACAGTGATCTGCAGGAGCACTGGAGCAGGGATGCTCCCTGCTGTGGCCCCTAGCCCTTGTGGCCCAGTCCCTCTTCAGGCTTCATTCCTGCCACCTTAGCGCCCCTCCCACCCCAAGGAAGGGGCGCAGAGATGGGAAGCCGTAGCGCACCCCCTGCCCCTCGCAGGACGCCCTCCCCGCCAACCTTCACCACCAGCTTCCCAGTGCTGGGGCGCCCCGCCCCTGGGCCTGGCAAGGCTGTGGCCCCTTCCCTGCTGCTGCCAGCAGCTAGGCCACCGAGGGGCGTCTGGCCTGATGCTCCCCAGAAACTCGCTCAGCATCATAGTCTGAGCAAGGCTCCACTGGCAGATCCAGGACACAGGTGGGGCATTGGTCAGGAATCAAACCCTGGTCTCCTGTACAGAAGTGTAGGACTGCACCCTTTAACCACCAAGACTTCCTTTATAGCTCCCAAGAAATGGAATATGTTTGAGGGCAGCACCTGGCTCATGGATGTCACAGAGACGGTGCTATCTTGACCTTATGTCACTTCTCTGTACTCTCTCTGACAGGCAGAGATCATCCCAGAGGCCATTTATATCTTCCAAGGAATTGAGTCACACTGAGGTTGTAGACCAAAGTTCAAGCAGCTTAACCTCTTGAGAAAATTACTATAATTTCCTCAGATCTTGGGTGATATAGTGACTGAAATGTATGAAGTGGTCATTTGTGTGAAACTGATGAAGCTAAGCTGATTCTTCCAGGACCTCTGAAGAGAGCCGGGGCAGACTGGGCACTGGGTTTGGGAAGCATTACCCCTGAACCTGGGCCTCTCTAGAAGGGCCAGTTTGATTTTGTGGCTTGTCTGCAAGTAGAATAATGGCTGGTGGGCACAATGCATTGGGTAAGCTGCTACTTTCCCTGACACTCTTATTTATGTCAATGGTACAAGTTGAAGCCCCTAGGCAGCCTCTTGAGTCAACAGTCCAGGCTTAGCCCTCTCTTACCTTGGGTTAGAAAACTTGTGCTGGTGAAGCTGCTCTCACCAGGGTCTCTGATCTCACATGTTCTTTCTGTTCATGACCAGTAACTTTCTGTAAGAGAGCAATTATAAATGTAAGCATTGAATTCCAGGGACAGTGGCAGGCCTGGCCCCACCTGCCTCATCACTGTGCTAGTGGAAATGCATACAATTCCGCCAGCAGCCCATTGTAGTGGTGGTTCTCTTTAGTCATTTTTCAGTGAAGAAACTGAGTCCTGCAAGTAGATGCTATTTGAAGATTGGATCAGAATAAAGCCAGAATGTGAACCTAGTAATCCAGGATTTAAAGGCAATCTTTTGAGCACCATACCTCACGGTTTGTTCTCAAAAGCAATATTTCAGAATGAATTGAATTTTCTTTGGGTGGAGAAGTTGAGGCATTTGTCCTTCCCTTCCTTTAGTTGTCCACACTTTATGGGTACCTGCTGTACCAGACATCTCTAGGTGCCCAAAAACTCTTAAGTGGTGATCTACTAGTGAAAACATTGGTGGTTCAGCTCCACTCAGAAGTGCCTGAGTGGGAAGGCCTGGTGATCTGCTTCTGAAAAGTCAGCTCCTGACTCTCCTTGGCTCACAGTTCTACTCTGGCACACATGGGTGGCCCTGAGTCAGAGTTGATGTCACGGTGACCCAGGGTCATGTGCTCAGTGTTTTGGTGCTGGTGTTTCAGTGCTGCACAGCAAATCAATTTCTTGCTCTCCTGAAGTGGCCAATGTGGCTGGGTAAAGCCAGTAACTAGTAAACACGTAACAGTTTCTGGTGGAGACATTCTCAAAGAGCAGACAGAGTAAGGGGTTTATTTTTATGGGAGGAGACTTTACTGAGAGTGGGAAGAGACCAGAGTGGAATGAAGCAGGAGAATGTCGTGGGGAGGAGGTCCAAGTTCTAGGAAAGAGCACTTTCAAAGATCCTATGATGGGGCTGGCAGGACATAGTTGAGTGGCAGCACTGAGGATGGCCTGAGGAAAGGCCAGTGTGGGAAGTACAGACAGAGTGGAGCCCAGGAGTCATTCCATCTGTGCTGCACTGTGCTGAGGAGGTTGTAGACAGCAAGGGCATGGCAGGGCACCAGAGGGGTAGGAAGAGTGATAACAGGAGAGAGAGGGGGCAGACAGCTTGGGCCAAGGTAATTTAAGGAGCCTCTCAAAGCAAAACCAAAACAAACTTACCACTGTTGAGTTGGTCCAGAATATAGCCATTTACCGGGCAACGTAGAACTTACCTCTGTGGGTTTCTGAGAAAAGGCACCACCCCCACATGGCTTGCAGGCCCCTTAGATTCCTTGATGGCTGACAACAGGATGGCTGACAAGGATTCAGCCTTGTCACCTCACTTGCTGGCAAGTGAGTCTTCATTGAGAGTATAGAGCTCTTTCTGAAGACCATTCACTGAACACTCTGATGGGATTCAGAGCCCATGACTGCAGTTCTGGTTGTGGGTACTTGTGTGTATGTGATGTGGGGTTCAGAGTCAGCATTCTTTTCCCCATGCAATGGGATCTGGCTCTGGGAAACTTCTTCAGAAATAGATTGATTAGAAAGAAGCTCCAAGCATCTGAAAGGGGTGTTGAGAGAATGGTTTGGAAAACACAGGGACAGACTCACTCTTCAGGTCTTTCTAGGAAGATCTTTTCCAAGCCTGTGAGATCCAAAGAATGGCTGGTCCCCAGCCAGTTTATTCATATCTTGCTGGACTCAGATTCCAGACCCGGCCAGGACCTTAGGCATGTGCCTACTTTGGGCCCGAAGAAGTTCAGTGGCCATGAACCATAATAATGCACCTGGGAGAGGATCACTCCCAGAAAAAAAAAAATTGGGGTGGTGACATCAAAAGAACAGGGAACAGGTCCTCAGTGTCTGCAAAATACACAGTGTCCCCTAAGAACTGAAACTCACTGTCATGGAGTCTATGCCAGGATAAAGTAACCCTATAGGACAACGTGAGTTCCAAGACTGTAATCATCATTCCCCTGTGGAATGCCTGGTGTTTTTAACCACTGACCGAGCATCCCAACAACCATCCACTATGTGAGCCGGGCTCTAGGACTGGCAGTCTCCAGGGCATATCTGCCATGCCATAGCTCTGCAGAAAGTGATATGCACTTCAGAGTGGGAAGTATACCCAGGTATGGGGCAGGTTGTAGGACGATGAGTCAGGCTAGAGCTGGAGCTGGCTTCTCTATGAGCAGGATGGGGAGGTTTGGAACTGGGGCTCTGGGCAAAGCTCCCTGAAGGGGCAAATTCACCAAGATTTCAACTGGGATGCGGTGGAGTACAGGGTCAGGAGTACAGCTGATGGATCACCAGGAGGTCAGGGAAAGTAAGCCTGGAGCTGCAGACTGTAGGCATAATTGAGTGTGGGTTTGAGAGTTGAACTTGTGTTTGGCTGGAGAGGAGCTATGGTAGGTGGAAGCAATGTTCTAGAAGTAATACACTGCTTTTTTAGACCACTTACAATGTGTGAAGCACCAGGTGCTCTTCTGTGGCCTCACTTAAACTTCACAGCAACCCCATTAAAGAGATATTGCCATTGCCCACACTACACAACAGACTCTGGGGTCATTTGCCTACACCAGAGGCTTCGTTCACTTGCAAATACTGGACCATGACTACTGTATACTCTCAGGACTGGTTACAACTTCCCCTGTGGATTCCCAGGACTAATCTATGTAGGGGAATAGAAATCCTCAGGACATAGAATGAATGTCTTTAAATTATGGACTTGGTGAAGAATATTGAATAAATCATGGAGTGCTGAAAGCATGAACATTTCTCTCTAGGAAGCAGTAGAGCAGCATACTCCTTAGAAACAAGGATAATGAGGCTTTGTCACATGTACCTTGCACATGTTGCCAGAAGAGACCAGTCTTTGGAGACAGACCATATGTTTGGTAAAGTATAGAGTTTCTGAAAAAGAGGACGATTATCAATGAAATGGATGAACCTAGTGATGGATACAATGGCTTACATATAGCAACAGTGATGAGGATGACTTGGCTCTGGCAGTGCTTTGTCCAGAGGTGACTATGAGTCACAACCAATTCAATGCTGTCTGACAACAAAAACCACACAGAGAATGACGTAAGGGGTCAGAGAGGTTAAGTGACTTGGCCAAGTTCACACAGTGACCAAGTAGCCCAGAGGGTTTTGCACTTAGTCCTGGCTGGGAGTTTCTTCTGTTTATAGGGTAGCAGCAGTAAAGTCTAGGATCAGCTTTCCTCACAGTTCTCATTACTGAGCCTTTTCTTCCCCAGTATCTCCTGGGAAGAGAGGGGTGTGGCATGTAGGAGGTTGGAGAAGGTCTGTGTAGGCTTTCTACTTGTGTCTGTAGAGCTGTCTCTCCTCCCTCCTTCCCATTGCAAAGAGCTAGAACAAAGCTGGCAAAGGTGAAGTCAGCAGAAAAATTTCATCCCCACCACAGACACATTCCTGGCTGAAAGATAGTAACCAGCGCTGAGACTTGCTTTTCACATAGGTCTGAGCAAAGCTGTGCCATTGGCATTGCGAGACAGGCTTCTTCTGAATTCACTCTCCTTCTGGAGCCTGTTTTCCCACCATTCTAATGGGGGTGGTGACACTCAAGGTGGGCTGCCACAAACCCCAGTGCTTTGGGGACCTTCCAGGAATAGTTGGAATGGGTAAGAGTAGGGTGCTGTGGGATGTGGGGGATTGGTGGATCAAAACTCAAGTTCACTGCACTTGAGTCAATTTGACTCCTGTCCTATAGCACAGGATAGAGGTACAATCTGAGACTGTAACTTCATGGTATTATATGAGGAGCTCATATCAGGGGCTCAAGTGGGAAGACAATGATATGAAAATGATGATGCCAGGATATGTGCAAATGTGCTTGACACACTGGATGAATGTACGGATTGTATTAAGAGATGTAAGAGCCGCCCAGTAAAATAAGAGGAAAACAAAGAAAGAAATGTTAATGCCCCAGAAATGTTTAAGGACCTCAAGAATTTTACGGTAAGTGAAATAAATCAGATTCAAAACACTCATACTGTACTACTCCATTTATGTGACTTTCTGGAGAAGGCAATACGTTAGGAACATAATTTATAAGAGTACTTGCTAGGGGCCAGGGGTATTTTATAGGATAATAGAAATTGCTCATCTTCATTACAATAGTGGGTATGCAGTTGGCCATAATATTTTAATAGTAAAACATAGAAATATTTGTTAATTTTTATAAGTATAAATCAGTGACATTCTCAGGGGATGAATAACAGAACTTCAGGTGAACAGACACATTGGATGATGTAAGATACAGCAAAATAATAATATAAATAATTTATATATTAGTATATGTAATAATATATAATATAATAAGAAGTATTCTTGGGACATAGGGTGGGGGAGAAAAAGATAAAGGGGAGCTGATATCAAATAGCTCAAGAAGAAAATGTTTTGAAACTGTGGTGGTAGCAATTATACATTTATGCTTGTTCTAATTAAATTGTGGACTTTTATAATATCTGTAAGTGCTCCCAATAAAATGATTTAAAAAATATAAGACAGAAAGTGTTACCCAACATGTAATCACTGCCCTGCCAGGGTCCCTTGAATCCGTGATATTGTCCCTAACAAATACCTGCACTAGAAGAAACTGGGTTTCCAGTCACTGCCTTGTAACTCTCAGGCTGGATTATGTGGATTTCCCAAGGTTACATTTAATATGCATATAAATTAAAAATCAGACATTTGCCTTCTAGTTATGATTTCATATTTATTGATGGGATCTGTAGTCTACAATGTGCATCTAATCTAAGCTCTGGGTTAATAACTGGGACTCAAGTTGCTTTGATCAAATCAAGTGTAATCACAGATCAGCAATCTGTGTGCCCAGACCTGTTGGAATCATTGCCATCATCCACATATATCTTTAGCCTGCCTGCTTTAGATTTAAACCTAGTCTAGTTCTGTGACCACAGAGCATGCCACCTTTCTCCCTCCTTGCCTATCCAGAAAGAGAAATGGGAGGGTGGTCTTGAGATTTTCATAGCCAGGGCAGCAACTCCAGGGACCTCTACTCTCAGATACTTCAGCCTAAGATCAAGATTGTGTGTGTGTGTGTGTGTGAGTGTGTGTGTGTGTGTGTGAATTTTTAGAAACCCCTGGCTAGAACTGACCCAGTAGTTGCTACCTCCGTGTCTGATGTGGATGTTGCTTGCAGAGCAGTTGCTTTTAATGGAAGCAACTTGGCTTACAGGCCCTCTTTAGAGTGGACTTGAAAGAGATCCGAAGAACTAATGAGGTGAGAATAGATAGGATCTAGGGGTTTTAGTGGCTGATGAGCAAAGTAGATATTTTGGTCATTCACACCATGCACAGAGATGTGTGGGTAGACTCTAGTTTGGGTTGAGAGATGGTGTCTGACCAATGGGTAGGACACGGGTACTAGACTCAAATTGCCTGAGTGTGAATATGACTGGCTCACCTACTGTGGAGCTGAGGGACTTGAGCAATTTAGTGAACATCCACAAGCATGTTCCTTGTTTGTAAAGTGAAGATTCTATATCTACATGTGGGTCTTTATAAGGATTGAAAGTGATGCATTTAGAACGAGAATTGGAAAGCTTTTCCTATAGAGGACCAGTCATTAATTATCTTAGCCTCTGAGGACCATATGGCCTCTGCCATCTGTGCCTTTGCAACTTAAACCAAACTCACTTCCATTGGGTCAGTGCTGATACTCACAGACACTATAAGGCAGGGTAGAGCTGCCCCCGTGAGTTTCTGAGACAAACTCTTTGTACTGGAGTACAAAGTCCCTTCTTTCTCTCTCAGAGTGCATGGTAGAACTGCTGACATTTTGCATCACAGTCAAAGACACAACCCACAATGCAACCACAGCTCATTTAAAAGCCCCCACAAGCATATGTAAATAATGGGTGTGGTTTAGTGAGTTCTGATGGTGCTTTTGGATAAACCTTGCATTGTTAATGATATAGTTTGCTGTTCCAATCCACTAGCCACTCCTTAGGTGAAAGATGAGGATGTCTGTAGGTTCCCCTAAAGATTTCTATCTCAGAATCCACACATGTTAATTAAAAAAACAACAACTGTGTTTGTGTGTGTGTCTGTGGAGTGACTGATTGAAATCTTAAATTTTGGACATAGGAATTAGAATTTCAGATACATATGTGCTACTTAATAATAGTTTTCTTTTTTAATTTCCACCCATATCCCCAGCCATTAAAAACACAAAACCCATTTTTTTTGTCTTTTATGTTATATAGAAAGTCAACTGAATTTGGCCTAGGGGTTGTGACTTATCATCTCTTGATAAAAACTAATGCCTGCTAAGTGTCTGTTATCTTTTTCTTCCTCCTATTCTTTTGTTTCTGAGAGGGTCTACACTATTTGGGCCAAAATAGAGAAGACCCGGGGTGGGGGCCAGGGGGAGTAGAAGAGTGGAGAGGGTGGATGTATAATAACTGTTATCAGGAAGGGAGGGTGCTATTTGTCATGTTTTGTCCCAAAGAAACCCTACTAGCCTGATGGGAAGAACTGACAGGGAGATGCATTGTTTGGCTCTGAAGCTTTGAGCAGCTTAAAGCTTGTTGCTGAGTTGACCTTATAGCATGACCACCCTGTGTGCTTCAGACTAGATTTGTGCCCCATAGGGTTTTCAATGGCTGATCTTTCAGAAGGGAACCACCATGTCTTCTTCCAAAGTGCTTCTAGGTAGGCTCACACTTGTAATCTTGGGCAATGGATTGCACGAATCATTACACCATTGACAGCTTCCTTCCAACAGCTAGCCCAAACCAAACCCATTGCCTTCATATCAATTTGGACTCACAGCAACCTGTCGGCCTTTCTGCTGGTTGTTTTTAGGATCTGGTCAAGGTGGATTTGACTCATAACGGCCCTATGTACAAGAGAACCATCCTCACAACTGTTGTTTTGTTTGAGCCCATTGTTGCAGCCACTGTATCACTCTATTTCAGGACAGTCCTCCTCATTTTCTGACACACTAGTTTACGAAGCCTGATGCCCTTTTCCAGGGACTGGTCTTTTTTGATAACATGTCCAAAGTACATGAAGTCTGTCCATCCTCTTTTCTAAGGAACGATCTGCCTATACTTCATCCAGGACATGTTTGTTTTTCCTTTGGGCAGTCCATGGTACTTTCTTCAATCATCCTTATTCGTTGCCCAAACTTCACATGCATATGATTTGGTTGAAAATATCATAGCTTTAGTTAGTTGTACTATACTATGGTAGTTACCTAATCTGTTGTCAATTTGTGATATAAGAATGAAGGGGTACAGTTTAGCATGTCATTCAAGTCGAGTTTGATTAGCTCATTTTGAGGCACTAAGGAGATAAATATCTCACTGGATTTGGGACACACTCACTCCTTTTGAGACATACTTGCTGACAAAATACCTGGAGACAGGCTGATGACTGTTAGAGTCTCTGAGGAACCATTTGGAGGAACCAGAGCTGATGTGCTTACACTGCCACTGGATTTACAAGACCTTCCACCCACTGACCTCTGATCTTCCTGCATTCAGTGTCATTGCATGTGTTGCATGAATCTGAAGAGGACTTTATAGATTGGTATTGGACATATGAACTAATATCAGACTATGGACTTGATCAGGACTGGGCTTGGATGTTTTCTTAAGATGCAATTTTTCTTATATATAATGCTCTTTCTTAAACACGCATATATGCTTCTCCCTGGATTTGTTTCTGTAGTCTACCCCTACTAACACGTATACCTTAGTCCTCAAAGTGGCATCCTTTTCTTCAACAGTTTAAAGAGGTCTTTTGCTGCAGAGTTACCAAATGCAATGTGTTCTTTGATTTCTTGACTGCCTCTTCCATGAGCATTGGTTGTGGACCCAAGTAAAATGAATTCTTTGACAATGGCACTGTTTTATCTGTACATTATGCTCTTTTTTATTGGTTTTGTTATAAGGAATTTGGTTTTCTTTGAGTTATGGTATAAACTGAGGTTGCAGCCTTTGATTTTCATTGAAATGTGTTATAAATCTTCCTAGATTTTAGTAAGCAAGATTGATATCTTGGGAATCCATGGCATATTCAATAATCTTTGCCAATACAAGAGTTAAAATCCATCCCCCCCGCCCCCATTTTTACTTATTTATTGTACAGCTTTTACATACCCATTAGGCAATTGAAAATCCTCTGGTTGGGTCAGGTCCTCCTTATTCTGCAAAGGAATTTTTTTTGCTGCTTAACTCTTTAGAGAGGTGGTTTACATCAGATTTGCCCAGTGCAGTATTTTGTATAATCTCTTGATTTCATGACTTCTGTTTCCATGGGCATTGTGAATCCAAGTAAAAAGAAATCTTTGGCAACTTGTATACTTTCTTTCTTTCTTTATGGTGATGTTGCTTATAGGTTCAGATGTGAGATTTTTGTGGTTTTTTTGTGTGAGTTGATGTGTAATCTACACTGAAGATTGTAGGTTTAGATCTTCATCAGTAAATGCTCAAGTCCTCTATACTTTCAACAAACAAGATGTGTCATATGCATATCAAAGATTGTTAATGAGCCTCCTTGAAATTCCGATGCCTTGTTTTTCTTCATATAGTCCAACTTTGGGGATTGTTTGTCCAGAATACTGATTGAATAAGTATGGTGAGAGGATACAGCCCTGATGCCCACCTTTCCTTATTTGAAACCTTATGAATCCCACTTCTGTTAGAATCACAGTCTCTTGATCCATGTATAGGTTCTGCAAGAGCACAATGAAGTGTTCTGGAGTACCCCTTTTTTTACAATGTTATCCATAGTTTTTTATGGTCCACCCAGTCTAATAGAATGGCTTTGCATAGTCAATGTAACACAAGTAAGCATCTTTCCGTTTTCTCTGCTTTGAACCAAGATCCATCTGACAGCAAATGCTAATTTCTCTCATTCCATGTCAACTTTGGAATCTGGCCTTCATTTCTAGCAGCTCAAATTGCCAAATTGCCTAAAGTTGAAACATGCAGCTTTGGGTTGTGTGGGCTCCTGTCACCACAAGTGTTGCAGCTGAGGTCCCAGATACCATAACACTCTGGTGCAGACTGCCCTACTCATTGGGTGGAAGGACACCAGGTTGCTGTGGAACCAGCCCACTTCCTGTAGCTCCAACCAGAGTAGCAGGGAACATGCTCAGCCCTCCACCATCCCCCAATCTACCGCTCAGATCATTGTACCCTCTTTTCTGCTTTTCAAACAGAGCCAGTGTTTGGGCCCAGTATATTCCTCCTTTAACAGAGAACTGAGGCCTGAGAATGGAAGCCCAGCTGACACTTGACCAAATTCACAGGCTTGGGCAGGGAGAGGTGTGACTTAGTGGAAACAAACCAGCTCAAGTACCAGCTGGGCTGCTTCCCACTTTTGTGAGGCACTAAGCCTCTCTGCAGCTGAAAGTGGAGACGCACTACCTCCCAGAAGAAACAATTGTAGTCAGGATGGGTCAGTAGCAGGAGACAGGTGATATTCCTTCAAAGCCACACAAGGCCTGGCCTCTAACCCCCAGATCTACTGGGCGAATCGTGAGGACCATGGGGAGCCTGTCCTTTGTAAAGTGGCCAGCCCACCAGCAGTGTTTACGTGGTGAAACTTCCCATGGCCATGCAGTGGTGCTATCTCCAAGGGAGGGAGGGCCCTATAGGAGACTGCTGCCACAGGTTAATCTCTGGACCTCCAGGTGGTGAGGCAGGATCAGCTTGCAGGCAGGCTTTAAGGAAGGCCACCGTCTGTCCTGAGATTCAGAGATGTGAACATCAGGAGATGCCTGTAGTCCCATGAGCAGCCTGCCTCTAATTGGATTCAGTGAGCCAGGAGGGGACTGTCTTGGGCCTCAAGGAAGAAAATTACTGAGGAAGTTTAATGGTGGCAGAGATGAGGAGTAACCCTAAGCAGCCTATCACCTGTCCAGTGAACATCTACTACAGGGTCTCCTTACCTCTCACTTTCGCTCAAGCAGGTACAAATTTACCCCATGTTATTGTTGTGAAGTGCTCCTAAGAAGGTAACAACCCACTGTGACCTTGGGCATACCAGATCAAGACCCTGACCCACCCTGCACCATTCTCACAGTTGTGCTCATGTTTGAGCCCATGATTGCAGTCAGTGTCAGTTCATCTTGTATAAGATGTCTTCTTGTTCTCTGTCCCTCTACTTTACCAAGTGTAATGGTCTTCTCCAGGGACTGGTCTCTACTAACAACATGTCCAAAGTAGAAGAGACAAAGTCTTACTATCTTTGATTCGAAGGAGCATTCCAGCTCTACTTTTCCCAAGGCTTTTGTTTTTCTGGCAGCCCATCTCATGAATGACCAGTCTGTGACTGAAAGCCCAGGTCATCTGTATAGGACCACAGGGGAGGAAGGAAGTAGGAAAGTTGGGGAGATGGGAGTCTTAGGGGGTGCTGTGTGAACCCTTATAAGAGTGTATCTAGCATATCCAAGCAGGCGTGGTAGTGTCTTGGTTACATGTTGGGCAGTTGCATGGGTTACTAATGGCACGGTCCGTGGTTCAAAGGGAGCAGGGATAAACAATGGGCTTTCTACTCCTGTAAAGAGTTTTAGTCTCAGAAACTCACAAGGGCAGTTCTACCCCCATTCTAGAGTGTTGCTGTGAGTTGGCATGAACTAGATGGCAGAGAGTGGAGGTATTTTTGAGCAAGTGTTAGGGGACTACAGCCCACCATTCACTGGTCTAAGGAAATCCTTCTATGTTGCATAACTCTGTAATCCTCTCAATCACAATTTAAACAGTTCCCATTTTACATGTGGGAAAATGGAGGCACAGAGAGGTTAAATGACTTGCTTGCAGGCTCTCTTTGCTTCTGGTGTTTCTGTAACAGAAATAGTCCCAAGTAGATAGCTATAAAGAACAGACATTTCCTTCCCACCGTTCAGGAGCTTGGAGGTCAGAACTCAGGGTTTTAGCTTCAGACAGAGGCTTTCTCTGTATGTAGTCTCTGGAAGAAGATCCCGTTACATGGCATTCTTTTCAAATTGGAATTATTCTGTCCTTGTTGAGGTGTTGAAGTTTCCTATGAATTTTAGAAATTAGTTCCTTGTTGAATATGTCGTTGCCAAAAAAAAAAATGTTTGCCGTTTGTAGGTTCTCTTTGTCCTACACTGAAGAGATCTTGTCATATATCTAAGTCTCTTATTGTTAGGCGGTGCCAATCACCATTTGCTGTGTGCATGTTTTCATTTTGTTTGATAGTGCATGTATGCCATGTATTTGGGGACCCTTACAATTGTCCCTAGTTCTTCGCTGATAATCTTTCTAGTTCGAGGGTGTACACTCACATTTTTAGTCCACACCAAGATTTTATTTGTTTATTAATGAAGGAAGCAACTTTCCTGTCATTTTTCTGCAGCAAGTCCAATTTTGCCATTATCATTTGCTGAAGACTATCTCTTCCCCATATAATGTGTTTTGATCCTTTGCCATAGGTGTATGTATTAACTTCTGGGCTCTGCATTCAGTTCTACTGTTCTACTTTTTCTGTGTTTTGACTTTGGGAATGGACAGAATTCACAAACGTTGCAAATTTGATAATAGATCATGCAACAAGCGTTGCTCGCTGCTTTCAAGACTTTTGACACAACATCATCATAGCTGAGTAGAACTTGTGCATAAGATTTTCAGGACGGGCATTTTTAAAACCAAACTGTAAAATTTGGCCGTTGAGGTGCCATGGAGTCACTTCTTTGTCATGGCAACTCTATGCACAACAGCACAGTCCTTTCCTTTTCCTTCACCATCCTCATAATTGTTCCCATTCTGAAGCCCTTTGTTGCAGCCATTGTGCCAATCCATCTCATTGAGGGCCTGCCTCTTTTTCCCTGCTCCTCTACTTTATTAAACATGATGTCCTTCTCCAGGGTCTGGTCTCCCCTGACAGACAACATGCTCCAACTATGTCGGACTAATTTCCTCCAGGCTAGCCTCTAAAGAGCACTCTGGCCATACTTCTCAGTAAGTAGTGCCATGGCACATAGTGGGCTACATGTCAGACTGCTAACCTCAAGATCAACAGTTCTCCTCCACCAGTTTTCCTTGGGAGAAAGATGGTACAGTGCCTTTCCTGAAGACTTACCCTGTGGAAACACAAAGGAGCACTTCTACTGTGCCTGTCATACTGAAATAAGTTGGAACTGATGACAGTGATCTGAAAGGTACAAATGAAGGCATCTTTCAGGGCAAGTGGAATGTAGGCCAGTGATAAGTTGGTGTACACCGGAGGGGCCCCAAAGTACCTTGTTCTGAGAAATGAACACAGGAGGGGGCACAGCAAGTGCTTCCATGGAAAGTGTAGACTGCAACGGGCAGTGCCAAATGAGCTAGGCACTCGCCTCTTTCCTCCACAGGGGCAAAGATCCTGCTGCGGCCCTGGAGACAGCGCCCTGTGCACCCCACGGCCCAGTGTTGCAGTGACTGTGGTGGATATGCATGCGGAAGGGCAGGGGAGAAGGGTTAGCTTTAGGAAACCAGCCCTGGCCTGACGCCCTCCGGATTAGTGCTTTTGGCCATGATGCTTGTGGAACTAGGATAGTTTATCACTCAAGATTCCATAATGAGGCTGCAAATCACTGCGTAGGCGCACTTTGCTCTGCAACCAGGCGCTTCTGGAAGGAGGGAGGAGACCAGGGTTCTTCCCTGCAACTGCCAGTGAAGCCTCGGTTGTGAGTTCCACCACCGCTTTGGCTTCTGCGCAGACAACCTTCCCATGGCGAGGGAAGCAGGATCTGGGGAAGGCCTTTTGGACGCCATGGGTTGTGAGGAAGCAGGCTTGGCAGTTGGCTCTTTGGAAAAGGCAAGTCCGGGGAACCCTGGGGAGCAGTTCCCTGTGAGCTGTGGCACTTCCACATTGGCAGAGCACACAGCAGCAGAGGAGAAGGTCACCGCCACCCACCTTCTGCTTCAGGAGAGTGAGTCAGGGGAGACACATAGCAGGCAGGTCGAAAAACAGGAGGAGGTGGTAGTGTTAAAGAAGGGTGTGAGTGTTGTGGAGGTAGACCTTGAGACACAGGGCTTGTTGCAGGAGCAGGAGGTGTTGAGGCATCAGGAGAAATGCAAGCAGGCCCAAACCTCACATACTCTGCCTCCCCAACCTGCATCCCAGTCAGCCCGAGCCCCCGCCTCCCCTTCGCACTCGCTCTCCAACTCGGCTCTGCCCCCTCGCCTGCACCTCAGCTGCCAGTATCAGCATAGAGTCCGCAATTGCAGCATACTAGCCGTCTCCAGGGCTCCCTGGATGAGCTGGAGACCCTTCAGTTTGAGATGAATGACCTTAATGCCCAAAGTGGCAGGGCATACTTCCGTATAGGGCGGAGCCTAGTACAGAACTGCAAGACTTACATGAAACGTCGGAGTGCCCTCCTCCAAGCAATCCCAGGCTTCTGGGCAAAAGCTGTATGCTTTTCATGATGGCACCAGAGGACCTCTTAGAGGATGTGGGTGTGGGGATTGAACCTCCGGATATGTAGGAGGGTCGCATCCTAAAAGGACACCACAGAGGTGCCCACGGTAAAATTCATTTCTACATTATAGTTCCCTTCATTCTGGGACTGCTGCTGTACCTCTTGCCCCAAAGTACCTTTTGATTGGGTATGTCCAACATTTCCAGGGACAAGATGCAGTGCCCACAGGTTGTCTAAGAATGGCCACACATCTATTGCTATCAGTCTAACTACAAGGGGGACAGTTGTTATCCTCACATGTGCATCCTCTTCCTACTTGTCTTTTGTCAGTTTTGTGGCTACTCCAAACCAAACTCACCGTGCAGATACTGTTCTCTCCATCCCCAGACCTTCAAGATATTACCTGAGGGATGAGTATGGATAGCAGGCGAGATGCTGTAGGAGTTTCAAAGAGAGAATCCTTTTATGAACTGTCTGTGACTTAACTAGATCAGCGGACTCAATGTCCCACCCCATTACCACCCTCATTACATCACACACCAGACACCCAGACACATGGAGGTATTTGAAATCCCTCTCCTGCCAATAGCACACACAGACATCCTTCCTCAGCCTACATATAGCTGTGGATGAGAACATAGCCCACAGAACCATTGCATTCTAGAGGGCATATGATGAATGAACCTTAGGTTGGGGGCAAATGTGTCTGGAATTGGAAAGAGGTCTAGCAGACTGCATGCTTGAAACACTTGCTGCTGACCTCTTGTTCTTTTACTGGCTTGTCCCTCAAGGCTCCTTGACTAAAATCAGATTATGAATCACCCTCAGCTATCGACCATCATCAGTGAGAAAGACAAAGACATGCTCAGCTACCTGGTCAATGTGGAGGTGAGTCGGCGAAGGGCATGGGGAAGGACTCCTCCTTGGTGGCCCGCAAGGCCACATCTTTCTAAATCGATTTTCATGCTCCCTCTCCATCACCTGGCAGGTTGAGGAGCTCATTAGTGTGCACAAATGCTGCAGGATCATGTTCTCATTTGGGAGAATCCCCTATTTCCAGAACAGAGAGATCACTAAGAAGTATGACATTAACAGCACTGGTGAGAGGTGGCACCCTGATAGATGGATAGTATGAAGGGTTGACCACTGAGAAACATCCTCCTACACTTTAACCGTCCTTGCCTTCCCGCTGTACAGGCTATAGTGCCACTCACTCCACCCTAGTCTTGTGGTTCAGGGACTATGAACCTGTGCCCCACTGCAACAGAAACCACGACACCAGGATTGACTTCTTTTCTTGGATCTCAGAGCAAAACTGCCCAGGATCAAACAGGATTGCACAGGTAACCGTACCGAACGGTTGATGCGGTTTCTCCACTGTTGTGTGCAAGGAGTCTTAGTTCATACCTAACCAGTCTTTTCCTACACCAGGTGATCAGTGAGGACCTGTGGCTCAATCCCATGCAGTCAAGCCTGAAGGAAGATAGGAGGGAGAAAGTTTATAGAGAAGATCTCGGTAAGGTTTGATAGCATTTGTGACCGGGAGGAAAACTGTAGAGTCCTCAGAGTGGCTCAGTGGAATACCAGCCTAACTGACTTACTGGCTTGGAGTCTGGGTGACCATGTCACGTACTCTGGAGCAGGTTTGATCCCCAGGCCTCTGGAGAAACAGACTCTGGTGACTCTCAGTTTGTGGTATCTTATAGGCAGGGGTTCCTTGGTACGCAGGAACAGTTTCACATGCAGAGAAAATCTCCTTTCCTTCTTTCCTGTATGTACTCTTCTCTCACTTAGGATGGAAACATACTCCAGTGTCACATCATGTTTCCCTGTCAATCAGGTGGTCAGAGAAAATAGTTTCAAATCAACATGTGCCAAGGGCTTGGTCAGAAGAGTACCTGTCTGCATATTCCATTCCGTTCATAACTGAGTATGACGGACTAGCAGAAGCAAAGGTGCCAATGCAACACCTTTAACTAGCAACCCATGCTTACCCTCCTCTACTTCTTCATGTAGTTTTCACCTCCCTCACTGCTATTCTGATCATGGGAATTTTTCTAGGCAGCATATTTGGCTATCAACAACCAGCACTCATTGTTACACAGATTGTTAAAAGACAGTACTAAAGCCTAGAGAATCAAAATTTATAAGAGCTCACATGTCATGGAAATTGATGGCTAACAAACCCCCACATACACACTCACACACATGTACATAAACATGCATTCAAAATATCATTAAGTGTCTCTCCAAGACGGTAACTCTTAATTCTCTAGCAGAGTGGCAGGTATTCACAGTCTTTGACCAAACGAAAAGATAACATTTCAAAGTAAGTTTAATTGCTTTTTATGTGATGTGATTGAGTGGTCCCTTGGGTTTCTGGAACCCATCTCTTCTTGGATTCTCGCCACTTTCGATGTGAACAAGACAGACCGTCAAACTACGTTGAACAGCATACAGCCAGGAAGGCTCTTCATTCTACCAAGGAAGATTCAACCTGGCTCACAAGGACCTGTGAGCAAAGAAGTAAGGCTGCGTGTGGGTGGGTTTCAAAGACGGAAGGTTATGAAGAGGTTCTGTTTTATAAGTACCTTGTTCCCACTTTATCCTTTCAAGTAGTGAGTGGAATATAACGCAACCACTTTCTGGATGTACAAAGAAGAACCTGCAATTCGTAGCGTGTTTCTTACTAATATTGTCTATTACCATGGTCAATTTTAACTCATAGGCCACCCCTACATTTTTTAATGTGTTTAAATAGTCTATATTTCATAATTATTTTAATATACTGCTGAATCTATTCAGATATTTTTTCAGTATATTCCTGAGGGGTATTGATACATACTTTTCGTGTTTTTGTTAGTTTTTCTTTCATTGGTGTTTGGTGGGGGCTGTGTACCCTCGTGACAGCAGCTTGTCTGCTGATGAGTTTGTGGAGAGTGTCAACTCTTTTCCGTGAGTGTTTGTTGATTATGCAGCCTCTGAAACATACATGGTACTTTATTATATCTTATTAATTTATGAGAAGTCAAAATGAACTCCTTGGCCTTCACACTGAGGATTTTTTGAAATAGGAGAACATGCGTGTTTTAAAAAATGATACCATTCCATTGAATGTTTCAATTTTATTTTAATGCATTCTCATAGTAATGTGACTGGTGACTTTTAATGCTGTTCTATCTGCTGTCATCATTATTCCTTATTTTGATATGTACATTCTCTTAAAATATTTCCCCCTTTGTTATATTGACCTTTCAAATGAGAAACATTTTTAAAAATTGCATATCCCACTATAATTTGTTTCTGCTTAGTCTTTCATTTTATTCTGTGAATTATATATGTTTTATTTGTAAAATAATATTCTCAAGATCGTGTGACAAGATTTCAACATCATTAGTTAAAAGGGAATGAAAGTCCAAACCCCTATGAATAAAGATTTCAAATTGTATAGTATAAAGAAAAATGTTAATCGGGATAGAGCCATCCAGGATTCCTCATATTGTCCTTCAATGAATAGAATCTCTTAAAACAGTGGAACTAAAATATTGAGCATCTCCATATATTTTGTGTACAATTAAACTTGCTGGCATGGAGACTAATCCAACCCATAATAGTGGTATCGGACAGTGTGGAAATTCTTTCTGTTTTGTGGAGGGGAGGCCCACCTTTTGCCACCAGAGTGTCATGGGTTTGATTTCATTCATTAACACAATATGCTGCTATGTCACTTGAAAAAAAGAAAGGTACAAGCTGATGTCACAAGAAACTCTAGAAATTGCTAGTCTAGAGTGGCTATGACCTGCTTAAAATGTCCTGATTGGGTCGGATAACCTATGTCCTCAAAGGAACAATCTTAGTCTTGGACACTTTATGATGATCTTGGCAGCACTGGATAAATCTACCCAGTGCAATGTTATTTTATCTCCTGACTGCTGCTGCCATGTACACAGATCCTTGAGAACTTCATTCTCTATTCTGTTTATCCTAATGTCTCTACTGATCAGGTTAGAAGGATTTTGGTTTTTCTGCTTTTGTATTTTTTCAGATCTTATGAACTGATAGTTAAGACTACCATTCCTCTGAACTCTGGTATTTGTGAACACCAGTTTCATTCCCACACCCCCACCCCAGTCATTTCTTTTATTCAAAGACATTTAAAACAATATTTTGTGGAACTTTGGCAAGCAGCATTTCTCCCTTGTAGTGACATAAATTGTTCTCTTTTCCAATATCTCATCAGATGACAAGCCCGTGCAGTAATTATCTTGGTAGCCAAGATCACAAGAAACAAGAAAAGGCTAATATCAGAATTCCTTGTAATTTTTGCCTTCACCTGAATAAATCTCAATAAAACCCAAAAGCTTGTGCAGCCATTCATTGTTGCAGCTACTGGCTTCTCATCTGGAGCATAAAAGCTAGAGAGAGAGAGAGAGAGAGAGAGAGAGAGAGAGAGAGAGAGAGAGAGAGAGAGAGAGAAAGAGAGAGAGAGAGAGAGAGAACTCATGGAAACACTTTGTCCAAAGGACTGCTGGGCAACATGTGCACCAGCTCCACAGTCCTACGACAACCTGCCACCGGTCAGAGCTATGTCAACACTCATGACAGGGCACTGTGTGGTCTCTGTGTGTGGAGTCTCAAAGCTCTTCAAATTCATGCCACTTTGGCCATGCTGTCAGTGAACCTGTCCAATGGGGTAGAACTACCTCCATGGCTTCACAGGACTGTCAGGATGCAGAGCGGCTCATTCTGGCGATGGCCTCCTCCATCACATCATGTGATGATTCTTTCTGAGTCAGGAAGAGCAAAGGAGAACCGGTGCATCAGGTGGTGGTGACAGAGCGGAGTGCTGAAAGCACCGTTGATGTCCAGGAGAGCCAACCGTCATCCTGGAAGAACCACAGCCTGAATGCTCCTCAGAGATGAGGGTTGCAAAGCTGAGTCTCACCCACATTGCCCAGACTGTGAGGAGTTTCTAGGCCCTGAAGAAGGACATCATTCCTGTTAGAATGGAGAAGCAGCGACACTGAGGAAGGCCCTCAGGGACATGTACAGACACGTAGGCCGCAGCAGTGGGCTCTGGCTTAAGAACCAATGTGAGGTAGCACAGGACCGGGCTGGTTTCCTTACGTCATGCAGAGGGTTGCTATGCGTTGGAACCAACTTGGCACCTAACAAGAAAAGGAAGACACTTTCAATAAGTACAGAGCCTCGTCTTTCTCTCATAGAGGTGCTGGTGGTTTTGAACCCCCGACCTTGTGGTTAGCAGTCCCACATGGAAACCCCACAACGCCAGGGCTCCCTTTGATTTCATTTGTAGTTACAACATTTTGAGTAACTCCTAGGAAGCCCTTTTGATTTTTCTTCTGCTTTCCCATTAATGACGGTTTTGTTCTCAAAGACATCGTTCATGTTGTTTGAGAAACAACTCGCCACAGTGTTGGGACTGAAGCACGAAGCATGTGACAAAATCACCGGTGACTAAGAAGCCAACAGTGTGTGGTACTAGCTGATTCAGAGAGACATTGTATTTAAATTCCTCACTCTTGCTGAGTGGAAGTGATGTGCTGATGATACACTGTGATTGAAAACATCACTCCAACCCAGTAAGGATGACAGCTCTGACCAGAGCACATGAGGAGGTTCAATGAGTGAACTTGCACAGACCGGTGAAGTCACACAACCTTGTGGGAGGAATGTGAGCACAAGCATGCTGGCCCTGTGAATCAATGTGTGTTGTGGTAAACAATTGCATGGGGATTTTTATAAAGCAATACATTTCAGCTGAAACACGGCCCACAGATTGGGTAGACACACAGTTGCTCTCAGCCCTCTGAGAGTGTCACTTGGTGGGGTCTCCATCCCCTTCACAGGACCTGGGAGTGGAGTGGGCGGAGTCTTGTTTTGCCTTATAATTTTGCTGAACACTCTCTCTCTCTCTCTCTTTCTCTCTGTCACACACACATACACACACACACACGCTCACAAACACACACTGTCATCACAGTGAAAGTAAGCCTGCAGGCAGGACAATGTGGGCAAACAAGCCAGTAGGACACATGAAATGGAGGGTGGTTTGTCACACTCAGGGCACTGGGCCTTGATACCAAAATAATGCCGCTGGCAAATTGATCACAGGAAACACAACAGTAAAAGAGGGATTTTATCCTATAATCATTCAAAAGCAAGAGGAAAGGAGAGCCACATTCTGTCTGGGACTCCTCCCTGGGGTGACTCTGCATCCCTCAGAGAGGCACAGGTTTCTCCTTGGCTTTGGGTGAACAGCCTGAGGCTCCCCTTCTAGCCATTGCAGGTGTTCTCACAGTTGCTTAGCCTACTGCCCCCTTTTTGGAGACATAAAGTATTCAGCACCCCCGGGCCCTTAAGGACATTTCTATTAATGCCCACTCTCTAGGACAGCAGTTCTCAAACTTCCTCAGGCCCTGACCCTCCTAAAGTGGTGACCCTAACCATAATATTATATTATTGCTACTTCAACATTGTCATTTGTTATTACTGTTATGAATCATCATGTAAATATCTGATATGCAGGATGTCCTGTAATTGTTACAAATCGAATATAATTAGACATAATGAAAGCATTGTTATTCAACACAAAATATGTCATTATATATTATGAAATATTTATGTTTTCTCCGATCATCCTAGGTGACCCCTGTGTAAGGATCATTCCACCCCTAAAGGTGTAGTGACCCACATATGAGAAACACTGTTTAAGATAAAGTGTTGATACCTGCTTTAGCAGCTCACTCCCACCCTCAAATGTTCCCGTGCCAGCCCACACCAAGGCTGGACTCACCCACTTTGGCAACCCTAAGGAGCCTTTGGTGTGGGAAGCCCACAGGGAGGGTTCTGCTGTGTGCTCTGGGTCACCGTGAGTTAGAGTTGAGTTTGGTGTGGGGGTGGTCTAGAACCGCCTGCACGCTGGGTAGCAGCCTAGTCCATCACCTGTGCCACGCTCTGGTTGATAAGTTGAATGAGAGCCTGTACAGGCACAGGTCATGTTTGATCTGTTGTACATACGTTTGTTCTGAGTCAGAACTGGCTCAGTAGCATTTAGCAAAACCTTTAATTAGGCTATAATATGATACAATGGCCTGTTACACACAAAGAAATCTAGTGTATTATTTGCTCATGCTGCCTCTGTACCCTTCTCCAAACAACCAATAATACCCCTTAGGGAAAGAAAAATATCAACACACTGTGGCAGAATCCCTAATCCTTGGTAAGAAATATTGGCCTAAGTGGTTAATAAAATGCAGAAAAGTAAAACGGAGGGAATTTGTGAAGTATCTAGTGTTTACAACTTGACCACAGAAATATGCATATAGATATGTATACATGCATATTTATATAGAGATGTATATTTTACACAGGTAAATTAAATTAAAATTGCCAAAAAGTGTAGTGAAATGTTTAGACAAATGTATTCTGAACAAAGGGGTGGACATGTGGTAGAAACACAAGTAGGTGTCACCCTCTCTGTTCCATATGTGTAAATCCCTACTAGGGCTTTATATGTTTCATTCGCGGGGTTGCTGGATTGGGGACGTAATCACCAGGATGGTCTGCTAAGCAAATCAAAGTGGGGCATTTGCCCCTGGAAAGGTGTCAGAGAGGCCAGTGTGCCCACAATGTGCCTTTCAAACCCGACGCAGTTGTGGTACTGCCTTACACCCGTTGGTCTCCTTCAGTTGTAAACTGTGGGTGTGTTTCTTTTCTCTTTTATGTAGGAGGACCATTGGCTGGAGAAACGCCCTCCTTAGCTCTTGCACATAAACTCACCAGTGAGGCACGATCATCTGCTGTCTCTTTACCTACATCTCCGCCCCATAGACAGGGTCAAAGAGCATGGCTGGACAGAAAAGGCTTGTTGGATTCCGTGCAACCATATGCTGTGTACCTAGAGACACCCACATTTGAGACAACCGACATTCAGCAGGATCCTGTAGACCTCCAAGGTTGCCTGTCTTATGGAAGAACCAGAAAGATACATTTGCTGCCCAGCAGAAAGTGAATGAAGCAACACCCTAGATTATTTAGCACACCTAAGAATCCCAAGCACACCCAGAGATGGCACCCAGTCAAGGGGGAAAAAGGAGTATGACACCCTGTGCGTTGACCTGACCTTAGAACCCGTGGCTAATTGTTGTAGACTCAGAAACGCATATACCTGGTCTTCTAGGGCCTGAGCCCATCCCCAAATACCCTTTACACTCAGCCTTTGTTAGCCTGAAGCAGCTGAAATGATGGGGAGGACCTCCAGGTTGGCCTGGGTGGCTTCCCAGTTGTCCAGGGAGCTTCAGGGAAGGGATGGAGAGACTTCTCTTGGACACCGGACAGAAAAGGAGGCTTTGTGTTGCTTCAAATCTGAAAGGTACAAATGTGGGCATCTTTCAGGGCAAGTGGAATCTAGGCCTGTGATAAGTTGGTGTACACCGGAGGTGCCCCAAAGTACCTTGTCCTGAGAAATGAACACAGGAGGGGGCACAGCACGTGCTTCCATGGAAAGTGTAGACTGCAACGGGCAGTGCCAAATGAGCTAGGCAGTCGCCTCTTTCCTCCACAGGGGTAAAGATTCTGCTACGGCCCTGGAGACAGCGCCCTCTGCACCCCACGGCCCAGTGTTGCAGTGACTGTGGTGGATATGCATGCGGAAGGGCAGGGGAGAAGCGTTAGCCTTAGGAACCCAGCCCTGGCCTGACACCTCCGGATTAGTGCCTTTCGCCGTGATGCTTGTGGAACTAGGATAGTTTCTCACTCAAGATTCCATAATGAGGCTGCAAATCACTGCGCAGGCGCACTTTGCTCTGCAACCAGGCGCTTCTGGAAGGAGGGAGGAGACCAGGGTTCTTCCCTGCAACTGCCAGAGAGGCCTCGGTTGTGAGTTCCACCGCTTTGGCTTCTGCGCAGACAACCTTCCCATGGCGAGGGAAGCAGGATCTGGGGAAGGCCTTTTGGCCGCCATGGGTTGTAAGGAAGCAGGCGTGGCAGTTGGCTCTTTGGAAAAGGCAAGTCCGGGGAACCCTGGGGAGCAGTTCCCTGTGAGCTGTGGCACTTCCGCATTGGCAGAGCACGCAGCAGCTGAGGAGAAGGTCACCGCCACCCACCTTCTGCTTCAGGAGAGTGAGGCAGGGGAGGAACATAGCAGGCTTGTGGAAAAACAGGAGGAGGCCGTAGTGTTAAAGAAGGGTGTGAGTATTGTGGAGGTAGACCTTGAGACACAGGGCTTGTTGCAGAAGCAGGAAGGGGTGGGGCATCAGGAGAAATGTGAGCAGGCCCCAACCTCACCTACTCTGCAGTCAGCCCCTGCCCCCGCCTCTCCCATCGCACCCGCTCCCCAACTCGCCTCTGCCACCTTGCCTGCACCTCGGCTGCCACTATCCTCAGAGAGGCCGCCATTGCCGGGTACCAGCCCCCTCCAGGGCTCCCTGGATGCGCTGGAGACCATTCAGTTTGAGTTGAATGACCTTAATGCCCGAAGTGGCAGGGCATACTTCCGTATGAGGCGGAGCCTGGTAAGGAACTGCAAGACTTACCTGGAACTTCGGAGTGCCCTCCTCCAAGCAATCCCAGGCTTCTGGGCAAAAGCTGTATCCTTTTCATGATGGCACCAGAGGACCTCTTAGAGGATGTGGGTGTGGGGATTGAACCTCGGGATATGTAGGAGGGTAGCATCCTAAAAGGAAACAACAGAGCTGCCCACGGTAAAATTCATTTCTACCTTATAGTTCCCTTCATCCTGGAACTACTGCTGTACCTCTTGCCCCAAAGTACCTTTTGATTGGGTATGTCCAACATTTCCAGGGACAAGATGCAGTGCCCACAGGTTGTCTAAGAATGGCCACACATCTATTGCTATCAGTCTAACTACAAGGGGGACAGTTGTTATCATCACATGTGCATCTTCTTCCTACTTTTCTTTTGTCAGTTTTGTGGCTACTCCAAACCAAATTCACCGTGCAGATACTGTTCTCTCCATCCCCAGACCTTCAAGATATTACGTGAGGGATGAGTTTGGATAGCAGGCGAGATGCTGTAGGAGTTTCAAAGAGAGAATCCTTTTATGAACTGTCTGTGACTTAACTAGATCAGCGGAGTCAATGTCCCTCCCCATTACCACCTCCTTACATCACACACCAGACACCCAGACACATGGAGGTATTTGAAATCCCTCTCTGCCAAGAGCCCACACAGACATCCTTCTTCAGCCTACACAGAGCTGTGGATGAGAACATAGCCCACAGAACCACTGCACACTAGATGGCATATGATGAATGAACGTTAGGTTGGGGGAAATGTGTCTGGTATTGGCAAGAGGTCTAGCAGACTGCATGCTTGAAACACTTGCTGCTGACCTCTTGCTCCTGTCTAGTTCTTTTACTGGCTTGTCCCTCAAGGCTCCTTGACTAAAATCAGATTATGAATCACCCTCAGCTATCAACCATCATCAGTGAGAAAGACAAAGACATGCTCAGCTACCTGGTCAATGTGGAGGTGAGTCGGGGAAGGGCATGGGGAAGGACTCCTCCTTGGTGGCCCACAAGGCCACATCTTTCTAAATCGATTTTCATGCTCCCTCTCCATCACCTGGCAGGTTGAGGAGCTCATTAGTGTGCACAAATGCTGCAAGATCATGTTCTCATTTGGGAGAAACCCCTATTTCCGGAACAGAGAGATCACTAAGAAGTATGACATTAACAGCACTGGTGAGAGGTGGCACCCTGATAGATGGATAGTATGAAGGGTTGACCACTGAGAAACATCCTCCTACACTTTAACCGTCCTTGCCTTCCCGCTGTACAGGCTATAGTGCCACTCACTCCACCCCAGTCTTATGGTTCAGGGACTATGAACCTGTGCCCCACTGCAACAGAAACCACGACACCAGGATTGACTTCTTTGCTTGGATCTCAGAGCAAAACTGCCCAGGATCAAACAGGATTGCACAAGTAACCGTACCGAACGGTTGATGCGGTTTCTCCACTGTTGTGTGCAAGGAGTCTTAGTTCATACCTAACCAGTCTTTTCCTACACCAGGTGATCAGTGAGGACCTGTGGCTCAATCCCATGCAGTCAAGCCTGAAGGAAGATAGGAGGGAGAAAGTTTATAGAGAAGATCTCGGTAAGGTTTGATAGCATTTGTGACCGGGAGGAAAACTGTAGTGTCCTCAGAGTGGCTCAGTGGATACCAGCCTAACTGACTTACTGGTTTTGGAGTCTGGGTTGCCATGTCAAGTACTCTGGAGCAGGTTTGATCCCCAGGCCTCTGGAGAAACAGACTCTGGTGACTCTCAGTTTGTGGTATCATATAGGCGGGGGTTCTTTGGTATGCAGGAACATTTTCACATGCAGAGAAAATCTCCTTTCCTTCTTTCCTGTATGTACTCTTCTCTCACTTAGGATGGAAACATACTCCAGTGTCACATCATGTTTCCCTGTCAATCAGGTGGTCAGAGAAAATAGTTTCAAATCAACATGTGCCAAGGGCTTGGTCAGAAGAGTACCTGTCTGCATATTACATCCCTTTCATAACTGAGTATGACGGACTAGCAGAAGCAAAGGTGCCAATGCAACACCTTTAACTAGCAACCCATGCTTACCCTCCTCTACTTCTTCATGTAGTTTTCACCTCCCTCACTGCTATTCTGATCATGGGAATTTTTCTTGGCAGCATATTGGATATCAACAACCAGCACTCATTGTTAACACAGATTGTTAAAAGACAGTACTAAAGCCTAGAGAATCAAAATTAATAAGAGCTCACATGTCATGGAAATTGATAGCTAACAAACCCCCCACATACACACTCACACACATGTACATAAACATGCATTCAAAATATCATTAAGTGTCTCTCCAAGACAGTAACTCTTAATTCTCTAACAGAGTGGCCTGTATTAACATTCTTTGACACCAAATGAAAAGATAACATTTTAAAGTAAGTTTAATTGCCTTTTATGTGATGTGATTGAGTGGTCCCATGGATTTCTGGAACTCATCTCTTCTAGGATTCTCGGCACTTTCGATGTGAACAAGACAGACCGTCAAACTACGTCGAACAGCACACAGCCAGGAAGGCTCGTCATTCTAACCAAGGAAGATTCAACCTGTCTCACAAGGAGCTGTGAGCAAATTAGGAAGGCTGTGTGTGGGTGGGTTTCAAAGAAGGAAGGTTCTGAAGAGGTTCTGTTTTATAAGTACCTTGTTCCCACTTTATCCTTTCAAGTAGTGAGTGGAATGTAACGCAACCACTTTCTGGATGTACAAAGAAGAACCTGCAATTCGTAGCTTGTTTCTTACTAATATTGTCTATTACCATGGTCAATTTTAATTCATAGTCCACCCCTACAATTTTGAATGTGTTTAAATAGTCTATTTTTCATAATTATTTTAATATACTACTGAATCTATTCAGATATTTTTTCGGTATATTCCTGAGGGGTATTGATACATACTTTTCGTGTTTTTGTTAGTTTTTCTTTCATTGGGTTTTGGTGGGGGCTGTGTACCCTCGTGACAGCAGCTTGTCTGCTGATGAGTTTGTGGAGACTGTCAACTCTTTTCCGTGAGTGTTTGTTGATTATGCAGCCTCTGAAACATACATGGTACTTTATTATATCTTATTAATTTATGAGAAGTCAAAATGAACTCCTTGGCCTTCACATTGAGGATTTTTCCTATAGGAGAACATGCGTGTTTTAAAGAATGATACCATTACATTGAATGCTTCAATTTTATCTTAATGCATTCTCACAGCAATGTGACAGGTGACTTTTAATGCTGTTCTTCTGCTGTCATCATTATTCCTTATTTTCATATTACATACTCTTAAAATATTTCCTCCTTTGTTATATATTGGCCATTCAAGTGAGCAACATTAAAAAAATTGTATATCCCTCAGTAATTTGTTTCTGTTTAGTCTTTCATATTATTCTGTGAATAATATATTTTTTTATTCGTAAAACAATATTCTCAAGAAGGAGTGACAAGATTTCAACATCATCAGTTAAAAAAGAATGAAAGAACACATCCCTTTGAAATAAGACATCACAGTGTATAGTATAAAGAAAAATGTTAGTCGGGATAGAGACATCCAGGATTCCTCATATTGCCCTTCAATGAATAGAATCTCTTAAAACAGTGGAACTAAAATATTGAGCATCTCCATATATTTTGTGTACAGTTAAACTTGCTGGCATGGAGACTAATCCAACCATAATAGTGCTATCGGACAGTGTGGAAATTGTTTTTGTTTTGTGGAGGGGAGGCCCATCTTTTGCCACTAGAGTGTCATGGTTTGATTTCATTCAGTTAACACAATATGCTGCTATGTCACTTGAAAAACAGAAAGGTAGAAGCTGATGTCACAAGAAAATCTAGAAATTGCTAGTGTAGAGTGGCTATGACCTGCTTAAAATGTCCTGATTGGGTCGGATAACCTATGTCCTCAAAGGAACAATCTTAGTCTTGGACACTGTATAATGATCTAGGCAGCACTCGGTAAATCTACCCAATGCAATGTTATTTGATCTCCTGACTGATGCTTCTATGTACACAAATCCTTGAGAACTTCATTCTCTATTCGGTTTATCCTACTGTTTATCAACTGATCAGGTTAGAAGGACTTAGCTTCTTCTGCTTTTGTACTGTTTCAGATCATATTGAACTGATAGTTAAGACTACCATTCCTCTGAACTCTGGTATTTGTGAACACCAGTCTCATTCCCACACCCACCCCAGTAATTTCTTTTATTCAAAGATTTTTAAAACAATATTTTGTAGAACTTTGGCAAGCAGCATTTCTCCCTTGTAGTGGCATAAAGTGTTCTCTTTTCCAATATCTCATCAGATGACAAGCCCATATAATAATTATCTTGGTAACCAAGATCCAAGAGACAAGAAAAGGCTAATAAAAGAATTCCTTGTAATTTTTGCCTTCACCTGAATAAATCTCAATAAAACCCAAAAGCTTCGCAGCCATTCATTGATGCAGCTACTGGCTTCTCATCTGCAGCATAAAAGCTAGAGAGAGAGAGAGAGAGAGAGAGAGAGAGAGAGAGAGAGAGAGAGAGAGAGAGAGAGAGAGAGAAAGAATTCATGGAAACACTTTGTCCAAAGGATTGCTGGGCAAGATGAGCACCAGCTCCACAGTCCTACGACCACCTGCCACCGGTCAGAGCTATGTCACCACTCATGAAAGGGCACTGTGTGGTCTCTGTGTGTGGAGTCTAAAAGCTCTTCAAATTCATGCCACTTTGGCCATGCCGTCAGTGAACCTTTCCAATGGGGTAGAACTACCTCCATGGCCTCACAGGACTGTCAGGATGCAGAGCGGCTCACCCTGGCGATGGCCTCCTCCATCACATCATGTGATGATTCTTTCTGAGTCAGGATGAGCAAAGGAGAAACGGTGCATCAGGTGGTGGTGACAGAGCGGAGTGCTGAAAGCACCTTGATGTCCAGGAGAGCCAACCGTCATCCTGGAAGAACCACAGCCTGAATGCTCCTCAGAGATGAGGGTTGCGAAGCTGAGTCTCACCCACATTGCCCAGACTGTGAGGAGTTTCCAGGCCCTGAAGAAGGACATCATTCCTGTTAGAATGGAGGGGCAGCGACACTGAGGAAGGCCCTCACGGACATGTACAGACATGTAGGCCGCAGCAGTGTGCTCTGGCTTAAGAACCAATGTGAGGTAGCACAGGACCGGGCTGGTTTCCTTACGTCATGCAGAGGGTTGCTATGCGTTGGAACCAACTTGGCACCTAACTAGAAAAGGAACACACTTTCCATAAGCACAGAGCCTCGTCTTTCTCTCATAGAGGTGCTGGTGGTTTTGAACCCCTGACCCTGTGTTTAGCAGTCCAACATGGAAACCCCACAATGCCAGGGCTCCCTTTGATTTCATTTGTAGTTACAACATTTTGAGTAACTCCTAGGAAGCCCTTTTGATTTTTCTTCTGCTTTTCCATTAATGATGATTTTGTTCTCAAAGACATCATTCATGTTGTTTGAGAAGTCCACTCGCTACAGTGTTGGGACTGAAGCACGGTAGCATGTGACAAAATCACTGGAGACAGAGAAGCCAACAGTGGGTGGTACTAGCTGATTCACAGAGACATTGTATTAAAAATCCTCACTCTTGCTGAGTGGAAGTGATGTGCTGATGATACACTGTGATTGAAAGCATCACTCCAACCCAGTATGGATGACAGGTATGACTTGAGCACATGAGGAGCTTCAGTGAGTGAACTTGCATAGACCGGTGATGTCACACAACACTGTGGGAGGAATGTGGGCACATGCATGCTGGCCCTGTGAATCAATGTGTGTTGTGGTAAACAATGGCATGGGGATTTTTATAAAGCCATACATTTCAGCTGAAACAAGGCCCACAGGTTGGATAGACACACAGTTGCTGTCAGCCGTCTGACAGTGTCACTTGGTGGGGTCTCCATCCCCTTCACAGGACCTGGGAGTGGGGTGGGCGGAGTCTTGTTTTGCCTTGTAGTTTTGCTGAACACACACACACTCTCTCTCTCTCTCTGTCACACACACATACACACACACACGCACACAAACACACACTGTCATCACAGTGAAAGTAAGCCTGCAGGCAGGACAATGTGGGCAAACAAGCCAGTAGGACACGTGAAATGGAGGGTGGTTTGTCACACTCAGGGCACTGGGATTGATACCAAAATAATGCCGCTGGCAAATTGATCACAGGAAACACAACAGTAAAAGAGGGATTTTATCCTATAATCGTTCAAAAGCAAGAGGAAAGGAGAGCCACATTCTGTCTGGGAATCCTCCCTGGGGTTACTCTGCATCCCTGAGAGAGACACAGGTTTCTCCTTGGCTGCCTGGGGATTGGGTGAACAGCCTGAGGCTCCCCTTCTAGCCTTTGCAGGTGTTCTCACAGTTGCTTAGCCTACTGCCCCCTTTTTGGAGACATAAATTATTCAGCACCCCCGGGCCCTTGAGGACATTTCTATTAATGACCCCTTTCTAGGACAGCAGTTCTCAAACTTCCTCAGGCCTTCACCCTCCTATAGTGGTGACCCTAACCATAATATTATATTATTGCTACTTCATCATTGTTATTTGTTATTACTGTTATGAATCATCATGTAAATATCTGATATGCAGGATGTCCTGTAATTGTTACAAATCGAATATAATTAGACATAATTAAAGCATTGTTATTCAACACAAAATATGTCATTATATATTATGAAATATTTATGTTTTTTCAGATCGTCCTATGTGACCCCTGTGTAAGGGTCATTCCACCCCTAAAGGGGTAGTGACCCACAGGATAAGAAACACTGTTTTAGATAAAGTGTTGATACCTGCTTTAGCAGCTCACTCCCACCCTCAAATGTTCCCGTACCAGTCCACACCAAGGCTGGACTCACCCACCTTGGCAAACCTAAGGAGCCTTTGGTGTGGGAAACCCACAGGGAGGGTTCTGCTGTGTGCTCTGTGGTCACCGTGAGTTAGAGTTGAGTTGCTGTGAGGGTGGTCTAGAACCCCCTGCATGCTGAATAGCAGGCTAGTCCATCACCTGTGCCACGCTCTGGTCGATAAGTTGAATGAGAGCCTGTACAGGCACAGGTCATGTTTGATCTGTTGTACATAAGTTTGTTCTGAGTCAGAACTGACTCAGTAGCACATAGCAAAACCTTTAATTAAGCTATAATATCATACAATGGCCTGTTACACACAAAGAAATCTAGTGTATAATTTGTTCATGCTGCCTCTGTACCCTTCTCCAAACAACCAATAATACCCCTTAGGGAAAGAAAAATATCAACACACTGTGGCAGAATCCCTAATCCTTGGTAAGAAATATTGGCCTAAGTGGTTAATAAAAAGCGGAAAAATAAACTGAGGGAATTTGTGAAGTATTTAGTGTCTTACAACTTGACCACAGAAATATGCATATAGATATGTATACATGCATATTTATATAGAGATGTATATTTTACACAGGTAAATTAAATTAAAATTGCCAAAAAGTGTAGTGAAATGTTTCGACAAATTTATTCTGAGTAAAGGGGTGTACCTGTGGCAGAAACACAAGTATGTGTCACCCTCTCGGTTTCATTTGTGTAAATCCCTACTAGGGCTTTATATGTTTCATTCCCGGGTTGCTGGATGGGGGACATAATCACCAGGATGGCCTGCAAAGCAAATCAAAGTGGGGCATTTGCCCCTGGAAAGGTGTCAGAGAGGCCTGTGTGCCCACAATGTGCCTTTCAAAACCCGATGCAGTTGTGGTACTGCCTTACACCCGTTGGTCTCCTTCAGTTGTAAACTGTGGGTGTGTTTCTTTTCTCTTTTATGTAGGAGGACCATTGGCTGGAGAAATGCCCTCCTTAGCTCTTGCCCATAAACTCACCAGTGAGGCACGATCATCTGCTGTCGCTTTACCTACACCTCCGTCCCATAACAGGGTCAAAGAGCATGGCTGGACAGAAAAGGCTTGTTGGATTGCGTGCAACCACATTCTGTGTACCTAGAGACACCCACATTTCAGGCTACCGACATTCAGCAGGATCCTGTAGACCGCCAAAGTTGCCTGTCTTATGGAAGAACCAGAAAGATACATTTGCTGCCCAGCAGAAAGTGAATGAAGCAACACCCTAGATTATCTAGCAAACCTAAGAATCCCACAGCACACCCAGAGATGGCACCCAGTCAAGGGGGAAAAAAAGGAGTATGACACCCTGTGCGTTGACCTGACCTTAGAACCCGTGGCTAATTGTTGTAGACTCAGAAACGCATATACCTGGTCTTCTAGGGCCTGAGCCCGTCCCCAAATACCCTTTACACGCAGCCTTTGTTAGCCTGAAGCAGCTGAAATGATGGGAAGAGGACATCCAGGTTGGCCTGGGTGGCTTCCCAGTTGTCCAGTGAGCTTCAGGGAAGGGATGGAGAGACTTCTCTTGGACACCGGACTGAAAAGGAGGCTTTGTGTTGCTTCAAATCTGAAAGGTACAAATGTGGGCATCTTTCAGGACAAGAGGAATCTAGGCCTGTGATAAGTTGGTGTACACCGGAGGTGCCCCAAAGTACCTTGTCCTGAGATATGAACACAGGAGGGGGCACAGCACGTGCTTCCATGAAAAGTATGGACTGCAAGGGGCAGTGCCAAATGAGCTAGGCACTCGCCTCTTTCCTCCACAGGGGCAAAGATTCTGCTGCGGCCCTGGAAACAGCGCCCTCTGCACCCCACGGCCCAGTGTTGCAGTGACTGTGGTGGATATGCATGCGGAAGGGCAGGGGAGAAGGGTTAGCCTTAGGAATCCAGCCCTGGCCTGACGCCATCCGGATTAGTGCCTTTGGCCCTGATTCTTGTGGAATTAGGATAGTTTCTCACTCAAGATTCCATAATGAGGCTGCAAATCTCTGCGCAGGCGCACTTTGCTCTGCAACCAGGCACTTCTGGAAGGAGGGAGGAGACCAGGGTTCTTCCCTGCAACTGCCAGTGAGGCCTCGGTTGTGAGTTCCACCGCTTTGGCTTCTGCGCAGACAACCTTCCCATGGCGAGGGAAGCAGGATCTGGGGAAGGCCTTTGGGCCGCCATAGGTTGTGAGGAAGCAGGCGTGGCAGTTGGCTCTTTGGAAAAGGCAAGTCCGGGGAACCCTGGGGAGCAGTTCCCTGTGAGCTGTGGCACTTCCGCATTGGCAGAGCACACATCAGCTGAGGAGAAGGTCACCGCCACCCACCTTCTGCTTCAGGAGAGTGAGGCAGGGGAGGAACATAGCAGGCAGGTGGAAAAACAGGAGGAGGCCGTAGTGTTAAAGAAGGGTGTGAGTATTGTGGAGGTAGACCTTGAGACACAGGGCTTGTTGCAGAAGCAGGAGGTGGTGGGGCATCAGGAGAAATGCGAGCAGGCCCCATCCTCACCTACTCTGCAGTCAGCCCCTGTCCCCGCCTCCCCCATCGCACCCGCTCCCCAACTCGCCTCTGCCACCTCGCCTGCACCTCGGCTGCCACTATCCTCAGAGGCCGCCATTGCCGGGTACCAGCCGCCTCCAGGGCTCCCTGGATGCGCTGGAGACCATTCAGTTTGAGTTGAATGACCTTAATGCCCGACGTGGCAGGGCATACTTCCATATGAGGGGGAGCCTGGTACGGAACTGCAAGACTTACTTGGAACGTCGGAGTGCCCTCCTCCAAGCAATCCCAGTCTTCTGGGCAAAAGCTGTATGCTTTTCATGATGGCACCAGAGGACCTCTTAGGGGATGTGGGTGTGGGGATTGAACCTCGGGATATGTAGGAGGGTAGCATCCTAAAAGGACACGACAGAGGTGCCCACGGTAAAATTCATTTCTACCTTATAGTTCCCTTCATCCTGGGGCTGCTGCTGTACCTCTTGACCCAAAGTACCTTTTGATTGGGTATGTCCAATATTTCCAGGGACAAGATGCAGTGCCCACAGGTTGTCTAAGAATGGCCTCACTTCTATTGCTATCAGTCTAACTACAAGGGGGAAAGTTGTTATCATCACATGTGCATCCTCTTCCTACTTGTCTTTTGTCAGTTTTGTGGCTACTCCAAACCAAACTCACCGTGCAGATACTGTTCTCTCCATCCCCAGACCTTCAAGATATTACCTGAGGGATGAGTTTGGATAGCAGGCGAGATGCTGTAGGAGTTTCAAAGAGAGAATCCTTTTATGAACTGTCTGTGACTTAACTAGATCAGCGGACTCAATGTCCCACCCCATTACCACCCTCCTTACATCACACACCAGACACCCAGACACATGGAGGTATTTGAAATCCCTCTCCTGCCAAGAGCCCACACAGACATCCTTCCTCAGCCTACATAGAGCTGTGGATGAGAACATAGCCCACAGAACCATTGCACTCTAGAGGGCATATGATGAATGAACGTTAGGTTGGGGGCAAATATGTCTGCTACTGTCAAGAGGTCTGGCAGACTGCATGCTTGAAACACTTGCTGCTGACCTCTTGCTCCTGTCTAGTTCTTTTACTGGCTTGTCCCTCAAGGCTCCTTGACTAAAATCAGATTATGAATCACCCTCAGCTATCGACCATCATCAGTGAGAAAGACAAAGACATGCTCAGCTACCTGGTCAATGTGGAGGTGAGTCGGGGAAGGGCATGGGGAAGGACTCCTCCTTGGTGGCCCACAAGGCCACATCTTTCTAAATCGATTTTCATGCTCCTTCTCCATCACCTGGCAGGTTGAGGAGCTCATTAGTGTGCACAAATGCTGCAAGATCATGTTCTCATTTGGGAGAAAGCGCTATTTCCGGAACACAGAGATCACTAAGAAGTATGACATTAACAGCACTGGTGAGAGGTGGCACCCTGATAGTTGGATAGTATGAAGGGTTGACCACTGAGAAACATCCTCCCCCACTTTAACCATCCTTGCCTTCCCGCTGTACAGGCTATAGTGCCACTCACTCCACCCCATTCTTATGGTTCAGGGACTATGAACCTGTGCCCCACTGCAACAGAAACCACGACACCAGGATTGACTTCTTTTCTTGGATCTCAGAGCACAACTGCCCAGGATCAAACAGGATTGCACAGGTAACCATACCGAACGGTTGATGCGGTTTCTCCACTGTTGTTTGCAAGGAGTCTTAGTTCATACCTAACCAGTCTTTTCCTACACCAGGTGATCAGTGAGGACCTGTGGCTCAATCCCATGCAGTCAAGCCTGAAGGAAGATAGGAGGGAGAAAGTTTATAGAGAAGATCTCGGTAAGGTTTGATAGCATTTGTGACCGGGAGGAAAACTGTAGTGTCCTCAGAGTGGCTCAGTGGAATACCAGCCTAACTGACTTACTGGCTTTGGAGTCTGGGTGGCCATGTTAAGTACTCTGGAGCAGGTTTGATCCCCAGGCCTCTGGAGAAACAGACTCTGGTGACTCTCAGTTTGTGGTATCTTATAGGCAGGGGTTCCTTGGTATGCAGGAACATTTTCACATGCAGAGAAAATCTCCTTTCCTTCCTTCCTGTATGTACTCTTCTCTCACTTAGGATGGAAACATACTCCAGTGTCACATCATGTTTCCCTGTCAATCAGGTGGTCAGAGAAAATAGTTTCAAATCAACATGTGCCCAGGGCTTGGTCAGAAGAGTACCTGTCTACGTATTCCATTCCGTTCATAACTGAGTATGACAGCCTGACAGAAGCAAAGGTGCCAATGCAACACCTTTAACTAGCAACCCATGCTTACCCTCCTCTACTTCTTCATGTAGTTTTCACCTCCCTCACTGCTATTCTGATCATGGGAATTTTTCTAGGCAGCATATTTGGCTATCAACAACCAGCACTCATTGTTAACACAGATTGTTAAAAGACAGTACTAAAGCCTAGAGAATCAAAATTAATAAGAGCTCACGTGTCATGGAAATTGATAGCTAACAAACCCTCCACATACACACTCACACACATGTACATAAACATGCATTCAAAATATCATTAAGTGTCTCTCCAAGACGGTAACTCTTAATTCTCTAGCAGAGTGGCAGGTATTCACAGTCTTTGAAACCAAATGAAAAGATAACATTGCAAAGTAAGTTTAATTGCTCTTTATGTGATGTGATTGAGTGGTCCCATGGATTTCTGGAACTCATCTCTTCTAGGATACTCGGCACTTTCGATGTGAACAAGACAGACCGTCAAACTATGTCGAAAAGCACACAGCCAGGAAGGCTCTTCATTCTTACCAAGGAAGATTCAACCGGACTCACAAGGACCTGTGAGCAAAGAAGGAAGGCAGTGTGGGGGTGGGTTTCAAAGAAGGAATGTTATGAAGACGTTCTGTTTTATAAGTACCTTGTTCCCACTTTATCCTTTCAAGTAGTGAGTGGAATGTTACGCAACCACTTTCTGGATGTACAAAGAAGAACCTGCAATTCGTAGCTTGTTTCTTACTAATATTGTCTATTACCATGATCAATTTTAACTCATAGGCCACCCCTACATTTTTTAATGTGTTTAAATAGTCTATTTTTCATAATTATTTTAATATACTACTGAATCTATTCAGATATTTTTTCGGTATATTCCTGAGCGGTATTGATACATACTTTCCGTGTTTTTGTTAGTTTTTCTTTCATTGGTTTTTGGTGGGGGCTGTGTACCCTCGTGACAGCAGCTTGTCTGCTGATGAGTTTGTGGAGAGTGTCAACTCTTTTCCATGAGTGATTGTTGATTATGCAGCCTCTGAAACATACATGGTGCTTTATTATATCTTATTAATTTATGAGAACTCAAAATGAACTCCTTGGCCTTCACATTGAGGATTTTTTCCAATAGGAGAACATGTGTGTTTTAAAGAATGATACCATTCCATTGAATGTTTCAATTTTATCTTAATGCATTCTCACAGTAATGTGACAGGTGACTTTTAATGCTGTTCTATCTGCTGTCATCATTATTCCTTATTTTGATATCTACATTCTCTTAGAATATTTCCCCCTTGTTATATTGACCTTTCAATTGAGAAACATTTTTAAAAATTGCATATCCCTCTATAATTTGTTTCTGCTTAGTCTCTCATTTTATTCTGTGAATTATATATGTTTTATTTGTAAAAAATATTCTCAAGATCGTGTGACAAGATTTCAACATCTTTAGTTAAAAGGGAATGAAAGTCCAAACCCCTATGAAATAAGATTTCAAATTGTATAATATAAAGAAAAATGTTAATTGGGATGGAGACATCCTGGATTCCTCATATTGTCGTTCAATGAATAGAATCTCTTAAAACAGTGGAACTAAAATATTGAGCATCTCCCTATATTTTGTGTACAATTAAACTTGCTGGCATGGAGACTAATCCAACCCATAATAGTGGTATCGGACAGTGTGGAAATTTTTTCTGTATTGTGGAGGGGAGGCTCATCTTTTGCCATCAGAGGGTCATGGGTTTGATTTCATTCATTAACACAATATGCTGCTAAGTCACATGAAAAAAAAAAAAAGGTACAAGCTGATTTCACAAGAAACTCTACAAATTGATAGTGTAGAGTGGCTATGACCTGCTTAAAATATCCTGATTTGGTCGGATAACCTATGTCCTCAAAGGAACAATCTTAGTCTTGGACACTTTATGATGATCTTGGCTGCACTGAATGAATCTACCCAATGCAATGTTATTTGATCTCCTGACTGCTGCCGCCATGTACACAGATCCTTGAGAACTTCATTCTCTATTCTGTTTATCCAAATGTCTCTACTGATCAGGTTAGAAGGATTTTGGTTTTTCTGCTTTTATATTTTTTCAGATCTTATGAACTGATAGTTAAGATTACCATTCCTCTGAACTCTGGTATTTGTGAACACCAGTCTCATTCCCACCCCCCACCCCAGTCAATTCTTTTACTCAAAGATTTTTAAAACAATATTTTGTGGAACTTTGGCAAGCAGCATTTCTCCCTTGTAGTGACATAAAGTGTTCTCTTTTCCAATATCTCATCAGAAGGCAAGCCCATGCAGTAATTATCTTGGTAACCAAGATCACAAGAAACAAGAAAATGCTGATATCAGAATTCCTTGTAATTTTTGCCTTCACCTGAATAAATCTCAATAAAACCTAAAAGCTTGTGCAGCCATTCATTGGTGCAGCTACTGGCTTCTCATCTGGAGCATAAAAGCTAAAGAGAGAGAGAGAGAGAGAGAGAGAGAGAGAGAGAGAGAGAGAGAGAGAGAGAGAGAGAGAGAAATAGAAAGAACTCGTGGAAACACTTTGTCCAAAGGACTGCTGGGCAACATGAGCACCAGCTCCACAGTCCTATGACCAGCTGCCACCGGTCAGAGCTATGTCACCATTCATGACAGGGCACTGTGTGGTCTCTGTGTGTGGAGTCTCAAAGCTCTTCAAATTCATGCCACTTTGGTCATGCCGTCAGTGAACCTGTCCAATGGGGTAGAACTACCTCAATGGCCTCACAGGACTGTCAGGATGCAGAGTGGCTCACCCTGGCGATGGCCTCCTCCATCACATCATGTGATGATCCTTTCTGAGTCAGGATGAGCAAAGGAGAACCGGTGCATCAGGTGGTGGTGACAGAGCGGAGTGCTGAAAGCACCGTTGATGTCCAGGAGAGCCAACAGTCATCCTGGAAGAACCACAGCCTGAATGCTCCTCAGAGATGAGGGTGGTGAAACTGAGTCTCACTCACATTGGCCAGACTTTGAGGAGTTTCCAGGCCCTGAAGAAGGACATCATTCCTGTTAGAATGGAGGGGCAGCGACACTGAGGAAGGCCCTCACGGACATGTACAGACACGTAGGACGCAGCAGTGGGCTCTGGCTTAAAAACCAATGTGAGGAAACACAGGACCGGGCTGGTTTCCTTACGTCATGCAGAGGTTGCTATGCTTTGGAACCAACTTGGCACCTAATAAGAAAGGGAACACACTTTCCATATGCACAAAGCCTCGTCTTTCTCTCATAGAGGTGCTGGTGGTTTTGAACCCCTGACCTTGTGGTTAGCAGTCCCACATGGAAACCCCGCAACGCCAAGGCTCCCTTTGATTTCATTTGTAATTACAACATTTTGAAAAACTCCTAGGAAGCCCTTTTGATTTTTCTTCTGCTTTCCCATTAATGACGATTTTGTTCTCAAAGACATCATTCATGGTTTTTGAGAAATCAACTCGCCACAGTGTTGGGACTGAAGCACGGTAGCATGTGACAAAATCACTGGTGACAAAGAAGCCAAGAGTGGGTGGTCCTAGCTGGTTCAGAGAGACATTGTATTAAAAATCCTCACTCTTGCTGAGTGGAAGTGATGTGCTGATGATACACTGTGGTTGAAAGCATCACTCCAACCCAGTTAGGATGACAGCTCTGACCAGAGCACATGAGGAGCTTCAATGAGTGAACTTGCACAGACCGCTGAAGTCACACAACCTTGTGGGAGGAATGTGAGCACAAGCATGCTGACCCTGTGAATCAATGTGTGTTGTGGTAAACAATGGCATGGGGATTTTTATAAAGCCATACATTTCAGCTGAAACATGGCCCACAGATAGGGTAGACACACAGTTGCAGTCAGCCCTCTGACAGTGTCACTTGGTGGGGTCTCCATCCCCTTCACAGCACCTGGGAGTGGGGTGGGCGGAGTCTTGTTTTGCCTTGTAGTTTTGCTGAACACACACACACACTCTCTCTCTCTCTCTGTCACATACACACACACACACGCACACAAACACACACTGTCATCACAGTGAAAGTAAGCCTGCAGGCTGGACAATGTGGGCAAACAAGCCAGTAGGACACGTGAAATGGAGGGTGGTTTGTCACACTCAGGGCATTGGGCCTTGATACCAAAATAATGCCGCTGGCAAATTGATCACAGGAAACACAACAGTAAAAGAGGGATTTTATCCTATAATCATTCAAAAGCAAGAGGAAAGTTGAGCCACATTCTGTCTGGGACTCCTCCCTGGGTTGACTCTGCATCCCGCAGAGAGGCACATGTTTCCCCTTGGCTGCCTGGGGATTGGGTGAACAGCCTGAGGCTCCCCCTCTAGCCATTGCAGGTGTTCTCACAGTTGCTTAGCCTACTGCCCCCTTTTTGGAGACATAAAGTATTCAGCACCCACGGGCCCTTAAGGACATTTCTATTAATGCCCCCTTTCTAGGACAGCAGTTCTCAAATTCCTCAGGCCTTGACCCTCCTAAAGTGGTGACCCTAACCATAATATTCTATTATTGCTACTTCATCATTGTTATTTGTTATTACTGTTATGAATCATCATGTAAATATCTGATATGCAGGATGTCCTGTAATTGTTACAAATCGAATATAATTAGACATAATTAAAGCATTGTTATTCAACACAAAATATGTCATTATATATTGGGAAATATTTATGTTTTTTCCGATCGTCCTAGGTGACCCCTGTGTAAGGGTCATTCCACCCCTAAAGGGGTAGTGACCCACAGGATGAGAAACACTGGTTTAGATAAAGTGTTGATACCTGCTTTAGCAGCTCACTCCCACCCTCAAATGTTCCCGTACCAGTCCACACCAAGGCTGGACTCACCCACCTTGGCAACCCTAAGGAGCCTTTGGTGTGGGAAGCCCACAGGGAGGGTTCTCTGTGTGCTCTGGGGTCACCGTGAGTTAGAGTTGAGTTTGGTGTGGGGATGGTCTAGAACCCCCTGCACGCTGGGTAGCAGCCTAGTCGATCACCTGTGCCACGCTCAGGTCGATAAGTTTATTGAGAGCCTGTACAGGCACAGGTCATGTTTGATCTGTTGTACATAAGTTTGTTCTGAGTCAGAACTGGCTCAGTAGCATTTAGCAAAACCTTTAATTAAGCTATAATATGATACAATGGCCTGTTACACACAAAGAAATCTAGTGTATTATTTGTTCATGCTGCCTCTGTACCCTTCTCCAAACAACCAATAATACCCCTTAGGGAAAGAAAAATATCAACACACTGTGGCAGAATCCCTAATCCTTGGTAAGAAATATTGGCCTAAGTGGTTAATAAAAAGCGGAAAAGTAAAACGGAGGGAATTTGTGAAGTATTTAGTGTCTTACAACTTGACCACAGAAATATGCATATAGATATGTATACATGTATATTTATATAGAGATGTATATTTTACACAGGTAAATTAAATTAAAATTGCCAAAAAGTGTAGTGAAATGTTTAGACAAATTTATTCTGAATAAAGGGGTGGACCTGTGGCAGAAACACAAGTACGTGTCACCCTCTCTGTTTCATTTGTGTAAATCCCTACTAGGGCTTTATATGTTTCATTCCCGGGGTTGCTGGATTGGGGACGTAATCACCAGGATGGCCTGCTAAGCAAATAAAAGTGGGGCATTTGCCCCTGGAAAGGTGTCAGAGAGGCCTGTGTGCCCACAATGTGCCTTTCAAAACCCGATGCAGTTGTGGTACTGCATTACACTCGTTGGTCTCCTTCATTTGTAAACTGTGGGGGTGTTGCTTTTGTCTTTTACGTAGGAGGACCATTGGCTAGAGAAAAGCCCTCCTTAGCCCTTGCACATAAACTCACCAGTGAGGCATGATCATCTGCTGTCTCTTTACCTACACCTCCGTCCCATAGACAGGGTCAAAGAGCATGGCTGGACAGTAAAGGCTTGTTGGATTCCGTGCAACCACATTCTGAGTACCTAGGGACACCCACATTTGAGACTACCGACACTCAGCAGGATCCTGTAGACCTCCAAGGTTGCCTGTCTTATGGAAGAACCAGAAAGATACATTTGCTGCCCAGCAGAAAGTGAATGAAGCAACACCCTAGATTATTTAGCACACCTAAGAATCCCAAGCACACCCAGAGATGGCACCCAGTCAAGGGGGGAAAAGGAGTATGACACCCTGTGCGTTGACCTGACCTTAGAACCCGTGGCTAATTGTTGTAGACTCAGAAACGCATATACCTGGTCTTCTAGGGCCTGAGCCCGTCCCCAAATACCCTTTACACTCAGCCTTTGTTAGCCTGAAAGAGCTGAAATGATGGGAAGAGGACCTCGAGGTTGGCCTGGGTGGCTTCCCAGTTGTCCAGGGAGCTTCAGGGAAGGGATGGAGAGACTTTTCTTGGACACCGGACAGAAAAAGAGGCTTTGTGTTGCTTCAAATCTGAATGGTACAAATGTGGGCATCTTTCAGGACAAATGGAATCTAGGCCTGTGATTAGTTGGTGTACACCGGAGGTGCCCCAAAGTACCTTGTCCTGAGAAATGAACACAGGAGGAGGCACAGCACGTGCTTCCATGGAAACTGTAGACTGCAAGGGGCAGTGCCAAATGAGCTAGGCACTCGCCTCCTTCCTCCACAGGGGCAAAAATTCTGCTACGCCCCTGGAGACAGCGCCCTCTGCACCCCACGGCCCAGTGTTGCAGTGACTGTGGTGGATATGCATGCGGAAGGGCAGGGGAGAAGCTTTAGTCTTAGGAACCCAGCCCTGGCCTGACATCTCCGGATTAGTGCCTTTGGCCATGATGCTTGTGGAACTAGGATAGTTTCTCACTCAAGATTCCATAATGAGGCTGCAAATCACTGCGCAGGCGCACTTTGCTCTGCAACCAGGCGCTTCTGGAAGGAGGGAGGAGACCAGGGTTCTTCCCTGCAACTGCCAGAGAGGCCTCGGTTGTGAGTTCCACCATCGCTTTGTCTTCTGCACAGACAACCTTCCCATGGCGAGGGAAGCAGGATCTGGAGAAGGCCTTTGGGTCGCCATAGGTTGTGAGGAAGCTTGCGTGGCAGTTGGCTCTTTGGGAAAGGCAAGTCCGGGGAACCCTGGGGAGCAGTTCCCTGTGAGCTGTGGCACTTCCGCAATGGCAGAGCACTCAGCAGTTGAGGAGAAGGTCACCGCCACACACCTTCTGCTTCAGGAGAGTGGGCAGGGGAGGAACATAGCAGGCAGGTGGAAAAACAGGAGGAGGCCATAGTGTTAAAGAAGGGTGTGAGTATTGTGGAGGTAGACCTTGAGACGCAGGGCTTGTTGCAGAAGCAGGAAGGGGTGGGGCATCAGGAGAAATACGAGCAGGCCCCAACCTCACCTACTCTGCAGTCAGCCACTTCCCTGCCTCCCCCATCCCACCAGCTCCCCACCTCGCCTCTGCCACCTCGCCTGCACCTCGGCTGCCACTATCCTCAGAGAGGCCGCCATTGCCGGGTACCAGCCGCCTCCGGGGTCCCTGGATGCGCTGGAGACCATTCAGTTTGAGTTGAATGACCTTAATACCCGACGTGGCAGGGCATACTTCCATATGAGGGGGAGCCTGGTACGGAACTGCAAGACTTACCTGGAACGTCGGAGTGCCCTCCTCCAAGCAATCCCAGGCTTCTGGGCAAAAGCTGTATGCATTTCATGATGGCACCAGAGGACCTCTTAGGGGATGTGGGTGTGGGGATTGAACCTCGGGATATGTAGGAGGGTAGCATCCTAAAAGGACACGACAGAGGTGCCCACGGTAAAATTCATTTCTACCTTATAGTTCCCTTCATCCTGGGGCTGCTGCTGTACCTCTTGACCCAAAGTACCTTTTGATTGGGTATGTCCAAATTTTCCAGGGACCAGATGCAGTGCCCACAGGTTGTCTAAGAATGGCCTCACTTCTATTGCTATCAGTCTAACTACAAGGGGGAAAGTTGTTATCATCACATGTGCATCCTCTTCCTACTTGTCTTTTGTCAGTTTTGTGGCTACTCCAAACCAAACTCACCGTGCAGATACTGTTCTCTCCATCCCCAGACCTTCAAGATATTACCTGAGGGATGAGTTTGGATAGCAGGCGAGATGCTGTAGGAGTTTCAAAGAGAGAATCCTTTTATGAACTGTCTGTGACTTAACTAGATCATCGGACTCAATGTCCCTCCCCATTACCACCCTCCTTACATCACATACCAGACACCCAGACACATGGAGGTATTTGAAATCCCTCTCCTGCCAAGAGCCCACACAGACATCCTTCTTCAGCCTACATAGAGCTGTGGATGAGAACATAGCCCACAGAACCATTGCACTCTAGAGGGCATATGAGGAATGAACGTTAGGTTGGGGGCAAATATGTCTGCTACTGTCAAGAGGTCTGGCAGACTGCATGCTTGAAACACTTGCTGCTGACCTCTTGCTCCTGTCTAGTTCTTTTACTGGCTTGTCCCTCAAGGCTCCTTGACTAAAATCAGATTATGAATCACCCTCAGCTATCGACCATCATCAGTGAGAAAGACAAAGACATGCTCAGCTACCTGGTCAATGTGGAGGTGAGTCGGGGAAGGGCATGGGGAAGGACTCCTCCTTGGTGGCCCACAAGGCCACATCTTTCTAAATCGATTTTCATGTTCCCTCTCCATCACCTGGCAGGTTGAGGAGCTCATTAGTGTGCACAAATGCTGCAAGATCATGTTCTCATTTGGGAGAAACCCCTATTTCCGGAACAGAGAGATCACTAAGAAGTATGACATTAACAGCACTGGTGAGAGGTGGCACCCTGATAGATGGATAGTATGAAGGGTTGACCACTGAGAAACATCCTCCTGCACTTTAACTGTCCTTGCCTTCCCGCTGTACAGGCTATAGTGCCACTCACTCCACACCAGTCTTGTTGTTCAGAGACTATGAACCTGTGCCCCACTGCAACAGAAACCACGACACCAGGATTGACTTCTTTTCTTGGATCTCAGAGCACAACTGCCCAGGATCAAACAGGATTGCACAGGTAACCGTACCGAACGGTTGGTGCGGTTTCTCCACTGTTGTGTGCAAGGAGTCTTAGTTCATACCTAACCAGTCTTTTCCTACACCAGGTGATCAGGACCTGTGGCTCAATCCCATGCAGTCAAGCCTGAAGAAAGATAGGAGGGAGAAAGTTTATAGAGAAGATCTCGGTAAGGTTTGATAGCATTTGTGACCGGGAGGAAAACTGTAGCGTCCTCTAAGTGGCTCAGTGGAATACCAGCCTCACTGACTTATTGGCTTTTGAGTCTGGGTGGCCATGTCACGTACTCTGGATCAGGTTTGATCCCCATGCCTCTGGAGAAACAGTCTCTGGGGACTCTCAGTTTGTGGTATCATATAGGCGGGGGTTCCTTGGTATGCAGGAACATTTTCACATGCAGAGAAAATCTCCTTTCCTTCTTTCCTGTATGTACTCTTCTCTCACTTAGGATGGAAACATACTCCAGTGTCACATCATGTTTCCCTGTCAATCAGGTGGGCAGAGAAAATAGTTTCAAATCAACATGTGCCAAGGGCTTGGTCAGAAGAGTACCTGTCTGCATATTCCATTCCGTTCATAACTGAGTATGACGGACTAGCAGAAGCAAAGGTGCCAATGCAACACCTTTAACTAGCAACCCATGCTTACCCTCCTCTACTTCTTCATATAGTTTTCACCTCCCTCACTGCTATTCTGATCATGGGAATTTTTCTAGGCAGCATATTTGGCTATCAACAACCAGCACTCATTGTTAACACAGATTGTTAAAAGACAGTACTAAAGCCTAGAGAATCAAAATTAATAAGAGCTCACATGTCATGGAAATTGATAGCTAACAAACCCCCGACATACACACTCACACACATGTACATAAACATGCATTCAAAATATCATTAAGTGTCTCTCCAAGACAGTAACTCTTAATTCTCTAATAGAGTGGCCTGTATTAACATTCTTTGACACCAAATGAAAAGATAACATTTTAAAGTAAGTTTAATTGCCTTTTATGTGATGTGATTGAGTGGTCCCATGGATTTCTGGAACTCATCTCTTCTAGGATTCTCGGCACTTTCGATGTGAACAAGACAGACCGTCAAACTACATCGAACAGCACACAGCCAGGAAGGCTCGTCATTCTAACCAAGGAAGATTCAACCTGTCTCACAAGGAGCTGTGATCAAATTAGGAAGGCTGTGTGTGGGTGGGTTTCAAAGAAGGAAGGTTCTGAAGAGGTTCTGTTTTATAAGTACCTTGTTCCCACTTTATCCTTTCAAGTAGTGAGTGGAATGTAACGCAACCACTTTCTGGATGTACAAAGAAGAACCTGCAATTCGTAGCTTGTTTCTTACTAATATTGTCTATTACCATGGTCAATTTTAATTCATAGGCCACCCCTACAATTTTGAATGTGTTTAAATAGTCTATTTTTAATAATGATTTTAATATACTACTGAATCTATTCAGATATTTTTTCGGTATATTCCTGAGTGGTATTGATACATACTTTTCGTGTTTTTGTTAGTTTTTCTTTCATTGGGTTTTGGTGGGGGCTGTGTACCCTCGTGACAGCAGCTTGTCTGCTGATGAGTTTGTGGAGAGTGTCTACTCTTTTCCGTGAGTGTTTGTTGATAATGCAGCCTCTGAAACATACATGGTACTTTATTATATCTTATTAATTTATGAGAAGTCAAAATGAACTCCTTGGCCTTCACATTGAGGATTTTTCCAATAGGAGAACATGTGTGTTTTAAAGAATGATACCATTCCATTGAATGCTTCAATTTTATCTTAATGCATTCTCACAATAATGTGACAGGTGACTTTTAATGCTGTTCTTCTGCTGTCATCATTATTCCTTATTTTCATATCTACATACTCTTAAAATATTTCCTCCTTTGTTATATAGTGGCCTTTCAAATGAGCAACTTTAAAAAAAATTGCATATCCCTCAGTAATTTGTTTCTGTTTAGTCTTTCATATTATTCTGTGAATAATATATTTTTTATTCATAAAACAATATTGCCAAGAAGGAGTGACACGATTTCAACATAATCAGTTAAAAGAAAATGAAAGAACACATCCCTTTGAAATAAGACATCACATTGTATAGTATAAAGAAAAATGTTAGTCAGGATAGAGACATCCAGGATTCCTCATATTGCCCTTCAATGAATAGAACCTCTTAAAACAGTGGAACTAAAATATTAAGCATCTCCATATATTTTGTGTACAATCAAACTTGCTGGCATGGAGACTAATCCACCCATAATAGTGCTATCGGACAATGTGGAAATTCTTTCTGTTTTGTGGAGGGGAGGCCCATCATTTGCCACCAGAGTGTCATGGGTTTGATTTCATTCAGTTAACACAATATGCTGCTATGTCACTTGAAAAACAGAAAGGTACAAGCTGATGTCACAAGAAACTCTAGAAATTGCTAGTGTAGAGTGGCTATGACCTGCTTAAAATGTCCTGATTGGGTCGGATAACCTATGTCCTCAAAGGAACAATCTTAGTCTTGGACACTGTATGATGATCTGGGCAGCATTGGATAAATCTACCCAATGCAATGTTATTTGCTCTCCTGACTGCTGCTTCCGTGTACACAGATCCTTGAGAACTTCATTCTCTATTCTGTTTATCCTACTGTTTATCAACTGATCAGGTTAGAAGAACTTTGCTTCTTCTGCTTTTGTGCTGTTTCAGATCTTATTGAATTGATAGTTAAGACTACCATTCCTCTGAACTCTGGTATTTGTGAACACCAGTCTAATTCCCACACCCCCACCCCAGTCATTTCTTTTATTCAAAGATATTTAAAACAATATTTTGTGGAACTTTGGCAAGCAGCATTTCTCCCTTGTAGTGACATAAATTGTTCTCTTTTCCAATATCTCATCAGATGACAAGCCCATGCAGTAATTATCTTGGTAGCCAAGATCACAAGAAACAAGAAAAGGCTAATATCAGAATTCCTTGTAATTTTTGCCTTCACCTGAATAAATCTCAATAAAACCCAAAAGCTTGTGCAGCCATTCATTGTTGCAGCTACTGGCTTCTCATCTGCAGCATAAATGCTAGAGAGAGAGAGAGAGAAAGAGAGAGAGAGAGAGAGAGAGAGAGAGAGAGAGAGAGAGAGAGAGAGAGAGAGAGAGAGAGAGGGAGAGAGAGAATTCATGGAAACACTTTGTCCAAAGGACTGCTGGGCAACATGAGCACCAGCTCCACAGTCCTACGACCACCTGCCACCGGTCAGAGCTATGTCACCACTCATGACAAGGCACTGTGTGGTCTCTGTGTGTGGATTCTGAAAGCTCTTCAAATTCATGCCACTTTGGCCATGCTGTCAGTGAACCTGTCCAATGGGGTAGAGCTACCTCCATGGCTTCACAGGACTGTCAGGATGCAGAGCAGCTCACCCTGGCAATGGCCTCCTCCATCACATCATGTGATGATTCTTTCTGAGTCAGGAAGAGTAAAGGAGAACCGGTGCATCAGGTGGTGGTGACAGAGCGGAGTGCTGAAAGCACCGTTGATGTCCAGGAGAGCCAACCGTCATCCTGGAAGAACCACAGCCTGAATGCTCCTCAGAGATGAGGGTTGCGAAGCTGAGTCTCACCCACATTGCCCAGACTGTGAGGAGTTTCCAGGCCCTGAAGAAGGACATCATTCCTGTTAGAATGGAGGGGCAGCGACACTGAGGAAGGCCCTCACGGACATGTACAGACATGTAGGCCGCAGCAGTGTGCTCTGGCTTAAGAACCAATGTGAGGTAGCACAGGACCGGGCTGGTTTCCTTACGTCATGCAGAGGGTTGCTATGCTTTGGCACTAACTTGGCACCTAGCAAGAAAAGGAACACACTTTCCATAAGCACAGTGACTCGTCTTTCTCTCATAGAGGTGCTGGTGGTTTTGAACCCCTGACCTTGTGGTTAGCAGTCCCACATGGAAACCCCACAACGCCAGGGCTCCCTTTGATTTCATTTGTAGTTACAACATTTTGAGTAACTCCTAGGAAGCCCTTTTGATTTTTCTTCTGCTTTTCCATTAATGACGGTTTTGTTCTCAAAGACATCATTCATGTTGTTTGAGAAATCAACTCGCCACAGTGTTGGGACTGAAGCACGAAGCATGTGACAAAATCACTGGTGACTAAGAAGCCAACAGTGGGTGGTCCTAGCTGGTTCAGAGAGACATTGTATTAAAAATCCTCACTCTTGCTGAGTGGAAGTGATGTGCTGATGATACACTGTGATTGAAAACATCACTTCAACCCAGTATGGATGACAGCTCTGACCAGAGCACATGAGGAGGTTCAATGAGTGAACTTGCACAGACCGGTGAAGTCAAACAACCTTGTGGGAGGAATGTGGGCACAAGCATGCTGGCCCTGTCAATCAATGTGTGTTGTGGTAAACAATGGCATGGGGATTTTTTTAAAGCCATACATTTCAGCTGAAACAAGGCCCACAGATTGGGTAGACACACAGTTGCTGTCAGCCCTCTGACAGTGTCACTTGGTGGGGTCTCCATCCCCTTCACAGGACCTGGGAGTGGGGTGGGCGGAGTCTTGTTTTGCCTTGTAGTTTTGCTGAACACACACACACTCTCTCTCTTTCTCTCTGTCACACACACATACACACACACACGCACACAAACACACACTGTCATCACAGTGAAAGTAAGCCTGCAGGAAGGACAATGTGGGCAAACAAGCCAGTAGGACACGTGAAATGGAGGGTGGTTTGTCACACTCAGGGCACTGGGCCTTGATACCAAAATAATGCCGCTGGCAAATTGATCACAGGAAACACAACAGTAAAAGAGGGATTTTATCCTATAATCATTCAAAAGCAAGAGGAAAGGAGAGCCACATTCTGTCTGGGACTCCTCCCTGGGGTGACTCTGCATCCCTCAGAGAGGCACAGGTTTCTCCTTGGCTGCCTGAGTATTGGGTGAACAGCCTCAGGCTCCCCTTCTAGCCATTGCAGGTGTTCTCACAGTTGCTTAGCCTACTGCCCCCTTTTTGGAGTCATAAAGTATTCAGCACCCCCGGGCCCTTAAGGACATTTCTATTAATGCCCACTCTCTAGGACAGCAGTTCTCAAACTTCCTCAGGCCTTGACCCTCCTAAAGTGGTGACCCTAACCATAATATTATATTATTGCTACTTCATCATTGTCATTTGTTATTACTGTTATGAATCATCAGGTAAATATCTGATATGCAGGATGTCCTGTAATTGTTACAAATCGAATATAATTAGACATAATTAAAGCATTGTTATTAAACACAAAATATGTCAGTATATATTATGAAATATTTATGTTTTTTCCGATCATCCTAGGTGACACCTGTGTAAGGATCATTCCACCCCTAACGGGGTAGTGACCCACAGGATGAGAAACACTGTTTTAGATAAAGTGTTGATACCTACTTTAGCAGCTCACTCCCACCCTCAAATGTTCCCGTGCCAGCCCACACCAAGGCTGGACTCACCCACTTTGGCAACCCTAAGGAGCCTTTGGTGTGGGAAGCCCACAAGGAGGGTTCTGCTGTGTGCTCTGGGGTCACCGTGAGTTAGAGTTGAGTTTGGTGTGGGGGTGGTCTAGAACCCCCTGCACGCTGGGTAGCAGCCCAGTCCATCACCTGTGCCATGCTCTGGTCGATAAGTTGAATGAGAGCCTGTACAGGCACAGGTCATGTTTGATCTGTTGTACATAAGTTTGTTCTGAGTCAGAACTGACTCAGTAGCACATAGCAAAACCTTTAATTAAGCTATAATATGATACAATGGCCTGTTACACACACAGAAATCTAGTGTATTATTTGTTCATGCTGCCTCTGTACCCTTCTCCAAACAACCAATGATACCCCTTAGGGAAAGAAAAATATCAACACACTGTGGAAGAATCCCTAATCTTGGTAAGAAATATTGGCCTAAGTGGTTAATAAAAAGCGGAAAAGTAAAACGGAGGGAATTTGTGAAGTATTTAGTGTCTTACAACTTGACCACAGAAATATGCATATAGATATGTATACATGCATATTTATATAGAGATGTATATTTTACACAGGTAAATTAAATTAAAATTGCCAAAAAGTGTAGTGAAATGTTTAGACAAATTTAATCTGAATAAAGGGGTGGACCTGCGGCAGAAACACAAGTACGTGTCACCCTCTCTGTTCCATTTGTGTAAATCCCTACTAGGGCTTTATATGTTTCATTCGCTGGGTTGCTGGATTGGGGACGTAATCACCAGGATGGTCTGCTAAGCAAATCAAAGTGGGGCATTTGCCCCTGGAAAGGTATTAGAGAGGCCAGTGTGCCCACAATGTGCCTTTCAAACCCGATGCAGTTGTGGTACTGCCTTACACCCGTTGGTCTCCTTCAGTTGTAAACTGTGGGTGTGTTTCTGTTCTCTTTTATGTAGGAGGACCATTGGCTGCAGAAACGCCCTCCTTAGCTCTTGCACATAAACTCACCAGTGAGGCACGATCATCTGCTGTCTCTTTACCTACATCTCCGTCCCATAGACAGGGTCAAAGAGCATGGCTGGACAGAAAGGGCTTGTTGGATTGCGTGCAACCACATTCTGTGTACCTAGAGACACCCACATTTGAGACAACCGACATTCAGCAGGATCCTGTAGACCTCCAAGGTTGCCTGGTTTATGGAAGAACCAGAAAGATACATTTGCTGCCCAGCAGAAAGTGAATGAAGCAACACCCTAGATTATTGAGCACACCTAAGAATCCTACAGCACACCCAGAGATCGCACCCAGTCAAGGGGGAAAAAAAAGGAGTATGACACCTTGTGCGTTGACCTGACCTTATTGTTGTAGACTCAGAAACGCATATACCTGGTCTTCTAGCACCTGAGCCCATCCCCAAATACCCTTTACACTCAGCCTTTGTTAGCCTGAAGCATCCTAAATGATGGGAAGAGGACCTCCAGGTTGGACTGGGTGGCTTCCCAGTTGTCCAGGGAGCTTCAGGGAACGGAGGAGAGACTTCTCTTGGACACCGGACAGAGAAGGAGGCTTTGTGTTGCTTCAAATCTGAAAGGTACAAATGTGGGCATCTTTAAGGGCAAGTGGAATCTAGGCCAGTGATAAGTTGGTGTATACCGGAGGTGCCCCAAAGTACCTTGTCCTGAGAAATGAACACAGGAGGGGGCACAGCACGTGCTTCCTTGGAAAGTGTAGACACAAGGGGCAGTGGCAAATGAGCTAGGCGCTCGCCTCTTTCCTCCACAGGGGCAAAGATTCTGCTGTGGCCCTGGAGACAGTGCCCTCTGCATCCCACGGCCCAGTGTTGCAGTGACTGTGGTGGATATGCATGCGGAAGGGCAGGGGAGAAGGGTTAGCCTTAGGAATCCAGCCCTGGCCTGACGCCATCCGGATTAGTGCCTTTGGCCCTGATTCTTATGGAACTAGGATAGATTCTCACTCAAGATTCCATAATGAGGCTGCAAATCACTGCGCAGGCGCACTTTGCACTGCAACCAGGCGCTTCTGGAAGGAGGGAGGAGACCAGGGTTCTTCCCTGTAACTGCCAGTGAGGCCTCGGTTGTGAGTTCCACCACAGCTTTGGCATCTGCGCAGACAACCTTCCCATGGCGAGGGAAGCAGGATCTGGGGAAGGCCTTTTGGCCGCCTTAGGTTGTGAGGAAGCAGGCGTGGCAGTTGGCTCTTTGGAAAAGGCAAGTCCAGGGAACCCTGGGGAGCAGTTCCTTGTGAGCTTTGGCACTTCCGCATTGGCAGAGCACACATCAGCTGAGGAGAAGGTCACCGCCACCCACCTTCTGCTTCAGGAGAGTGAGGCAGGGGAGGAACATAGAAGGCAGGTGGAAAAACAGGAGGAGGCCATAGTGTTAAAGAAGGGTGTGAGTATTGTGGAGGTAGACCTTGAGACACAGGGCTTCTTGCAGAAGCAGGAGGGGGTGGGGCATCAGGAGAAATGCGACAGGCCCCATCCTCACCTACTCTGCAGTCAGCCCCTGCCCCCGCCTCCCCCATCGCACCTGCTCCCCAACTCGCCTCTGCCACCTCGCCTGCACCTCGGCTGCCACTATCCTCAGAGAGGCCGCCATTGCCGGGTACCAGCCGCCTCCAGGGCTCCCTGGATACGCTGGAGACCATTCAGTTTGAGTTGAATGACCTTAATGCCCGAAGTGGCAGGGCATCCTTCCGTATGAGGCGGAGCCTGGTACGGAACTGCAAAACTTACCTGGAACGTCGGAGTGCCCTCCTCCAAGCAATCCCAGGCTTCTGGGCAAAAGCTGTATCCTTTACAGATTGGCACCAGAGGACCTCTTAGGGGATGTGGGTGTGGGGATTGAACCTCGGGATATGTAGGAGGGTAGCATCCTAAAAGGACACGACAGAGGTGCCCACGATAAAATTCATTTCTACCTTATATTTTCCTTCATCCTGGGACTACTGCTGTACCTCTTATCACAAAGTACCTTTTGATTGGGTATGTCCAAATTTTCCAGGGACTAGATGCAGTGCCCACAGGTTGTCTAAGAATGGCCACACATCTATTGCTATCAGTCTAACTACAAGGGGGACAGTAGTTATCCTCACATGTGCATCCTCTTCCTACTTGTCTTTTGTCAGTTTTGTGGCTACTCCAAACCAAACTCACCGTGCAGGTACTGTTCTCTCCATCCCCAGACCTTCAAGATATTACCTGAGGGATGAGTTTGGATAGCAGGCGAGATGCTGTAGGAGTTTCAAAGAGAGAATCCTTTTATGAACTGTCTGTGACTTAACTAGATCAGCCGACTCAATGTCCCACCCCAATACCACCCTCCTTACATCACACACCAGACACCCAGACACATGGAGGTATTTGAAATCCCTCTCCTGCCAAGAGCACACACAGACATCCTTCCTCAGCCTACATATAGCTGTGGATGAGAACATAGCCCACAGAACCATTGCACTCTAGAGGGCATATGATGAATGAAAGTTAGTTTGGTAGCAAATATGTCTGATACTGTCAAGAGGTCTGGCAGACTGCATGCTTGAAACACTTGCTGCTGACCTCTTGCTCCTGTCTAGTTCTTTTACTGGCTTGTCCCTCAAGGCTCCTTGACTAAAATCAGATTATGAATCACCCTCAGCTATCGACCATCATCAGTGAGAAAGACAAAGACATGCTCAGCTACCTGGTCAATGTGGAGGTGAGTCGGGGAAGGGCATGGGGAAGGACTCCTCCTTGGTGGCCCACAAGGCCACATCTTTCTAAATCGATTTTCATGCTCCCTCTCCATCACCTGGCAGGTTGAGGAGCTCATTAGTGTGCACAAATGCTGCAAGATCATGTTCTCATTTGGGAGAAACCCCTATTTCCGGAACACAGAGATCACTAAGAAGTATGACCTTAACAGCACTGGTGAGAGGTGGCACCCTGATAGATGGACAGTATGAAGGGTTGACCACTGAGAAACATCCTCCACCACTTTAACCATCTTGCCTTCCCGCTGTACAGGCTATAGTGCCACTCACTCCACCCCAGTCTTGTGGTTCAGGGACTATGAACCTGTGCCCCAATGCAACAGAAACCAACACCAGGAATGACTTCTTTTCTTGGATCTCAGAGCACAACTGCCCAGGATCAAACAGGATTACACAAGTAACCGTACTGAACGGTTGGTGCGGTTTCTCCACTGTTGTTTGCAAGGAGTCTTAGTTCATACCTAACCAGTCTTTTCCTACACCAGGTGATCAGTGAGGACCTGTGGCTCAATCCCATGCAGTCAAGCCTGAAGGAAGATAGGAGGGAGAAAGTTTATAGAGAAGATCTCGGTAAGGTTTGATAGCATTTGTGACCGGGAGGAAAACTGTAGCGTCCTCAGAGTGGCTCAGTGGAATACAAGCCAAACTGACTTACTGGCTTTGGAGTCTGGGTGGCCATGTCAAGTACTCTGGAGCAGGTTTGATCCCCATGCCTCTGGAGAAACAGACTCTGGGGACTCTCAGTTTGTGGTATCTTATAGGCAGGGGTTCCTTGGTATGCAGGAACATTTTCACATGCAGAGAAAATCTCCTTTCCTTCCTTCCTGTATGTACTCGTCTCTCACTTAGGATGGAAACATACTCCAGTGTCACATCATGTTTCCCTGTCAATCAGGTGGTCAGAGAAAATAGTTTCAAATCAACATGTGCCAAGGGCTTGGTCAGAAGAGTACCTGTCTGCATATTCCATTCCGTTCATAACTGAGTATGACAGACTGACAGAAGCAAAGGTGCCATTGCAACACCTTTAACTAGCAACCCATGCTTACCCTCCTCTACTTCTTCATGTAGTTTTCACCTCGCTGACTGCTATTCTGATCATGGGAATTTTTGTAGGCAGCATATTTGGCTATCAACAACCAGCACTCATTGTTACACAGATTGTTAAAAGACAGTACTAAAGCCTAGAGAATCAAAATTAATAAGAGCTCACATGTCATGGAAATTGATAGCTAACAAAACCCCCACATACACACTCACACACATGTACATAAACATGCATTCAAAATATCATTAAGTGTCTCTCCAAGACAGTAATTCTTAATTCTCTAACAGAGTGGCAGATATTCACAGTCTTTGACACCAAACGAAAAGATAACAATTCAAAGTAAGTTTAATTGCTTTTTATGTGATGTGGTCCCATGGGTTTCTGGAACCTATCTGGAACCCATCTCTTCTAGGATTCTCGGCACTTTTGATGTGAACAAGACAGACCGTCAAACTACATCGAACAGCACACAGCCAGGAAGGCTCTTCATTCTTACCAAGGAAGATTCAACCTGACTCACAAGGACCTGTGAGCAAAGGAGGAAGGTTGTGTGTGGATGGGTTTCTAAGACGGAAGGTTCTGAAGAGGTTCTGTTTTATAAGTACCTTGTTCCCACTTTATCCTTTCAAGTAGTGAGTGGAATGTAACGCAACCACTTTCTGGATGTACAAAGAAGAACCTGCAATTCGTAGCTTGTTTCTTACTAATATTGTCTATTACCATGGTCAATTTTAATTCATAGGCCACCCCTACAATTTTGAATGTGTTTAAATAGTCTATTTTTCATAATTATTTTAATATACTACTGAATCTATTCAGATATTTTTTCGGTATATTCCTGAGGGGTATTGATACATACTTTTCGTGTTTTTGTTAGTTTTTCTTTCATTGGGTTTTGGTGGGGGCTGTGTACCCTCGTGACAGCAGCTTGTCTGCTGATTAGTTTGTGGAGAGTGTCAACTCTTTTCCGTGAGTGTTTGTTGATTATGCATCCTCTGAAACATACATGGTACTTTATTATATCTTATTAATTTATGAGAAGTCAAAATGAACTCCTTGGCCTTCACATTGAGGATTTTTCCAATAGGAGAACATGTGTGTTATAAAGAATGATACCATTCCATTGAATGCTTCAATTTTATCTTAATGCATTCTCACAATAATGTGACAGGTGACTTTTAATGCTGTTCTTCTGCTGTCATCATTATTCCTTATTTTCATATCTACATACTCTTAAAATATTTCCTCCTTTGTTATATAGTGGCCTTTCAAATGAGCAACTTTAAAAAAAATTGCATATCCCTCAGTAATTTGTTTCTGTTTAGTCTTTCATATTATTCTGTGAATAATATATTTTTTATTCATAAAACAATATTGTCAAGAAGGAGTGACACGATTTCAACATAATTGTTAAAAGAAAATGAAAGAACACATCCCTTTGAAATAAGACATCACATTGTATAGTATAAAGAAAAATGTTAGTCAGGATAGAGACATCCAGGATTCCTCATATTGCCCTTCAATGAATAGAATCTCTTAAAACAGTGGAACTAAAATATTGAGCATCTCCATATATTTTGTGTACAATCAAACTTGCTGGCATGGAGACTAATCCACCCATAATAGTGCTATCGGACAATGTGGAAATTCTTTCTGTTTTGTGGAGGGGAGGCCCATCATTTGCCACCAGAGTGTCATGGGTTTGATTTCATTCAGTTAACACAATATGCTGCTATGTCACTTGAAAAACAGAAAGGTACAAGCTGATGTCACAAGAAACTCTAGAAATTGCTAGTGTAGAGTGGCTATGACCTGCTTAAAATGTCCTGATTGGGTCGGATAACCTATGTCCTCAAAGGAACAATCTTAGTCTTGGACACTGTATGATGATCTGGGCAGCATTGGATAAATCTACCCAATGCAATGTTATTTGCTCTCCTGACTGCTGCTTCCGTGTACACAGATCCTTGAGAACTTCATTCTCTATTCTGTTTATCCTACTGTTTATCAACTGATCAGGTTAGAAGAACTTTGCTTCTTCTGCTTTTGTGCTGTTTCAGATCTTATTGAATTGATAGTTAAGACTACCATTCCTATGAACTCTGGTATTTGTGAACACCAGTCTAATTCCCACACCCCCACCCCAGTCATTTCTTTTATTCAAAGATATTTAAAACAATATTTTGTGGAACTTTGGCAAGCAGCATTTCTCCCTTGTAGTGACATAAATTGTTCTCTTTTCCAATATCTCATCAGATGACAAGCCCGTGCAGTAATTATCTTGGTAGCCAAGATCACAAGAAACAAGAAAAGGCTAATATCAGAATTCCTTGTAATTTTTGCCTTCACCTGAATAAATCTCAATAAAACCCAAAAGCTTGTGCAGCCATTCATTGTTGCAGCTACTGGCTTCTCATCTGGAGCATAAAAGCTAGAGAGAGAGAGAGAGAGAGAGGGAGAGAGAAAGAGAGAGAGAGAGAGAGAGAACTCATGGAAACACTTTGTCCAAAGGACTGCTGGGCAACATGAGCACCTGCTCCACAGTCCTACGACCACCTGCCACCGGTCAGAGCTATGTCACCACTCATGACAGGTCACTGTGTGGTCTCTGTGTGTGGAGTCTCAAAGCTCTTCAAATTCATGCCACTTTGGCCATGCTGTCAGTGAACCTGTCCAATGGGGTAGAACTACCTCCATGGCCTCACAGGACTGTCAGGATGCAGAGCGGCTCACCCTGGCGATGGCCTCCTCCATCACATCATGTGATGATCCTTTCTGAGTCAGGATGAGCAAAGGAGAACCGGTGCATCAGGTGGTGGTGACAGAGCGGAGTGCTGAAAGCACCGTTGATGTCCAGGAGAGCCAACCGTCATCCTGGAAGAACCACAGCCTGAATGCTCCTCAGAGATGAGGGTTGCGAAGCTGAGTCTCACCCACATTGCCCAGACTGTGAGGAGTTTCCAGGCCCTGAAGAAGGACATCATTCCTGTTAGAATGGAGGGGCAGCGACACTGAGGAAGGCCCTCACGGACATGTACAGACACGTAGGCCGCAGCCGTGTCCTCTGGCTTAAGAACCAATGTGAGGTAGCACAGGACCAGGCTGGTTTCCTTACGTCATGCAGAGGGTTGCTATGCTTTGGAACCAACTTGGCACCTAGCAAGAAAAGGAACACACTTTCCATAAGCACAGAGACTCGTCTTTCTCTCATAGACGTGCTGGTGGTTTTGAACCCCTGACCTTGTGGTTAGCAGTCCCACATGGAAACCCCACAATGCCAGGGCTCCCTTTGATTTCATTTGTAGTTACAACATTTTGAGTAACTCCTAGGAAGCCCTTTTGATTTTTCTTCTGCTTTTCCATTAATGACGGTTTTGTTCTCAAAGACATCATTCATGTTGTTTGAGAAATCAACTCGCCACAGTGTTGGGACTGAAGCACGAAGCATGTGACAAAATCACTGGTGACTAAGAAGCCAACAGTGGGTGGTCCTAGCTGGTTCAGAGAGACATTGTATTAAAAATCCTCACTCTTGCTGAGTGGAAGTGATGTGCTGATGATACACTGTGATTGAAAACATCACTCCAACCCAGTTAGGATGACAGCTCTGACCAGAGCACATGAGGAGGTTCAATGAGTGAACTTGCACAGACCGGTGAAGTCACACAACCTTGTGGGAGGAATGTGGGCACAAGCATGCTGGCCCTGTGAATCAATGTGTGTTGTGGTAAACAATGGCATGGGGATTTTTATAAAGCCATACATTTCAGCTGAAACACGGCCCACAGATTGGGTAGACACACAGTTGCTGTCAGCCCTCTGACAGTGTCACTTGGTGGGGTCTCCATCCCCTTCACAGGACCTGGGAGTGGGGTGGGCGGAGTCTTGTTTTGCCTTGTAGTTTTGCTGAACACACACACACTCTCTCTCTCTCTCTCTGTCACACACACATACACACACACACACGCACACAAACACACACTGTCATCACAGTGAAAGTAATACTGCAAGCAGGACAATGTGGGCAAACAAGCCAGTAGGACACGTGAAATGGAGGGTGGTTTGTCACACTCAGGGCACTGGGCCTTGATACCAAAATAATGCCGCTGGCGAATTGATCACAGGAAACCCAACAGTATAAGAGGGATTTTATCCTATAATCATTCAAAAGCAAGAGGAAAGGAGAGCCACATTCTGTCTGGGACTCCTCCCTGGGGTGACTCTGCATCCCTCAGAGAGGCACAGGTTTCTCCTTGGCTGCCTGAGGATTGGGTGAACAGCCTGAGGCTCCCCTTCTAGCCATTGCAGGTGTTCTCACAGTTGCTTAGCCTACTGCCCCCTTTTTGGAGTCATAAAGTATTCAGCACCCCCGGGCCCTTAAGGACATTTCTATTAATGCCCACTCTCTAGGACAGCAGTTCTCAAACTTCCTCAGGCCTTGACCCTCCTAAAGTGGTGACCCTAACCATAATATTATATTATTGCTACTTCATCATTGTCATTTGTTATTACTGTTATGAATCATCATGTAAATATCTGATATGCAGGATGTCCTGTAATTGTTACAAATCGAATATAATTAGACATAATTAAAGCATTGTTATTAAACACAAAATATGTCAGTATATATTACGAAATATTTATGTTTTTTCCGATCATCCTAGGTGACCCTGTGTAAGGATCATTCCACCCCTAAAGGGGTAGTGACCCACAGGATGAGAAACACTGTTTTAGATAAAGTGTTGATACCTGCTTTAGCAGCTCACTCCCACCCTCAAATGTTCCCGTGCCAGCCCACACCAAGGCTGGATTCACCCACTTTGGCAACCCTAAGGAGCCTTTGGTGTGGGAAGCCCACAGGGAGGGTTCTGCTGTGTGTTCTGGGGTCACCGTGAGTAAGAGTTGAGTTTGGTGTGGGGGTGGTCTAGAACCCCCTGCACGCTGGGTAGCAGCCTAGTCGATCACCTGTGCCATGCTCTGGTCGATAAGTTGAATGAGAGCCTGTACATGCACAGGTCATGTTTGATCTGTTGTACATAAGTTTGTTCTGAGTCAGAACTGGCTCAGTAGCACATAGCAAAACCTTTAATTAAGCTATAATATGATACAATGGCCTGTTACACACAAAGAAATCTAGTGTATTATTTGTTCATGCTGCCTCTGTACCCTTCTCCAAACAACCAATAATACCCCTTAGGGAAAGAAAAATATCAACACACTGTGGCAGAATCCCTAATCCTTGGTAAGAAATATTGGCCTAAGTGGTTAATAAAAAGCGGAAAAGTAAAACTGAGGGAATTTGTGAAGTATTTAGTGTCTTACAACTTGACCACAGAAATATGCATATAGATATGTATACATGCATATTTATATAGAGATGTATATTTTACACAGGTAAATTAAATTAAAATTGCCAAAAAGTGTAGTGAAATGTTTAGACAAATTTAATCTGAATAAAGGGGTGGAACTGCGGCAGAAACACAAGTACGTGTCACCCTCTCTGTTCCATTTGTGTAAATCCCTACTAGGGCTTTATATGTTTCATTCGCGGGGTTGCTGGATTGGGGACGTAATCACCAGGATGTTCTGCTAAGCAAATCAAAGTGGGGCATTTGCCCCTGGAAAGGTGTCAGAGAGGCCAGTGTGCCCACAATGTGCCTTTCAAACCCGACGCAGTTGTGGTACTGCCTTACACCCGTTGGTCTCCTTCAGTTGTAAACTGTGGGTGTGTTTCTTTTCTCTTTTATGTAGGAGGACCATTGGCTGGAGAAACGCCCTCCTTAGCTCTTGCACATAAACTCACCAGTGAGGCACGATCATCTGCTGTCTCTTTACCTACATCTCCGCCCCATAGACAGGGTCAAAGAGCATGGCTGGACAGAAAAGGCTTGTTGGATTCCGTGCAACCATATGCTGTGTACCTAGAGACACCCACATTTGAGACAACCGACATTCAGCAGGATCCTGTAGACCTCCAAGTTTGCCTGTCTTATGGAAGAACCAGAAAGATACATTTGCTGCCCAGCAGAAAGTGAATGAAGCAACACCCTAGATTATTTAGCACACCTAAGAATCCCAAGCACACCCAGAGATGGCACCCAGTCAAGGGGGAAAAAGGAGTATGACACCCTGCGCGTTGACCTGACCTTAGAACCCGTGGCTAATTGTTGTAGACTCAGAAACGCATATACCTGGTCTTCTAGGGCCTGAGCCCATCCCCAAATACCCTTTACACTCAGGCTTTGTTAGCCTGAAGCAGCTGAAATGATGGGAAGAGGACCTCCAGGTTGGCGTGGGTGGCTTCCCAGTTGTCCAGGGAGCTTCAGGGAAGGGATGGAGAGACTTCTCTTGGACACCGGACAGAAAAGGAGGCTTTGTGTTGCTTCAAATCTGAAAGGTACAAATGTGGGCATCTTTCAGGGCAAGTGGAATCTAGGCCAGTGATAAGTTGGTGTACACCGGAGGTGCCCCAAAGTACCTTGTCCTGAGAAATGAACACAGGAGGGGGCACAGCACGTGCTTCCATGAAAAGTGTGGACTGCAAGGGGCAGTGCCAAATGAGCTAGGCACTCGCCTCTTTCCTCCACAGGGGCAAAGATTCTGCTACGGCCCTGGAGACAGCGCCCTCTGCACCCCACGGCCCAGTGTTGCAGTGACTGTGGTGGATATGCATGCCGAAGGGCAGGGGAGAAGCATTAGCCTTAGGAACCCAGCCCTGGCCTGACACCTCCGGATTAGTGCCTTTCGCCGTGATGCTTGTGGAACTAGGAGTTTCTCACTCAAGATTCCATAATGAGGCTGCAAATCACTGCGCAGGCGCACTTTGCTCTGCAACCAGGCGCTTCTGGAAGGAGGGAGGAGACCAGGGTTCTTCCCTGCAACTGCCAGAGAGTCCTCGGTTGTGAGTTCCACCGCTTTGGCTTCTGCGCAGACAACCTTCCCATGGCGAGGGAAGCAGGATCTGGAGAAGGCCTTTTGGCCGCTATAGGTTGTGAGGAAGCAGGCGTGGCAGTTGGCTCTTTGGAAAAGGCAAGTCCGGGGAACCATGGGGAGCAGATCCCTGTGAGCTGTGGCACTTCCGCATTGGCAGAGCACGCAGCAGCTGAGGAGAAGGTCACCGCCACCCACCTTCTGCTTCAGGAGAGTGAGGCAGGGGAGGAACATAGCAGGCAGGTGGAAAAACAGGAGGAGGCCGTAGTGTTAAAGAAGGGTGTGAGTATTGTGGAGGTAGACCTTGAGACACAGGGCTTGTTGCAGAAGCAGGAGGGGGTGGGGCATCAGGAGAAATGCGAGCAGGCCCCAACCTCACCTACTCTGCAGTCAGCCCCCATCCCTGCCTCCCCCATCGCACCCGCTCCCCAACTCGCCTCTGCCACCTCGCCTGCACCTCGGCTGCCACTATCCTCAGAGAGGCCGTCATTGCCGTGTACCAGCCGCCTCCAGGGCTCCCTGGATGCGCTGGAGACCATTCAGTTTGAGTTGAATGACCTTAATGCCCGAAGTGGCAGGGCATACTTCCGTATGAGGCGGAGCCTGGTACGGAACTGCAAGACTTACCTAGAACGTCGGAGTGCCCTCCTCCAAGCAATCCCAGGCTTCTGGGCAAAAGCTGTATCCTTTACAGATTGGCACCAGAGGACCTCTTAGGGGATGTGGGTGTGTGGATTGAACCTCGGGACATGTAGGAGGGTAGCATCCTAAAAGCACACCACAGAGGTGCCCACGGTAAAATTCATTTCTACCTTATAGTTCCCTTCATCCTGGGGCTGCTGCTGTACCTCTTGCCCCATTGTACCTTTTGATTGGGTATGTCCAACATTTCCAGGGACCAGATGCAGTGCCCACAGGTTGTCTAAGAATGGCCACACATCTATTGCTATCAGTCTAACTACAAGGGGGACAGTTGTTATCCTCACATGTGCATCCTCTTCCTACTTGTCTTTTGTCAGTTTTGTGGCTACTCCAAACCAAAGTCACCGTGCAGATACTGTTCTCTCCATCCCCAGACCTTCAAGATATTACCTGAGGGATGAGTTTGGATAACAGGCGAGATGCTGTAGGAGTTTCAAAGAGAGAATTCTTTTATGAACTGTCTGTGACTTAACTAGATCAGCTGACTCAATGTCCCACCCCATTACCACCCTCCTTACATCACACACCAGACACCCAGACACATGGATGTATATGAAATCCCTCTCTGCCAAGAGCCCACACAGACATCCTTCCTCAGCCTACACAGAGCTGTGGATGAGAACATAGCCCACAGAACCACTGCACACTAGAGGGCATATGATCCATGAACGTTAGGTTGGGGGAAATGTGTCTGGTATTGGTAAGAGGTCTAGCAGACTGCATACTTGAAACACTTGCTGCTGACCTCTTGCTCCTGTCTAGTTCTTTTACTGGCTTGTCCCTCAAGGCTCCTTGACTAAAATCAGATTATGAATCACCCTCAGCTATCGACCATCATCAGTGAGAAAGACAAAGACATGCTCAGCTACCTGGTCAATGTGGAGGTGAGTCGGGGAAGGGCATGGGGAAGGACTCCTCCTTGGTGGCCCACAAGGCCACTTCTTTCTAAATCGATTTTCATGCTCCCTCTCCATCACCTGGCAGGTTGAGGAGCTCATTAGTGTGCACAAATGCTGCAAGATCATGTTCTCATTTGGGAGAAACCCCTATTTCCGGAACAGAGAGATCACAAAGAAGTATGACATTAACAGCACTGGTGAGAGGTGGCACCCTGATAGATGGATAGTATGAAGTGTTGACCACTGAGAAACATCCTCCTACACTTTAACCGTCCTTGCCTTCCCGCTGTACAGGCTATAGTGCCACTCACTCCACCCCAGTCTTATGGTTCAGGGACTATGAACCTGTGCCCCACTGCAACAGAAACCACGACACCAGGATTGACTTCTTTTCTTGGATCTCAGAGCACAACTGCCCAGGATCAAACAGGATTGCACAGGTAACCATACTGAACGGTTGATGCGGTTTCTCCACTGTTGTGTGCAAGGAGTCTTAGTTCATACCTAACCAGTCTTTTCCTACACCAGGTGATCAGTGAGGACCTGTGGCTCAATCCCATGCAGTCAAGCCTGAAGGAAGATAGGAGGGAGAAAGTTTATAGAGAAGATCTCGGTAAGGTTTGATAGCATTTGTGACCGGGAGGAAAACTGTAGTGTCCTCAGAGTGGCTCAGTGGATACCAGCCTAACTGACTTACTGGCTTTGGAGTCTGGGTTGCCATGTCAAGTACTCTGGAGCAGGTTTGATCCCCAGGCCTCTGGAGAAACAGACTCTGGTGACTCTCAGTTTGTGGTATCATATAGGCAGGGGTTCCTTGGTATGCAGGAACATTTTCACATGCAGAGAAAATCTCCTTTCCTTCTTTCCTGTATGTACTCTTCTCTCACTTAGGATGGAAACATACTCCAGTGTCACATCATGTTTCCTTGTCAATCAGGTGGTCAGAGAAAATAGTTTCAAATCAACATGTGCCAAGGGCTTGGTCAGAAGAGTACCTGTCTGCATATTCCATTCCGTTCATAACTGAGTATGACGGAGTAGCAGAAGCAAAGGTGCCAATGCAACACCTTTAACTAGCAACCCATGCTTACCCTCCTCTACTTCTTCATGTAGTTTTCACCTCCCTCACTGCTATTCTGATCATGGGAATTTTTCTTGGCAGCATATTGGCTATCAACAACCAGCACTCATTGTTAACACAGATTGTTAAAAGACAGTACTAAAGCCTAGAGAATCAAAATTAATAAGAGCTCACATGTCATGGAAATTGATAGCTAACAAACCCCCCACATACACACTCACACACATGTACATAAACATGCATTCAAAATATCATTAAGTGTCTCTCCAAGACAGTAACTCTTAATTCTCTAACAGAGTGGCCTGTATTAACATTCTTTGATACCAAATAAAAAGATAACATTTTAAAGTAAGTTTAATTGCCTTTTATGTGATGTGATTGAGTGGTCCCATGGATTTCTGGAACTTATCTCTTCTAGGATTCTCGGCACTTTCGATGTGAACAAGACAGACCGTCAAACTATGTCGAACAGCACACAGCCAGGAAGGCTCGTCATTCTTACCAAGGAAGATTCAACCTGTCTCACAAGGAGCTGTGAGCAAATTAGGAAGGCTGTGTGTGGGTGGGTTTCAAAGAAGGAAGGTTCTGAAGAGGTTCTGTTTTATAAGTACCTTGTTCCCACTTTATCCTTTCAAGTAGTGAGTGGAATGTAACGCAACCACTTTCTGGATGTACAAAGAAGAACCTGCAATTCGTAGCTTGTTTCTTACTAATATTGTCTATTACCATGGTCAATTTTAATTCATAGTCCACCCCTACAATTTTGAATGTGTTTAAATAGTCTATTTTTCATAATTATTTTAATATACTACTGAATCTATTCAGATATTTTTTCGGTATATTCCTGAGGGGTATTGATACATACTTTTCGTGTTTTTGTTAGTTTTTCTTTCATTGGTTTTTGGTGGGGGCTGTGTACCCTCGTGACAGCAGCTTGTCTGCTGATGAGTTTGTGGAGAGTGTCAACTCTTTTCCGTGAGTGTTTGTTGATTATGCAGCCTCTGAAACATACATGGTACTTTATTATATCTTATTAATTTATGAGAAGTCAAAATGAACTCCTTGGCCTTCACATTGGGACACTATGGGACAGGAAGGAAAAGTCACTCAGAGCACAGTTTTTGTGTGAGTACAGTGTTTCTCTTCTGTTCACTACACTCCTATCCTTCTGGAATAAAGTTGTGTCTTCCTCCTAAGGACTGCGAGTTGCATTAGTTCACCTATTAGGGGCCCTGCAGAGTCAAGGATGGAAAGAATGTAGTTTTCATCTATAAGCTGGGGATTCCCCAGATGATGGCGCTTGTGGGGTTCACTTGAGTCTGACTGTATTGCACCTGATTGCCCAGCAGGTGATGCAATCTCCTGCTTGGTGTTACAAGCAGTGCATTCTGCTGCAATGGCGTATCCTCCAAGGAGTGCCTCCAAGGAGTGCTGGGTGCAGGTAGCACCCAGTCATGGGAGCAATCCTTCTGGGGCTGAGGCTATGTCTGGGGAAGGGGTTTAGATTGCTCTTCTGAACCTCCCTCCCAATCCATTTCTTCCAAAAGCCCCTGTGACTTCATGATGTGCTCAGCTTGCACCACAAATTCTTCTTCCAGCCTCTAGTGACCTGTAGGAACAGGAGGTCAAAGGTGGCCTCCCAGGGCATCTGTTTCTACAGCTTCACCTCAGTGGGTGCTCATTCTGCCAATGCCGACATGCTACTATTTACAAGGGGGCATCTCCCACAAGTGTCCTGGACTCCTTCATTCTAAAGGGCCAATTGGAAAGCCCCTGTGCTTACATCCTTCCACTAACAAAGAGCCCAACCCAGATGCTGCCTCACTCACCTTGGTGATGTGGTGAGGTGAACGTGCCAGAGGTTCAGGACTGGCCCTCATGGATGCCCTGAGAGTGCGAAAGCAGGCGCTGCAGCCCATGAAGGCCCAAGTAGGCATTCTGGGCAGTTCCAGGATGAAAGTGCAAAGCGTGCCTGGGACAGAACCTTAGGGCCTTCTCAAGGCCTGGCCTGGAGCTTTCTAGGGGGCTGGGTGAGGGACCTTTGCCACTCCCATTCCTGGGCCCCGGCACCAAATGGGAGTCACCAGGTAAGGGCACCTCAAGACATTCCCTTTCACCCTGCTCTACCATCCCATAAATCCTGCACAATTTCAGTGTGTTGACTCTGCAATACTGGACAGCCTGTGGTGGTCCCCACATCACTGGGCACTGCAGAATCTTTGCCCCTGTGGAGGGAAGATGCCAGAACCTTGCTCATTGGTGCAGCCCCTGGCAACATCCCCACCTTCCTTGAAGGTGAGAGCTGGAGCTTCAACCAGGATCACATGCCGAATTCTACATGCCCTGATTTTTGCCTACTCCTTAAGGATTCTCACCAGGTGAAACCTGAAGCCTCCTTTCTTCACTGGCATCCAAGAGAAATGCTTACAAGCTTCTCAGCTGCAAGGTTCCACCTCTCATTCCTTGAGGTTCCTTGGGTACCTACATGCCCCGCAGCCCACCCTGAAGCCATCTTCTCATCAGTCAGCTCCTTCAGACAAACAATGGATGACAGGAGAAGCTCCGGGCATGCCTGGGACAGGCCCTGCAAGGTCAGGCATAATTGTTTCTGTGTCCACAGATGTTTAGCTCCACATTTAAAGTTGGCCAAATTCAGGAATTCAATCCTACATCACTCTCAGAAACACCAGTCCGAAGAACCGTCACACACCCTATGCATCATGGTTCTTGGGGCACACCAAGCCAGCTTTGAAGTTCAGAATGATCAGGAGGCTTCATTGGCTGTTCCTCTCTGGGGTAACAGCTGTGTGAGGCCTTCATTCTTGCCCCTTTCCTATGGGAAGCGCTATGGACCCATTTCTCGGCCCTTGTCTTTTCACTGGGAGTAATTTGGGTGGAAAATTATGTAGGGAACTGAGGTCGCCAACTATGAGCCTGGTAATCTGGATGGCAGACAGACTAAGAAGAGCCCTGAGAAAGGGAGTCCCTGGTAGCTTTGGGTGCCAGAAGCAGTTTGGAGACAGACTCTCCAGGCTCCTGGCCTTCAGTCCCAGGGGGACTACCACCCTGTTTGCTCTCCGCTGGTATGTACAAGAACATCTGAAGTCCACTTAAAATGCCTAGGGTATGCAATACTGTGGCAGGGGATTCAGCCATGTATCCCATCACAAATACCAAAGACAGGTGGTGGCATTTTGCCTGGAGTTCCCATTAGTGTGAGGTATTCAATTCCTATCATTCCCCCTGTTCAGAATCCCCATTGCACAGGTGAGGAATGAAGGATGAGGAATGCCAGATGACTGGCCAATGTCAGCCAGAATTTGAGAAGCAGAAGTCAGACCTGAAGTCACACCTGTTGATTCCAAAGCCTACCTTTTGCCTCTGTGCTCCTTCTGAGTACCGTCTGTACCCTGCACATGCAGAGCCCAGTCTAGGGATTGGGGACAGCTAGGCACATAAGTGATTGTCCTCACATTCTAGGCACTGGTCATTAAATGAGGTCATTATCTGTTGCTGTTGTGCTCCTGTGTTCATCCCTCAACCATCTTTCCTTCATACTGAGATGATTTTCATGCTACCCGGATGCTTGGGTATGACCAAGTCATACTAGGAGCAAAGGCTTGGTGATCTACTTTCACAATCAATTCATGCAAACCTTAAAGATCACAACAGAACATTGACTGGCACACTGAACGTGGACCTCTGCAGGCAGGATCCATGGCTAGAGAATATCATGTTTGATGACATCCAGGTCTGGGAGGGCATGTGAGATCCTGTGCAAGATGAATTGGCCCTTTGCATAGGCTGGTGATTGTGTGAGGAATGCAGAATCAAGCAGTGTCTTATGCATTTCCATATAGGGCTCTCCGGAATCAGAGTCAACATGGTAGCAGCTGACAACAGGAACAACAACAAATAGTAGCAACACTAAGTGAATGTCTACAAACAAGTAAACACTTCCAATAATTTACAACTCCAAGCCATTGTTCCTTTTTCTGACAGGTGACTGGAATGGCTGTGGTGGCTCTGCTTCAGGCTCTGGGTGGGGTTCAGGGCAGGCTTCACATCTCTCTGGTTCTCCCGACCCCAGCAGCAGCCCAGTGCTTGTCTTTATGGCAGAGAGGAACATGTGGAACTTCTTAAGATTTGTCCTTGCAAAGGGCGCTTTGGCCCTGGGCCCCACATGCCACAAGAAGTCCCATAACAGTGAGTTTGGGGAGACACTCTCCAGTCATATGGCAAAAGCAGGGCTGTCTACTGTCTAACAGAACTTTAGGAAGTAGCAGAGGCTGATGATCCAAAATCTCTGCCTCGGAGAAGCCAGGCTTGTGGTAAGGAACCTGCATGGCATTTCCTCCAAACAAAGAGTCCATCAACAGCAAGACAAAACATTAAGTTATGTACCCTTAATAAAAAGAGACTGTCAATGAGAGTGAGACACAATGCTTTCTTGTCGAACCGCAAACCTATTTCATTTTTATTGAAAGAGCTATACTTACTCAGACATGGAAGGGACTGCTATAGTTACACTTTTTGACAAGGTTTATTCTTGCATAGGCAGTGGCATTTGTGCCCTAGGGCCACCCACCAAAGAGACTGTGACATGTCATCCCTTGTAAGACACATGAAGATATCAGGGGTATGAAAACGTGTGTTGTGGAATAGATGCAATCTAAAGTGAACCCTGAGTGTTGCCTCTGGACTAAGCACAATGCTAGGAGCCTTAGCGGTGTGCTCAGCAGTATCCTCAGGAGCTTAGCAGTATCCTCAGGGTGGGGCTTTCAAGCCCACCCAGGGCCTTGGAGGGAGAACTGCCCAGGCTTCTGCTTCTGTAAAGTTTGCAAAACCTTAAGGGGCAGTGAAACTCTGGCACTGGGGCTCCCTGTGAATCAAAAGTGACTCAATGGCGCCTCACATCATCAATATCACAGGCAACCCATGAGGGAGAGAGGCTCGTCTCCATTTCAAAAACCAGTTGAGCAGGGTGAAAATGCATCTGTTGCCTTGGCTCAGGCTAGCAATCAGTAAGGGGCAGAGTTGAAACCTCAGCGGATCCGACTCCAGAGACAAACTGCACCTCAGAGTTCTCAGCTGTCACTTGGGAATGATAGAGGCAACTCCCACATGGGATACTGTGAGAATCAGAGTTATAGAAAACAGTGTCAGACACGGAGTGCTCCCAACATCTGGTGACAGTTCTTCACAAAGGTGCTAGGAGCCATCAGGTCGCCTTTGCCTCCCAGAATGTCCCCCACCGCCCCCACCACCCCGACCTTATGTGACGGAACAGACCTGTCCCCACAGGTTTTTCTCAGCTGTCAGCTTTGTGAAAGTAAGTTCCCAGAGCTTGCTTTCACTGGCAGAGGATTTGGCAACTATCTGAGCACTTAACAGTAGCACCCACTAGCGTTCCCTTTTCCTGGTTGAGTAGGGGTCCGCCATTGTGTGTGGGCCAGTGCTTTCTGCTTCTTCACCAGGCGCAAGATACTCCTTTTTGCCCGCGAGGAGAAAGGCCGAGCAGGGCCCTTTCAGTTTCCGGCCTGGGCCGCTGGGCGTGGTGAAAGGCATGGGCTTCTCCGATAGAGGGCGCCGGAGAGAGGAAGTGGAGGTGGGGAAAGTGTTCCATTTCCTGGTTCCGCAGGTACTCCCTGGGCGGGACCTTCCTGGGCCCCACGAGGCGGAGACTGCAGCGCGAGGCGGGTGGAGAGAAGTTCCGGCCGAGATCCCCTTCCCCAAGGACCTCTCTTTGCGGCAGTTGTTAGCCACGTGTGGCCGGTGAGACTGTCTGTGAGCAACTTCTCAGCTTTCCGAAAGGGCTGACTTCTGGTAAGCCCCACTTCTCAGTGGGAGAGCTTTTTCATTTTCGCTCTTGCTGTTCAGTAAACCCCAGCCATGTTTCTTCAATGAAAGGCTTGAACCTGGCCCTTGAAGGGTATGTGCGGGGCGGGTTGGGGTGAGGGTAACTGGAGATGGGGCTAGATCATCCTTGGAGCTGTATTCTCATCTTGTGCGGGGGTCTCTTCTTTGAGCCTCCCAGCGTTGGGGTGACTCTGGGGGCGGAGGTTTTCCGTGGGGGACCTCTTTCAGCAACTCTAAGAGTTAGGACACGGGAACTCAGTGTGCCTTTTCCTGGAGACCATGTCTCCGACTGAAATGGAAAACGCCTCCTCAGAGGTTCTATGCAGGGGTGCGATTCAGATACGTTAACAACCGGCTTGTGCCCTAATGATCATTAGATGCCCCCCAAAAAGAAAGAAGACCTAAAGGTAGCTTATTATTTGGCACAGTCAATGCTAAGACCACTAAAAGAGGTCCATAAAACTACGCTATGTTAAAGGGAAGAGTCTTAAGATATTAATGAAAAATTTAAATAATGCTCCAAAACAAAACAATGTAACGTATCTGAGACACACCCATACTGTCTTCACTTGTAATAGTATTTACTTGCATGCAACACTATGGGCTGTTTGATTTATCCTTAGGAAGTAGCAGGAGTAGGATTCCTTCCTTTAGAGGTAGACCAATTAGACAATAGTCATTTTGGTTTGATAGATTAGAAATAGCTGGGCGAATTGCCCTCTCTGCATACTTTATGTTCATCTTTGTAAACTACCTTTTCGATCTAATAGCAATAGTTCTGACAGTATTTCTAGCCCTTTGAACACGATCAGGAATTGCATAATTCACACATAGTACTTTGTGGGAATTGGGCATAATGAAAACGGAAAAGAATGGTGACATGTCACACAATGGTTGTTTGGCACTATCTTTTATGTTTTATGCTTTACTTTCTGGAGAAACAACAGGTTGGGGGGGGGGAGATGTAGTATTACATTAAAAGCAAAGTGAGGTTTAATAAATAAAAAATATTGCAAGCATAGTTCCTTCTAATTTTTATAGCTGTGGACAGAATGAACATCACTATGTCTCCTGAGAATATGCTGTTGTTCAGAGCACTGTTAAAAAAGAAAAAAAGGGATGCATATTTATGATTTCCACATTGGGTGGCTGCCCGGGTGCCCAGCTGCCCACCTTAGAGAATCCTGAGTTCAAGTGCAACTTTAACCACCAGTTCACTAAACTCACTAAAAAACTAGGTATTGGTTTTGCTGAACTGTTGACAACTGGCTAGATCCCACCACTGGTTCGCCCACAGTTCTGAGAGTAGAAGATTGCTGGGAGGGTGGGAGAGGAGCCCTTGTATCAACCCTCATATCCAAGCCCCTGTGCATGTGAAAGCTGAACAATGAATAAGCAAGCCAGAGAAGCATTGATGCATTTCCATTAAGGTGTTGGCGAAGAAAATTGAAAGAGCCCTGGTGGTGTGATGGGTTACCCAGTGCCCTGTGAACTGCAAAGTCAGTCTTTTAAAACACCGGCCACTCCACATGTGAAAGATGAGGCTTTCTACTCCTGTCAGCAGTAACAGTCTAGGGGACTCACAGGGACACTTCTACCGTGTCCTTTAGGGTTGCTGTGAGTTAGAATCAACTTGATGCCAGGCAGGTTTTGGTTGTAGGTGAACTGCCAGAAAAGTATACAGTTCTGTCTTGGAAGAAGTACAATCAGCCTGTTCCTTAGAAGTGAGGATGGTGAAACTTGGTCCAACGAACTTTGGATGTGTCATCAGAAAAGAGCAGCAGCCTCTTGGAAAAGACAACAAGCTTGGTAAAGGGAGAGTCAGAGGAAAAGAGGATGGCCATCAACGGGATGGATTGACACAATGATTACCAGAAGGAAGGTGCCGCAGGACTTGGCAGTGTTTTGTTCTCTTACACATAGGGTTGCTATGTACGTTAGGCTGGGCTGTTTAGAGAAGCAAAAGCAGCAACACTCAAATGTATGAGAAAGAGCTTTATATCAAGAAGTAATTTTATATCAAGAAGACAGCCCTGCCCAGTCCCACTTAAGTCCCTTGTTATAATGAAAGCTGGGGCACTCTTCAGACTCACAAAGCTGCAGCCCAATGACACAAAAAGGTGAAGCAGGATGCAGGAAGATCAGAAGCTGTTGGGTGCAGAGTCACATGGGTTCAAAGTCAGTGGAAGAATGCTGACAGTTCTCTGGTTGGGCTCTGCATTAGTTTATTGTGCTAACCTGGCTGATAAACACATGTGGGATTAATTGAAGGGCGGAGGGATAAATGGCTTAGTAAGCATCACCTTTCAAGTTCTCGGGTCCCTTGTTTTGTGATGGTTGGACCAGGGTGCAGCTGCCTTAGCAGTTCGCAGCTTCAGCATGCAAGTCTGACTTCCTGCAAGACATGCCCAAGGAGAAACCACATGGACCTACCCCGATGCAGCCCTAGTTGTGGTTAGGACTAAATGGGAATATTCAACTGGGAGGCTGACAGAGCCTGGAATGAAGGAGGGGCACAGAAGGAGAAAATGGACAGAACTATTATTTTATTTGTGCATTTAAGAGAGGATGTTCAGCAAATGAGTCAGATCCGGTCTGGGCCTGCATCCCTCTCTTCAGAGAGAGGAAAGGCAGAGGGTTGCTGTATTAGAACCAGGGGACACTAGCAATTAACGAAACTTTGGGGAGCAGGTGTGTAGATGCCGTTCTCTAGGAGACTGAGAACACTTGCTCTATTGCAGCTTTACTTTGTAAAAAATGGGGTGCTGGGCCTGGGCCTGCCTTCCAAATGCTGTGTCAGATCTAACACGGCTACAGGTATGGGATTCTTTGGGGCCAAATGCATGGCTAGCATGTGGGGAGGGACAAGCAAGATTGGCTTCCTGGAGAATTACAGTGTAATGGACTCTGTAAACTCATATAAACCAAGCAGAGAAAGGGCTGGAAAGAAAGAAGGACCAGGCGAGAAAAGAAGAGGAGGCCAGAAGGTCACCTGACGCAGCAATAACCTGTACTTTGCAACTGCTTGAGGGCCAAGTGAAACAGACATTGGTGATTTGGGTGTGTGTGCGTGAGATGGAGGAAGATATCAAGGCAGAGCCACATTGGGGTTCTGAGCCACAGAACCTTTCCCATCAGCCCTGGGAGCTTGTAGTGTGGCAACTCCATTGTGCTGAAGCTCAAGGGCAGCAGAAGGGGCTTGAACTGGGGAAGAAATATCATCGGACTAGCTCCTTGCTTTAATATCTTGTGTACTGGTTTCTACTTGGCAAATTTGGATCCCACCATGGACATCTGGCAATCTAGGGAGAACTGTCTGGGTGTCCTGACTAAGCGGTGGGTGCTACTGGCATCTAGTGCCCTTAATTGTATCCTCTTGTGCACAGAGGACAGTTCCACAGCCACCACAAAACCCAAAAGCTTATGCAGCCATTGGTGCAGCTACTGGCTTCTCATCTGGAGCATAAAAGCTACAGAGAGAGAGAGAAAAAGAGAGAGAGAGAGAGAGAGAGAGAGAGAGAGAGAGAGAGAGAGAGAACTCATGGAAACACTTTGTCCAAAGGACTGCTGGGCAACATGAGCACCAGCTCCACAGTCCTAAGACCAGCTGCCACTGCTACCAGCTAACTTGGAAAGCTGTGACAAAAGGAGGTCCTAGAGAGAGGGGAAGAAAAGTGTAGAAGAAAGCACACACTCATGCAAACTACCAGGCTCCCTGGTCAAATAAAAAGGGATAGCCTTTCCACACTGTGGTTCTTATACATCTCTTGAGCCTGGAACTGAACTCCACACCACCACCACCACCACCACCTAGACATAATTCTCAGATCTATGATGTTAATAAGAACACCAAGGCATTACCACCAGTAAAGCATGATCCAAAGGGCTGTGTCTCCCCAGGGGTAAAGCTTGGTAGGCAGCAAGGGAGGGGAACCTGAGAAGAAGGGATGCAGGATTCACAAGGAGGCAGTGGTAATAGTGTTATTTTGATGTGGGGACTGCAAATGATCTCACAAATCAAAATATGCTTGAACTCTTCTAAGCCAATATGCTCTGTAAATTTTCCCCAAATCAAAATACAGTTAAAAAGTCAAAAACACCCATTGATGTAGCTTATTCTGGCACACAGTGACTGCAACAGTTAAAGACTAGAAAGGATTAATTGGCTTTTCTTGGCGGTAATATTGATGCAAAAAGAACTCCAGGCTTACTTCCAGGACTATGGGTGGTTTTGAACTGTCAAACTTTAGCTTAGTAGTCTGAGGCAAACTGTACCTCCCAGACACCTAAAAAAGAAATACTTGGCTCTCCATCAGGTTCTTTTCACTGAGGACAAGATATCCTGTAGTCTAGTGCCTGGTTGACCCTCAGTAAAGCTTAGATGGATGGGCATCTGATTTCAGGCCAAGGGACTAGAAGTCAATTTAGAAAATTCTTTCCTCTTTGCAGTAATTCCTAGGTAATAAGCAGTTAAGCACTCAGCTGATAAGCCAAAGGCTAGAGATTCACATCCATCCAGGGATGCCTTAGACCACTGACCTGGCATCTGCTTCCAAATTATCCACCATTGCATACCGTTTGCACCTGGGTTCCCTTAGGACTCATGGATTCAACTTGTTGGCAACAATTTCTCCTAGTAGTGTGTTGTTTTATCCTAGACTCTGATAGATGCAGACAGAAGTGTTGGTTTCTCCAGAGAGCAAAGGCTCATAAAGGTAGACCCCAGCCCTGAGGAGACCTGGAGGGGTTAGTGTTACAGGGGCCTGGTCTCTGCCTGGACCCTCTTCTCAATGCTGTCTCTGTGAACTCTTATAGCCCTTTTCACTGCTTTTCCCCATTGGATGCCAACCATTCATCAACTCCACTTGGTAATTCTGGCTCTGTATGACCTCAGAGCCACATTTTAATAGATGAATAGGTGGTTTGGGCCTGGGATTCATAATTTGAGACCACCAGTCACTCCTCGGGAGAAAGATGGATCTGCCTACTGACGTAAACAGTTACATTCTTGAAAACTTACGGGAGTGGTTGGTTCTACCCTGTGCTATAGGTTTGTTTTGAACCACAGACCAATAATTACTGCACCTCTGGTCTCTTAACCTTATGAAGTACGTATAATAATGATACCCATTTGACAGAGGTGGAGGCTGAGACCCTGGACAAGGTCTCATCATTGCTTTCAGTTTTCAGCTTAGATTTCACCTCAGCAGTGAGGTTTCCTGGAGCCCTGTCCCAAAGACATCATCCTGCTTCAACCCTTGTCTCCTGGCTATTGAGTTGGTTCCACCTACCAGCAACCACCGTGGGACAGTGTAGAACAGCCCCAGTGGTTTTCTGAGATTGTAACTGGGGTGGAAAGTGTCTTTTCTCCTCAGAGGGGCAGGTGGATTTGAACTGCTGACCCTGCACTAAGCAGCCCAACTTGTGAGCCACGTGGTCACCACGGTTCCCTTCTTGTGGAGCTAACCCCAGAAGTGCCTAAACTGTCATCATCCCCACATACATTGGGGAATAAACAGTAGTGATTCACAACTCTTCAGTCTTAGGTCACCAGGCCTTTTCTCCTAGCCCATCTTAGTCTGATGTTCCCCTGAAAAAAGATAATGGGTAGTTTGTTTGTGGGTGGCTTGACAGCCCCCTCAGGAACGTCATCTACTGGAGCTGGCCAATGAGGATAGACTTTCATCTTGGCGAAGATGAGGAGGTCTCCAGGTTTGAAATCGCTTGCCATGTTTGGGGGGAAGAGGGGGACGCCAGGGGTCCGGAGCCCAGAGAGCAGCCACAAAGGGTAGATGGACATAGAGGCGGGGCCAGGCTGAAGGAGGCAATGCCTCAGGGCTTCCAACACGCCCACAAGCGGGTGCTGGAGGGGGGTTGCGCACACCCCGGGGGGCCGGAGGAGGGGCCCGCGGGGAGGGGGCGGGGTGAGCGTGGGAGGCAGCGAGGGGAGGGGGAGCTGCCGCCACACCTCCCCCGAAGGCGTGGTCTCCGTGGCCCTGTAGAGGCCCCCTTCCAGGCTCCACAGTGATCTGCAGGAGCACTGGAGCAGGGATGCTCCCTGCTGTGGCCCCTAGCCCTTGTGGCCCAGTCCCTCTTCAGGCTTCATTCCTGCCACCTTAGCGCCCCTCCCACCCCAAGGAAGGGGCGCAGAGATGGGAAGCCGTAGCGCACCCCCTGCCCCTCGCAGGACGCCCTCCCCGCCAACCTTCACCACCAGCTTCCCAGTGCTGGGGCGCCCCGCCCCTGGGCCTGGCAAGGCTGTGGCCCCTTCCCTGCTGCTGCCAGCAGCTAGGACACCGAGGGGCGTCTGGCCTGATGCTCCCCAGAAACCCGCTCAGCATCATAGTCTGAGCAAGGCTCCACTGGCAGATCCAGGACACAGGTGGGGCATTGGTCAGGAATCAAACCCTGGTCTCCTGTACAGAAGTGTAGGACTGCACCCTTTAACCACCAAGACTTCCTTTATAGCTCCCAAGAAATGGAATATGTTTGAGGGCAGCACCTGGCTCATGGATGTCACAGAGACGGTGCTATCTTGACCTTATGTCACTTCTCTGTACTCTCTCTGACAGGCAGAGATCATCCCAGAGGCCATTTATATCTTCCAAGGAATTGAGTCACACTGAGGTTGTAGACCAAAGTTCAAGCAGCTTAACCTCTTGAGAAAATTACTATAATTTCCTCAGATCTTGGGTGATATAGTGACTGAAATGTATGAAGTGGTCATTTGTGTGAAACTGATGAAGCTAAGCTGATTCTTCCAGGGCCTCTGAAGAGAGCCGGGGCAGACTGGGCACTGGGTTTGGGAAGCATTACCCCTGAACCTGGGCCTCTCTAGAAGGGCCAGTTTGATTTTGTGGCTTGTCTGCAAGTAGAATAATGGCTGGTGGGCACAATGCATTGGGTAAGCTGCTACTTTCCCTGACACTCTTATTTATGTCAATGGTACAAGTTGAAGCCCCTAGGCAGCCTCTTGAGTCAACAGTCCAGGCTTAGCCCTCTCTTACCTTGGGTTAGAAAACTTGTGCTGGTGAAGCTGCTCTCACCAGGGTCTCTGATCTCACATGTTCTTTCTGTTCATGACCAGTAACTTTCTGTAAGAGAGCAATTATAAATGTAAGCATTGAATTCCAGGGACAGTGGCAGGCCTGGCCCCACCTGCCTCATCACTGTGCTAGTGGAAATGCATACAATTCCGCCAGCAGCCCATTGTAGTGGTGGTTCTCTTTAGTCATTTTTCAGTGAAGAAACTGAGTCCTGCAAGTAGATGCTATTTGAAGATTGGATCAGAATAAAGCCAGAATGTGAACCTAGTAATCCAGGATTTAAAGGCAATCTTTTGAGCACCATACCTCACGGTTTGTTCTCAAAAGCAATATTTCAGAATGAATTGAATTTTCTTTGGGTGGAGAAGTTGAGGCATTTGTCCTTCCCTTCCTTTAGTTGTCCACACTTTATGGGTACCTGCTGTACCAGACATCTCTAGGTGCCCAAAAACTCTTGAGTGGTGATCTACTAGTGAAAACATTGGTGGTTCAGCTCCACTCAGAAGTGCCTGAGTGGGAAGGCCTGGTGATCTGCTTCTGAAAAGTCAGCTCCTGACTCTCCTTGGCTCACAGTTCTACTCTGGCACACATGGGTGGCCCTGAGTCAGAGTTGATGTCACGGTGACCCAGGGTCATGTGCTCAGTGTTTTGGTGCTGGTGTTTCAGTGCTGCACAGCAAATCAATTTCTTGCTCTCCTGAAGTGGCCAATGTGGCTGGGTAAAGCCAGTAACTAGTAAACACGTAACAGTTTCTGGTGGAGACATTCTCAAAGAGCAGACAGAGTAAGGGGTTTATTTTTATGGGAGGAGACTTTACTGAGAGTGGGAAGAGACCAGAGTGGAATGAAGCAGGAGAATGTCGTGGGGAGGAGGTCCAAGTTCTAGGAAAGAGCACTTTCAAAGATCTTATGATTGGGCTGACAGGACATAGTTGAGTGGCAGCACTGAGGATGGCCTGAGGAGAGGCCAGTTTGGGAAGTACAGACAGAGTGGAGCCCAGGAGTCATTCCATCTGTGCTGCACTGTGCTGAGGAGGTTGTAGACAGCAAGGGCATGGCAGGGCACCGGAGGGGTAGGAAGAGTGATAACAGGAGAGAGAGGGGGCAGACAGCTTGGGCCAAGGTAATTTAAGGAGCCTCTCAAAACAAAACCAAAACAAACTTACCACTGTTGAGTTGGTCCAGAATATAGCCATTTACCAGGCAACGTAGAACTTACCTCTGTGGGTTTCTGAGAAAAGGCACCACCCCCACATGGCTTGCAGGCCCCTTAGATTCCTTGATGGCTGACAACAGGATGGCTGACAAGGATTCAGCCTTGTCACCTCACTTGCTGGCAAGTGAGTCTTCATTGAGAGTATAGAGCTCTTTCTGAAGACCATTCACTGAACACTCTGATGGGATTCAGAGCCCATGACTGCAGTTCTGGTTGTGAGTACTTGTGTGTATGTGATGTGGGGTTCAGAGTCAGCATTCTTTTCCCCATGCAATGGGATCTGGCTCTGGGAAACTTCTTCAGAAATAGATTGATTAGAAAGAAGCTCCAAGCATCTGAAAGGGGTGTTGAGAGAATGGTTTGGAAAACACAGGGACAGACTCACTCTTCAGATCTTTCTAGGAAGATCTTTTCCAAGCCTGTGAGATCCAAAGAATGGCTGGTCCCCAGCCAGTTTATTCATATCTTGCTGGATGCAGATTCCAGACCCGGCCAGGACCTTAGGCATGTGCCTACTTTGGGCCCGAAGAAGTTCAGTGGCCATGAACCATAATAATGCACCTGGGAGAGGATCACTCCCAGAAAAAAAAAAATTGGGGTGGTGACATCAAAAGAACAGGGAACAGGTCCTCAGTGTCTGCAAAATACACAGTGTCCCCTAAGAACTGAAACTCACTGTCATGGAGTCTATGCCAGGATAAAGTAACCCTATAGGACAACGTGAGTTCCAAGACTGTAATCATCATTCCGCTGTGGAATGCCTGGTGTTTTTAACCACTGACCGAGCATCCCAACAACCATCCACTATGTGAGCCGGGCTCTAGGACTGGCAGTCTCCAGGGCATATCTGCCATGCCATAGCTCTGCAGAAAGTGATATGCACTTCAGAGTGGGAAGTATACCCAGGTATGGGGCAGGTTGTAGGACGATGAGTCAGGCTAGAGCTGGAGCTGCCTTCTTTATGAGCAGGATGGGGAGGTTTGGAACTGGGGCTCTGGGCAAAGCTCCCTGAAGGGGCAAATTCACCAAGATTTCAACTGGGATGCGGTGGAGTACAGGGTCAGGCGTACAGCTGATGGATCACCAGGAGGTCAGGGAAAGTAAGCCTGGAGCTGCAGACTGTAGGCATAATTGAGTGTGGGTTTGAGAGTTGAACTTGTGTTTGGCTGGAGAGGAGCTATGGTAGGTGGAAGCAATGTTCTAGAAGTAATACACTGCTTTTTTAGACCACTTACAATGTGTGAAGCACCAGGTGCTCTTCTGTGGCCTCACTTAAACTTCACAGCAACCCCATTAAAGAGATATTGCCATTGCCCACACTACACAACAGACTCTGGGGTCATTTGCCTACACCAGAGGCTTCGTTCACTTGCAAATACTGGACCATGACTACTGTATACTCTCAGGACTGGTTACAACTTCCCCTGTGGATTCCCAGGACTAATCTATGTAGGGGAATAGAAATCCTCAGGACATAGAATGAATGTCTTTAAATTATGGACTTGGTGAAGAATATTGAATAAATCATGGAGTGCTGAAAGCATGAACATTTCTCTCTAGGAAGCAGTAGAGCAGCATACTCCTTAGAAACAAGGATAATGAGGCTTTGTCACATGTACCTTGCACATGTTGCCAGAAGAGACCAGTCTTTGGAGACAGACCATATGTTTGGTAAAGTATAGAGTTTCTGAAAAAGAGGACGATTATCAATGAAATGGATGAACCCAGTGATGGATACAATGGCTTACATATAGCAACAGTGATGAGGATGACTTGGCTCTGGCAGTGCTTTGTCCAGAGGTGACTATGAGTCACAACCAATTCAATGCTGTCTGACAACAAAAACCACACAGAGAATGACGTAAGGGGTCAGAGAGGTTAAGTGACTTGGCCAAGTTCACACAGTGACCAAGTAGCCCAGAGGGTTTTGCACTTAGTCCTGGCTGGGAGTTTCTTCTGTTTATAGGGTAGCAGCAGTAAAGTCTAGGATCAGCTTTCCTCACAGTTCTCATTACTGAGCCTTTTCTTCCCCAGTATCTCCTGGGAAGAGAGGGGTGTGGCATGTAGGAGGTTGGAGAAGGTCTGTGTAGGCTTTCTACTTGTGTCTGTAGAGCTGTCTCTCCTCCCTCCTTCCCATTGCAAAGAGCTAGAACAAAGCTGGCAAAGGTGAAGTCAGCAGAAAAATTTCATCCCCACCACAGACACATTCCTGGCTGAAAGATAGTAACCAGCGCTGAGACTTGCTTTTCACATAGGTCTGAGCAAAGCTGTGCCATTGGCATTGCGAGACAGGCTTCTTCTGAATTCACTCTCCTACTGGAGCCTGTTTTCCCACCATTCTAATGGGGGTGGTGATACTCAAGGTGGGCTGCCACAAACCCCAGTGCTTTAGGGACCTTCCAGGAATAGTTGGAATGGGTAAGAGTAGGGTGCTGTGGGATGTGGGGGATTGGTGGATCAAAACTCAAGTTCACTGCACTTGAGTCAATTTGACTCCTGTCCTATAGCACAGGATAGAGGTACAATCTGAGACTGTAACTTCATGGTATTATATGAGGAGCTCATATCAGGGGCTCAAGGGGGAAGACAATGATATGAAAATGATGATGCCAGGATATGTGCAAATGTGCTTGACACACTGGATGAATGTACGGATTGTATTAAGAGATGTAAGAGCCGCCCAGTAAAATAAGAGGAAAACAAAGAAAGAAATGTTAATGCCCCAGAAATGTTTAAGGACCTCAAGAATTTTACTGTAAGTGAAATAAATCAGATTCAAAACACTCATACTGTACTACTCCATTTATGTGACTTTCTGGAGAAGGCAATACGTTAGGAACATAATTTATAAGAGTACTTGCTAGGGGCCAGGGGTATTTTATAGGATAATAGAAATTGCTCATCTTCATTACAATAGTGGGTATGCAGTTGGCCATAATATTTTAATAGTAAAACATAGAAATATTTGTTAATTTTTATAAGTATAAATCAGTGACATTCTCAGGGGATGAATAACAGAACTTCAGGTGAACAGACACATTGGATGATGTAAGATACAGCAAAATAATAATATAAATAATTTATATATTAGTATATGTAATAATATATAATATAATAAGAAGTATTCTTGGGACATAGGGTGGGGGAGAAAAAGATAAAGGGGAGCTGATATCAAATAGCTCAAGAAGAAAATGTTTTGAAACTGTGGTGGTAGCAATTATACATTTATGCTTGTTCTAATTAAATTGTGGACTTTTATAATATCTGTAAGTGCTCCCAATAAAATGATTTAAAAAATATAAGACAGAAAGTGTTACCCAACATGTAATCACTGCCCTGCCAGGGTCCCTTGAACCCGTGATATTGTCCCTAACAAATACCTGCACTAGAAGAAACTGGGTTTCCAGTCACTGCCTTGTAACTCTCAGGCTGGATTATGTGGATTTCCCAAGGTTACATTTAATATGCATATAAATTAAAAATCAGACATTTGCCTTCTAGTTATGATTTCATATTTATTGATGGGATCTGTAGTCTACAATGTGCATCTAATCTAAGCTCTGGGTTAATAACTGGGACTCAAGTTGCTTTGATCAAATCAAGTGTAATCACAGATCAGCAATCTGTGTGCCCAGACCTGTTGGAATCATTGCCATCATCCACATATATCTTTAGCCTGCCTGCTTTAGATTTAAACCTAGTCTAGTTCTGTGACCACAGAGCATGCCACCTTTCTCCCTCCTTGCCTATCCAGAAAGAGAAATGGGAGGGTGGTCTTGAGATTTTCATAGCCAGGGCAGCAACTCCAGGGACCTCTACTCTCAGATACTTCAGCCTAAGATCAAGATTGTGTGTGTGTGTGTGTGTGAGTGTGTGTGTGTGTGTGTGAATTTTTAGAAACCCCTGGCTAGAACTGACCCAGTAGTTGCTACCTCCGTGTCTGATGTGGATGTTGCTTGCAGAGCAGTTGCTTTTAATGGAAGCAACTTGGCTTACAGGCCCTCTTTAGAGTGGACTTGAAAGAGATCCGAAGAACTAATGAGGTGAGAATAGATAGGATCTAGGGGTTTTAGTGGCTGATGAGCAAAGTAGATATTTTGGTCATTCACACCATGCACAGAGATGTGTGGGTAGACTCTAGTTTGGGTTGAGAGATGGTGTCTGACCAATGGGTAGGACACGGGTACTAGACTCAAATTGCCTGAGTGTGAATATGACTGGCTCACCTACTGTGGAGCTGAGGGACTTGAGCAATTTAGTGAACATCCACAAGCATGTTCCTTGTTTGTAAAGTGAAGATTCTATATCTACATGTGGGTCTTTATAAGGATTGAAAGTGATGCATTTAGAACGAGAATTGGAAAGCTTTTCCTATAGAGGACCAGTCATTAATTATCTTAGCCTCTGAGGACCATATGGCCTCTGCCATCTGTGCCTTTGCAACTTAAACCAAACTCACTTCCATTGGGTCAGTGCTGATACTCACAGACACTATAAGGCAGGGTAGAGCTGCCCCTGTGAGTTTCTGAGACAAACTCTTTGTACTGGAGTACAAAGTCCCTTCTTTCTCTCTCAGAGTGCATGGTAGAACTGCTGACATTTTGCATCACAGTCAAAGACACAACCCACAATGCAACCACAGCTCATTTAAAAGCCCCCACAAGCATATGTAAATAATGGGTGTGGTTTAGTGAGTTCTGATGGTGCTTTTGGATAAACCTTGCATTGTTAATGATATAGTTTGCTGTTCCAATCCACTAGCCACTCCTTAGGTGAAAGATGAGGATGTTTGTAGGTCCCCCTAAAGATTTCTATCTCAGAATCCACACATGTTAATTAAAAAAACAACAACTGTGTTTGTGTGTGTGTCTGTGGAGTGACTGATTGAAATCTTAAATTTTGGACATAGGAATTAGAATTTCAGATACATATGTGCTACTTAATAATAGTTTTCTTTTTTAATTTCCACCTATATCCCCAGCCATTAAAAACACAAAACCCATTATTTTTGGCTTTTATGTTATATAGAAAGTCAACTGAATTTGGCCTAGGGGTTGTGACTTATCATCTCTTGATAAAAACTAATGCCTGCTAAGTGTCTGTTATCTTTTTCTTCCTCCTATTCTTTTGTTTCTGAGAGGGTCTACACTATTTGGGCCAAAATAGAGAAGACCTGGGGTGGGGGCCAGGGGGAGTAGAAGAGTGGAGAGGGTGGATGTATAATAACTGTTATCAGGAAGGGAGGGTGCTATTTGTCATGTTTTGTCCCAAAGAAACCCTACTAGCCTGATAGTAAGAACTGACAGGGAGATGCATTGTTTGGCTCTGAAGCTTTGAGCAGCTTAAAGCTTGTTGCTGAGTTGACCTTATAGCATGACCACCCTGTGTGCTTCACACTAGATTTGTGCCCCATAGGGTTTTCAATGGCTGATCTTTCAGAAGGGAACCACCATGTCTCCTTCCAAAGTGCTTCTAGGTAGGCTCACACTTGTAATCTAGGGCAATGGATTGCACGAATCATTACACCATTGACAGCTTCCTTCCAACAGCTAGCCCAAACCAAACCCATGGCCTTCATATCAATTTGGACTCACAGCAACCTGTCGGCCTTTCTGCTGGTTGTTTCTAGGATCTGGTCAAGGTGGATTTGACTCATAACGGCCCTATGTACAAGAGAACCATCCTCACAACTGTTGTTTTGTTTGAGCCCATTGTTGCAGCCACTGTATCACTCTATTTCAGGACAGTCCTCCTCATTTTCTGACACACTAGTTTACGAAGCCTGATGCCCTTTTCCAGGGACTGGTCTTTTTTGATAACATGTCCAAAGTACATGAAGTCTGTCCATCCTCTTTTCTAAGGAACGTTCTGCCTACACTTCATCCAGGACATGTTTGTTTTTCCTTTGGGCAGTCCATGGTACTTTCTTCAATCATCCTTATTCGTTGCCCAAACTTCACATGCATATGATTTGGTTGAAAATATCATAGCTTTAGTTAGTTGTACTATACTATGGTAGTTACCTAATCTGTTGTCAATTTGTGATATAAGAATGAAGGGGTACAGTTTAGCATGTCATTCAAGTCGAGTTTGATTAGCTCATTTTGAGGCACTAAGGAGATAAATATCTCACTGGATTTGGGACACACTCACTCCTTTTGAGACATACTTGCTGACAAAATACCTGGAGACAGGCTGATGACTGTTAGAGTCTCTGAGGAACCATTTGGAGGAACCAGAGCTGATGTGCTTACACTGCCACTGGATTTACAAGACCTTCCACCCACTGACCTCTGATCTTCCTGCATTCAGTGTCATTGCATGTGTTGCATGAATCTGAAGAGGACTTTATAGATTGGTATTGGACATATGAACTAATATCAGACTATGGACTTGATCAGGACTGGGCTTGGATGTTTTCTTTTTTTTTTTTTATTGGAATATTTTCTTTATTTTTATACTCATTATTACTAGCTCCATATTGACCCCAACCTCCCCTGCCATCACCCTAGGATACTATTATATCAGTCACTGTCTCTACAGGTTTCCCTATCCTGGATTTTTTTTTTTTTAAAGAGGTTCTTTATTTATTTATTTATTTTATTTTATTTTATTTTTTAACAAATTATTGGGGCTGATACAATTCTTTTCACAGTTCATACATATACATACATCAATTGTATAAAGCACATCTATACAGTCTTTGCCCTAATCATTTTTTTCTCCTCTTTTCTTCATTTACATTTTATTAGGGACTCCAACAACTCTTACCACAATCCATACATATACATACATCAATTGTATAAAGCACACCCATACATTCCCTGTCCCAATCATTCTCAAGGCATTTGCTCTTCACTTAAGCCCCTTGCATCAGGTCCTCTTTTTTTTCCCCCCCTCCCTCCCTTTTCCCCCCTCCCTCATATGCCCTTGGTAATTTATACCTCGTTATTTTGTCATATCTTGCCCTATTCGGGGTCTCCCTTCCCCCCTTCTCTGCTGTCCCTCTCCCAGGGAAGAGGTCACATGTGGCTCCTTGTAATCAGTTCCCCCTTTCCAACCCACTCACCCTCCACTCTCCCAGCATCGTCCCTCACGCATATATGCTTCTCCCTGGATTTGTTTCTGTAGTCTACCCCTACTAACACGTATACCTTAGTCCTCAAAGTGGCATCCTTTTCTTCAACAGTTTAAAGAGGTCTTTTGCTGCAGAGTTACCAAATGCAATGTGTTCTTTGATTTCTTGACTGCCTCTTCCATGAGCATTGGTTGTGGACCCAAGTAAAATGAATTCTTTGACAACGGCACTGTTTTATCTGTACATTATGCTGTTTTTTCTTGGTTTTGTTATAAGGAATTTGGTTTTCTTTGAGTTATGGTATAAACTGAGGTTGCAGCCTTTGATTTTCATGGAAATGTGTTATAAATCTTCCTAGATTTTAGTAAGCAAGATTGATATCTTGGGAAACCATGGCATATTCAATAATCTTTGCCAATACAAGAGTTAAAATCCATCCCCCCCCCGCCCCCATTTTTACTTATTTATTGTACAGCTTTTACATACCCATTAGGCAATTGAAAATCCTCTGGTTGGGTCAGGTCCTCCTTATTCTGCAAAGGAATTTTTTTTGCTGCTTAACTCTTTAGAGAGGTGGTTTACATCAGATTTGCCCAGTGCAGTATTTTGTATAATCTCTTGATTTCATGACTTCTGTTTCCATGGGCATTGTGAATCCAAGTAAAAAGAAATCTTTGGCAACTTGTATACTTTCTTTCTTTCTTTATGGTGATGTTGCTTATAGGTTCAGATGTGAGATTTTTGTGGTTTTTTTGTGTGAGTTGATGTGTAATCTACACTGAAGATTGTAGGTTTAGATCTTCATCAGTAAATGCTCAAGTCCTCTATACTTTCAACAAACAAGATGTGTCATATGCATATCAAAGATTGTTAATGAGCCTCCTTGAAATTCCGATGCCTTGTTTTTCTTCATATAGTCCAACTTTGGGGATTGTTTGTCCAGAATACCGATTGAATAAGTATGGTGAGAGGATACAGCCCTGATGCCCACCTTTCCTTATTTGAAACCTTATGAATCCCACTTCTGTTAGAATCACAGTCTCTTGATCCATGTATAGGTTCTGCAAGAGCACAATGAAGTGTTCTGGAGTACCCCTTTTTTTTACAATGTTATCCATAGTTTTTTATGGTCCACCCAGTCTAATAGAATGGCTTTGCATAGTCAATGTAACACAAGTAAGCATCTTTCCGTTTTCTCTGCTTTGAACCAAGATCCATCTGACAGCAAATGCTAATTTCTCTCATTCCATGTCAACTTTGGAATCTGGCCTTCATTTCTAGCAGCTCAAATTGCCAAATTGCCTAAAGTTGAAACATGCAGCTTTGGGTTGTGTGGGCTCCTGTCACCACAAGTGTTGCAGCTGAGGTCCCAGATACCATAACACTCTGGTGCAGACTGCCCTACTCATTGGGTGGAAGGACACCAGGTTGCTGTGGAACCAGCCCACTTCCTGTAGCTCCAACCAGAGTAGCAGGGAACATGCTCAGCCCTCCACCATCCCCCAATCTACCGCTCAGATCATTGTACCCTCTTTTCTGCTTTTCAAACAGAGCCAGTGTTTGGGCCCAGTATATTCCTCCTTTAACAGAGAACTGAGGCCTGAGAATGGAAGCCCAGCTGACACTTGACCAAATTCACAGGCTTGGGCAGGGAGAGGTGTGACTTAGTGGAAACAAACCAGCTCAAGTACCAGCTGGGCTGCTTCCCACTTTTGTGAGGCACTAAGCCTCTCTGCAGCTGAAAGTGGAGACGCACTACCTCCCAGAAGAAACAATTGTAGTCAGGATGGGTCAGTAGCAGGAGACAGGTGATATTCCTTCAAAGCCACACAAGGCCTGGCCTCTAACCCCCAGATCTACTGGGCGAATCGTGAGGACCATGGGGAGCCTGTCCTTTGTAAAGTGGCCAGCCCACCAGCAGTGTTTACGTGGTGAAACTTCCCATGGCCATGCAGTGGTGCTATCTCCAAGGGAGGGAGGGCCCTATAGGAGACTGCTGCCACAGGTTAATCTCTGGACCTCCAGGTGGTGAGGCAGGATCAGCTTGCAGGCAGGCTTTAAGGAAGGCCACCGTCTGTCCTGAGATTCAGAGATGTGAACATCAGGAGATGCCTGTAGTCCCATGAGCAGCCTGCCTCTAATTGGATTCAGTGAGCCAGGAGGGGACTGTCTTGGGCCTCAAGGAAGAAAATTACTGAGGAAGTTTAATGGTGGCAGAGATGAGGAGTAACCCTAAGCAGCCTATCACCTGTCCAGTGAACATCTACTACAGGGTCTCCTTACCTCTCACTTTCGCTCAAGCAGGTACAAATTTACCCCATGTTATTGTTGTGAAGTGCTCCTAAGAAGGTAACAACCCACTGTGACCTTGGGCATACCAGATCAAGACCCTGACCCACCCTGCACCATTCTCACAGTTGTGCTCATGTTTGAGCCCATGATTGCAGTCAGTGTCAGTTCATCTTGTATAAGATGTCTTCTTGTTCTCTGTCCCTCTACTTTACCAAGTGTAATGGTCTTCTCCAGGGACTGGTCTCTACTAACAACATGTCCAAAGTAGAAGAGACAAAGTCTTACTATCTTTGATTCGAAGGAGCATTCCAGCTCTACTTTTCCCAAGGCTTTTGTTTTTCTGGCAGCCCATCTCATGAATGACCAGTCTGTGACTGAAAGCCCAGGTCATCTGTATAGGACCACAGGGGAGGAAGGAAGTAGGAAAGTTGGGGAGATGGGAGTCTTAGGGGGTGCTGTGTGAACCCTTATAAGAGTGTATCTAGCATATCCAAGCAGGCGTGGTAGTGTCTTGGTTACATGTTGGGCAGTTGCATGGGTTACTAATGGCACGGTCCGTGGTTCAAAGGGAGCAGGGATAAACAATGGGCTTTCTACTCCTGTAAAGAGTTTTAGTCTCAGAAACTCACAAGGGCAGTTCTACCCCCATTCTAGAGTGTTGTTGTGAGTTGGCATAAACTAGATGGCAGAGAGTGGAGGTATTTTTGAGCAAGTGTTAGGGGACTACAGCCCACCATTCACTGGTCTAAGGAAATCCTTCTATGTTGCATAACTTTGTAATCCTCTCAATCACAATTTAAACAGTTCCCATTTTACATGTGGGGAAATGGAGGCACAGAGAGGTTAAATGACTTGCTTGCAGGCTCTCTTTGCTTCTGGTGTTTCTGTAACAGAAATAGTCCCAAGTAGATAGCTATAAAGAACAGACATTTCCTTCCCACCGTTCAGGAGCTTGGAGGTCAGAACTCAGGGTTTTAGCTTCAGACAGAGGCTTTCTCTGTATGTAGTCTCTGGAAGAAGATCCCGTTACATGGCATTCTTTTCAAATTGGAATTATTCTGTCCTTGTTGAGGTGTTGAAGTTTCCTATGAATTTTAGAGATTAGTTCCTTGTTAAATATGTCGTTGCCAAAAAAAATGTTTTCCGTTTGTAGGTTCTCTTTGTCCTACACTGAAGAGATCTTGTCATATATCTAAGTCTCTTATTGTTAGGCGGTGCCAATCACCATTTGCTGTGTGCATGTTTTCATTTTGTTTGATAGTGCATGTATGCCATGTATTTGGGGACCCTTACAATTGTCCCTAGTTCTTCGCTGATAATCTTTCTAGTTCGAGGGTGTACACTCACATTTTTAGTCCACACCAAGATTTTATTTGTTTATTAATGAAGGAAGCAACTTTCCTGTCATTTTTCTGCAGCAAGTCCAATTTTGCCATTATCAGTTGATGAAGACTATCTCTTCCCCATATAATGTGTTTTGATCCTTTGCCATAGGTGTATGTATTAACTTCTGGGCTCTGCATTCAGTTCTACTGTTCTACTTTTTCTGTGTTTTGACTTTGGGAATGGACAGAATTCACAAACGTTGCAAATTTGATAATAGATCATGCAACAAGCGTTGCTCGCTGCTTTCAAGACTTTTGACACAACATCATCATAGCTGAGTAGAACTTGTGCATAAGATTTTCAGGACGGGCATTTTTAAAACCAAACTGTAAAATTTGGCCGTTGAGGTGCCATGGAGTCACTTCTTTGTCATGGCAACTCTATGCACAACAGCACAGTCCTTTCCTTTTCCTTCACCATCCTCATAATTGTCCCCATTCTGAAGCCCTTTGTTGCAGCCATTGTGCCAATCCATCTCATTGAGGGCCTGCCTCTTTTTCCCTGCTCCTCTACTTTATTAAACATGATGTCCTTCTCCAGGGTCTGGTCTCCCCTGACAGACAACATGCTCCAACTATGTCGGACTAATTTCCTCCAGGCTAGCCTCTAAAGAGCACTCTGGCCATACTTCTCAGTAAGTAGTGCCATGGCACATAGTGGGCTACATGTCAGACTGCTAACCTCAAGATCAACAGTTCTCCTCCACCAGTTTTCCTTGAGAGAAAGATGGTACAGTGCCTTTCCTGAAGACTTACCCTGTGGAAACACAAAGGAGCACTTCTACTGTGCCTGTCATACTGAAATAAGTTGGAACTGATCACAGTGATCTGAAAGGTACAAATGAAGGCATCTTTCAGGGCAAGTGGAATGTAGGCCAGTGATAAGTTGGTGTACACCGGAGGGGCCCCAAAGTACCTTGTTCTGAGAAATGAACACAGGAGGGGGCACAGCAAGTGCTTCCATGGAAAGTGTAGACTGCAACGGGCAGTGCCAAATGAGCTAGGCACTCGCCTCTTTCCTCCACAGGGGCAAAGATTCTGCTGCGGCCCTGGAGACAGCGCCCTGTGCACCCCACGGCCCAGTGTTGCAGTGACTGTGGTGGATATGCATGCGGAAGGGCAGGGGAGAAGGGTTAGCTTTAGGAACCCAGCCCTGGCCTGACGCCCTCCGGATTAGTGCTTTTGGCCGTGATGCTTGTGGAACTAGGATAGTTTCTCACTCAAGATTCCATAATGAGGCTGCAAATCACTGCGCAGGCGCACTTTGCTCTGCAACCAGGCGCTTCTGGAAGGAGGGAGGAGACCAGGGTTCTTCCCTGCAACTGCCAGTGAAGCCTCGGTTGTGAGTTCCACCACCGCTTTGGCTTCTGCGCAGACAACCTTCCCATGGCGAGGGAAGCAGGATCTGGGGAAGGCCTTTTGGACGCCATGGGTTGTGAGGAAGCAGGCTTGGCAGTTGGCTCTTTGGAAAAGGCAAGTCCGGGGAACCCTGGGGAGCAGTTCCCTGTGAGCTGTGGCACTTCCACATTGGCAGAGCACACAGCAGCTGAGGAGAAGGTCACCGCCACCCACCTTCTGCTTCAGGAGAGTGAGTCAGGGGAGACACATAGCAGGCAGGTCGAAAAACAGGAGGAGGTGGTAGTGTTAAAGAAGGGTGTGAGTGTTGTGGAGGTAGACCTTGAGACACAGGGCTTGTTGCAGGAGCAGGAGGTGTTGAGGCATCAGGAGAAATGCAAGCAGGCCCAAACCTCACATACTCTGCCTCCCCAACCTGCATCCCAGTCAGCCCGAGCCCCCGCCTCCCCTTCGCACTCCCTCTCCAACTCGCCTCTGCCCCCTCGCCTGCACCTCAGCTGCCACTATCAGCATAGAGTCCGCAATTGCAGCATACTAGCCGTCTCCAGGGCTCCCTGGATGAGCTGGAGACCATTCAGTTTGAGATGAATGACCTTAATGCCCACAGTGGCAAGGCATACTTCCGTATTAGTCGGAGCCTAGTACAGAACTGCAAGACTTACATGAAACTTCAGAGTGCCCTCCTTCAAGCAATCCCAGGCTTCTGGGCAAAAGCTGTATCCTTTTCATGATGGCACCAGAGGACCTCTTAGGGGATGTGGGTGTGGGGATTGAACCTCGGGATATGTAGGAGGGTCGCATCCTAAAGGACACGACAGAGGTGCCCACGGTAAAATTCATTTCTACCTTATAGTTCCCTTCATTCTGGGACTGCTGCTGTACCTCTTGCCCCAAAGTACCTTTTGATTGGGTATGTCCAAATTTTCCAGGGACCAGATGCAGTGCCCACAGGTTGTCTAAGAATGGCCACACATCTATTGCTATCAGTCTAACTGCAAGGGGGACAGTTGTTATCCTCACATGTGCATCCTCTTCCTACTTGTCTTTTGTCAGTTTTGTGGCTACTCCAAACCAAAGTCACCGTGCAGATACTGTTCTCTCCATCCCCAGACCTTCAAGATATTACCTGAGGGATGAGTTTGGATAGCAGGCGAGATGCTGTAGGAGTTTCAAAGAGAGAATCCTTTTATGAACTGTCTGTGACTTAACTAGATCAGCGGACTCAAGGTCCCACCCCATTACCACCCTGCTTACATCACACACCAGACACCCAGACACATGGAGGTATTTGAAATCCCTCTCCTGCCAATAGCACACACAGACATCCTTCCTCAGCCTACATATAGCTGTGGATGAGAACATAGCCCACAGAACCATTGCATTCTAGAGGGCATATGATGAATGAACCTTAGGTTGGGGGCAAATGTGTCTGGTATTGGAAAGAGGTCTGGCAGACTGCATGCTTGAAACACTTGCTGCTGACCTCTTGCTCCTGTCTAGTTCTTTTACTGGCTTGTCCCTCAAGGCTCCTTGACTAAAATCAGATTATGAATCACCCTCAGCTATCGACCATCATCAGTGAGAAAGACAAAGACATGCTCAGCTACCTGGTCAATGTGGAGTTGAGTCGGGGAAGGGCATGGGGAAGGACTCCTCCTTGGTGGCCCACAAGGCCACATCTTTCTAAATCGATTTTCATGCTCCCTCTCCATCACCTGGCAGGTTGAGGAGCTCATTAGTGTGCACAAATGCTGCAAGATCATGTTCTCATTTGGGAGAGACCCCTATTTCCGGCACAGAGAGATCACTAAGAAGTATGACATTAACAGCACTGGTGAGAGGTGGCACCCTGATAGATGGATAGTATGAAGGGTTGACCACTGAGAAACATCCTCCACCACTTTAACCATCCTTGCCTTCCCGCTGTACAGGCTATAGTGCCACTCACTCCACCCCAGTCTTGTTGTTCAGGGACTATGAACCTGTGCCCCACTGCAACAGAAACCAACACCAGGAATGACTTCTTTTCTTGGATCTCAGAGCACAACTGCCCAGGATCAAACAGGATTGCACAGGTAACCGTACCCAATGGTTGGTGGAGTTTCTACACTGTTGTGTGCAAGGAGTCTTAGTTCATACCTAACCAGTCTTTTCCTACACGAGGAGATCAGTGAGGACCTGTGGCTCAATCCCATGCAGTCAAGCCTGAAGGAAGATAGGACGGAGAAAGTTTATAGAGAAGATCTCGGTAAGTTTTGATAGCATTTGTGACCGGGAGGAAAACTGTAGCGTCTTCAGAGTGGCTCAGTGGATACCAGCCTAACTGACTTACTGGCGCTGGAGTCTGGGTTGCCATGTCAAGTACTCTGGAGCAGGTTTGATCCCCAGGCCTCTGGAGAAACAGACTCTGGTGACTCTCAGTTTGTGGTATCATATAGGCGGGGGTTCCTTGGTATGCAGGAACATTTTCACATGCAGAGAAAATCTCCTTTCCTTCTTTCCTGTATGTACTCTTCTCTCACTTAGGATGGAAACATACTCCAGTGTCACATCATGTTTCCCTGTCAATCAGGTGGTCAGAGAAAATAGTTTCAAATCAACATGTGCCAAGGGCTTGGTCAGTAGAGTACCTGTCTGCATATTCCATTCCGTTCATAACTGAGTATGACGGACTAGCAGAAGCAAAGGTGCCAATGCAACACCTTTAACTAGCAACCCATGCTTACCCTCCTCTACTTCTTCATGTAGTTTTCACCTCCCTCACTGCTATTCTGATCATGGGAATTTTTCTAGGCAGCATATTTGGCTATCAACAACCAGCACTCATTGTTAACACAGATTGTTAAAAGACAGTACTAAAGCCTAGAGAATCAAAATTAATAAGAGCTCACATGTCATGGAAATTGATAGCTAACAAACCCCCCACATACACACTCACACACATGTACATAAACATGCATTCAAAATATCATTAAGTGTCTCTCCAAGACAGTAACTCTTAATTCTCTAGCAGAGTGGCTGGTATTCACAGTCTTTGAAAGCAAACGAAAAGATAACATTTCAAAGTAAGTTTAATTGCTTTTTATTTGCTGTGTTTGAGTGGTCATGGGCTTCTGGAACCCATCTCTTCTAGGATTCTCAGCACTTTCGATGTGAACAAGACAGAACGTCAAATTATGTCGAACAGCACTCAGCCAGGAAGGTTTTTCATACTTACCAAGGAAGATTCAATCTGACTCCCAAGGACCTGTGAGCAAAGAAGGAAGGCTGTGTGTGGGTGGGTTTCAAAGAAGGAAGGTTCTGAAGAGGTTCTGTTTTATAAGTACCTTGTTCCCAGTTTATCCTTTCAAGTATTGAGTGGAATGGAACACAACCACTTTCTTGATGTACAAAGAAGAACCTGCAATCCATAGCTTGTTTCTTAATAATATTGTCTATTACCATGGTCAATTTTAACTCATAGGCCATCCCTACAATTTTGAATGTATTTAAATAGTCTATTTTTCATAATTATTTTAATATACTACTGAATCTATTCAGATATTTTTTCGGTATATTCCTGAGGGGTATTGATACATACTTTTCGTGTTTTTGTTAGTTTTTCTTTCATTGGTTTTTGGTGGGGGCTGTGTACCCTCGTGACAGCAGCTTGTCTGCTGATGAGTTTGTGGAGACTGTCAACTCTTTTCTACGAGTGTTTGTTGATTATGCAGCCTCTGAAACATACATGGTACTTTATTATATCTTATTAATTTATGAGAAGTCAAAATGAACTCCTTGGCCTTCACATTGAGGATTTTTTCCAATAGGAGAACATGTGTGTTTTAAAGAATGATACCATTCCATTGAATGTTTCAATTTTATCTTAATGCATTCTCACAATAATGTGACTGGTGACTTTTAATGCTGTTCTTCTGCTGTCATCATTATTCCTTATTTTCATATCTACATACTCTTAAAATATTTCCTCCTTTATTATATATTGGCCTTTGAAGTGAACAACTTTAAAAAAATTGCATATTCCTCGGTAATTTGTTTCTGTTTAGTCTTTCATATTATTCTGTGAATAATATATATTTTATTCATAAAACAATATTCTCAAGAAAGAGTGACAAGATTTCAACATCATCAGTTAAAAGAGAATGAAAGAACACATCCCTTTGAAATAAGACAACACAGTGTATAATATAAAGAAAAATGTTAGTCGGGATGGAGACATCCAGGATTCCTCATATTGCCTTTCAATGAATAGGATTTCTTAAAACAGTGGAACTAAAATATTGAGCATCTCCATATATTTTGTGTACAATTAAACTTGCTGGCATGGAGACTAATCCAACTAATCCAACTATTCATGTTGTTTGAGAAATCCACTCGCCACTGTGTTGGGACTGAAGCACGAAGCATGTGACAAAATCACTGGAGACAAAGAAGCCAACAGTGGGTGGTACTAGCTCGTTCAGAGAGACAATGTATTTAAAATCCTCACTCTAGCTGAGTGGCAGTCACGTACTGATGATACACTGTGATTGAAAGCATCACTCCAACCCAGTATGGATGACAGGTATGACTTGAGCACAGGAGGAGCTTCAATGAGTGAACTTGCACAGACTGGTGATGTCACACAACCCAGTGGGAGGAATGTGGGCACATGCATGCTGGCCCTGTGAATCAATGTGTGTTGTGGTAAACATGGCATGGGGATTTTTATAAAGCCATACATTTCAGCTGAAACACGGCCCACAGATTGGATAGACACACAGTAGCTGTCAGCCCTCTGACAGTGTCACTTGGTGGGGTGTCCATCCCCTTCACAGGACCTGGGAGTGGGTGGGCGGAGTCTTGTTATGCCTTGTAGTGTTGCTGAACACACACACTCTCTCTCTCACTCTCTCTCTCTCTCATTCTATCTCTCTCTCTCTCTCTGTGTCACACACACACACACACACACACACACACACACACACACACACACTGTCATCACAGTGAAAGTTAGCCTGCTGGCAGGACAATGTGGGCAAACAAGCCAGTAGGACACGTGAAATGGAGGGTGGTTTGTCACACTCAGGGCACTGGGCCTTGATACCAAAATAATGCCGCTGGCGAATTGATCACAGGAAACACAACAGTAAAAGAGGGATTTTATCGTACAATCATTCAAAAGCAAGAGGAAAGTTGAGCCACATTCTGTCTGGGACTCCTTCCTGGTGTGACTCTGCATCCCTCAGAGAGGCACAGGTTTGTCCTTGGCTGCCTGGGGATTGGGTGAACAGCCTGAGGCTCCCCTTCTAGCCATTGCAGGTGTTCTCACAGTTGCTTAGCCTACTGCCCCCTTTTTGGAGACATATAGTATTCAGCACCCCCGGGCCCTTAAGGACATTTCTATTAATGCCCACTCTCTAGGACAGCATTTCTCAACTTCCTCAAGCCTTCACCCTCCTATGGTGGTGACCCTAACCATAATATTCTATTATTGCTACTTCATCATTGTCATTTGTTATTACTGTTATGAATCATCATGTAAATATCTGATATGCAGGATGTCCTGTAATTGTTACAAATTGAATATAATTAGACATAATGAAAGTATTGTTATTCAACACAAAATATGTCATTATATATTGCGAAATATTTATGTTTTTTCCGATCGTCCTAGGTGACCCCTGTGTAAGGGTCATTCCACCCGTAAAGGGGTATTGACCCACAGGATGAGAAACACTGTTTAAGATAAAGTGTTGATACCTGCTTTAGCAGCTCACTCCCACCCTCAAATGTTCCCGTGCCAGCCCATACCAAGACGGGACTCACCCACCTTGGCAACCCTAAGGAGCCTTTGGTGTGGGAAGCCCACAGGGAGGGTTCTGCTGTGTGCTCTGGGGTCACCGTGAGTTAGAGTTGAGTTTGGTGTGGGGGTGGTCTAGAACCCCCTGCACGCTGGGTAGCAGCCTAGTCCATCACCTGTGCCACGCTCTGGTCGATTTGTTGAATGAGAGCCTGTACAAGCACAGGTCATGTTTGATCTGTTGTACATAAGTTTGTTCTGAGTCAGAACTGGCTCAGTAGCACATAGCAAAACCTTTGATTACGCTATAATATGATACAATGGCCTGTTACATACAAAGAAATCTAGTGTATTATTTGTTCATGCTGCCTCTGTACCCTTCTCCAAACAACCAATAATACCCCTTAGGGAAAGAAAAATATCAACACACTGTGGCAGAATCCCTAATCCTTGGTAAGAAATATTGGCCTAAGTGGTTAATAAACAGCAGAAAAGAAAAACTGAGGGAATTTGTGAAGTATTTAGTGTCTTACAAGTTGACCACAGAAATATGCATATAGATATGTATACAGGCATATTTATATAGAGATGTAAATTTTACACAGGTAAATTAAATTAAAATTGCCCAAAAGTGTAATGAAATGTTTAGACAAATTTATTCTGAATAAAGGGGTGGACCTGCGGCAGAAACACAAGTACATGTCACGCTCTCGGTTTCATTTGTGTAATTCCCTACTAGGGCTTTACATGTTTCATTCCCGGGGTTGCTGGATTGGGGACGTAATCACCAGGATGGCCTGCTAAGCAAATCAAAGTGGGGCATTTGCCCCTGGAAAGGTGTCAGAGAGGCCTGTGTGCCCACAATGTGCCTTTCAAAACCCGATGCAGTTGTGGTACTGCCTTACACCCATTGGTCTCCTTCAGTTGTAAACTGTGGGTGTGTTGCTTTTCTCTTTTATGTAGGAGGACCATTGGCTGGAGAAACGCCCTCCTTAGCTCTTGCACATAAACTCACCAGTGAGGCACGATCATCTGCTGTCTCTTTACCTATACCTAAGTCACATAGACAGGGTCAAAGAGCATGGCTGGACAGTAAAGGCTTGTTGGATTCCATGCAACCACATTCTGTGTACCTAGAGACACCCACATTTGAGACTACCGACATTCAGCAGGATCCTGTAGACCTCCAAGGTTGCCTGTCTTATGGAAGAACCAGAAAGATACATTTGCTGCCCAGCAGAAAGTGAATGAAGCAACACCCTAGATTATTTAGCACACCTAAGAATCCCAAGCACACCCAGAGATGGCACCCAGTCAAGGGGGAAAAAGGAGTGAGTATGACACCCTGTGCGTTGACCTGACCTTAGAACCCGTGGCTAATTGTTGTAGACTCAGAAACGCATATACCTGGTCTTCTACGGCCTGAGCCCGTCCCCAAATACCCTTTACACTCAGCCTTTGTTAGCCTGAAGCAGCTGAAATGATGGGAAGAGGACCTCGAGGTAGGCCTGGGTGGCTTCCCAGTTGTCCAGGGAGCTTCAGGGAACGGAGGAGAGACTTCTCTTGGACACGGGACAGAAAAGGAGGCTTTGTGTTGCTTCAAATCTGAAAGGTACAAATTTAGGCATCTTTCAGGGCAAGTGGAATCTAGGCCAGTGATAAGTTGGTGTACACCAGAGGTGCCCCAAAGTACCTTGTCCTGAGAAATGAACACAGGAGGGGGCACAGCACGTGCTTCCATGGAAAGTGTAGATTGCAACGGGCAGTGCCAAATGAGCTAGGCACTCGCCTCTTTCCTCTACAGGGGCAAAGATTCTGCTGTGACCCTGGTAACAGTGCCCTCTGCATCCCACGGCCCAGTGTTGCAGTGACTGTGGTGGATATGCATGCATAAGGGCAGGGAGGAAGGGTTAGACTTAGGAATCTAGCCCCGGCCTGAGGCCATCCGGATTAGTGCCTTTGGCCCTGATTTTTGTGGAACTAGGATAGTTTCTCACTCAAGATTCCATAATGAGGCTGCAAATCACTGCGCAGGCGCACTTTGCTCTGCAACCAGGAGCTTCTGGAAGGAGGGAGGAGACCAGGGTTCTTCCCTGCAACTGCCAGTGAGGCCTCGGTTGTGAGTTCCACCACCGCTTTGGCATCTGCGCAGACAACCTTCCCATGGCTAGGGTAGCAGGATCTGGGGAAGGCCTTTTGGCCACCATAGGTTGTGAGGAAGCAGGCGTGGCAGTTGGCTCTTTGGAAAAGGCAAGTCCGGGGAACCCTGGGGAGCAGTTCCCTGTGAGCTGTGGCACTTCCGCATTGGCAGAGCATGCAGCAGCTGAGGAGAAGGTCACCGCCACCCACCTTCTGCTTCAGGAGAGTGAGGCAAGGGTGGAACATAGCAGGCAGGTGGAAAAACAGGAGGAGGCCATAGTGTTAAAGAAGGGTGTGAGTATTGTGGAGGTAGACCTTGAGACACAGGGCTTGTTGCAGAAGCAGGAGGGGGTGGGGCATCAGGAGAAATGCGAGCAGGCCCCAACCTCACCTACTCTGCAGTCAGCCCCTGCCCCCGCCTCCCCCATCGCAACCGCTCCCCAACTCGCCTCTGCCACCTCGCCTGCACCTCGGCTGCCACTATCCTCAGAGAGGCCGCCATTGCCGGTTACCAGCCGCCTCCAGGGCTCCCTGGATGCGCTGGAGACCATTCAGTTTGAGTTGAATGACCTTAATGCCCGACGTGGCAGGGCATACTTCTTTATGAGGCGGAGCCTGGTACGGAACTGCAAGACTTACCTGGAACGTCGGAGTGCCCTCCTCCAAGCAATCCCAGGCTTCTGGGCAAAAGCTGTATCCTTTCATGATGGCATCAGAGGACCTCTTAGGGAATGTGGGTGTGGAGATTGAACCTCGAGACATGTAGGAGGGTAGCATGCTAAAAGGAAACGACAGAGGTGCCCACGGTAAAATTCATTTCTACCTTATAGTTCCCTTCATCCTGGGACTACTGCTGTACCTCTTGACCCAAAGTACCTTTTGATTGGGTATGTCCAAATTTTCCAGGGACCAGATGCAGTGCCCACAGGTTGTCTAAGCATGGCCACACATCTATTGCTATCAGTCTAACTACAAGGGGGACAGTTGTTATCATCACATGTGCATCCTCTTCCTACTTGTCTTTTGTCAGTTTTGTGGCTACTCCAAACCAAACTCACCATGCAGATACTGTTCTCTCCATCCCCAGACCTTCAAGATATAACCTGAGGGATGAGTTTGGATAGCAGGCGAGATGTTGTAGGAGTTTCAAAGAGAGAAACCTTTTATGAACTGGCTGTGACTCAACTAGATCAGCGGACTCAATGTCCCACCCCAATACCACCCACCTTACCTCACACACCAGACACCCAGACACATGGAGGTATTTGAAATCCCTCTCCTGCCAAGAGCGCACACAGACAACCTTCCTCAGCCTACATATAGATGTGGATGAGAACATAGCCCACAGAACCATTGCACTCTAGAGGGCATATAATGAATGAACGTTAGGTTGGGGGAAATGTGTCTGGTATTGGCAAGAGGTCTAGCAGACTGCATGCTTGAAACACTTGCTGCAGACCTCTTGCTCCTGTCTAGTTCTTTTACTGGCTTGTCCCTCAAGGCTCCTTGACTAAAATCAGATTATGAATCACCCTCAGCTATCGACCATCATCAGTGAGAAAGACAAAGACATGCTCAGCTACCTGGTCAATGTGGAGGTGAGTCGGGGAAGGGCATGGGGAAGGACTCCTCCTTGGTGGCCCACAAGGCCACATCTTTCTAAATCGATTTTCATGCTCCCTCTCCATCACCTGGCAGGTTGAGGAGCTCATTAGTGTGCACAAATGCTGCAAGATCATGTTCTCATTTGGGAGAAAGCGCTATTTCCGGAACAGAGAGATCACTAAGAAGTATGACCTTAACAGCACTGGTGAGAGGTGGCACCCTGATAGATGGATAGTATGAAGGGTTGACCACTGAGAAACATCCTCCACCACTTTAACCATCCTTGCCTTCCCGCTGTATAGGCTATAGTGCCACGCACTCCACCCCAGTCTTGTGGTTCAGGGACTATGAACCCGTGCCCCACTGCAACAGAAACCACGACACCAGGATTGACTTCTTTTCTTGGATCTCAGAGCACAACTGCCCAGGATCAAACAGGATTGCACAGGTAACCGTACCGAACGGTTGATGCGGTTTCTCCACTGTTGGGTGCAAGGAGTCTTAGTTCATACCTAAGCAGTCTTTTCCTACACCAGGTGATCAGTGAGGACCTGTGGCTCAATCCTATGCAGTCAAGCCTGAAGGAAGATAGGAGGGAGAAAGTTTATAGAGAAGATCTCGGTAAGGTTTGATAGTATCTGTGACCGGGAGGAAAACTGTAGTGTCCTCAGAGTGGCTCAGTGGAATACCAGCCTAACTGACTTACTGGCTTTGGAGTCTGGGTTGCCATGTCAAGTACTCTGGAGCAGGTTTAATCCTCATGCCTCTGGAGAAACAGACTCTGGTGACTCTCAGTTTGTGGTATCATATAGTAAGGGGTTCCTTGGAATGCAGGAACATTTTCACATGCAGAGAAAGAGTCCTTTCCTTCCTTCCTGTATGTACTCTTCTCTCACTTAGGATGGAAACATTCTCCAGTGTCACATCATGTTTCCCTGTCAATCAGGTGGTCAGAGAAAATAGTTTCAAATCAACATGTGCCAAGGGCTTGGTCAGAAGAGTACCTGTCTGCATATTCCATTCCGTTCATAACTGAGTATGACGGACTAGCAGAAGCAAAGGTGCCAATGCAACACCTTTAACTAGCAACCCATGCTTACCCTCCTCTACTTCTTCATGTAGTGTCACCTCCCTCACTGCTATTCTGATCATGGGAATTTTTCTAGGCAGCATATTTGGCTATCAACAACCAGCACTCATTGTTAACACAGATTGTTAAAAGACAGTACTAAAGCCTAGAGAATCAAAATTAATAAGAGCTCACATGTCATGGAAATTGATAGCTAACAAAACCCCCACATACACACTCACACACATATACATAAACATGCATTCAAAATATCATTAAGTGTCTCTCCAAGACAGTAACTCTTAATTCTCTAGCAGAGTGGCAGGTATTCACAGTCTTTGAAACCAAATGAAAAGATAACATTGCAAAGTAAGTTTAATTGCTTTTTATGTGATGTGATTGAGTGGTCCCATGGATTTCTGGAACTCATCTCTTCTAGGATACTCGGCACTTTCGATGTGAACAAGACAGACCGTCAAACTACGTCGAACAGCACACAGCCAGGAAGGCTCTTCATTCTTACCAAGGAAGATTCAACCTGACTCACAAGGACCCGTGAGCAAAGAAGGAAGGCTGTGTGTGGGTGGGTTTCAAAGAAGGAAGGTTCTGAAGAGGTTCTGTTTTATAAGTACCTTGTTCCCACTTTATCCTTTCAAGTAGTGAGTGGAATGTAACGCAACCACTTTCTGGATGTACAAAGAAGAACCTGCAATTCGTAGCTTGTTTCTTACTAATATTGTCTATTACCGTGGTCAATTTTAATTCATAGGCCACCCCTACAATTTTGAATGTGTTTAAATAGTCTATTTTTCATAATTATTTTAATATACTACTGAATCTATTCAGATATTTTTTCGGTATATTCCTGAGGGGTATTGATACATACTTTTCGTGTTTTTGTTAGTTTTTCTTTCATTGGTTTTTGGTGGGGGCTGTGTACCCTCGTGACAGCAGCTTGTCTGCTGATGAGTTTGTGGAGAGTGTCAAACCTTTCCACTAGTGTTTGTTGATTATGCAGCCTCTGAAACATACATGGTACTTTATTATATTTTATTAATTTATGAGAAGTCAAAATGAACTCCTTGGCCTTCACATTGAGGATTTTTTCAAATAGGAGAACATGTGTGATTTAAAAAATGATACCATTCCATTGAATGTTTCAATTTTATTTTAATGCATTCTCATAGTCATGTGACAGGTGACTTTTAATGCTGTTCTATCTGCTGTCATCATTTTTCCTTATTTTGATATGTACATTCTCTTAAAATATTTCCCCTTTTGTTATATTGACCTTTCAAATGAGAAACATTTTAAAAAATTGCATATCCCACTATAATTTGTTTCTGCTTAGTCTTTCATTTTATTCTGTGAATTATATATGTTTTATTTGTAAAATAATATTCTCAAGATCGTGTGACAAGATTTCAACATCATTAGTTAAAAGGGAATGAAAGTCCAAACCCCTATGAATAAAGATTTCAAATTGTATAATATAAAGAAAAATGTTAATTGGGATAGAGATATCCAGGATTCCTCATATTGTCCTTCAATGAATAGAATCTCTTAAAACAGTGGAACTAAAATATTGAGCATCTCCATATATTTTGTGTACAATTAAACTTGCTGGCATGGAGACTAATCCAATCCATAATAGTGGTATCGGACAGTGTGGAAATTCTTTCTGTTTTGTGGAGGGGACGCCCACTTTTGCCACCAGAGGGTCATGGGTTTGATTTCATTCATTAGCACAATATGCTGCTATGTCACTTGAAAAAAAGAAAGGTACAAGCTGATGTCACAAGAAACTCTAGAAATTGGTAGTGTAGAGTGGCTATGACCTGCTTAAAATATCCTGATTGGGTCGGATAACATATGTCCTCAAAGGAACAATCTTAATCTTGGACACTTTATGATGATCTTGGCAGCACTGGATAAATCTACTCAATGCAATATTATTTGATCTCCTGACTGCTGCTGCCATGTTCACAGATCCTTGAGAACTTCATTCTCTATTATGTTTTTCTAATGTCTCCACTGATCAGGTTAGAAGGATTTTGGTTTTTCTGCTTTTGTATTTTTTCAGATCTTATGAACTGATAGTTAAGACTACCATTCCTCTGAAGTCTGGTATTTGTGAACATCAGTCTCATTCCCACACCCCACCCCAGTCAATTCTTTTACTCAAAGATTTTTAAAACAATATTTTGTGGAACTTTGGCAAGCAGAATTTCTCCCTTGTAGTGACATAAAGTGTTCTCTTTTCCAATATCTCATCAGATGACAAGCCCATGCAGTAATTATCTTGGTAACCAAGATCACAAGAAACAAGAAAAGGCTAATATCAGAATTCCTTGTAATTTTTGCCTTCACCTGAATAAATCTCAATAAAAACTAAAAGCTTGTGCAGCCATTCATTGGTGCAGCTACTGGCTTCTCATCTGGAGCGTAAATGCTAAAGAGAAAGAGAGAGAGAAAGAGAGAGAGAGAGAGAGAGAGAGAGAGAGAGAGAGAGAGAGAGAGAGAGAGAGAAATAGAAAGAACTCGTGGAAACACTTTTTCCAAAGGACTGCTGGGCAACATGAGCACCAGCTCCACAGTCCTATGACCAGCTGCCACCGGTCAGAGCTATGTCACCACTCATGACAGGGCACTGTGTGGTCTCTGTGTGTGGAGTATCAAAGCTCTTCTAATTCATGCCACATTGGTCATGCGGTCTGTGAACCTGTCCAATGGGGTAGAACTACCTCCATGGCCTCACAGGACTGTCAGGATGCAGAGCGGCTCACCCTGGCGATGGCCTCCTCCATCACATCATGTGATGATTCTTTCTGAGTCAGGATGAGCAAAGGAGAACCGGTGCATCAGGTGGTGGTGACAGATCAGAGTGCTGCAAGCACCGTTGATGTCCAGGAGAGCCAACAGTCATCCTGGAAGAACCACAGCCTGAATGCTCCTCAGAGATGAGGGTGGTGAAACTAAGTCTCACTCACATTGACCAGACTGTGAGGAGTTTCCTGGCCCTGAAGAAGGACATCATTCCTGTTAGAATGGAGGGGCAGCGACACTGAGGAAGGCCCTCAGGGACATGTACAGACACGTACGCCGCAGCAGTGTGCTCTGGCTTAAGAACCAATGTGAGGTAGCACAGGACCGGGCTGGTTTCCTTACGTCATGCAGAGGTTGCTATGCTTTGGAACCAACTTGGCACCTAACAAGAAAAGGAACACACATTCCATAAGCACAAAGCCTCGTCTTTCTCTCATAGAGGTGCTGTGGTTTTGAACCCCTGACCTTGTGGTTAGCAGTCCCACATGGAAACACCACAACGCCAAGGCTCCCTTTGATTTCATTTGTAGGTACAACATTTTGAATAACTCCTAGGAAGCCCTTTTGATTTTTCTTCTGCTTTCCCATTAATGACGATTTTGTTCTCAAAGATATCATTCATGTTTTTTGAGAAATCAACTCGCCACAGTGTTGGGACTGAAGCACGGTAGCATGTGACAAAATCACTGGTGACAAAGAAGCCAACAGTGGGTGGTCCTAGCTGGTTCAGAGAGACATTGTATTAAAAATCCTCACTCTTGCTGAGTGGAAGTGATGTGCTGATGATACACTGTGATTGAAAGCATCACTCCAACCCGGTTAGGATGACAGCGCTTACCAGAGCACATGAGGAGGTTCAATGAGTGAACTTGCACAGACCGGTGAAGTCATACAACCCTGTGGGAGGAATGTGGGCACAAGCATGCTGCTCTGTGAATCAATGTGTGTTGTGGTAAACAATGGCATGGGGATTTTTATAAAGCTATACATTTCAGCTGAAACACGGCCCACAGATTGGGTAGACACACAGTTGCTGTCAGCCCTCTGACAGTGTCACTTGGTGGGGTCTCCATCCCCTTCACAGGACCTGGGAGTGGGGTGGGCGGAGTCGTGTATTGCCTTGTAGTTTTGCTGAACACACACACACTCTCTCTTTCTCTCTCTGTCACACACACATACACACACACACGCACACAAACACACACTGTCATCACAGTGAAAGTAATACTGCAGGCAGGACAATGTGGGCAAACAAGCCAGTAGGACACGTGAAATGGAGGGTGGTTTGTCACACTCAGGGCACTGGGCCTTGATACCAAAATAATGCCGCTGGCGAATTGATCACAGGAAACACAACAGTAAAAGAGGGATTTTATCCTATAATCATTCAAAAGCAAGAGGAAAGGAGAGCCACATTCTGTCTGGGACTCCACCCTGGGGTGACTCTGCATCCCTCAGAGAGGCACAGGTTTCTCCTTGGCTGCCTGAGGATTGGGTGAACAGACTGAGGCTCCCCTTCTAGCCATTGCAGGTGTTCTCACAGTTGCTTAGCCTACTGCCCCCTTTTTGGAGATATATAGTATTCAGCACCCCCGGGCCCTTAAGGACATTTCTATTAATGCCCACTCTCTAGGACAGCAGTTCTCAAACTTCCTCAGGCCTTGACCCTCCTAAAGTGGTGACCCTAACCATAATATTATATTATTGCTACTTCATCATTTCATTTGTTATTACTGTTATGAATCATCATGTAAATATCTGATATGCAGGATGTCCTGTAATTGTTACAAATCAAATATAATTAGAGATAATTAAAGCATTGTTATTCAACACAAATTATGTCAGTATATATTATGAAATATTTATGTTTTTTTCCGATCATCCTAGGTGACCCCTGTGTAAGGATCATTCCAACCCTAAAGGGGTAGTGACCCACAGAATGAGAAACACTGTTTTAGATAAAGTGTTGATACCTGCTTTAGCAGCTCACTCCCACCCTCAAATGTTCCTGTGCCAGCCCACACCAAGGCTGGACTCACCCACTTTGGCAACCCTAAGGTGCCTTTGGTGTGGGAAGCCCACAGGGAGGGTTCTGCTGTGTGCTCTGGGGTCACCGTGAGTTAGAGTTGAGTTTGGTGTGGGGGTGGTCTAGAACCCCCTGCACGCTGGGTAGCAGCCTAGTCCATCACCTGTGCCACGCTCTGGTTGATAAGTTGAATGAGAGCCTGTACAGGCACAGGTCATATTTGATCTGTTGTACATAAGTTTGTTCTGAGTCAGAACTGGCTCAGTAGCATTTAGCAAAACCTTTAATTAGGCTATAATATGATACAATGGCCTGTTACACACAAAGAAATCTAGTGTATTATTTGTTCATGCTGCCTCTGTACCCTTCTCCAAACAACCAATAATACCCCTTAGGGAAAGAAAAATATCAACACACTGTGGCAGAATCCCTAATCCTTGGTAAGAAATATTGGCCTAAGTGGTTAATAAAAAGCGGAAAAGTAAAACGGAGGGAATTTGTGAAGTATGTAGTGTCTTACAACTTGACCACAGAAATATGCATATAGATATGTATACATGCATATTTATATAGAGATGTATATTTTACACAGGTAAATTAAATTAAAATTGCCAAAAAGTGTAGTGAAATGTTTAGACAAATTTATTCTGAATAAAGGGGTGGACCTGCGGCAGAAACACAAGTACGTGTCACCCTCTCTGTTTCATTTGTGTAAATCCCTTCTAGGGCTTTATATGTTTCATTCCCGGGGTTGCTGGATTGGGGACGTAATCACCAGGATGGTCTGCTAAGCAAATCAAAGTGGGGCATTTGCCCCTGGAAAGGTGTCAGAGAGGCCTGTGTACCCACAATGTGCCTTTCAAACCCAATGCAGTTGTGGTACTGCCTTACACCCGTTGGTCTCCTTCAGTTGTAAACTGTGGGTGTGTTTCTTTTCTCTTTTATGTAGGAGGACCATTGGCTGGAGAAACGCCCTCCTTAGCTCTTGAACATAAACTCACCAGTGAGGCACGATCATCTGCTGTCTCTTTACCTACATCTCCGTCCCATAGACAGGGTCAAAGAGCATGGCTGGACAGAAAAGGCTTGTTGGATTCCGTGCAACCACATTCTGTGTACCTAGAGACACCCACATTTGAGACAACCGACATTCAGCAGGATCCTGTAGACCTCCAAAGTTGCCTGTCTTATGGAAGAACCAGAAGATACATTTGCTGCCCAGCAGAAAGTGAATGAGGCAACACCCTACATTATTCAGCACACCTATGAATCCCAAGCACACCCAGAGATGGCACCCAGTCAAGGGAGAAAAAGGAGTATGACACCCTGTGCGTTGACCTGACCTTAGAACCCGTGGCTAATTGTTGTAGACTCAGAAACGCATAGACCTTGTCTTCTAGGGCCTGAGCCCGTCCCCAATTACCCTTTACACTCAGCCTTTGTTAGCCTGAAGCAGCTGAAATGATGGGAAGAGGACCTCCAGGTTGGCCTGGGTGGCTTCCCAGTTGTCCAGGGAGCTTCAGGGAAGGGATGGAGAGACTTCTCTTGCACACCGGACAGAAAAGGAGGCTTTGTGTTGCCTCAAATCTGAAAGGTACAAATGTGGGCATCATTCAGGGCAAGTGGAATCTAGGCCAGTGATAAGTTGGTGTACACCGGAGGTGCCCCAAAGTACCTTGTCCTGAGAAATGAACACAGGAGGGGGCACAGCACGTGCTTCCATGGAAAGTGTAGACTGCAACGGGCAGTGCCAAATGAGCTAGGCACTCGCCTCTTTCCTCCACAGGGGCAAAGATTCTGCTGCGGCCCTCGAGACAGCGCCCTCTGCACCCCACGGCCCAGTGTTGCAGTGACTGTGGTGGATATGCATGCGGAAGGGCAGGGGAGAAGCGTTAGCCTTAGGAACCCAGCCCTGGCCTGACACCTCCGGATTAGTGCCTTTGGCCGTGATGCTTGTGGAACTAGGATAGTTTCTCACTCAAGATTCCATAATGAGGCTGCAAATCACTGCGCAGGCGCACTTTGCTCTGCAACCAGGCGCTTCTGGAAGGAGGGAGGAGACCAGGGTTCTTCCCTGCAACTGCCAGAGAGTCCTCGGTTGTGAGTTCCACCGCTTTGGCTTCTGCGCAGACAACCTTCCCATGGCGAGGGAAGCAGGATCTGGGGAAGGCCTTTGGGCCGCCATAGGTTGTGAGGAAGCAGGCGTGGCAGTTGGCTCTTTGGAAAAGGCAAGTCCTGGGTACCCTGGGGAGCAGTTCCCTGTGAGCTGTGGCACTTCCGCATTGGCAGAGCACATAGCAGCTGAGGAGAAGGTCACCGCCACCCACCTTCTGCTTCAGGAGAGTGAGGCAGGGGAGGAACATAGCAGGCAGGTGGAAAAACAGGAGGAGGCCATAGTGTTAAAGAAGGGTGTGAGTATTGTGGAGGTAGACCTTGAGACACAGGGCTTGTTGCGGAAGCAGGAGGGGGTGGGGCATCAGGAGAAATGCGAGCAGGCCCCAACCTCACCTACTCTGTAGTCAGCCCCTAACCCCGCCTCCCCAATCGCACCCGCTCCCCAACTCGCCTCTGCCACCTCGCCTAACCTTGGCTGCCACTATCTTCAGAGAGGCTGCCATTGCGGGGTACCAGCCCCCTCCAGGGCTCCCTGGATGCGCTGGAGACCATTCAGTTTGAGAAGAATGACCTTAATGCCCGACGCGGCAGGGCATACTTCCGTATGAGGCGAAGCCTGGTACAGAACTGCAAGACTTACCTGGAACGTCGGAGTGCCCTCCTCCAGCAATCCCAGGCTTCTGGGCAAAAGCTGTATCCTTTTCATGATGGCACCAGAGGACCTCTTAGGGGATGTGGGTGTGGGGATTGAACCTCGGGACATGTAGGAGGGTAGCGTCCTAAAAGGACACGACAGATGTGCCCACGGTAAAATTCATTTCTACCTTATAGTTCCCTTCATCCTGGGGCTGCTGCTGTACCTCTTGCCCCAAAGTACCTTTTGATTGGGTATGTCCAACATTTCCAGGGACCAGATGCAGTGCCCACAGGTTGTCTAAGCATGGCCACACATCTATTGCTATCAGTCTAACTACAAGGGGGACAGTTGTTATCCTCACATGTGCATCTTCTTCCTAGTTGTCTTTGTCAGTTTTGTGGCTACTCCAAACTAAACTCACCGTGCAGATACTGTTCTCTCCATCCCCAGACCTTCAAGATATTACCTGAGGGATGAGTTTGGATAGCAGGCGAGATGCTGTAGGAGTTTCAAAGAGAGAATCCTTTTATGAAAGGTCTGTGACTTAACTAGATCAGCAGACTCAATGTCCCACCCCATTACCACCCTGCTTACATCACACACCAGACACCCAGACACATGGAGGTATTTGAAATCCCTCTCTGCCAAGAGCCCACCCAGACATCCTTCCTCAGCCTACATATAGCTGTGGATGAGAACATAGCCCACAGAACCATTGCACTCTAGAGGGCATATGATCAATGAACGTTAGGTTGGGGGAAATGTGTCTGGTATTGGCAAGAGGTCTAGCAGACTGCATGCTTGAAACACTTGCTGCTGACCTCTTGTTCCTGTCTAGTTCTTTTACTGCCTTGTCCCTCAAGGCTCCTTGACTAAAATCAGATTATGAATCACCCTCAGCTATCGACCATCATCAGTGAGAAAGACAAAGACATGCTCAGCTACCTGGTCAATGTGGAGGTTAGTCGGGGAAGGGCATGGGGAAGGACTCCTCCTTGGTGGCCCACAAGGCCACATCTTTCTAAATCGATTTTCATGCTCCCTCTCCATCACCTGGCAGGTTGAGGAGCTCATTAGTGTGCACAAATGCTGCAAGATCATGTTCTCATTTGGGAGAAACCGCTATTTCCGGAACAGAGAGATCTCTAAGAAGTATGACATTAACAGCACTGGTGAGAGGTGGCACCCTGATAGATGGATAGTATGAAGGGTTGACCACTGAGAAACATCCTCCACCACTTTAACCATCCTTGCCTTCCCGCTGTACAGGCTATAGTGCCACTCACTCCACCCCAGTCTTATGGTTCAGGGACTATGAACCTGTGCCCCACTGCAACAGAAACCACGACACCAGGATTGACTTCTTTTCTTGGATCTCAGAGCACAACTGCCCAGGATCAAACAGGATTGCACAGGTAACCGTACCAAACGGTTGGTGCAGTTTCTCCACTGTTGTGTGCAAGGAGTCTTAGTTCATACCTAACCAGTCTTTTCCAACACCAGGTGATCAGTGAGTACCTGTGGCTCAATCCCATGCAGTCAAGCCTGAAGGAAGATAGAAGCGAGAAAATTTATAGAGAAGATCTCGGTAAGGTTTGATAGCATTTGTGACCGGGAGGAAAACTGTAGCATCCTCAGAGTGGCTCAGTGGAATTCCAGCCTAACTGACTTACTGGCTTTGGAGTCTGGGTTGCCATGTCACGTACTCTGGAGCAGGTTTGATCCCCATGCCTCTGGAGAAACAGACTCTGGTGACTCTCAGTTTGTGGTATCATATAGGCAGGGGTTCCTTGGTATGCAGGAACATTTTCACATGCAGAGAAAATCTCCGTTCCTTCTTTCCTGTATGTACTCTTCTCTCACTTAGGATGGAAACATACTCCAGTGTCACATCATGTTTCCCTGTCAATCAGGTGGTTAGAGAAAATAGTTTCAAATCAACATGTGCCAAGGGCTTGGTCAGAAGAGTACCTGTCTGCATATTCCATTCCGTTCATAACTGAGTATGACGGACTAGCAGAAGCAAAGGTGCCAATGCAACACCTTTAACTAGCAACCCATGCTTACCCTCCTCTACTTCTTCATGTAGTTTTCACCTCCCTCACTGCTATTCTGATCATGGGAATTTTTCTTGGCAGCATACTGGTTATCAACAACCAGCACTCATTGTTAACACAGATTGTTAAAAGACAGTACTAAAGCCTAGAGAATCAAAATTAATAAGAGCTCACATGTCATGGAAATTGATAGCTAACAAACCCCCCACATACACACTCACACACATGTACATAAACATGCATTCAAAATATCATTAAGTGTCTCTCCAAGACAGTAACTCTTAATTCTCTAACAGAGTGGCCTGTAGTAACATTCTTTGACACCAAATGAAAAGATAACATTTTAAAGTAAGTTTAATTGCCTTTTATGTGATGTGATTGAGTGGTCCCATGGATTTCTGGAACTCATCTCTTCTAGGATTCTCGGCACTTTCGATGTGAACAAGACAGACCGTCAAACTACGTCGAACAGCACACAGCCAGGAAGGCTCGTCATTCTAACCAAGGAAGATTCAACCTGTCTCACAAGGAGCTGTGAGCAAATTAGGAAGGCTGTGTGTGGGTGGGTTTCAAAGAAGGAAGGTTCTGAAGAGGTTCTGTTTTATAAGTACCTTGTTCCCACTTTATCCTTTCAAGTAGTGAGTGGAATGTAACGCAACCACTTTCTGGATGTACAAAGAAGAACCTGCAATTCGTAGCTTGTTTCTTACTAATATTGTCTATTACGATGGTCAATTTTAATTCATAGTCCACCCCTACAATTTTGAATGTGTTTAAATAGTCTATTTTTCATAATTATTTTAATATACTACTGAATCTATTCAGATATTTTTTCGGTATATTCCTGAGGGGTATTGATACATACTTTTCGTGTTTTTGTTAGTTTTTCTTTCATTGGTTTTTGGTGGGGGCTGTGTACCCTCGTGACAGCAGCTTGTCTGCTGATGAGTTTGTGGAGAGTGTCAACTCTTTTCCGTGAGTGTTTGTTGATAATGCAGCCTCTGAAACATACATGGTACTTTATTATATCTTATTAATTTATGAGAAGTCAAAATGAACTCCTTGGCCTTCACATTGAGGATTTTTCCAATAGGAGAACATGTGTGTTTTAAAGAATGATACCATTCCATTGAATGCTTCAATTTTATCTTAATGCATTCTCACAGTAATGTGACAGGTGACTTTTAATGCTGTTCTTCTGCTGTCATCATTATTCCTTATTTTCATATCTACATACTCTTAAAATATTTCCTCCTTTGTTATATATTGGCCTTTCAAATGAGCAACTTTTAAAAAAATTGCATATCCCTCAGTAATTTGTTTCTGTTTAGTCTTTCATATTATTCTGTGAATAATATATTTTTTATTCATAAAACAATATTGTCAAGAAGGAGTGACACGATTTCAACATAATCAGTTAAAAGAAAATGAAAGAACACATCCCTTTGAAATAAGACATCACATTGTATAGTATAAAGAAAAATGTTAGTCAGGATAGAGACATCCAGGATTCCTCATATTGCCCTTCAATGAATAGAATCTCTTAAAACAGTGGAACTAAAATATTAAGCATCTCCATATATTTTGTGTACAATCAAACTTGCTGGCATGGAGACTAATCCACCCATAATAGTGCTATCGGACAATGTGGAAATTCTTTCTGTTTTGTGGAGGGGAGGCCCATCATTTGCCACCAGAGTGTCATGGGTTTGATTTCATTCAGTTAACACCATATGCTGCTATGTCACTTGAAAAACAGAAAGGTAGAAGCTGATGTCACAAGAAACTCTAGAAATTGCTAGTGTAGAGTGGCTATGACCTGCTTTAAATGTCCTGATTGGGTCGGATAACCTATGTCCTCAAAGGAACAATCTTAGTCTTGGACACTGTATGATGATCTGGGCAGCATTGGATAAATCTACCCAATGCAATGTTATTTTATCTCCTGACTGCTGCTTCCGTGTACACAGATCCTTGAGAACTTCATTCTCTATTCTGTTTATCCTACTGTTTATCAACTGATCAGGTTAGAAGAACTTTGCTTCTTCTGCTTTTGTGCTGTTTCAGATCTTATTGAATTGATAGTTAAGACTACCATTCCTCTGAACTCTGGTATTTGTGAACACCAGTCTAATTCCCACACCCCCACCCCAGTCATTTCTTTTATTCAAAGATATTTAAAACAATATTTTGTGGAACTTTGGCAAGCAGAATTTCTCCCTTGTAGTGACATAAATTGTTCTCTTTTCCAATATCTCATCAGATGACAAGCCCATGCAGTAATTATCTTGGTAACCAAGATCACAAGAAACAAGAAAAGGCTAATATCAGAATTCCTTGTAATTTTTGCCTTCACCTGAATAAATCTCAATAAAACCCAAAAGCTTGTGCAGCCATTCATTGTTGCAGCTACTGGCTTCTCATCTGGAGCATAAAAGCTAGAGAGAGAGAGAGAGAGAGAGGGAGAGAGAGAGAGAGAGAGAGAGAGAGAGAGAGAGAGAAAGAGAGAGAGAGAGAGAGAACTCATGGAAACACTTTGTCCAAAGGACTGCTGGGCAACATGAGCACCAGCTCCACAGTCCTACGACCACCTGCCACCGGTCAGAGCTATGTCACCACTCATGTCAAGGCACTGTGTGGTCTCTGTGTGTGGATTCTCAAAGCTCTTCAAATTCATGCCACTTTGGCCATGCTGTCAGTGAACCTGTCCAATGGGGTAGAACTACCTCCATGGCTTCACAGGACTGTCAGGATGCAGAGCAGCTCACCCTGGCAATGGCCTCCTCCATCACATCATGTGATGATTCTTTCTGAGTCAGGAAGAGTAAAGGAGAACCGGTGCATCAGGTGGTGGTGACAGAGCGGAGTGCTGAAAGCACCGTTGATGTCCAGGAGAGCCAACCGTCATCCTGGAAGAACCACAGCCTGAATGCTCCTCAGAGATGAGGGTTGCGAAGCTGAGTCTCACCCACATTGCCCAGACTGTGAGGAGTTTCCAGGCCCTGAAGAAGGACATCATTCCTGTTAGAATGGAGGGGCACCGACACTGAGGAAGGCCCTCACGGACATGTACAGACATGTAGGCCGCAGCAGTGTGCTCTGGCTTAAGAACCAATGTGAGGTAGCACAGGACCGGGCTGGTTTCCTTACGTCATGCAGAGGGTTGCTATGCTTTGGCACTAACTTGGCACCTAGCAAGAAAAGGAACACACTTTCCATAAGCACAGAGACTCGTCTTTCTCTCATAGAGGTGCTGGTGGTTTTGAACCCCTGACCTTGTGGTTAGCAGTGCCACATGGAAACCCCACAACGCCAGGGCTCCCTTTGATTTCATTTGTAGTTACAACATTTTGAGTAACTCCTAGGAAGCCCTTTTGATTTTTCTTCTGCTTTTCCATTAATGACGGTTTTGTTCTCAAAGACATCATTCATGTTGTTTGAGAAATCAACTCGCCACAGTGTTGGGACTGAAGCACGAAGCATGTGACAAAATCACTGGTGACTAAGAAGCCAAGAGTGGGTGGTCCTAGCTGGTTCAGAGAGACATTGTATTAAAAATCCTCACCACTGCTGAGTGGAAGTGATGTGCTGATGATACACTGTGATTGAAAACATCACTTCAACCCAGTATGGATGACAGCTCTGACCAGAGCACATGAGGAGGTTCAATGAGTGAACTTGCACAGACCGGTGAAGTCACACAACCTTGTGGGAGGAATGTGGGCACAAGCATGCTGGCCCTGTCAATCAATGTGTGTTGTGGTAAACAATGGCATGGGGATTTTTTTAAAGCCATACATTTCAGCTGAAACAAGGCCCACAGATTGGGTAGACACACAGTTGCTGTCAGCCCTCTGACAGTGTCACTTGGTGGGGTCTCCATCCCCTTCACAGGACCTGGGAGTGGGGTGGGGGAGTCTTGTTTTGCCTTGTAGTTTTGCTGAACACACACATACTCTCTCTCTTTCTCTCTGTCACACACACATACACACACACACGCACACAAACACACACTGTCATCACAGTGAAAGTAAGCCTGCAGGCAGGACAATGTGGGCAAACAAGCCAGTAGGACACGTGAAATGGAGGGTGGTTTGTCACACTCAGGGCACTGGGCCTTGATACCAAAATAATGCCACTGGCGAATTGATCACAGGAAACACAACAGTAAAAGAGGGATTTTATCCTATAATCATTCAAAAGCAAGAGGAAAGGAGAGCCACATTCTGTCTGGGAATCCTCCCTGGGGTGACTCTGCATCCCTCAGAGAGGCACAGGTTTCTCCTTGGCTGCCTGAGGATTGGGTGAACAGCATGAGGCTCCCCTTCTAGCCATTGCAGGTGTTCTCACAGTTGCTTAGCCTACTGCCCCCTTTTTGGAGTCATAAAGTATTCAGCACCCCGGGCCCTTAAGGACATTTCTATTAATGCCCACTCTCTAGGACAGCAGTTCTCAAACTTCCTCAGGCCTTGACCCTCCTAAAGTGGTGACCCTAACCATAATATTATATTATTGCTACTTCATCATTGTCATTTGTTATTACTGTTATGAATCATCAGGTAAATATCTGATATGCAGGATGTCCTGTAATTGTTACAAATTGAATATAATTAGACATAATTAAAGCATTGTTATTAAACACAAAATATGTCAGTATATATTATGAAATATTTATGTTTTTTCCGATCATCCTAGGTGACCCCTGTGTAAGGATCATTCCACCCCTAAAGGGGTAGTGACCCACAGGATGAGAAACACTGTTTTAGATAAAGTGTTGATACCTACTTTAGCAGCTCACTCCCACCCTCAAATGTTCCCGTGCCAGCCCACACCAAGGCTGGACTCACCCACTTTGGCAACCCTAAGGAGCCTTTGGTGTGGGAAGCCCACAAGGAGGGTTCTGCTGTGTGCTCTGGGGTCACCGTGAGTTAGAGTTGAGTTTGGTGTGGGGGTGGTCTAGAACCCCCTGCACGCTGGGTAGCAGCCTAGTCCATCACCTGTGCCACGCTCTGGTCGATAAGTTGAATGAGAGCCTGTACAGGCACAGGTCATGTTTGATCTGTTGTACATAAGTTTGTTCTGAGTCAGAACTGGCTCAGTAGCACATAGCAAAACCTTTAATTAAGCTATAATATCATACAATGGCCTGTTACACACAAAGAAATCTAGTGTATAATTTGTTCATGCTGCCTCTGTACCCTTCTCCAAACAACCAATAATACCCCTTAGGGAAAGAAAAACATCAACACACTGTGGCAGAATCCCTAATCCTTGGTAAGAAATATTGGCCTAAGTGGTTAATAAAAAGCGGAAAAGTAAAACGGAGGGAATTTGTGAAGTATTTAGTGTTTACAACTTGACCACAGAAATATGCATATAGATATGTATACATGCATATTTATATAGAGATGTATATTTTACACAGGTAAATTAAATTAAAATTGCCAAAAAGTGTAGTGAAATGTTTAGACAAATTTAATCTGAATAAAGGGGTGGACCTGCGGCAGAAACACAAGTACGTGTCACCCTCTCTGTTCCATTTGTGTAAATCCCTACTAGGGCTTTATATGTTTCATTCGCGGGGTTGCTGGATTGGGGACGTAATCACCAGGATGGTCTGCTAAGCAAATCAAAGTGGGGCATTTGCCCCTGGAAAGGTGTCAGTGAGGCCAGTGTGCCCACAATGTGCCTTTCAAACCCGATGCAGTTGTGGTACTGCCTTACACCCGTTGGTCTCCTTCAGTTGTAAACTGTGGGTGTGTTTCTTTTCTCTTTTATGTAGGAGGACCATTGGCTGGAGAAACGCCCTCCTTAGCTCTTGCACATAAACTCACCAGTGAGGCACGATCATCTGCTGTCTCTTTACCTACATCTCCGTCCCATAGACAGGGTCAAAGAGCATGGCTGGACAGAAAAGGCTTGTTGGATTCCGTGCAACCACAGGCTGTGTACCTAGAGACACCCACATTTGAGACAACCGACATTCAGCAGGATCCTGTAGACCTCCAAGGTTGCCTGTCTTATGGAAGAACCAGAAAGATACATTTGCTGCCCAGCAGAAAGTGAATGAAGCAACACCCTAGATTATCTAGCACACCTAAGAATCCCAAGCACACCCAGAGATGGCACCCAGTCAAGGGGGAAAAAGGAGTATGACACCCTGTGCGTTGACCTGACCTTAGAACCCGTGGCTAATAGTTGTAGACTCAGAAACGCATATACCTGGTCTTCTAGGGCCTGAGCCCATCCCCAAATACCCTTTACACTCAGGCTTTGTTAGCCTGAAGCAGCTGAAATGATGGGAAGAGGACCTCCAGGTTGGCCTGGGTGGCATCCCAGTTGTCCAGGGAGCTTCAGGGAAGGGATGGAGAGACTTCTCTTGGACACCGGACAGAAAAGGAGGCTTTGTGTTGCTTCAAATCTGAAAGGTACAAATGTGGGCATCTTTCAGAGCAAGTAGAATCTAGCCCAGTGATAAGTTGGTGTACACCGGAGGTGCCCCAAAGTACCTTGTCCTGAGAAATGAACACAGGAGGGGGCACAGCACGTGCTTCCATGGAAAGTGTAGACTGCAACGAGCAGTGCCAAATGAGCTAGGCACTCGCCTCTTTCCTCCACAGGGGCAAAGATTCTGCTACGGCCCTGGAGACAGCGCCCTCTGCACCCCACGGCCCAGTGTTGCAGTGACTGTGGTGGATATGCATGCGGAAGGGCAGGGGAGAAGCGTTAGCCATAGGAACCCAGCCCTGGCCTGACGCCCTCCGGATTAGTGCTTTTGGCCATGATGCTTGTGGAACTAGGATAGTTTCTCACTCAAGATTCCATAATGAGGCTGCAAATCACTGCGCAGGCGCACTTTGCTCTGCAACCAGGCGCTTCTGGAAGGAGGGAGGAGACCAGGGTTCTTCCCTGCAACTGCCAGAGAGGCATCGGTTGTGAGTTCCACCGCTTTGGCTTCTGCGCAGACAACCTTCCCATGGCGAGGGAAGCAGGATCTGGGGAAGGCCTTTTGGCCGCCATGGGTTGTGAGGAAGCAGGCGTGGCAGTTGGCTCTTTGGAAAAGGCAAGTCCGGGGAACCCTGGGGAGCAGTTCCCTGTGAGCTGTGGCACTTCCGCATTGGCAGAGCACGCAGCAGCTGAGGAGAAGGTCACCGCCACCCACCTTCTGCTTCAGGAGAGTGAGGCAGGGGAGGAACATAGGAGGCAGGTGGAAAAACAGGAGGAGGCCTTAGTGTTGAAGAAGGGTGTGAGTATTGTGGAGGTAGACCTTGAGACACAGGGCTTGTTGCAGAAGCACGAGGGGGTGGGGCATCAGGAGAAATGCGAGCAGGCCCCAACCTCACCTACTCTGCAGTCAGCCCCTGCCCCCGCCTCCCCCATCGCACCCGCTCCCCAACTCGCCTCTGCCACCTCGCCTGCACCTCGGCTGCCACTATCCTCAGAGAGGCCGTCATTGCCGGGTACCAGCCGCCTCCAGGGCTCCCTGGATGCACTGGAGACCATTCAGTTTGAGTTGAATGACCTTAATGCCCGAAGTGGCAGGGCATACTTCCGTATGAGGCGGAGCAAGGTACGGAACTGCAAGACTTACCTGGAACATCGGAGTGCCCTCCTCCAAGCAATCCCAGGCTTCTGGGCAAAAGCTGTATCCTTTACAGATTGGCACCAGAGGACCTCTTAGAGGATGTGGGTGTGGGGATTGAACCTCGGGATATGTAGGAGGGTCGCATCCTAAAAGGACACGACAGAGGTGCCCACGGTAAAATTCATTTCTACTTTATAGTTCCCTTCATCCTGGGGCTGCTGCTGTACCTCTTGCCCCAAAGTACCTTTTGATTGGGTATGTCCAACATTTCCAGGGACCAGATGCAGTGCCCACAGGTTGTCTAAGAATGGCCACACATCTATTGCTATCAGTCTAACTACAAGGGGGACAGTTGTTATCCTCACATGTGCATCCTCTTCCTACTTGTCTTTTGTCAGATTTGTGGCTACTCCAAACCAAACTCACCGTGCAGATACTGTTCTCTCCATCCCCAGACCTTCAAGATATTACCTGAGGGATGAGTTTGGATAGCAGGCGAGATGCTGTAGGAGTTTCAAAGAGAGAATCCTTTTATGAACTGTCTGTGACTTAACTAGATCAGCGGACTCAATGTCCCACCCCATTACCACCCTCCTTACATCACACACCAGACACCCAGACACATGGAGGTATTTGAAATCCCTCTCCTGCCAATAGCACACACAGACATCCTTCCTTAGCCTACATATAGCTGTGGATGAGAACATAGCCTAGAGAACCATTGCATTCTAGAGGGCATATGATCAATGAACGTTAGGTTGGGGGAAATGTGTCTGGTATTGGCAAGAGGTCTAGCAGACTGCATGCTTGAAACACTTGTTGCTGACCTCTTGCTCCTGTCTAGTTCTTTTACTGGCTTGTCCCTCAAGGCTCCTTGACTAAAATCAGATTATGAATCACCCTCAGCTATCGACCATCATCAGTGAGAAAGACAAAGACATGCTCAGCTACCTGGTCAATGTGGAGGTGAGTCGGGGAAGGGCATGGGGAAGGACTCCTCCTTGGTGGCCCACAAGGCCACATCTTTCTAAATCGATTTTCATGCTCCCTCTCCATCACCTGGCAGGTTGAGGAGCTCATTAGTGTGCACAAATGCTGCAAGATCATGTTCTCATTTGGGAGAAACCCCTATTTCCGGAACAGAGAGATCACTAAGAAGTATGACATTAACAGCACTGGTGAGAGGTGGCACCCTGATAGATGGATAGTATGAAGGGTTGACCACTGAGAAACATCCTCCTACACTTTAACCGTCCTTGCCTTCCCGCTGTACAGGCTATAGTGCCACTCACTCCATCCCAGTCTTATGGTTCAGGGACTATGAACCTGTGCCCCACTGCAACAGAAACAACGACACCAGGATTGACTTCTTTTCTTGGATCTCAGAGCACAACTGCCCAGGATCAAACGATTGCACAGGTAACCATACCGAACGGTTGATGCGGTTTCTCCACTGTTGTGTGCAAGGAGTCTTAGTTCATACCTAACCAGTCTTTTCCTACACCAGGTGATCAGTGAGGACCTGTGGCTCAATCCCATGCAGTCAAGCCTGAAGGAAGATAGGAGGGAGAAAGTTTATAGAGAAGATCTCGGTAAGGTTTGATAGCATTTGTGACCGGGAGGAAAACTGTAGTGTCCTCAGAGTGGCTCAGTGGATACCAGCCTAACTGACTTACTGGCTTTGGAGTCTGGGTTGCCATGTCAAGTACTCTGGAGCAGGTTTGATCCCCAGGCCTCTGGAGAAACAGACTCTGGTGACTCTCAGTTTGTGGTATCATATAGGCAGGGGTTCCTTGGTATGCAGGAACATTTTCACATGCAGAGAAAATCTCCTTTCCTTCTTTCCTGTATGTACTCTTCTCTCACTTAGGATGGAAACATACTCCAGTGTCACATCATGTTTCCCTGTCAATCAGGTGGTCAAAGAAAATAGTTTCAAATCAACATGTGCCAAGGGCTTGGTCAGAAGAGTACCTGTCTGCATATTCCATTCCGTTCATAACTGAGTATGACGGACTGGCAGAAGCAAAGGTGCCAATGCAACACCTTTAACTAGCAACCCATGCTTACCCTCCTCTACTTCTTCATGTAGTTTTCACCTCCCTCACTGCTATTCTGATCATGGGAATTTTTGTAGGCAGCATATTTGGCTATCAACAACCAGCACTCATTGTTACACAGATTGTTAAAAGACAGTACTAAAGCCTAGAGAATCAAAATTAATAAGAGCTCACATGTCATGGAAATTGATAGCTAACAAACCCCCCACATACACACTCACACACATGTACATAAACATGCATTCAAAATATCATTAAGTGTCTCTCCAAGACAGTAATTCTTAATTCTCTAACAGAGTGGCAGATATTCACAGTCTTTGACACCAAACGAAAAGATAACAATTCAAAGTAAGTTTAATTGCTTTTTATGTGATGTGGTCCCATGGGTTTCTGGAACCTATCTGGAACCCATCTCTTCTAGGATTCTCGGCACTTTTGATGTGAACAAGACAGACCGTCAAACTACATCGAACAGCACACAGCCAGAAAGGCTCTTCATTCTTACCAAGGAAGATTCAACCTGTCTCACAAGGAGCTGTGAGCAAATTAGGAAGGCTGTGTGTGGGTGGGTTTCAAAGAAGGAAGGTTCTGAAGAGGTTCTGTTTTATAAGTACCTTGTTCCCACTTTATCCTTTCAAGTAGTGAGTGGAATGTAACGCAACCACTTTCTGGATGTACAAAGAAGAACCTGTAGTTCGTAGCTTTTTTCTTACTAATATTGTCTATTACCATGGTCAATTTTAACTCATAGTCCACCCCTACATTTTTTATTGTGTTTAAATAGTCTATTTTTCATAATTATTTTAATATACTACTGAATCTATTCAGATATTTTTTTGGTATATTCCTGAGGGGTATTGATACATACTTTTCGTGTTTTTGTTAGTTTTTCTTTCATTGGTTTTTGGTGGGGGCTGTGTACCCTCGTGACAGCAGCTTGTCTGCTGATGAGTTTGTGGAGAGTGTCAACTCTTTTCCATGAGTGTTTGTTGATTATGCAGCCTCTGAAACATACATGATACTTTATTATATCTTATTAATTTATGAGAAGTCAAAATGAACTCCTTGACCTTCACATTGAGGATTTTTCCAATAGGAGAACATGTGTTTTTTAAAAATGATACCATTCCATTGAATGTTTCAATTTTATCTTACTGCATTCTCACAGTAATGTGACTGGTGACTTTTAATGCTGTTCTGCTGTCATCATTATTCCTTATTTTCATATCTACATACTCTTAAAATATTTCCTCCTTTGCTATATATTGGCCTTTCAAATGAGCAACTTAAAAAAATTGCATATCCCTCAGTAATTTGTTTCTGTTTAGTCTTTCATATTATTCTGTGAATAATATATTTTTTATTCATAAAACAATATTGTCAAGAAGGAGTGACACGATTTCAACATAATCAGTTAAAAGAAAATGAAAGAACACATCCCTTTGAAATAAGACATCACATTGTATAGTATAAAGAAAAATGTTAGTCAGGATAGAGACATCCAGGATTCCTCATATTGCCCTTCAATGAATAGAATCTCTTAAAACAGTGGAACTAAAATATTGAGCATCTCCATATATTTTGTGTACAATCAAACTTGCTGGCATGGAGACTAATCCACCCATAATAGTGCTATCGGACAATGTGGAAATTCTTTCTGTTTTGTGGAGGGGAGGCCCATCATTTGCCACCAGAGTGTCATGGGTTTGATTTCATTCAGTTAACACAATATGCTGCTATGTCACTTGAAAAACAGAAAGGTACAAGCTGATGTCACAAGAAACTCTAGAAATTGCTAGTGTAGAGTGGCTATGACCTGCTTAAAATGTCCTGATTGGGTCGGATAACCTATGTCCTCAAAGGAACAATCTTAGTCTTGGACACTGTATGATGATCTGGGCAGCATTGGATAAATCTACCCAATGCAATGTTATTTGCTCTCCTGACTGCTGCTTCCGTGTACACAGATCCTTGAGAACTTCATTCTCTATTCTGTTTATCCTACTGTTTATCAACTGATCAGGTTAGAAGAACTTTGCTTCTTCTGCTTTTGTGCTGTTTCAGATCTTATTGAATTGATAGTTAAGACTACCATTCCTATGAACTCTGGTATTTGTGAACACCAGTCTAATTCCCACACCCCCACCCCAGTCATTTCTTTTATTCAAAGATATTTAAAACAATATTTTGTGGAACTTTGGCAAGCAGCATTTCTCCCTTGTAGTGACATAAATTGTTCTCTTTTCCAATATCTCATCAGATGACAAGCCCATGCAGTAATTATCTTGGTAACCAAGATCACAAGAAACAAGAAAAGGCTAATATCAGAATTCCTTGTAATTTTTGCCTTCACCTGAATAAATCTCAATAAAACCCAAACGCTTGTGCAGCCATTCATTGTTGCAGCTACTGGCTTCTCATCTGGAGCATAAAAGCTAGAGAGAGAGAGAGAGAGAGAGAGAGAGAGAGAGAGAGAACTCATGGAAACACTTTGTCCAAAGGACTGCTGGGCAACATGAGCACCAGCTCCAAAGTCCTACGACCACCTGCCACCGGTCAGAGCTATGTCACCACTCATGACAGGTCACTGTGTGGTCTCTGTGTGTGGAGTCTCAAAGCTCTTCAAATTCATGCCACTTTGGCCATGCTTTCAGTGAACCTGTCCAATGGGGTAGAACTACTTCCATGGCTTCACAGGACTGTCAGGATGCAGAGCGGCTCACCCTGGCGATGGCCTCCTCCATCACATCATGTGATGATTCTTTCTGAGTCAGGAAGGGCAAAGGAGAACCGGTGCATCAGGTTGTGGTGACAGAGCAGAGTGCTGAAAGCACCGTTGATGTCCAGGAGAGCCAAACCGTCATCCTGGAAGAACCACAGCCTGAATGCTCCACAGAGATGAGGGTTGCGAAGCTGAGTCTCACCCACATTGCCCAGACTGTGAGGAGTTTCCAGGCCCTGAAGAAGGACATCATTCCTGTTAGAATGGAGGGGCAGCGACACTGAGGAAGGCCCACAGGGACATGTACAGACACGTAGGCCGCAGCAGTGTGCTCTGGCTTAAGAACCAATGTGAGGTAGCACAGGACCGGGCTGGTTTCCTTGCGTCATGCAGAGGGTTGCTATGATTTGGAACCAACTTGGCACCTAACAAGAAAAGGAACACACTTTCCATATGCACAAAGTCTCGTCTTTCTCTCATAGAGGGGCTGGTGATTTTGAACCCCTGACCTTGTGGTTAGCAGTCCCACATAGAAACCCCACAACGCCAAGGCTCCCTTTGATTTCACTTGTAGTTACAACATTTTGAGTAACTCCTAGGAAGCCCTTTTGTTTTTCTTCTGCTTTACCATTAATGACGATTTTGTTGTCAAACACATCATTCATGTTTTTTGAGAAATCAACTCGCCACTGTGTTGGGACTGAAGCACGGTAGCATGTGACAAAATCACTGGTGACTAAGAAGCCAACAGTGGGTGGTCCTAGCTGATTCAGAGAGACATTGTATTAAAAATCCTCACTCTTGCTGAGTGGAAGTGATGTGCTGATGATACACTGTGATTGAAAACATCACTCCAACCCAGTTAGGATGACAGCTCTGACCAGAGCACATGAGGAGGTTCAATGAGTGAACTTGCACAGACCGGTGAAGTCACACAACCCAGTGGGAGGAATGTGAGCACAAGCATGCTGGCCCTGTGAATCAATGTGTGTTGTGGTAAACAATGGCATGGGGATTTTTATAAAGCCATACATTTCAGCTGAAACACGGCCCATAGATTGGGTAGACACCGAGTTGCTCTCAGCCCTCTGACAGTGTCACTTGGTGGGGTCTCCATCCCCTTCACAGGACCTGGGAGTGGGGTGGGCGGACTGTTGTTTTGCCTTGTATTTTTGCTGAACACACACACACTCTCTCTCTCTCTCTCTCTCTCTCTCTCTCTCTCTCTCTCTCTCTCTGTCACACACACATACACACACACACACGCACACAAACACACACTGTCATCACAGTGAAAGTAAGCCTGCAGGAAGGACAATGTGGGCAAACAAGCCAGTAGGACACGTGAAATGTAGGGTGGTTTGTCACACTCAGGGCACTGGGCCTTCATACCAAAATAATGCCGCTGGCAAATTGATCACAGGAAACACAACAGTAAAAGAGGGATTTTATCCTATCATCATTCAAAAGTAAGAGGAAAGTTGAGCCACATTCTGTCTGGGACTCCTCCCTGGGGTGACTCTGCATCCCTCAGAGAGGCACAGGTTTCTCCTTGGCTGCCTGAGGATTGGGTGAACAGCCTGAGGCTCCCCTTCTAGCCATTGCAGGTGTTCTCACCGTTGCTTAGCCTACTGCCCCCTTTTTCGAGACATATAGTATTCAGCACCCCTGGGCCCTTAAGGACATTTCTATTAATGCCCACTCTCTAGGACAGCAGTTCTCAACTTCCTCAAGCCTTGACCCTCCTATGGTGGTGACCCTAACCATAATATTATATTATTGCTACTTCATCATTGTCATTTGTTATTACTTTTATGAGTCATCATGTAAATATCTGATAGGCAGGATGTCCTGTAATTGTTACATATCGAATATAATTAGACATAATGAAAGCATTGTTATTCAACACAAAATATGTCATTATATATTATGAAATATTTGTTTTTTCAGATCATCCTAGGTGACCCCTGTGTAAGGGTCATTCCACCCCTAAAGGGGTAGTGACCCACAGGATGAGAAGCACTGTTTTAGATAAAGTGTTGATACCTGCTTTAGCAGCTCACTCCCACCCTCAAATGTTCCCGTGCCAGCCCACACCAAGGCTGGACTCACCCACTTTGGCAACCCTAAGGTGCCTTTGGTGTGGGAAGCCCACAAGGAGGGTTCTGCTGTGTGCTCTGGGGTCACCGTGAGTTAGAGTTGAGTTTGGTGTGGGGGTGGTCTAGAACCCCCTGCACGCTGGGTAGCAGCCTAGTCCATCACCTGTGCCACGCTCTGGTCGATAAGTTGAATGAGAGCCTGTACCGGCACAGGTCATGTTTGATCTGTTGTACATAAGTTTGTTCTGAGTCAGAACTGGCTCAGTAGCATTTAGCAAAACCTTTAATTAAGCTATAATATATACAATGGCCTGTTACACACAAAGAAATCTAGTGTATCATTTGTTCATGCTGCCTGTGTACCCATCTCCAAACAACTAATAATACCCCTTAGGGAAAGAAAAATATCAACACACTGTGGCAGAATCCCTAATCCTTGGTAAGAAATATTGGCCTAAGTGGTTAATAAAAAGCAGAAAAGTAAAACGGAGGGAATTTGTGAAGTATTTAGTGTCTTACAACTTGACCACAGAAATATGCATATAGATATGTATACAGGCATATTTATATAGAGATGTATATTTTACACAGGTAAATTAAATTAAAATTGCCAAAAAGTGTAGTGAAATGTTTAGACAAATTTATTCTGAATAAAGGGGTGGACCTGTGGCAGAAACACAAGTACATGTCACCCTCTCGGTTTCATTTGTGTAAATCCCTACTAGGGCTTTATATGTTTCAATCCCGGGTTGCTGGATGGGGGACGTAATCACCAGGATGGCCTGCTAAGCAAATCAAAGTGGGGCATTTGCCCCTGGAAAGGTGTAAGAGAGGCCTGTGTGCCAACAATGTGCCTTTCAAAACCCGATGCAGTTGTGGTACTGCCTTACACCCGTTGTTCTCCTTCAGTTGTAAACTGTGGGTGTGTTTCTTTTCTCTTTTATGTAGGAGGACCACTGGCTGGAGAAACGCCCTCCTTAGCTCTTGCACATAAACTCACCAGTGAGGCACGATCATCTGCTGTCTCTTTACCTACACCTCCGTCCCATAGACAGGGTCAAAGAGCATGTCTGGACAGAAAAGGCTTGTTGGATTCTGTGCAACCACATGCTGTGTACATAGAGACACACACATTTGAGACTACCGACATACAGCAGGATCTTGTAGACCTCCAAGGTTGCCTGGTTTATGGAAGAACCAGAAAGATACATTTGCTGCCCAGCAGAAAGTGAATGAAGCAATACCCTAGATTATTGAGCACACCTGAGAATTCTACAGCACACCCAGAGATCGCACCCAGTCAAGGGGGAAAAAAAAGGAGTATGACACCCTGTGCGTTGACCTGACCTTATTGTTGTAGACTCAGAAACGCATTTACCTGGTCTTCTAGGACCTGAGCCCATCCCCAAATACCCTTTACACTCAGCCTTTGTTAGCCTGAAGCATCCTAAATGATGGGAAGAGGACCTCCAGGTTGGACTGGGTGGCTTCCCAGTTGTCCAGGGAGCTTCAGGGAACGGAGGAGAGACTTCTCTTGGACACCGGACAGAGAAGGAGGCTTTGTGTTGCTTCAAATCTGAAAGGTACAAATGTGGGCATCTTTAAGGGCAAGTGGAATCTAGGCCAGTGATAAGTTGGTGTATACCGGAGGTGCCCCAAAGTACCTTGTCCTGAGAAATGAACACAGGAGGGGGCACAGCACGTGCTTCCTTGGAAAGTGTAGACTGCAAGGGGCAGTGGCAAATGAGCTAGGCGCTCGCCTCTTTCCTCCACAGGGGCAAAGATTCTGCTGTGGCCCTGGAGACAGTGCCCTCTGCATCCCATGGCCCAGTATTGCAGTGACTGTGGTGGATATGCATGCGGAAGGGCAGGGGAGAAGGGTTAGCCTTAGGAATCCAGCCCTGGCCTGACGCCATCCGGATTAGTGCCTTTGGCCCTGATTCTTGTGGAACTAGGATAGATTCTCACTCAAGATTCCATAATGAGGCTGCAAATGACTGCGCAGGCGCACTTTGCACTGCAACCAGGCGCTTCTGGAAGGAGGGAGGAGACCAGGGTTCTTCCCTGTAACTGCCAGTGAGGCCTCGGTTGTGAGTTCCACCAAGCTTTGGCATCTGCGCAGACAACCTTCCCATGGCGAGGGAAGCAGGATCTGGGGAAGGCCTTTTGGCCGCCTTAGGTTGTGAGGAAGCAGGCGTGGCAGTTGGCTCTTTGGAAAAGGCAAGTCCAGGGAACCCTGGGGAGCAGTTCCTTGTGAGCTTTGGCACTTCCGCATTGGCAGAGCACACATCAGCTGAGGAGAAGGTCACCGCCACCCACCTTCTGCTTCAGGAGAGTGAGGCAGGGGAGGAACATAGAAGGCAGGTGGAAAAACAGGAGGAGGCCATAGTGTTAAAGAAGGGTGTGAGTATTGTGGAGGTAGACCTTGAGACACAGGGCTTCTTGCAGAAGCAGGAGGGGGTGGGGCATCAGGAGAAATGCAAGCAGGCCCCATCCTCACCTACACTGCAGTCAGCCCCTGCCCCCGCCTCCCCCATCGCACCCGCTCCCCAACTCGCCTCTGCCACCTCGCCTGCACCTCGGCTGCCACTATCCTCAGACAGGCCGCCATTGCCGGGTACCAGCCGCCTCCAGGGCTCCCTGGATACGCTGGAGACCATTCAGTTTGAGTTGAATGACCTTAATGACCGAAGTGTCAGGGCATCCTTCCGTATGAGGCGGAGCCTGGTACGGAACTGCAAAACTTACCTGGAACGTCGGAGTGCCCTCCTCCAAGCAATCCCAGGCTTCTGGGCAAAAGCTGTATCCTTTTCATGATGGCACCAGAGGACCTCTTAGGGGATGTGGGTGTGGGGATTGAACCTCGGGATATGTAGGAGGGTAGCATCCTAAAAGGACACGACAGAGGTGCCCACGATAAAATTCATTTCTACCTTATAGTTCCCTTCATCCTGGAACTACTGCTATACCTCTTACCCCAAAGTACCTTTTGATTGGGTATGTCCAAATTTTCCAGGGACCAGATGCAGTGCCCACAGGTTGTCTAAGAATGGCCACACATCTATTGCTATCAGTCTAACTGCAAGGGGGACAGTTGTTATCCTCACATGTGCATCCTCTTCCTACTTGTCTTTTGTCAGTTTTGTGGCTACTCCAAACCAAACTCACCGTGCAGATACTGTTCTCTCCATCCCCAGACCTTCAAGATATTACCTGAGGGATGAGTTTGGATAGCTGGCGAGATGCTGTAGGAGTTTCAAAGAGAGAATCCTTTTATGAACTGTCTGTGACTTAACTAGATCAGCGGACTCAATGTCCCACCCCATTACCACCCTCATTACATCACACACCAGACACCCAGACACATGGAGGTATTTGAAATCCCTCTCCTGCCAAGAGCCCACACAGACATCCTTCCTCAGCCTACATATAGCTGTGGATGAGAACATAGCCCACAGAACCACTGCACTCTAGATGGCATATGATGAATGAACGTTAGTTTGGGGGCAAATATGTCTGATACTGTCAAGAGGTCTGGCTGACTGCATGCTTGAAACACTTGCTGCTGACCTCTTGCTCCTGTCTAGTTATTTTACTGGCTTGTCCCTCATGGCTCCTTGACTAAAATCAGATTATGAATCACCCTCAGCTATCGACCATCATCAGTGAGAAAGACAAAGACATGCTCAGCTACCTGGTCAATGTGGAGGTGAGTCAGGGAAGGGCATGGGGAAGGACTCCTCCTTGGTGGCCCACAAGGCCACATCTTTCTAAATCGATTTTCATGCTCCCTCTCCATCACCTGGCAGGTTGAGGAGCTCATTAGTGTGCACAAATGCTGCAAGATCATGTTCTCATTTGGGAGAAACCCCTATTTCCGGAACAGAGAGATCACTAAGAAGTATGACATTAACAGCACTGGTGAGAGGTGGCACCCTGATAGATGGAGAGTATGAAGGGTTGACCACTGAGAAACATCCTCCCCCACTTTAACCATCTTGCCTTCCCGCTGTACAGGCTATAGTGCCACTCACTCCACCCCAGTCTTGTGGTTCAGGGACTATGAACCTGTGCCCCAATGCAACAGAAACCAACACCAGGAATGACTTCTTTTCTTGGATCTCAGAGCACAACTGCCCAGGATCAAACAGGATTACACAAGTAACCGTACCGAACGTTTGGTGCGGTTTCTCCACTGTTGTTTGCAAGGAGTCTTAGTTCATACCTAACCAGTCTTTTCCTGCACCAGGTGATCAGTGAGGACCTGTGGCTCAATCCCATGCAGTCAAGCCTGAAGGAAGATAGGAGGGAGAAAGTTTATAGAGAAGATCTCGGTAAGGTTTGATAGCATTTGTGACCGGGAGGAAAACTGTAGCGTCCTCAGAGTGGCTCAGTGGAATACCAGCCAAACTGACTTACTGGCTTTGGAGTCTGGGTGGCCATGTCAAGTACTCTGGAGCAGGTTTGATCCCCAGGCCTCTGGAGAAACAGACTCTGGGGACTCTCAGTTTGTGGTATCTTATAGGCAGGGGTTCCTTGGTACGCAGGAACATTTTCACATGCAGAGAAAATCTCCTTTCCTTCCTTCCTGTATGTACTCTTCTCTCACTTAGGATGGAAACATACTCCAGTGTCACATCATGTTTCCCTGTCAATCAGGTGGTCAGAGAAAATAGTTTCAAATCAACATGTGCCAAGGGCTTGGTCAGAAGAGTACCTGTCTGCATATTCCATTCCGTTCATAACTGAGTATGACAGACTGACAGAAGCAAAGGTGCCATTGCAACACCTTTAATTAGCAACCCATGCTTACCCTCCTCTACTTCTTCATGTAGTTTTCACCTCGCTCACTGCTATTCTGATCATGGGAATTTTTGTAGGCAGCATATTTGGCTATCAACAACCAGCACTCATTGTTACACAGATTGTTAAAAGACAGTACTAAAGCCTAGAGAATCAAAATTAATAAGAGCTCACATGTCATGGAAATTGATAGCTAACAAACCCCCCACATACACACTCACACACATGTACATAAACATGCATTCAAAATATCATTAAGTGTCTCTCCAAGACAGTAATTCTTAATTCTCTAACAGAGTGGCAGATATTCACAGTCTTTGACACCAAACGAAAAGATAACAATTCAAAGTAAGTTTAATTGCTTTTTATGTGATGTGGTCCCATGGGTTTCTGGAACCTATCTGGAACCCATCTCTTCTAGGATTCTCGGCACTTTTGATGTGAACAAGACAGACCGTCAAACTACATCGAACAGCACACAGCCAGGAAGGCTCTTCATTCTTACCAAGGAAGATTCAACCTGTCTCACAAGGAGCTGTGAGCAAATTAGGAAGGCTGTGTGTGGGTGGGTTTCAAAGAAGGAAGGTTCTGAAGAGGTTCTGTTTTATAAGTACCTTGTTCCCACTTTATCCTTTCAAGTAGTGAGTGGAATGTAACGCAACCACTTTCTGGATGTACAAAGAAGAACCTGTAGTTCGTAGCTTTTTTCTTACTAATATTGTCTATTACCATGGTCAATTTTAACTCATAGTCCACCCCTACATTTTTTATTGTGTTTAAATAGTCTATTTTTCATAATTATTTTAATATACTACTGAATCTATTCAGATATTTTTTTGGTATATTCCTGAGGGGTATTGATACATACTTTTCGTGTTTTTGTTAGTTTTTCTTTCATTGGTTTTTGGTGGGGGCTGTGTACCCTCGTGACAGCAGCTTGTCTGCTGATGAGTTTGTGGAGAGTGTCAACTCTTTTCCATGAGTGTTTGTTGATTATGCAGCCTCTGAAACATACATGGTACTTTATTATATCTTATTAATTTATGAGAAGTCAAAATGAACTCCTTGACCTTCACATTGAGGATTTTTCCAATAGGAGAACATGTGTGTTTTAAAGAATGATACCATTCCATTGAATGTTTCAATTTTATCTTACTGCATTCTCACAGTAATGTGACAGGTGACTTTTAATGCTGTTCTTCTGCTGTCATCATTATTCCTTATTTTCATATCTACATACTCTTAAAATATTTCCTCCTTTGTTATATATTGGCCTTTCAAATGAGCAACTTTTAAAAAAATTGCATATCCCTCAGTAATTTGTTTCTGTTTAGTCTTTCATATTATTCTGTGAATAATATATTTTTTATTCATAAAACAATATTGTCAAGAAGGAGTGACACGATTTCAACATAATCAGTTAAAAGAAAATGAAAGAACACATCCCTTTGAAATAAGACATCACATTGTATAGTATAAAGAAAAATGTTAGTCAGGATAGAGACATCCAGGATTCCTCATATTGCCCTTCAATGAATAGAATCTCTTAAAACAGTGGAACTAAAATATTGAGCATCTCCATATATTTTGTGTACAATCAAACTTGCTGGCATGGAGACTAATCCACCCATAATAGTGCTATCGGACAATGTGGAAATTCTTTCTGTTTTGTGGAGGGGAGGCCCATCATTTGCCACCAGAGTGTCATGGGTTTGATTTCATTCAGTTAACACAATATGCTGCTATGTCACTTGAAAAACAGAAAGGTACAAGCTGATGTCACAAGAAACTCTAGAAATTGCTAGTGTAGAGTGGCTATGACCTGCTTAAAATGTCCTGATTGGGTCGGATAACCTATGTCCTCAAAGGAACAATCTTAGTCTTGGACACTGTATGATGATCTGGGCAGCATTGGATAAATCTACCCAATGCAATGTTATTTGCTCTCCTGACTGTTGCTTCCGTGTACACAGATCCTTGAGAACTTCATTCTCTATTCTGTTTATCCTACTGTTTATCAACTGATCAGGTTAGAAGAACTTTGCTTCTTCTGCTTTTGTGCTGTTTCAGATCTTATTGAATTGATAGTTAAGACTACCATTCCTATGAACTCTGGTATTTGTGAACACCAGTCTAATTCCCACACCCCCACCCCAGTCATTTCTTTTATTCAAAGATATTTAAAACAATATTTTGTGGAACTTTGGCAAGCAGCATTTCTCCCTTGTAGTGACATAAATTGTTCTCTTTTCCAATATCTCATCAGATGACAAGCCCATGCAGTAATTATCTTGGTAACCAAGATCACAAGAAACAAGAAAAGGCTAATATCAGAATTCCTTGTAATTTTTGCCTTCACCTGAATAAATCTCAATAAAACCCAAACGCTTGTGCAGCCATTCATTGTTGCAGCTACTGGCTTCTCATCTGCAGCATAAAAGCTAAAGAGAGAGAGAGAGAGAGAGAGAGAGAGAGAGAGAGAGAGAGAGAGAGAGAGAGAGAGAAAGAACTCATGGAAACACTTTGTCCAAAGGACTGCTGGGCAACATGAGCACCAGCTCCACAGTCCTATGACCACCTGCCACCGGTCAGAGCTATGTCACCACTCATGACAGGGCACTGTGTGGTCTCTGTGTGTGGAGTCTCAAAGCTCTTCAAATTCATGCCACTTTGGCCATGCTTTCAGTGAACCTGTCCAATGGGGTAGAACTACTTCCATGGCTTCAGAGGACTGTCAGGATGCAGAGCGGCTCACCCTGGCGATGGCCTCCTCCATCACATCATGTGATGATTCTTTCTGAGTCAGGAAGGGCAAAGGAGAACCGGTGCATCAGGTTGTTGTGACAGAGCAGAGTGCTGAAAGCACCGTTGATGTCCAGGAGATCCAAACCGTCATCCTGGAAGAACCACAGCCTGAATGCTCCACAGAGATGAGGGTTGCGAAGCTGAGTCTCACCCACATTGCCCAGACTGTGAGGAGTTTCCAGGCCCTGAAGAAGGACATCATTCCTGTTAGAATGGAGGGGCAGCGACACTGAGGAAGGCCCACAGGGACATGTACAGACACGTAGGCCGCAGCAGTGTGCTCTGGCTTAAGAACCAATGTGAGGTAGCACAGGACCGGGCTGGTTTCCTTGCGTCATGCAGAGGGTTGCTATGATTTGGAACCAACTTGGCACCTAACAAGAAAAGGAACACACTTTCCATACGCACAAAGTCTCGTCTTTCTCTCATAGAGGGGCTGGTGGTTTTGAACCCCTGACCTTGTGGTTAGCAGTCCCACATAGAAACCCCACAACGCCAAGGCTCCCTTTGATTTCACTTGTAGTTACAACATTTTGAGTAACTCCTAGGAAGCCCTTTTGTTTTTTCTTCTGCTTTACCATTAATGACGATTTTGTTGTCAAACACATCATTCATGTTTTTTGAGAAATCAACTCGCCACCGTGTTGGGACTGAAGCACGGTAGCATGTGACAAAATCACTGGTGACTAAGAAGCCAACAGTGGGTGGTCCTAGCTGATTCAGAGAGACATTGTATTAAAAATCCTCACTCTTGCTGAGTGGAAGTGATGTGCTGATGATACACTGTGATTGAAAACATCACTCCAACCCAGTTAGGATGACAGCTCTGACCAGAGCACATGAGGAGGTTCAATGAGTGAACTTGCACAGACCGGTGAAGTCACACAACCCAGTGGGAGGAATGTGAGCACAAGCATGCTGGCCCTGTGAATCAATGTGTGTTGTGGTAGACAATGGCATGGGGATTTTTATACAGCCATACATTTCAGCTGAAACACGGCCCATAGATTGGGTAGACACACAGTTGCTCTCAGCCCTCTGACAGTGTCACTTGGTGGGGTCTCCATCCCCTTCACAGGACCTGGGAGTGGGGTGGGCGGAGTCTTGTTTTGCCTTGTAGTTTTGCTGAATACACACTCTCTCTCTCTCTCACTCTCTCTCTCTCTCTCTCTCTCTCTCTCTCTCTCTCTCTCTGTCACACACACATACACACACACACACGCACACAAACACACACTGTCATCACAGTGAAAGTAAGCCTGCAGGAAGGACAATGTGGGCAAACAAGCCAGTAGGACACGTGAAATGGAGGGTGGTTTGTCACACTCAGGGCACTGGGCCTTCATACCAAAATAATGCCGCTGGCAAATTGATCACAGGAAACACAACAGTAAAAGAGGGATTTTATCCTATCATCATTCAAAAGCAAGAGGAAAGTTGAGCCACATTCTGTCTGGGACTCCTCCCTGGGGTGACTCTGCATCCCTCAGAGAGGCACAGGTTTCTCCTTGGCTGCCTGAGGATTGGGTGAACAGCCTGAGGCTACCCTTCTAGCCATTGCAGGTGTTCTCACCGTTGCTTAGCCTACTGCCCCCTTTTTGGAGACATATAGTATTCAGCACCCCTGGGCCCTTAAGGACATTTCTATTAATGCCCACTCTCTAGGACAGCAGTTCTCAACTTCCTCAAGCCTTGACCCTCCTATGGTGGTGACCCTAACCATAATATTATATTATTGCTACTTCATCATTGTCATTTGTTATTACTTTTATGAGTCATCATGTAAATATCTGATAGGCAGGATGTCCTGTAATTGTTACATATCAAATATAATTAGACATAATGAAAGCATTGTTATTCAACACAAAATATGTCATTATATATTATGAAATATTTGTTTTTTCAGATCGTCCTAGGTGACCCCTGTGTAAGGGTCATTCCACCCCTAAAGGGGTAGTGACCCACAGGATGAGAAGCACTGTTTTAGATAAAGTGTTGATACCTGCTTTAGCAGCTCACTCCCACCCTCAAATGTTCCCGTGCCAGCCCACACCAAGGCTGGACTCACCCACTTTGGCAACCATAAGGAGCCTTTGGTGTGGGAAGCCCACAGGGAGGGTTCTGCTGTATGCTCTGGGGTCACCGTGAGTTAGAGTTGAGTTTGGTGTGGGGGTGGTCTAGAACCCCCTGCACGCTGGGTAGCAGCCTAGTCCATCACCTGTGCCACGCTCTGGTCGATAAGTTGAATGAGAGCCTGTACCGGCACAGGTCATGTTTGATCTGTTGTACATAAGTTTGTTCTGAGTCAGAACTGGCTCAGTAGCATTTAGCAAAACCTTTAATTAAGCTATAATATATACAATGGCCTGTTACACACAAAGAAATCTAGTGTATCATTTGTTCATGCTGCCTGTGTACCCATCTCCAAACAACTAATAATACCCCTTAGGGAAAGAAAAATATCAACACACTGTGGCAGAATCCCTAATCCTTGGTAAGAAATATTGGCCTAAGTGGTTAATAAAAAGCGGAAGAGTAAAACTGAGGGAATTTGTGAAGTATTTAGTGTCTTACAACTTGACCACAGAAATATGCATATAGATATGTATACAGGCATATTTATATAGAGATGTATATTTTACACAGGTAAATTAAATTAAAATTGCCAAAAAGTGTAGTGAAATGTTTAGACAAATTTATTCTGAATAAAGGGGTGGACCTGTGGCAGAAACACAAGTACATGTCACCCTCTCGGTTTCATTTGTGTAAATCCCTACTAGGGCTTTATATGTTTCAATCCCGGGGTTGCTGGATGGGGGACGTAATCACCAGGATGGCCTGCTAAGCAAATCAAAGTGGGGCATTTGCCCCTGGAAAGGTGTAAGAGAGGCCTGTGTGCCAACAATGTGCCTTTCAAAACCCGATGCAGTTGTGGTACTGCCTTACACCCGTTGTTCTCCTTCAGTTGTAAACTGTGGGTGTGTTTCTTTTCTCTTTTATGTAGGAGGACCACTGGCTGGAGAAACGCCCTCCTTAGCTCTTGCACATAAACTCACCAGTGAGGCACGATCATCTGCTGTAGCTTTACCTACACCTCCGTCCCATAGACAGGGTCAAAGAGCATGTCTGGACAGAAAAGGCTTGTTGGATTCTGTGCAACCACATGCTGTGTACATAGAGACACACACATTTGAGACTACCGACATACAGCAGGATATTGTAGATCTCCAAGGTTGCCTGGTTTATGGAAGAACCAGAAAGATACATTTGCTGCCCAGCAGAAAGTGAATGAAGCAACACCCTAGATTATTGAGCACACCTAAGAATCCTACAGCACACCCAGAGATCGCACCCAGTCAAGGGGGAAAAAAAAGGAGTATGACACCCTGTGCGTTGACCTGACCTTATTGTTGTAGACTCAGAAACGCATTTACCTGGTCTTCTAGGACCTGAGCCCATCCCCAAATACCCTTTACACTCAGCCTTTGTTAGCCTGAAGCATCCTAAATGATGGGAAGAGGACCTCCAGGTTGGACTGGGTGGCTTCCCAGTTGTCCAGGGAGCTTCAGGGAACGGAGGAGAGACTTCTCTTGGACACCGGACAGAGAAGGAGGCTTTGTGTTGCTTCAAATCTGAAAGGTACAAATGTGGGCATCTTTAAGGGCAAGTGGAATCTAGGCCAGTGATAAGTTGGTGTATACCGGAGGTGCCCCAAAGTACCTTGTCCTGAGAAATGAACACAGGAGGGGGCACAGCACGTGCTTCCTTGGAAAGTGTAGACTGCAAGGGGCAGTGGCAAATGAGCTAGGCGCTCGCCTCTTTCCTCCACAGGGGCAAAGATTCTGCTGTGGCCCTGGAGACAGTGCCCTCTGCATCCCATGGCCCAGTATTGCAGTGACTGTGGTGGATATGCATGCGGAAGGGCAGGGGAGAAGGGTTAGCCTTAGGAATCCAGCCCTGGCCTGACGCCATCCGGATTAGTGCCTTTGGCCCTGATTCTTGTGGAACTAGGATAGATTCTCACTCAAGATTCCATAATGAGGCTGCAAATGACTGCGCAGGCGTACTTTGCACTGCAACCAGGCGCTTCTGGAAGGAGGGAGGAGACCAGGGTTCTTCCCTGTAACTGCCAGTGAGGCCTCGGTTGTGAGTTCCACCACAGCTTTGGCATCTGCGCAGACAACCTTCCCATGGCGAGGGAAGCAGGATCTGGGGAAGGCCTTTTGGCCGCCTTAGGTTGTGAGGAAGCAGGCGTGGCAGTTGGCTCTTTGGAAAAGGCAAGTCCAGGGAACCCTGGGGAGCAGTTCCTTGTGAGCTTTGGCACTTCCGCATTGGCAGAGCACACATCAGCTGAGGAGAAGGTCACCGCCACCCACCTTCTGCTTCAGGAGAGTGAGGCAGGGGAGGAACATAGAAGGCAGGTGGAAAAACAGGAGGAGGCCATAGTGTTAAAGAAGGGTGTGAGTATTGTGGAGGTAGACCTTGAGACACAGGGCTTCTTGCAGAAGCAGGAGGGGGTGGGGCATCAGGAGAAATGCGAGCAGGCCCCATCCTCACCTACTCTGCAGTCAGCCCCTGCCCCCGCCTCCCCCATCGCACCCGCTCCCCAACTCGCCTCTGCCACCTCGCCTGCACCTCGGCTGCCACTATCCTCAGAGAGGCCGCCATTGCCGGGTACCAGCCGCCTCCAGGGCTCCCTGGATACGCTGGAGACCATTCAGTTTGAGTTGAATGACCTTAATGCCCGAAGTGTCAGGGCATCCTTCCGTATGAGGCGGAGCCTGGTACGGAACTGCAAAACTTACCTGGAACGTCGGAGTGCCCTCCTCCAAGCAATCCCAGGCTTCTGGGCAAAAGCTGTATCCTTTTCATGATGGCACCAGAGGACCTCTTAGGGGATGTGGGTGTGTGGATTGGACCTCGGGATATGTAGGAGGGTCGCATCCTAAAAGGAAACGACAGAGGTGCCCACGGTAAAATTCATTTCTACCTTATAGTTCCCTTCATCCAGGGACTACTGCTGTACCTCTTACCCCAAAGTACCTTTTGATTGGGTATGTCCAAATTTTCCAGGGACCAGATGCAGTGCCCACAGGTTGTCTAAGCATGGCCACACATCTATTGCTGTCAGTCTAACTACAAGGGGGACAGTTGTTATCCTCACATGTGCATCCTCTTCCTACTTGTCTTTTGTCAGTTTTGTGGCTACTCCAAACCAAACTCACCATGCAGATACTGTTCTCTCCATCCCCAGACCTTCAAGATATTACCTGAGGGATGAGTTTGGATAGCAGGCGAGATGCTGTAGGAGTTTCAAAGAGAGAATCCTTTTATGAACTGTCTGTGACTTAACTAGATCAGCGGACTCAATGTCCCACCCCATTACCGCCCTCATTACATCACACACCAGACACCCAGACACATGGAGGTATTTGAAATCCCTCTCCTGCCAAGAGCCCACACAGACATCCTTCCTCAGCCTACATATAGCTGTGGATGAGAACATAGCCCACAGAACCACTGCACTCTAGATGGCCTATGATGAATGAACGTTAGGTTGGGGGCAAATATGTCTGATACTGTCAAGAGGTCTGGCAGACTGCATGCTTGAAACACTTGCTGCTGACCTCTTGCTCCTGTCTAGTTCTTTTACTGGCTTGTCCCTCATGGCTCCTTGACTAAAATCAGATTATGAATCACCCTCAGCTATCGACCATCATCAGTGAGAAAGACAAAGACATGCTCAGCTACCTGGTCAATGTGGAGGTGAGTCAGGGAAGGGCATGGGGAAGGATTCCTCCTTGGTGGCCCACAAGGCCACATCTTTCTAAATCGATTTTCATGCTCCCTCTCCATCACCTGGCAGGTTGAGGAGCTCATTAGTGTGCACAAATGCTGCAAGATCATGTTCTCATTTGGGAGAGACCCCTATTTCCGGAACAGAGAGATCACTAAGAAGTATGACATTAACAGCACTGGTGAGAGGTGGCACCCTGATAGATGGACAGTATGAAGGGTTGACCACTGAGAAACATCCTCCACCACTTTAACCATCTTGCCTTCCCGCTGTAGAGGCTATAGTGCCACTCACTCCACCCCAGTCTTATGGTTCAGGGACTATGAACCTGTGCCCCACTGCAACAGAAACCACGACACCATGATTGACTTCTTTTCTTGGATCTCAGAGCACAACTGCCCAGGATCAAACAGGATTACACAAGTAACCGTACCGAACGGTTGGTGCGGTTTCTCCACTGTTGTTTGCAAGGAGTCTTAGTTCATACCTAACCAGTCTTTTCCTACACCAGGTGATCAGTGAGGACCTGTGGCTCAATCCCATGCAGTCAAGCCTGAAGGAAGATAGGAGGGAGAAAGTTTATAGAGAAGATCTCGGTAAGGTTTGATAGCATTTGTGACCGGGAGGAAAACTATAGCGTCCTCAGAGTGGCTCAGTGGAATACCAGCCAAACTGACTTACTGGCTTTGGAGTCTGGGTGGCCATGTCAAGTACTCTGGAGCAGGTTTGATCCCCATGCCTCTGGAGAAACAGACTCTGGGGACTCTCAGTTTGTGGTATCTTATAGGCAGGGGTTCCTTGGTATGCAGGAACATTTTCACATGCAGAGAAAATCTCCTTTCCTTCCTTCCTGTATGTACTCTTCTCTCACTTAGGATGGAAACATACTCCAGTGTCACATCATGTTTCCCTGTCAATCAGGTGGTCAGAGAAAATAGTTTCAAATCAACATGTGCCAAGGGCTTGGTCAGAAGAGTACCTGTCTGCATATTCCATTCCGTTCATAACTGAGTATGACAGACTGACAGAAGCAAAGGTGCCATTGCAACACCTTTAACTAGCAACCCATGCTTACCCTCCTCTACTTCTTCATGTAGTTTTCACCTCGCTCACTGCTATTCTGATCATGGGAATTTTTGTAGGCAGCATATTTGGCTATCAACAACCAGCACTCATTGTTACACAGATTGTTAAAAGACAGTACTAAAGCCTAGAGAATCAAAATTAATAAGAGCTCACATGTCATGGAAATTGATAGCTAACAAACCCCCCACATACACACTCACACACATGTACATAAACATGCATTCAAAATATCATTAAGTGTCTCTCCAAGACAGTAACTCTTAATTCTCTAACAGAGTGGCAGATATTCACAGTCTTTGACACCAAACGAAAAGATAACAATTCAAAGTAAGTTTAATTGCTTTTTATGTGATGTGGTCCCATGGGTTTCTGGAACCTATCTGGAACCCATCTCTTCTAGGATTCTCGGCACTTTTGATGTGAACAAGACAGACCGTCAAACTACATCGAACAGCACACAGCCAGGAAGGCTCTTCATTCTTACCAAGGAAGATTCAACCTGACTCACAAGGACCTGTGAGCAAAGGAGGAAGGTTGTGTGTGGATGGGTTTCTAAGACGGAAGGTTATGAAGACGTTCTGTTTTATAAGTACCTTGTTCCCACTTTATCCTTTCAAGTAGTGAGTGGAATGTAACGCAACCACTTTCTGGATGTACAAAGAAGAACCTGCAATTCGTAGCTTGTTTCTTACTAATATTGTTTATTACCATGGTCAATTTTAATTCATAGGCCACCCCTACAATTTTGAATGTGTTTAAATAGTCTATTTTTCATAATTATTTTAATATACTACTGAATCTATTCAGATATTTTTTCGGTATATTCCTGAGGGGTATTGATACATACTTTTCGTGTTTTTGTTAGTTATTCTTTCATTGGTTTTTGGTGGGGGCTGTGTACCCTCGTGACAGCAGCTTGTCTGCTGCTGAGTTTGTGGAGAGTGTCAACTCTTTTCCGTGAGTGTTTGTTGAATATGCAGCCTCTGAAACATACATGGTACTTTATTATATCTTATTAATTTATGAGAAGTCAAAATGAACTCCTTGGCCTTCACATTGAGGATTTTTCCAATAGGAGAACATGTGTGTTATAAAGAATGATACCATTCCATTGAATGCTTCAATTTTATCTTAATGCATTCTCACAGTAATGTGACAGGTGACTTTTAATGCTGTTCTTCTGCTGTCATCATTATTCCTTATTTTCATATCTACATACTCTTAAAATATTTCCTCCTTTGTTATATAGTGGCCTTTCAAATGAGCAACTTTAAAAAAAATTGCATATCCCTCAGTAATTTGTTTCTGTTTAGTCTTTCATATTATTCTGTGAATAATATATTTTTTATTCATAAAACAATATTGTCAAGAAGGAGTGACACGATTTCAACATAATTGTTAAAAGAAAATGAAAGAACACATCCCTTTGAAATAAGACATCACATTGTATAGTATAAAGAAAAATGTTAGTCAGGATAGAGACATCCAGGATTCCTCATATTGCCCTTCAATGAATAGAATCTCTTAAAACAGTGGAACTAAAATATTGAGCATCTCCATATATTTTGTGTACAATCAAACTTGCTGGCATGGAGACTAATCCACCCATAATAGTGCTATCGGACAATGTGGAAATTCTTTCTGTTTTGTGGAGGGGAGGCCCATCATTTGCCACCAGAGTGTCATGGGTTTGATTTCATTCAGTTAACACAATATGCTGCTATGTCACTTGAAAAACAGAAAGGTACAAGCTGATGTCACAAGAAACTCTAGAAATTGCTAGTCTAGAGTGGCTATGACCTGCTTAAAATGTCCTGATTGGGTCGGATAACCTATGTCCTCAAAGGAACAATCTTAGTCTTGGACACTTTATGATGATCTGGGCAGCATTGGATAAATCTACCCAATGCAATGTTATTTGCTCTCCTGACTGCTGCTTCCGTGTACACAGATCCTTGAGAACTTCATTCTCTATTCTGTTTATCCTACTGTTTATCAACTGATCAGGTTAGAAGAACTTTGCTTCTTCTGCTTTTGTGCTGTTTCAGATCTTATTGAATTGATAGTTAAGACTATCATTCCTCTGAACTCTGGTATTTGTGAACACCAGTCTAACTCCCACACCCCCACCCCAGTCATTTCTTTTATTCAAAGACATTTAAATCAATATTTTGTGGAACTTTGGCAAGCAGCATTTCTCCCTTGTAGTGACATAAATTGTTCTCTTTTCCAATATCTCATCAGATGACAAGCCCGTGCAGTAATTATCTTGGTAGCCAAGATCACAAGAAACAAGAAAAGGCTAATATCAGAATTCCTTGTAATTTTTGCCTTCACCTGAATAAATCTCAATAAAACCCAAAAGCTTGTGCAGCCATTCATTCTTGCAGCTACTGGCTTCTCATCTGGAGCATAAAAGCTAGAGAGAGAGAGAGAGAGAGAGAGAGAGAGAGAGAGAGAGAGAGAGAGAGAGAGAGAACTCATGGAAACACTTTGTCCAAAGGACTGCTGGGCAACATGAGCACCAGCTCCACAGTCCTACGACCACCTGCCACCGGTCACAGCTATGTCACCACTCATGACAGGTCACTGTGTGGTCTCTGTGTGTGGAGTCTCAAAGCTCTTCAAATTCATGCCACTTTGGCCATGCTGTCAGTGAACCTGTCCAATGGGGTAGAACTACCTCCATGGCTTCACAGGACTGTCAGGATGCAGAGCGGCTCACCCTGGCAATGGCCTCCTCCATCACATCATGTGATGATTCTTTCTGAGTCAGGAAGAGTAAAGGAGAACCGGTGCATCAGGTGGTGGTGACAGAGCGGAGTGCTGAAAGCACCGTTGATGTCCAGGAGAGCCAACCGTCATCCTGGAAGAACCACAGCCTGAATGCTCCTCAGAGATGAGGGTTGCGAAGCTGAGTCTCACCCACATTGCCCAGACTGTGAGGAGTTTCCAGGCCCTGAAGAAGGACATCATTCCTGTTAGAATGGAGGGGCAGCGACACTGAGGAAGGCCCTCACGGACATGTACAGACACGTAGGCCACATCAGTGGGCTCTGGCTTAAGAACCAATGTGAGGTAGCACCGGACCGGGCTGCTTTCCTTACGTCATGCAGAGGGTTGCTATGCCTTGGAACCAACTTGGCACCTAGCAAGAAAAGGAACACACTTTCCATAAGCACAGAGACTCGTCTTTCTCTCATAGACGTGCTGGTGGTTTTGAACCCCTGACCTTGTGGTTAGCAGTCCCACATGGAAACCCCACAACGCCAGGGCTCCCTTTGATTTCATTTGTAGTTACAACATTTTGAGTAACTCCTAGGAAGCCCTTTTGATTTTTCTTCTGCTTTTCCATTAATCACGGTTTTGTTCTCAAAAACATCATTCATGTTGTTTGAGAAATCAACTCGCCACAGTGTTGGGACTGAAGCACGAAGCATGTGACAAAATCACTGGTGACTAAGAAGCCAAGAGTGAGTGGTCCTAGCTGGTTCAGAGAGACATTGTATTAAAAATCCTCACTCTTGCTGAGTGGAAGTGATGTGCTGATGATACACTGTGATTGAAAACATCACTTCAACCCAGTATGGATGACAGCTCTGACCAGAGCACATGAGGAGATTCAATGAGTGAACTTGCACAGACCGGTGAAGTCACACAACCTTGTGGGAGGAATGTGGGCACAAGCATGCTGGCCCTGTGAATCAATGTGTGTTGTGGTAAACAATGGCATGGGGATTTTTATAAAGCCATACATTTCAGCTGAAACACGGCCCACAGATTGGGTAGACACACAGTTGCTGTCAGCCCTCTGACAGTGTCACTTGGTGGGGTCTCCATCCCCTTCACAGGACCTGGGAGTGGGGTGGGCGGAGTCTTGTTTTGCCTTGTAGTTTTGCTGAACACACACACACACTCTCTCTCTCTCTCTGTCACACACACATACACACACACACACGCACACAAACACACACTGTCATCACAGTGAAAGTAAGCCTGCAGGCAGGACAATGTGGGCAAACAAGCCAGTAGGACACGTGAAATGGAGGGTGGTTTGTCACACTCAGGGCACTGGGCCTTGATACCAAAATAATGCCGCTGGCGAATTGATCACAGGAAACCCAACAGTATAAGAGGGATTTTATCCTATAATCATTCAAAAGCAAGAGGAAAGGAGAGCCACATTCTGTCTGGGACTCCTCCCTGGGGTGACTCTGCATCCCTCAGAGAGGCACAGGTTTCTCCTTGGCTGCCTGAGGATTGGGTGAACAGCCTGAGGCTCCCCTTCTAGCCATTGCAGGTTTTCTCACAGTTGCTTAGCCTACTGCCCCCTTTTTGGAGTCATACAGTATTCAGCACCCCCGGGCCCTTAAGGACATTTCTATTAATGCCCACTCTCTAGGACAGCAGTTCTCAAACTTTCTCAGGCCTTGACCCTCCTAAAGTGGTGACCCTAACCATAATATTATATTATTGCTACTTCATCATTGTCATTTGTTATTACTGTTATGAATCATCATGTAAATATCTGATATGCAGGATGTCCTGTAATTGTTACAAATCGAATATAATTAGACATAATGAAAGCATTGTTATTCAACACAAAATATGTCAGTATATATTACGAAATATTTATGTTTTTTCCGATCATCCTAGGTGACCCCTGTGTAAGGATCATTCCACCCCTAAAGGGGTAGTGACCCACAGGATGAGAAACACTGTTTTAGATAAAGTGTTGATACCTGCTTTAGCAGCTCACTCCCACCCTCAAATGTTCCCGTGCCAGCCCACACCAAGGCTGGACTCACCCACTTTGGCAACCCTAAGGAGCCTTTGGTGTGGGAAGCCCACAGGGAGGGTTCTGCTGTGTGTTCTGGGGTCACCGTGAGTAAGAGTTGAGTTTGGTGTGGGGGTGGTCTAGAACCCCCTGCACGCTGGGTAGCAGCCTAGTCGATCACCTGTGCCATGCTCTGGTCGATAAGTTGAATGAGAGCCTGTACAGGCACAGGTCATGTTTGATCTGTTGTACATAAGTTTGTTCTGAGTCAGAACTGGCTCAGTAGCACATAGCAAAACCTTTAATTAAGCTATAATATGATACAATGGCCTGTTACACACAAAGAAATCTAGTGTATTATTTGTTCATGCTGCCTCTGTACCCTTCTCCAAACAACCAATAATACCCTTTAGGAAAGAAAAATATCAACACACTGTGGCAGAATCCCTAATCCTTGGTAAGAAATATTGGCCTAAGTGGTTAATAAAAAGCGGAAAAGTAAAACTGAGGGAATTTGTGAAGTATTTAGTGTCTTACAACTTGACCACAGAAATATGCATATAGATATGTATACATGCATATATATAAAGAGATGTATATTTTACACAGGTAAATTAAATTAAAATTGCCAAAAAGTGTAGTGAAATGTTTAGACAAATTTAATCTGAATAAAGGGGTGGAACTGCGGCAGAAACACAAGTACGTGTCACCCTCTCTGTTCCATTTGTGTAAATCCCTACTAGGGCTTTATATGTTTCATTCGCGGGGTTGATGGATTGGGGACGTAATCACCAGGATGGTCTGCTAAGCAAATCAAAGTGGGGCATTTGCCCCTGGAAAGGTGTCAGAGAGGCCAGTGTGCCCACAATGTGCCTTTCAAACCCAATGCAGTTGTGGTACTGCCTTACACCCGTTGGTCTCCTTCAGTTGTAAACTGTGGGTGTGTTTCTTTTCTCTTTTATGTAGGAGGACCATTGGCTGGAGAAACGCCCTCCTTAGCTCTTGCACATAAACTCACCAGTGAGGCACGATCATCTGCTGTCTCTTTACCTACATCTCCGCCCCATAGACAGGGTCAAAGAGCATGGCTGGACAGAAAAGGCTTGTTGGATTCCGTGCAACCATATGCTGTGTACCTAGAGACACCCACATTTGAGACAACCGACATTCAGCAGGATCCTGTAGACCTCCAAGGTTGCCTGTCTTATAGAAGAACCAGAAAGATACATTTGCTGCCCAGCAGAAAGTGAATGAAGCAACACCCTAGATTATTTAGCACACCTACGAATCCCAAGCACACCCAGAGATGGCACCCAGTCAAGGGGGAAAAAGGAGTATGACACCCTGCGCGTTGACCTGACCTTAGAACCCGTGGCTAATTGTTGTAGACTCAGAAACGCATATACCTGGTCTTCTAGGGCGTGAGCCCATCCCCAAATACCCTTTACACTCAGGCTTTGTTAGCCTGAAGCAGCTGAAATGATGGGAAGAGGACCTCCAGGTTGGCCTGGGTGGCTTCCCAGTTGTCCAGGGAGCTTCAGGGAAGGGATGGAGAGACTTCTCTTGGACACCGGACAGAAAAGTAGGCTTTGTGTTGCTTCAAATCTGAAAGGTACAAATGTGGGCATCTTTCAGGGCAAGTGGAATCTAGGCCAGTGATAAGTTGGTGTACACCGGAGGTGCCCCAAAGTACCTTGTCCTGAGAAATGAACACAGGAGGGGGCACAGCACGTGCTTCCATGAAAAGTATGGACTGCAAGGGGCAGTGCCAAATGAGCTAGGCACTCGCCTCTTTCCTCCACAGGGGCAAAGATTCTGCTACGGCCCTGGAGACAGCGCCCTCTGCACCCCACGGCCCTTGTTGCAGTGACTGTGGTGGATATGCATGCGGAAGGGCAGGGGAGAAGCTTTAGCCTTAGGAACCCAGCCCTGGCCTGACACCTCCGGATTAGTGCCTTTGGCCGTGATGCTTGTGGAACTAGGATAGTTTCTCACTCAAGATTCCATAATGAGGCTGCAAATCACTGCGCAGGCGCACTTTGCTCTGCAACCAGGCGCTTCTGGAAGGAGGGAGGAGACCAGGGTTCTTCCCTGCAACAGCCAGAGAGGCCTCGGTTGTGAGTTCCACCGCTTTGGCTTCTGCGCAGACAACCTTCCCATGGCGAGGGAAGCAGGATTGGAGAAGGCCTTTTGGCCGCCATAGGTTGTGAGGAAGCAGGCGTGGCAGTTGGCTCTTTGGAAAAGGCAAGTTGGGGAACCCTGGGGAGCAGTTCCCTGTGAGCTGTGGCACTTCCGCATTGGCAGAGCACGCAGCAGCTGAGGAGAAGGTCACCGCCACCCACCTTCTGCTTCAGGAGAGTGAGGCAGGGGAGGAACATAGCAGGCAGGTGGAAAAACAGGAGGAGGCCATAGTGTTAAAGAAGGGTGTGAGTATTGTGGAGGTAGACCTTGAGACACAGGGCTTGTTGCAGAAGCAGGAAGGGGTGGGGCATCAGGAGAAATGTGAGCAGGCCCCAACCTCACCTACTCTGCAGTCAGCCCCCACCTCCGACTCCCCCATCGCACCCGCTCCCCAACTCGCCTCTGCCACCTCGCCTGCACCTCGGCTGCCACTATCCTCAGAGAGGCCCTCATTGCCGTGTACCAGCCGCCTCCAGGGCTCCCTGGATGCGCTGGAGACCATTCAGTTTGAGTTGAATGACCTTAATGCCCGAAGTGGCAGGGCATACTTCCGTATGAGGCGGAGCCTGGTACGGAACTGCAAGACTTACCTAGAACGTCGGAGTGCCCTCCTCCAAGCAATCCCAGGCTTCTGGGCAAAAGCTGTATCCTTTACAGATTGGCACCAGAGGACCTCTTAGGGGATGTGGGTGTGGGGATTGAACCTCGGGACATGTAGGAGGGTAGCATCCTAAAAGCACACCACAGAGGTGCCCACGGTAAAATTCATTTCTACCTTATAGTTCCCTTCATCCCAGGGCTGCTGCTGTACCTCTTGCCCCATTGTACCTTTTGATTGGGTATGTCCAACATTTCCAGGGACCAGATGCAGTGCCCACAGGTTGTCTAAGAATGGCCACACATCTATTGCTATCAGTCTAACTACAAGGGGGACAGTTGTTATCCTCACATGTGCATCCTCTTCCTACTTGTCTTTTGTCAGATTTGTGGCTACTCCAAACCAAACTCACCGTGCAGATACTGTTCTCTCCATCCCCAGACCTTCAAGATATTACCTGAGGGATGAGTTTGGATAACAGGCGAGATGCTGTAGGAGTTTCAAAGAGAGAATCCTTTTATGAACTGTCTGTGACTTAACTAGATCAGCTGACTCAATGTCCCACCCCATTACCACCCTCCTTACATCACACACCAGACACCCAGACACATGGAGGTATTTGAAATCCCTCTCTGCCAAGAGCCCACACAGACATCCTTCCTCAGCCTACATATAGCTGTGGATGAGAACATAGCCTAGAGAACCATTGCATTCTAGAGGGCATATGATCAATGAACGTTAGGTTGGGGGAAATGTGTCTGGTATTGGCAAGAGGTCTAGCAGACTGCATGCTTGAAACACTTGCTGCTGACCTCTTGCTCCTGTCTAGTTCTTTTACTGGCTTGTCCCTCAAGGCTCCTTGACTAAAATCAGATTATGAATCACCCTCAGCTATCAACCATCATCAGTGAGAAAGACAAAGACATGCTCAGCTACCTGGTCAATGTGGAGGTTAATCGGGGAAGGGCATGGGGAAGGACTCCTCCTTGGTGGCCCACAAGGCCACATCTTTCTAAATCGATTTTCATGCTCCCTCTCCATCACCTGGCAGTTTGAGGAGCTCATTAGTGTGCACAAATGCTGCAAGATCATGTTCTCATTTGGGAGAAACCCCTATTTCCGGAACAGAGAGATCACTAAGAAGTATGACATTAACAGCACTGGTGAGAGGTGGCACCCTGATAGATGGATAGTATGAAGGGTTGACCACTGAGAAACATCCTCCTACACTTTAACCGTCCTTGCCTTCCCGCTGTACAGGCTATAGTGCCACTCACTCCACCCCAGTCTTATGGTTCAGGGACTATGAACCTGTGCCCCACTGCAACAGAAACCACGACACCAGGATTGACTTCTTTTCTTGGATCTCAGAGCACAACTGCCCAGGATCAAACAGGATTGCACAGGTAACCATACCGAACGGTTGATGCGGTTTCTCCACTGTTGTGTGCAAGGAGTCTTAGTTCATACCTAACCAGTCTTTTCCTACACCAGGTGATCAGTGAGGACCTGTGGCTCAATCCCATGCAGTCAAGCCTGAAGGAAGATAGGAGGGAGAAAGTTTATAGAGAAGATTTCGGTAAGGTTTGATAGCATTTGTGACCGGGAGGAAAACTGTAGTGTCCTCAGAGTGGCTCAGTGGATACCAGCCTAACTGACTTACTGGCTTTGGAGCCTGGGTTGCCATGTCAAGTACTCTGGAGCAGGTTTGATCCCCAGGCCTTTGGAGAAACAGACTCTGGTGACTCTCAGTTTGTGGTATCTTATAGGCAGGGGTTCCTTGGTACGCAGGCACATTTTCACATGCAGAGAAAATCTCCTTTCCTTCTTTCCTGTATGTACTCTTCTCTCACTTAGGATGGAAACATACTCCAGTGTCACATCATGTTTCCCTGTCAATCAGGTGGTCAGAGAAAATAGTTTCAAATCAACATGTGCCAAGGGCTTGGTCAGAAGAGTACCTGTCTGCATATTCCATTCCGTTCATAACTGAGTATGACGGACTAGCAGAAGCAAAGGTGCCAATGCAACACCTTTAACTAGCAACCCATGCTTACCCTCCTCTACTTCTTCATGTAGTTTTCACCTCCCTCACTGCTATTCTGATCATGGGAGTTTTTGTAGGCAGCATATTGGCTATCAACAACCAGCACTCATTGTTAACACAGATTGTTAAAAGACAGTACTAAAGCCTAGAGAATCCAAATTAATAAGAGCTCACATGTAATGGAAATTGATAGCTAACAAACCCCCCACATACACACTCACACACATGTACATAAACATGCATTCAAAATATCATTAATTGTCTCTCCAAGACAGTAACTCTTAATTCTCTAACAGAGTGGCCTGTATTAACATTCTTTGACACCAAATGAAAAGATAACATTTTAAAGTAAGTTTAATTGCCTTTTATGTGATGTGATTGAGTGGTCCCATGGATTTCTGGAACTCATCTCTTCTAGGATTCTCGGCACTTTCGATGTGATCAAGACAGACCGTCAAACTATGTCGAACAGCACACAGCCAGGAAGGCTCGTCATTCTAACCAAGGAAGATTCAACCTGTCTCACAAGGAGCTGTGAGCAAATTAGGAAGGCTGTGTGTGGGTGGGTTTCAAAGAAGGAAGGTTCTGAAGAGGTTCTGTTTTATAAGTACCTTGTTCCCACTTTATCCTTTCAAGTAGTGAGTGGAATGTAACGCAACCACTTTCTGGATGTACAAAGAAGAACCTGCAATTCGTAGCTTGTTTCTTACTAATATTGTCTATTACCATGGTCAATTTTAATTCATAGTCCACCCCTACAAGTTTGAATGTGTTTAAATAGTCTATTTTTCATAATTATTTTAATATACTACTGAATCTATTCAGATATTTTTTCGGTATATTCCTGAGGGGTATTGATACATACTTTTCGTGTTTTTGTTAGCTTTTCTTTCATTGGGTTTTGGTGGGGGCTGTGTACCCTCGTGACAGCAGCTTGTCTGCTGATGAGTTTGTGGAGAGTGTCAACTCTTTTCCGTGAGTGTTTGTTGATTATGCAGCCTCTGAAACATACATGGTACTTTATTATATCTTATTAATTTATGAGAAGTCAAAATGAACTCCTTGGCCTTCACATTGAGGATTTTTCCAATAGGAGAACATGTGTGTTATAAAGAATGATACCATTCCATTGAATGCTTCAATTTTATCTTAATGCATTCTCACAGTAATGTGACAGGTGACTTTTAATGCTGTTCTTCTGCTGTCATCATTATTCCTTATTTTCATATCTACATACTCTTAAAATATTTCCTCCATTGTTATATAGTGGCCTTTCAAATGAGCAACTTTAAAAAAATTGCATATCCCTCAGTAATTTGTTTCTGTTTAGTCTTTCATATTATTCTGTGAATAATATATTTTTTATTCATAAAACAATATTGTCAAGAAGGAGTGACACGATTTCAACATAATTGTTAAAAGAAAATGAAAGAACACATCCCTTTGAAATAAGACATCACATTGTATAGTATAAAGAAAAATGTTAGTCAGGATAGAGACATCCAGGATTCCTCATATTGCCCTTCAATGAATAGAATCTCTTAAAACAGTGGAACTAAAATATTGAGCATCTCCATATATTTTGTGTACAATCAAACTTGCTGGCATGGAGACTAATCCACCCATAATAGTGGTATCGGACAATGTGGAAATTCTTTCTGTTTTGTGGAGGGGAGGCCCATCATTTGCCACCAGAGTGTCATGGGTTTGATTTCATTCAGTTAACACAATATGCTGCTATGTCACTTGAAAAACAGAAAGGTACAAGCTGATGTCACAAGAAACTCTAGAAATTGCTAGTCTAGAGTGGCTATGACCTGCTTAAAATGTCCTGGTTGGGTCGGATAACCTATGTCCTCAAAGGAACAATCTTAGTCTTGGACACTGTATGATGATCTAGGCAGCATTGGATAAATCTACCCAATGCAATGTTATTTTATCTCCTGACTGCTGCTTCCGTGTACACAGATCCTTGAGAACTTCATTCTCTATTCTGTTTATCCTACTGTTTATCAACTGATCAGGTTAGAAGAACTTTGCTTCTTCTGCTTTTGTGCTGTTTCAGATCTTATTGAATTGATAGTTAAGACTACCATTCCTCTGAACTCTGGTATTTGTGAACACCAGTCTAATTCCCACACCCCCACCCGAGTCATTTCTTTTATTCAAAGACATTTAAAACAATATTTTGTGGAACTTTGGCAAGCAGCATTCCTCCCTTGTAGTGACATAAATTGTTCTCTTTTCCAATATCTCATCAGATGACAAGCCCATGCAGTAATTATCTTGGTAACCAAGATCACAAGAAACAAGAAAAGGCTAATATCAGAATTCCTTGTAATTTTTGCCTTCACCTGAATAAATCTCAATAAAACCCAAAAGCTTGTGCAGCCATTCATTGTTGCAGCTACTGGCTTCTCATCTGCAGCATAAAAGCTAAAGGGAGATAGAGAAAGAGAGAAAGAGAGAGAGAGAGAGAGAGGGAGAGAGAGAGAGAGAGAGAGAGAGAGAGAGAGAGAGAGAGAGAGAGAGAGAGAGAGAGAACTCATGGAAACACTTTGTCCAAACGACTGCTGGGCAACATGAGCACCAGCTCCACACTCCTACGACCACCTGCCACCGGTCAGAGCTATGTCACCACTAATGAAAGGGCACTGTGTGGTCTCTGTGTGTGGAGTCTCAAAGCTCTTCAAATTCATGCCACTTTGGCCATGCTGTCAGTGAACCTGTCCAATGGGGTAGAACTACCTCCATGGTCTCACAGGACTGTCAGGATGCAGAGCGGCTCACCCTGGCGATGGCCTCCTCATCACATCATATGATGATTCTTTCTGAGTCAGGAAGCGCAAAGGAGAACCGGCGCATCAGGTGGTGGTGACAGAGCAGAGAGCTGAAAGCACCGTTGATGTCCAGGAGAGCCAACCGTCATCCTGGAAGAACCACAGCCTGAATGCTCCTCAGAGATGAGGGTGCCGAAACTGAGTCTCACTCACGTTGCCCAGACTGTGAGGAGTTTCCAGGCCCTTAAGAAGGACATCATTCCTGTTAGAATGGAGGGACAGCGACACTGAGGAAGGCCCTCAGGGACATGTACAGACACGTAGGCCGCAGCAGTGGGCTCTGGTTTAAGAACCAATGTGAGGTAGCACAGGACCGGGCTGGTTTCATTACGTCATGCAGAGGGTTGCTATGCGTTGGAACCAACTTGGCACCTAACAAGGACAGGAACACACTTTCCATAAGCACAAAGCCTCGTCCTTCTCTCATAGAGGTGCTGGTGGTTTTGAACCCCTGACCTTGTGGTTAGCAGTCCCACATAGAAACCCCACAATGCCAGGGCTCCCTTTGATTTCATTTGTAGTTACAACCTTTTGAGTAACTCCTAGGAAGCCCTTTTGATTTTTCTTCTGCTTTCCCATTAATGACGATTTTGTTCTCAAAGACATCATTCATGTTGTTTGAGAAATCCACTCGCCACCGTGTTGGGACTGAAGCACGGTAGCATGTGACAAAATCACTGGTGACAAAGAAGCCAACAGTGGGTGGTACTAGCTGGTTCAGAGAGCAATGGTATTTAAAATCCTCACTCTTGCTGAGTGGCAGTGATGTGCTGATGATACACTGTGATTGAAAGCATCACTCCAACCCAGTAAGGATGACAGCTCTGACCTGAGCACATGAGGAGGTTCAAAGAGTGAACTTGCACAGACCGGTGAAGTCACACAACCTTGTGGGAGGAATGTGGGCACATGCATGCTGGCCCTGTGAATCAATGTCTGTTGCAGTAAATAATTGCTAAAGACTTAAGTTTTGGGGAAGAAATGCTTTAAATGCGGTTGAACATTGTGAAATTTGTCTCTGTTAGATGTACCTGTAAAATGAATTACCTGTAAAATGAAAGTGTGTAAACGTTTATTTCAATCTCATTCTCTTCTTAGGTTTATGAAACATGAGTTACTCTATCAGTATTCTCTCTGTTATGAGTTTGTCTGTTGTATGGAGAAAGTGCTTTATATTTTAAAGATTTTAAAGTTGTTTGTAATTTTTTTAAATTTCTATTTTAATTTGCCAATTGGATTGTTGTAAGTGGGTTTCTGAGGTAGTTCCAGAAGACTGCACTGAAAATTAAATTCTTATTCTTTGAGGCTCTCCAAATTAACAGCTATACCTGAAATAAATTTACTAAGATGCTCTGTTTTGTTTTTTGTTCTATTGAATCAGTTCTACTTTCAGATGCTACTATAATTCAGTTTTGCTTTTGTATGAATCTAAAGTCAGTCAGACTCATTACTGTATCCTTGTAAAGTTTTGTCGTCCAGCTTATTAGGATATTTACCTTTATTTCCTTCAGGCCATCAACAGAAACTTTGCATTACTCTTTCAAAAGTTATTCTGTGCCCTGGTGCATTGTTTTTTTAAGTGTTGAGGCACATAAATATGGCTAGAAGTAGTAAGAAGTAGTGTCTCCTGCATCTTGGGTAAGTTTTGAATAATTAATTGAGAAGGTGCTAACAGTGATGAGGACAGGATGTGATGGTAAATTTCCATCCTGACATGTTTCCTTACCTGTCAAATGAATGAATATTTACCAGTAAACTGAATGATGGTCATTATATTGATGCCTTCATTCTCAAAGTAGTGATCTTTTCTTGAAAGAAAAAGACCAATTTTTCACTCGTCCTTGGGATCAAAGGCCTTCTTTTCATGGATGGAGGGAGAACAAAAGAAGTGAGATATATTTGGGAGAACTGACAAAACCTGTCACATTCCACCTTCCTTTCCCAACCTGTTTTACCACCTAAAGACCTTAAAATGTAGCTGAGAAGGTCTTCCTATCCACACTGATCATGGCTGTCATCTGGGAGGGGAGTACTTGGCAACACATTTCTGTCAAGAGCCCTGCAAGTGAGCCAGACGTGAGCAGACAGAGCACACCTAGTCAACAGTCACTGTTTCACAAGGTCTTCCAGATATTTTGTCAATAGCAGATATACCTGATCTGTCCTCGAGACATCCTTCATCAGATGCTTTTGAGGGCCTTGGTGGTCATCTGCATAATATTTTAATCATAGCTTCCTCAGATTCAGCTATAATATCTGTTTCTGAGAGCTATTGTTTGTGTGTGTGTGTGTGTGTGTGTGTGTATGTGTGTGTGTTGGTGGTGGGGAGCCTACATGTACGCTTGATCCAACTAAGACTAACATGAGTGGGGAGTCTGGGATCTTCTGTTGCCTAAAACCTGAGGTAAGCTCTCTGTGAGGAGTGGGAGCGACTCCAACCATATGGAATAAATTAGCCCCAGGCACAAACCAAGTGGATGCCTGACTGTGTTTGAAGTCCTGCAGTCATTATAAAGCAATGGTAATGTCCATAGGAGAGTGAGTTGTGTGCATGCAGGGAACAGCTTCAGACTTGTTTGGAAGAGCACTATGGGACAGGAAGGAAAAGTCACTCAGAGCACAGTTTTTGTGTGAGTACAGTGTTTCTCTTCTGTTCACTACACTCCTATCCTTCTGGAATAAAGTTGTGTCTTCCTCCTAAGGACTGCGAGTTGCATTAGTTCACCTATTAGGGGCCCTGCAGAGTCAAGGATGGAAAGAATGTAGTTTTCATCTATAAGCTGGGGATTCCCCAGATGATGGCGCTTGTGGGGTTCACTTGAGTCTGACTGTATTGCACCTGATTGCCCAGCAGGTGATGCAATCTCCTGCTTGGTGTTACAAGCAGTGCATTCTGCTGCAATGGTGTATCCTCCAAGGAGTGCCTCCAAGGAGTGCTGGGTGCAGGTAGCACCCAGTCATGGCAGCAACTCCTTCTGGGGCTGAGGCTAAGTCTGGGGAAGGGGTTTAGAATGCTCTTCTGAACCTCCCTCCCAATCCATTTCTTCCAAAAGCCCCTGTGACTTCATGATGTGCTCAGCTTGCACCACAAATTCTTCTTCCAGCCTCTACTGACCTGTAGGAACAGGAGGTCAAAGGTGGCCTCCCAGGGCATCTGTTTCTACAGCTTCACCTCAGTGGGTGCTCATTCTGCCAATGCCGACATGCTACTATTTACAAGGGGGCATCTCCCACAAGTGTCCTGGACTCCTTCATTCTAAAGGGCCAATTGGAAAGCCCCTGTGCTTACATCCTTCCACTAACAAAGAGCCCAACCCAGATGCTGCCTCACTCACCTTGGTGATGTGGTGGGGTGAACGTGCCAGAGGTTCAGGACTGGCCCTCATGGATGCCCTGAGAGTGCGAAAGCAGGCGCTGCAGCCCATGAAGGCCCAAGTAGGCATTCTGGGCAGTTCCAGGATGAAAGTGCAAAGCGTGCCTGGGACAGAACCTTGGGGCCTTCTGAAGGCCTGGCCTGGAGCTTTCTAGGGGGCTGGGTGAGGGACCTTTGCCACTCCCATTCCTGGGCCCCGGCACCAAATGGGAGTCACCAGGTAAGGGCACCTCAAGACATTCCCTCTCACCCTGCTCTACCATCCCATAAATCCTGCACAATTTCAGTGTGTTGACTCTGCAATACTGGACAGCCTGTGGTGGTCCCCACATCACTGGGCACTGCAGAATCTTTGCCCCTGTGGAGGGAAGATGCCAGAACCTTGCTCATTGGTGCAGCCCCTGGCAACATCCCCACCTTCCTTGAAGGTGAGAGCTGGAGCTTCAACCAGGATCACATGCCGAATTCTACATGCCCTGATTTTTGCCTACTCCTTAAGGATTCTCACCAGGTGAAACCTGAAGCCTCCTTTCTTCACTGGCATCCAAGAGAAATGCTTACAAGCTTCTCAGCTGCAAGGTTCCACCTCTCATTCCTTGAGGTTCCTTGGGTACCTACATGCCCCGCAGCCCACCCTGAAGCCATCTTCTCATCAGTCAGCTCCTTCAGACAAACAATGGATGACAGGAGAAGCTCCGGGCATGCCAGGGACAGGCCCTGCAAGGTCAGGCATAATTGTTTCTGTGTCCACAGATGTTTAGCTCCACATTTAAAGTTGGCCAAATTCAGGAATTCAATCCTACATCACTCTCAGAAACACCAGTCCGAAGAACCGTCACACACCCTTTGCATCATGGTTCTTGGGGCACACCAAGCCAGCTTTGAAGTTCAGAATGATCAGGAGGCTTCATTGGCTGTTCCTCTCTGGGGTAACAGCTGTGTGAGGCCTACATTCTTGCCCCTTTCCTATGGGAAGCGCTATGGACCCATTTCTCGGCCCTTGTCTTTTCACTGGGAGTAATTTGGGTGGAAAATTATGTAGGGAACTGAGGTCGCCAACTATGAGCCTGGTAATCTGGATGGCAGACAGACTAAGAAGAGCCCTGAGAAAGGGAGTCCCTGGTAGCTTTGGGTGCCAGAAGCAGTTTGGAGACAGACTCTCCAGGCTCCTGGCCTTCAGTCCCAGGGGGACTACCACCCTGTTTGCTCTCCGCTGGTATGTACAAGAACATCTGAAGTCCACTTAAAATGCCTAGGGTATGCAATACTGTGGCAGGGGATTCAGCCATGTATCCCATCACAAATACCAAAGACAGGTGGTGGCACTTTGCCTGGAGTTCCCATTAGTGTGAGGTATTCAATTCCTATCATTCCCCCTGTTCAGAATCCCCATTGCACAGGTGAGGAATGAAGGATGAGGAATGCCAGATGACTGGCCAATGTCAGCCAGAATTTGAGAAGCAGAAGTCAGACCTGAAGTCACACCTGTTGATTCCAAAGCCTACCTTTTGCCTCTGTGCTCCTTCTGAGTACCCTCTGTACCCTGCACATGCAGAGCCCAGTCTAGGGATGGGGGACAGCTAGGCACATAAGTGATTGTCCTCACATTCTAGGCACTGGTCATTAAATGAGGTCATTATCTGTTGCTGTTGTGCTCCTGTGTTCATCCCTCAACCATCTTTCCTTCATACTGAGATGATTTTCATGCTACCCGGATGCTTGGGTATGACCAAGTCATACTAGGAGCAAAGGCTTGGTGATCTACTTTCACAATCAATTCATGCAAACCTTAAAGATCACAACAGAACATTGACTGGCACACTGAACGTGGACCTCTGCAGGCAGGATCCATGGCTAGAGAATATCATGTTTGATGACATCCAGGTCTGGGAGGGCATGTGAGATCCTGTGCAAGATGAATTGGCCCTTTGCATAGGCTGGTGATTGTGTGAGGAATGCAGAATCAAGCAGTGTCTTATGCATTTCCATATAGGGCTCTCCGGAATCAGAGTCAACATGGTAGCAGCTGACAACAAGAACAACAACAAATAGTAGCAACACTAAGTGAATGTCTACAAACAAGTAAACACTTCCAATAATTTACAACTCCAAGCCATTGTTCCTTTTTCTGACAGGTGACTGGAATGGCTGTGGTGGCTCTGCTTCAGGCTCTGGGTGGGGTTCAGGGCAGGCTTCACATCTCTCTGGTTCTCCCGACCCCAGCAGCAGCCCAGTGCTTGTCTTTATGGCAGAGAGGAACATGTGGAACTTCTTAAGATTTGTCCTTGCAAAGGGCGCTTTGGCCCTGGGCCCCACATGCCACAAGAAGTCCCATAACAGTGAGTTTGGGGAGACACTCTCCAGTCATATGGCAAAAGCAGGGCTGTCTACTGTCTCACAGAACTTTAGGAAGTAGCAGAGGCTGATGATCCAAAATCTCTGCCTCGGAGAAGCCAGGCTTGTGGTAAGGAACCTGCATGGCATTTCCTCCAAACAAAGAGTCCATCAACAGCAAGACAAAACATTAAGTTATGTACCCTTAATAAAAAGAGACTGTCAATGAGAGTGAGACACAATGCTTTCTTGTCGAACCGCAACCTATTTCATTTTTATTGAAAGAGCTATACTTACTCAGACATGGAAGGGACTGCTATAGTTACACTTTTTGACAAGGTTTATTCTTGCATAGGCAGTGGCATTTGTGCCCTAGGGCCACCCACCAAAGAGACTGTGACATGTCATCCCTTGTAAGACACATGGAGATATCAGGGGTATGAAAACGTGTGTTGTGGAATAGATGCAATCTAAAGTGAACACTGAGTGTTGCCTCTGGACTAAGCACAATGCTAGGAGCCTTAGCGGTGTGCTCAGCAGTATCCTCAGGAGCTTAGCAGTATCCTCAGGGTGGGGCTTTCAAGCCCACCCAGGGCCTTGGAGGGAGAACTGCCCAGGCTTCTGCTTCTGTAAAGTTTGCAAAACCTTAAGGGGCAGTGAAACTCTGGCACTGGGGCTCCCTGTGAATCAAAAGTGACTCAATGGCGCCTCACATCATCAATATCACAGGCAACCCATGAGGGAGAGAGGCTCGTCTCCATTTCAAAAACCAGTTGAGCAGGGTGAAAATGCATCTGTTGCCTTGGCTCAGGCTAGCAATCAGTAAGGGGCAGAGTTGAAACCTCAGCGGATCCGACTCCAGAGACAAACTGCACCTCAGAGTTCTCAGCTGTCACTTGGGAATGATAGAGGCAACTCCCACATGGGATACTGTGAGAATCAGAGTTATAGAAAACAGTGTCAGACACGGAGTGCTCCCAACATCTGGTGACAGTTCTTCACAAAGGTGCTAGGAGCCATCAGGTCGCCTTTGCCTCCCAGAATGTCCCCCACCGCCCCCACCACCCCGACCTTATGTGACGGAACAGACCTGTCCCCACAGGTTTTTCTCAGCTGTCAGCTTTGTGAAAGTAAGTTCCCAGAGCTTGCTTTCACTGGCAGAGGATTTGGCAACTATCTGAGCACTTAACAGTAGCACCCACTAGCGTTCCCTTTTCCTGGTTGAGTAGGGGTCCGCCATTGTGTGTGGGCCAGTGCTTTCTGCTTCTTCACCAGGCGCAAGATACTCCTTTTTGCCCGCGAGGAGAAAGGCCGAGCAGGGCCCTTTCAGTTTCCGGCCTGGGCCGCTGGGCGTGGTGAAAGGCATGGGCTTCTCCGATAGAGGGCGCCGGAGAGAGGAAGTGGAGGTGGGGAAAGTGTTCCATTTCCTGGTTCCGCAGGTACTCCCTGGGCGGGACCTTCCTGGGCCCCACGAGGCGGAGACTGCAGCGCGAGGCGGGTGGAGAGAAGTTCCGGCCGAGATCCCCTTCCCCAAGGACCTCTCTTTGCGGCAGTTGTTAGCCACGTGTGGCCGGTGAGACTGTCTGTGAGCAACTTCTCAGCTTTCCGAAAGGGCTGACTTCTGGTAAGCCCCACTTCTCAGTGGGAGAGCTTTTTCATTTTCGCTCTTGCTGTTCAGTAAACCCCAGCCATGTTTCTTCAATGAAAGGCTTGAACCTGGCCCTTGAAGGGTATGTGCGGGGCGGGTTGGGGTGAGGGTAACTGGAGATGGGGCTAGATCATCCTTGGAGCTGTATTCTCATCTTGTGCGGGGGTCTCTTCTTTGAGCCTCCCAGCGTTGGGGTGACTCTGGGGGCGGAGGTTTTCCGTGGGGGACCTCTTTCAGCAACTCTAAGAGTTAGGACACGGGAACTCAGTGTGCCTTTTCCTGGAGACCATGTCTCCGACTGAAATGGAAAACGCCTCCTCAGAGGTTCTATGCAGGGGTGCGATTCAGATACGTTAACAACCGGCTTGTGCCCTAATGATCATTAGATGCCCCCCAAAAAGAAAGAAGACCTAAAGGTAGCTTATTATTTGGCACAGTCAATGCTAAGACCACTAAAAGAGGTCCATAAAACTACGCTATGTTAAAGGGAAGAGTCTTAAGATATTAATGAAAAATTTAAATAATGCTCCAAAACAAAACAATGTAACGTATCTGAGACACACCCATACTGTCTTCACTTGTAATAGTATTTACTTGCATGCAACACTATGGGCTGTTTGATTTATCCTTAGGAAGTAGCAGGAGTAGGATTCCTTCCTTTAGAGGTAGACCAATTAGACAATAGTCATTTTGGTTTGATAGATTAGAAATAGCTGGGCGAATTGCCCTCTCTGCATACTTTATGTTCATCTTTGTAAACTACCTTTTCGATCTAATAGCAATAGTTCTGACAGTATTTCTAGCCCTTTGAACACGATCAGGAATTGCATAATTCACACATAGTACTTTGTGGGAATTGGGCATAATGAAAACGGAAAAGAATGGTGACATGTCACACAATGGTTGTTTGGCACTTTCTTTCTTTTACGTTTTATGCTTTACTTTCTGGAGAAACAACAGGTTGGGGGGGGAGATGTAGTATTACATTAAAAGCAAAGTGAGGTTTAATAAATAAAAAATAAAAAATATTGCAAGCATAGTTCCTTCTAATTTTTATAGCTGTGGACAGAATGAACATCACTATGTCTCCTGAGAATATGCTGTTGTTCAGAGCACTGTTAAAAAAGAAAAAAAGGGATGCATATTTATGATTTCCACATTGGGTGGCTGCCCGGGTGCCCAGCTGCCCACCTTAGAGAATCCTGAGTTCAAGTGCAACTTTAACCACCAGTTCACTAACCTCACTAAAAAACTAGGTATTGGTTTTGCTGAACTGTTGACAACTGGCTAGATCCCACCACTGGTTCGCCCACAGTTCTGAGAGTAGAAGATTGCTGGGAGGGTGGGAGAGGAGCCCTTGTATCAACCCTCATATCCAAGCCCCTGTGCATGTGAAAGCTGAACAATGAATAAGCAAGCCAGAGAAGCATTGATGCATTTCCATTAAGGTGTTGGCGAAGAAAATTGAAAGAGCCCTGGTGGTGTGATGGGTTACCCAGTGCCCTGTGAACTGCAAAGTCAGTCTTTTAAAACACCGGCCACTCCACATGTGAAAGATGAGGCTTTCTACTCCTGTCAGCAGTAACAGTCTAGGGGACTCACAGGGACACTTCTACCGTGTCCTTTAGGGTTGCTGTGAGTTAGAATCAACTTGATGCCAGGCAGGTTTTGGTTGTAGGTGAACTGCCAGAAAAGTATACAGTTCTGTCTTGGAAGAAGTACAATCAGCCTGTTCCTTAGAAGTGAGGATGGTGAAACTTGGTCCAACGAACTTTGGATGTGTCATCAGAAAAGAGCAGCAGCCTCTTGGAAAAGACAACAAGCTTGGTAAAGGGAGAGTCAGAGGAAAAGAGGATGGCCATCAACGGGATGGATTGACACAATGATTACCAGAAGGAAGGTGCCGCAGGACTTGGCAGTGTTTTGTTCTCTTACACATAGGGTTGCTATGTACGTTAGGCTGGGCTGTTTAGAGAAGCAAAAGCAGCAACACTCAAATGTATGAGAAAGAGCTTTATATCAAGAAGTAATTTTATATCAAGAAGACAGCCCTGCCCAGTCCCACTTAAGTCCCTTGTTATAATGAAAGCTGGGGCACTCTTCAGACTCACAAAGCTGCAGCCCAATGACACAAAAAGGTGAAGCAGGATGCAGGAAGATCAGAAGCTGTTGGGTGCAGAGTCACATGGGTTCAAAGTCAGTGGAAGAATGCTGACAGTTCTCTGGTTGGGCTCTGCATTAGTTTATTGTGCTAACCTGGCTGATAAACACATGTGGGATTAATTGAAGGGCGGAGGGATAAATGGCTTAGTAAGCATCACCTTTCAAGTTCTCGGGTCCCTTGTTTTGTGATGGTTGGACCAGGGTGCAGCTGCCTTAGCAGTTCGCAGCTTCAGCATGCAAGTCTGACTTCCTGCAAGACATGCCCAAGGAGAAACCACATGGACCTACCCCGATGCAGCCCTAGTTGTGGTTAGGACTAAATGGGAATATTCAACTGGGAGGCTGACAGAGCCTGGAATGAAGGAGGGGCACAGAAGGAGAAAATGGACAGAACTATTATTTTATTTGTGCATTTAAGAGAGGATGTTCAGCAAATGAGTCAGATCCGGTCTGGGCCTGCATCCCTCTCTTCAGAGAGAGGAAAGGCAGAGGGTTGCTGTATTAGAACCAGGGGACACTAGCAATTAACGAAACTTTGGGGAGCAGGTGTGTAGATGCCGTTCTCTAGGAGACTGAGAACACTTGCTCTATTGCAGCTTTACTTTGTAAAAAATGGGGTGCTGGGCCTGGGCCTGCCTTCCAAATGCTGTGTCAGATCTAACACGGCTACAGGTATGGGATTCTTTGGGGCCAAATGCATGGCTAGCATGTGGGGAGGGACAAGCAAGATTGGCTTCCTGGAGAATTACAGTGTAATGGACTCTGTAAACTCATATAAACCAAGCAGAGAAAGGGCTGGAAAGAAAGAAGGACCAGGCGAGAAAAGAAGAGGAGGCCAGAAGGTCACCTGACGCAGCAATAACCTATACTTTGCAACTGCTTGAGGGCCAAGTGAAACAGACATTGGTGATTTGGGTGTGTGTGCGTGAGATGGAGGAAGATATCAAGGCAGAGCCACATTGGGGTTCTGAGCCACAGAACCTTTCCCATCAGCCCTGGGAGCTTGTAGTGTGGCAACTCCATTGTGCTGAAGCTCAAGGGCAGCAGAAGGGGCTTGAACTGGGGAAGAAATATCATCGGACTAGCTCCTTGCTTTAATATCTTGTGTACTGGTTTCTACTTGGCAAATTTGGATCCCACCATGGACATCTGGCAATCTAGGGAGAACTGTCTGGGTGTCCTGACTAAGCGGTGGGTGCTACTGGCATCTAGTGCCCTTAATTGTATCCTCTTGTGCACAGAGGACAGTTCCACAGCCACCACAAAACCCAAAAGCTTATGCAGCCATTGGTGCAGCTACTGGCTTCTCATCTGGAGCATAAAAGCTACAGAGAGAGAGAGAAAGAGAGAGAGAGAGAGAGAGAGAGAGAGAGAGAGAGAGAGAGAGAGAGAGAGAGAGAGAGAGAGAGAGAACGAACTCATGGAAACACTTTGTCCAAAGGACTGCTGGGCAACATGAGCACCAGCTCCACAGTCCTAAGACCAGCTGCCACTGCTACCAGCTAACTTGGAAAGCTGTGACAAAAGGAGGTCCTAGAGAGAGGGGAAGAAAAGTGTAGAAGAAAGCACACACTCATGCAAACTACCAGGCTCCCTGGTCAAATAAAAAGGGATAGCCTTTCCACACTGTGGTTCTTATACATCTCTTGAGCCTGGAACTGAACTCCACACCACCACCACCACCACCACCTAGACATAATTCTCAGATCTATGATGTTAATAAGAACACCAAGGCATTACCACCAGTAAAGCATGATCCAAAGGGCTGTGTCTCCCCAGGGGTAAAGCTTGGTAGGCAGCAAGGGAGGGGAACCTGAGAAGAAGGGATGCAGGATTCACAAGGAGGCAGTGGTAATAGTGTTATTTTGATGTGGGGACTGCAAATGATCTCACAAATCAAAATATGCTTGAACTCTTCTAAGCCAATATGCTCTGTAAATTTTCCCCAAATCAAAATACAGTTAAAAAGTCAAAAACACCCATTGATGTAGCTTATTCTGGCACACAGTGACTGCAACAGTTAAAGACTAGAAAGGATTAATTGGCTTTTCTTGGCGGTAATATTGATGCAAAAAGAACTCCAGGCTTACTTCCAGGACTATGGGTGGTTTTGAACTGTCAAACTTTAGCTTAGTAGTCAGAGGCAAACTGTACCTCCCAGACACCTAAAAAAGAAATACTTGGCTCTCCATCAGGTTCTTTTCACTGAGGACAAGATATCCTGTAGTCTAGTGCCTGGTTGACCCTCAGTAAAGCTTAGATGGATGGGCATCTGATTTCAGGCCAAGGGACTAGAAGTCAATTTAGAAAATTCTTTCCTCTTTGCAGTAATTCCTAGGTAATAAGCAGTTAAGCACTCAGCTGATAAGCCAAAGGCTAGAGATTCACATCCATCCAGGGATGCCTTAGACCACTGACCTGGCATCTGCTTCCAAATTATCCACCATTGCATACCGTTTGCACCTGGGTTCCCTTTGGACTCATGGATTCAACTTGTTGGCAACAATTTCTCCTAGTAGTGTGTTGTTTTATCCTAGACTCTGATAGATGCAGAGAGAAGTGTTGGTTTCTCCAGAGAGCAAAGGCTCATAAAGGTAGACCCCAGCCCTGAGGAGACCTGGAGGGGTTAGTGTTACAGGGGCCTGGTCTCTGCCTGGACCCTCTTCTCAATGCTGTCTCTGTGAACTCTTATAGCCCTTTTCACTGCTTTTCCCCATTGGACGCCAACCATTCATCAACTCCACTTGGTAATTCTGGCTCTGTATGACCTCAGAGCCACATTTTAATAGATGAATAGGTGGTTTGGGCCTGGGATTCATAATTTGAGACCACCAGTCACTCCTCGGGAGAAAGATGGATCTGCCTACTGACGTAAACAGTTACATTCTTGAAAACTTACGGGAGTGGTTGGTTCTACCCTGTGCTATAGGTTTGTTTTGAACCACAGACCAATAATTACTGCACCTCTGGTCTCTTAACCTTATGAAGTACGTATAATAATGATACCCATTTGACAGAGGTGGAGGCTGAGACCCTGGACAAGGTCTCATCATTGCTTTCAGTTTTCAGCTTAGATTTCACCTCAGCAGTGAGGTTTCCTGGAGCCCTGCCCCAAAGACATCATCCTGCTTCAACCCTTGTCTCCTGGCTATTGAGTTGGTTCCACCTACCAGCAACCACCGTGGGACAGTGTAGAACAGCCCCAGTGGTTTTCTGAGATTGTAACTGGGGTGGAAAGTGTCTTTTCTCCTCAGAGGGGCAGGTGGATTTGAACTGCTGACCCTGCACTAAGCAGCCCAACTTGTGAGCCACGTGGTCACCACGGTTCCCTTATTGTGGAGCTAACCCCAGAAGTGCCTAAACTGTCATCATCCCCACATACATTGGGGAATAAACAGTAGTGATTCACAACTCTTCAGTCTTAGGTCACCAGGCCTTTTCTCCTAGCCCATCTTAGTCTGATGTTCCCCTGAAAAAAGATAATGGGTAGTTTGTTTGTGGGTGGCTTGACAGCCCCCTCAGGAACGTCATCTACTGGAGCTGGCCAATGAGGATAGCCTTTCATCTTGGCGAAGATGAGGAGGTCTCCAGGTTTGAAATCGCTTGCCATGTTTGGGGGGAAGGGGGGGACGCCAGGGGTCCGGAGCCCAGAGAGCAGCCACAAAGGGTAGATGGACATAGAGGCGGGGCCAGGCTGAAGGAGGCAATGCCTCAGGGCTTCCAACACGCCCACAAGCGGGTGCTGGAGGGGGGTTGCGCACACCCCGGGGGGCCGGAGGAGGGGCCCGCGGGGAGGGGGCGGGGTGAGCGTGGGAGGCAGCGAGGGGAGGGGGAGCTGCCGCCACCCCTCCCCCGGAGGCGTGGTCTCCGTGGCCCTGTAGAGGCCCCCTTCCAGGCTCCACAGTGATCTGCAGGAGCACTGGAGCAGGGATGCTCCCTGCTGTGGCCCCTAGCCCTTGTGGCCCAGTCCCTCTTCAGGCTTCATTCCTGCCACCTTAGCGCCCCTCCCACCCCAAGGAAGGGGCGCAGAGATGGGAAGCCGTAGCGCACCCCCTGCCCCTCGCAGGACGCCCTCCCCGCCAACCTTCACCACCAGCTTCCCAGTGCTGGGGCGCCCCGCCCCTGGGCCTGGCAAGGCTGTGGCCCCTTCCCTGCTGCTGCCAGCAGCTAGGCCACCGAGGGGCGTCTGGCCTGATGCTCCCCAGAAACCCGCTCAGCATCATAGTCTGAGCAAGGCTCCACTGGCAGATCCAGGACACAGGTGGGGCATTGGTCAGGAATCAAACCCTGGTCTCCTGTACAGAAGTGTAGGACTGCACCCTTTAACCACCAAGACTTCCTTTATAGCTCCCAAGAAATGGAATATGTTTGAGGGCAGCACCTGGCTCATGGATGTCACAGAGACGGTGCTATCTTGACCTTATGTCACTTCTCTGTACTCTCTCTGACAGGCAGAGATCATCCCAGAGGCCATTTATATCTTCCAAGGAATTGAGTCACACTGAGGTTGTAGACCAAAGTTCAAGCAGCTTAACCTCTTGAGAAAATTACTATAATTTCCTCAGATCTTGGATGATATAGTGACTGAAATGTATGAAGTGGTCATTTGTGTGAAACTGATGAAGCTAAGCTGATTCTTCCAGGGCCTCTGAAGAGAGCCGGGGCAGACTGGGCACTGGGTTTGGGAAGCATTACCCCTGAACCTGGGCCTCTCTAGAAGGGCCAGTTTGATTTTGTGGCTTGTCTGCAAGTAGAATAATGGCTGGTGGGCACAATGCATTGGGTAAGCTGCTACTTTCCCTGACACTCTTATTTATGTCAATGGTACAAGTTGAAGCCCCTAGGCAGCCTCTTGAGTCAACAGTCCAGGCTTAGCCCTCTCTTACCTTGGGTTAGAAAACTTGTGCTGGTGAAGCTGCTCTCACCAGGGTCTCTGATCTCACATGTTCTTTCTGTTCATGACCAGTAACTTTCTGTAAGAGAGCAATTATAAATGTAAGCATTGAATTCCAGGGACAGTGGCAGGCCTGGCCCCACCTGCCTCATCACTGTGCTAGTGGAAATGCATACAATTCCGCCAGCAGCCCATTGTAGTGGTGGTTCTCTTTAGTCATTTTTCAGTGAAGAAACTGAGTCCTGCAAGTAGATGCTATTTGAAGATTGGATCAGAATAAAGCCAGAATGTGAACCTAGTAATCCAGGTTTTAAAGGCAATCTTTTGAGCACCATACCTCACGGTTTGTTCTCAAAAGCAATATTTCAGAATGAATTGAATTTTCTTTGGGTGGAGAAGTTGAGGCATTTGTCCTTCCCTTCCTTTAGTTGTCCACACTTTATGGGTACCTGCTGTACCAGACATCTCTAGGTGCCCAAAAACTCTTGAGTGGTGATCTACTAGTGAAAACATTGGTGTTTCAGCTCCACTCAGAAGTGCCTGAGTGGGAAGGCCTGGTGATCTGCTTCTGAAAAGTCAGCTCCTGACTCTCCTTGGCTCACAGTTCTACTCTGGCACACATGGGTGGCCCTGAGTCAGAGTTGATGTCACGGTGACCCAGGGTCATGTGCTCAGTGTTTTGGTGCTGGTGTTTCAGTGCTGCACAGCAAATCAATTTCTTGCTCTCCTGAAGTGGCCAATGTGGCTGGGTAAAGCCAGTAACTAGTAAACACGTAACAGTTTCTGGTGGAGACATTCTCAAAGAGCAGACAGAGTAAGGGGTTTATTTTTATGGGAGGAGACTTTACTGAGAGTGGGAAGAGACCAGAGTGGAATGAAGCAGGAGAATGTCGTGGGGAGGAGGTCCAAGTTCTAGGAAAGAGCACTTTCAAAGATCTTATGATGGGGCTGACAGGACATAGTTGAGTGGCAGCACTGAGGATGGCCTGAGGAGAGGCCAGTTTGGGAAGTACAGACAGAGTGGAGCCCAGGAGTCATTCCATCTGTGCTGCACTGTGCTGAGGAGGTTGTAGACAGCAAGGGCATGGCAGGGCACCAGAGGGGTAGGAAGAGTGATAACAGGAGAGGGAGGGGGCAGACAGCTTGGGCCAAGGTAATTTAAGGAGCCTCTCAAAACAAAACCAAAACAAACTTACCACTGTTGAGTTGGTCCAGAATATAGCCATTTACCGGGCAACGTAGAACTTACCTCTGTGGGTTTCTGAGAAAAGGCACCACCCCCACATGGCTTGCAGGCCCCTTAGATTCCTTGATGGCTGACAACAGGATGGCTGACAAGGATTCAGCCTTGTCACCTCACTTGCTGGCAAGTGAGTCTTCATTGAGAGTATAGAGCTCTTTCTGAAGACCATTCACTGAACACTCTGATGGGATTCAGAGCCCATGACTGCAGTTCTGGTTGTGAGTACTTGTGTGTATGTGATGTGGGGTTCAGAGTCAGCATTCTTTTCCCCATGCAATGGGATCTGGCTCTGGGAAACTTCTTCAGAAATAGATTGATTAGAAAGAAGCTCCAAGCATCTGAAAGGGGTGTTGAGAGAATGGTTTGGAAAACACAGGGACAGACTCACTCTTCAGATCTTTCTAGGAAGATCTTTTCCAAGCCTGTGAGATCCAAAGAATGGCTGGTCCCCAGCCATTTTATTCATATCTTGCTGGACTCAGATTCCAGACCCGGCCAAGACATTAGGCATGTGCCTACTTTGGGCCCGAAGAAGTTCAGTGGCCATGAACCATAATAATGCACCTGGGAGAGGATCACTCCCAGAAAAAAAAAATTGGGGTGGTGACATCAAAAGAACAGGGAACAGGTCCTCAGTGTCTGCAAAATACACAGTGTCCCCTAAGAACTGAAACTCACTGTCATGGAGTCTATGCCAGGATAAAGTCACCCTATAGGACAACGTGAGTTCCAAGACTGTAATCATCATTCCGCTGTGGAATGCCTGGTGTTTTTAACCACTGACCGAGCATCCCAACAACCATCCACTATGTGAGCCGGGCTCTAGGACTGGCAGTCTCCAGGGCATATCTGCCATGCCATAGCTCTGCAGAAAGTGATATGCACTTCAGAGTGGGAAGTATACCCAGGTATGGGGCAGGTTGTAGGACGATGCGTCAGGCTAGAGCTGGAGCTGGCTTCTCTATGAGCAGGATGGGGAGGTTTGGAACTGGGGCTCTGGGCAAAGCTCCCTGAAGGGGCAAATTCACCAAGATTTCAACTGGGATGCGGTGGAGTACAGGGTCAGGCGTACAGCTGATGGATCACCAGGAGGTCAGGGAAAGTAAGCCTGGAGCTGCAGACTGTAGGCATAATTGAGTGTGGGTTTGAGAGTTGAACTTGTGTTTGGCTGGAGAGGAGCTATGGTAAGTGGAAGCAATGTTCTAGAAGTAATACACTGCTTTTTTAGACCACTTACAATGTGTGAAGCACCAGGTGCTCTTCTGTGGCCTCACTTAAACTTCACAGCAACCCCATTAAAGAGATATTGCCATTGCCCACACTACACAACAGACTCTGGGGTCATTTGCCTACACCAGAGGCTTCGTTCACTTGCAAATACTGGACCATGACTACTGTATACTCTCAGGACTGGTTACAACTTCCCCTGTGGATTCCCAGGACTAATCTATGTAGGGGAATAGAAATCCTCAGGACATAGAATGAATGTCTTTAAATTATGGACTTGGTGAAGAATATTGAATAAATCATGGAGTGCTGAAAGCATGAACATTTCTCTCTAGGAAGCAGTAGAGCAGCATACTCCTTAGAAACAAGGATAATGAGGCTTTGTCACATGTACCTTGCACATGTTGCCAGAAGAGACCAGTCTTTGGAGACAGACCATATGTTTGGTAAAGTATAGAGTTTCTGAAAAAGAGGACGATTATCAATGAAATGGATGAACCCAGTGATGGATACAATGGCTTACATATAGCAACAGTGATGAGGATGACTTGGCTCTGGCAGTGCTTTGTCCAGAGGTGACTATGAGTCACAACCAATTCAATGCTGTCTGACAACAAAAACCACACAATGACGTAAGGGGTCAGAGAGGTTAAGTGACTTGGCCAAGTTCACACAGTGACCAAGTAGCCCAGAGGGTTTTGCACTTAGTCCTGGCTGGGAGTTTCTTCTGTTTATAGGGTAGCAGCAGTAAAGTCTAGGATCAGCTTTCCTCACAGTTCTCATTACTGAGCCTTTTCTTCCCCAGTATCTCCTGGGAAGAGAGGGGTGTGGCATGTAGGAGGTTGGAGAAGGTCTGTGTAGGCTTTCTACTTGTGTCTGTAGAGCTGTCTCTCCTCCCTCCTTCCCATTGCAAAGAGCTAGAACAAAGCTGGCAAAGGTGAAGTCAGCAGAAAAATTTCATCCCCACCACAGACACATTCCTGGCTGAAAGATAGTAACCAGCGCTGAGACTTGCTTTTCACATAGGTCTGAGCAAAGCTGTGCCATTGGCATTGCGAGACAGGCTTCTTCTGAATTCACTCTCCTTCTGGAGCCTGTTTTCCCACCATTCTAATGGGGGTGGTGATACTCAAGGTGGGCTGCCACAAACCCCAGTGCTTTGGGGACCTTCCAGGAATAGTTGGAATGGGTAAGAGTAGGGTGCTGTGGGATGTGGGGGATTGGTGGATCAAAACTCAAGTTCACTGCACTTGAGTCAATTTGACTCCTGTCCTATAGCACAGGATAGAGGTACAATCTGAGACTGTAACTTCATGGTATTATATGAGGAGCTCATATCAGGGGCTCAAGTGGGAAGACAATGATATGAAAATGATGATGCCAGGATATGTGCAAATGTGCTTGACACACTGGATGAATGTACGGATTGTATTAAGAGATGTAAGAGCCGCCCAGTAAAATAAGAGGAAAACAAAGAAAGAAATGTTAATGCCCCAGAAATGTTTAAGGACCTCAAGAATTTTACGGTAAGTGAAATAAATCAGATTCAAAACACTCATACTGTACTACTCCATTTATGTGACTTTCTGGAGAAGGCAATACGTTAGGAACATAATTTATAAGAGTACTTGCTAGGGGCCAGGGGTATTTTATAGGATAATAGAAATTGCTCATCTTCATTACAATAGTGGGTATGCAGTTGGCCATAATATTTTAATAGTAAAACATAGAAATATTTGTTAATTTTTATAAGTATAAATCAGTGACATTCTCAGGGGATGAATAACAGAACTTCAGGTGAACAGACACATTGGATGATGTAAGATACAGCAAAATAATAATATAAATAATTTATATATTAGTATATGTAATAATATATAATATAATAAGAAGTATTCTTGGGACATAGGGTGGGGGAGAAAAAGATAAAGGGGAGCTGATATCAAATAGCTCAAGAAGAAAATGTTTTGAAACTGTGGTGGTAGCAATTATACATTTATGCTTGTTCTAATTAAATTGTGGACTTTTATAATATCTGTAAGTGCTCCCAATAAAATGATTTAAAAAATATAAGACAGAAAGTGTTACCCAACATGTAATCACTGCCCTGCCAGGGTCCCTTGAACCCGTGATATTGTCCCTAACAAATACCTGCACTAGAAGAAACTGGGTTTCCAGTCACTGCCTTGTAACTCTCAGGCTGGATTATGTGGATTTCCCAAGGTTACATTTAATATGCATATAAATTAAAAATCAGACATTTGCCTTCTAGTTATGATTTCATATTTATTGATGGGATCTGTAGTCTACAATGTGCATCTAATCTAAGCTCTGGGTTAATAACTGGGACTCAAGTTGCTTTGATCAAATCAAGTGTAATCACAGATCAGCAATCTGTGTGCCCAGACCTGTTGGAATCATTGCCATCATCCACATATATCTTTAGCCTGCCTGCTTTAGATTTAAACCTAGTCTAGTTCTGTGACCACAGAGCATGCCACCTTTCTCCCTCCTTGCCTATCCAGAAAGAGAAATGGGAGGGTGGTCTTGAGATTTTCATAGCCAGGGCAGCAACTCCAGGGACCTCTACTCTCAGATACTTCAGCCTAAGATCAAGATTGTGTGTGTGTGTGTGTGTGAGTGTGTGTGTGTGTGTGAATTTTTAGAAACCCCTGGCTAGAACTGACCCAGTAGTTGCTACCTCCGTGTCTGATGTGGATGTTGCTTGCAGAGCAGTTGCTTTTAATGGAAGCAACTTGGCTTACAGGCCCTCTTTAGAGTGGACTTGAAAGAGATCCGAAGAACTAATGAGGTGAGAATAGATAGGATCTAGGGGTTTTAGTGGCTGATGAGCAAAGTAGATATTTTGGTCATTCACACCATGCACAGAGATGTGTGGGTAGACTCTAGTTTGGGTTGAGAGATGGTGTCTGACCAATGGGTAGGACACGGGTACTAGACTCAAATTGCCTGAGTGTGAATATGACTGGCTCACCTACTGTGGAGCTGAGGGACTTGAGCAATTTAGTGAACATCCACAAGCATGTTCCTTGTTTGTAAAGTGAAGATTCTATATCTACATGTGGGTCTTTATAAGGATTGAAAGTGATGCATTTAGAACGAGAATTGGAAAGCTTTTCCTATAGAGGACCAGTCATTAATTATCTTAGCCTCTGAGGACCATATGGCCTCTGCCATCTGTGCCTTTGCAACTTAAACCAAACTCACTTCCATTGGGTCAGTGCTGATACTCACAGACACTATAAGGCAGGGTAGAGCTGCCCCCGTGAGTTTCTGAGACTAACTCTTTACTGGAGTACAAAGTCCCTTCTTTCTCTCTCAGAGTGCATGGTAGAACTGCTGACATTTTGCATCACAGTCAAAGACACAACCCACAATGCAACCACAGCTCATTTAAAAGCCCCCACAAGCATATGTAAATAATGGGTGTGGTTTAGTGAGTTCTGATGGTGCTTTTGGATAAACCTTGCATTGTTAATGATATAGTTTGCTGTTCCAATCCACTAGCCACTCCTTAGGTGAAAGATGAGGATGTCTGTAGGTTCCCCTAAAGATTTCTATCTCAGAATCCACACATGTTAATTAAAAAAACAACAACTGTGTTTGTGTGTGTGTCTGTGGAGTGACTGATTGAAATCTTAAATTTTGGACATAGGAATTAGAATTTCAGATACATATGTGCTACTTAATAATAGTTTTCTTTTTTAATTTTCACCCATATCCCCAGCCATTAAAAACACAAAACCCATTTTTTTTGTCTTTTATGTTATATAGAAAGTCAACTGAATTTGGCCTAGGGGTTGTGACTTATCATCTCTTGATAAAAACTAATGCCTGCTAAGTGTCCGTTATCTTTTTCTTCCTCCTATTCTTTTGTTTCTGAGAGGGTCTACACTATTTGGGCCAAAATAGAGAAGACCTGGGGTGGGGGCCAGGGGGAGTAGAAGAGTGGAGAGGGTGGATGTATAATAACTGTTATCAGGAAGGGAGGGTGCTATTTGTCATGTTTTGTCCCAAAGAAACCCTACTAGCCTGATGGGAAGAACTGACAGGGAGATGCATTGTTTGGCTCTGAAGCTTTGAGCAGCTTAAAGCTTGTTGCTGAGTTGACCTTATAGCATGACCACCCTGTGTGCTTCAGACTAGATTTGTGCCCCATAGGGTTTTCAATGGCTGATCTTTCAGAAGGGAACCACCATGTCTTCTTCCAAAGTGCTTCTAGGTAGGCTCACACTTGTAATCTAGGGCAATGGATTGCACGAATCATTACACCATTGACAGCTTCCTTCCAACAGCTAGCCCAAACCAAACCCATGGCCTTCATATCAATTTGGACTCACAGCAACCTGTTGGCCTTTCTGCTGGTTGTTTTTAGGATCTGGTCAAGGTGGATTTGACTCATAACGGCCCTATGTACAAGAGAACCATCCTCACAACTGTTGTTTTGTTTGATCCCATTGTTGCAGCCACTGTATCACTCTATTTCAGGACAGTCCTCCTCATTTTCTGACACACTAGTTTACGAAGCCTGATGCCCTTTTCCAGGGACTGGTCTTTTTTGATAACATGTCCAAAGTACATGAAGTCTGTCCATCCTCTTTTCTAAGGAACATTCTGCCTACACTTCATCCAGGACATATTTGTTTTTCCTTTGGGCAGTCCATGGTACTTTCTTCAATCATCCTTATTCGTTGCCCAAACTTCACATGCATATGATTTGGTTGAAAATACCATAGCTTTAGTTAGTTGTACTATACTATGGTAGTTACCTAATCTGTTGTCAATTTGTGATATAAGAATGAAGGGGTACAGTTTAGCATGTCATTCAAGTCGAGTTTGATTAGCTCATTTTGAGGCACTAAGGAGATAAATATCTCACTGGATTTGGGACACACTCACTCCTTTTGAGACATACTTGCTGACAAAATACCTGGAGACAGGCTGATGATTGTTAGAGTCTCTAAGGAACCATTTTGAGGAACCAGAGCTGATGTGCTTACACTGCCACTGGATTTACAAGACCTTCCACCCACTGACCTCTGATCTTCCTGCATTCAGTGTCATTGCATGTGTTGCATGAATCTGAAGAGGACTTTATAGATTGGTATTGGACATATGAACTAATATCAGACTATGGACTTGATCAGGACTGGGCTTGGATGTTTTCTTAAGATGCAATTTTTCTTATATATAATGCTCTTTCTTAAACACGCATATATGTGTCTCCCTGGATTTGTTTCTGTAGTCTACCCCTACTAACACGTATACCTTAGTCCTCAAAGTGGCATCCTTTTCTTCAACAGTTTAAAGAGGTCTTTTGCTGCAGAGTTACCAAATGCAATGTGTTCTTTGATTTCTTGACTGCCTCTTCCATGAGCATTGGTTGTGGACCCAAGTAAAATGAATTCTTTGACAACGGCACTGTTTTATCTGTACATTATGCTGTTTTTTCTTGGTTTTGTTATAAGGAATTTGGTTTTCTTTGAGTTATGGTATAAACTGAGGTTGCAGCCTTTGATTTTCATTGAAATGTGTTATAAATCTTCCTAGATTTTAATAAGCAAGATTGATATCTTGGGAATCCATGGCATATTCAATAATCTTTGCCAATACAAGAGTTAAAATCCATCCCCCCCACCCCCATTTTTACTTATTTATTGTACAGCTTTTACATACCCATTAGGCAATTGAAAATCCTCTGGTTGGGTCAGGTCCTCCTTATGCTGCAAAGGAATTTTTTTTGCTGCTTAACTCTTTAGAGAGGTGGTTTACATCAGATTTGCCCAGTGCAGTATTTTGTATAATCTCTTGATTTCATGACTTCTGTTTCCATGGGCATTGTGAATCCAAGTAAAAAGAAATCTTTGGCAACTTGTATACTTTCTTTCTTTCTTTATGGTGATGTTGCTTATAGGTTCAGATGTGAGATTTTTGTGGTTTTTTTGTGTGAGTTGATGTGTAATCTACACTGAAGATTGTAGGTTTAGATCTTCATCAGTAAATGCTCAAGTCCTCTATACTTTCAACAAACAAGATGTGTCATATGCATATCAAAGATTGTTAATGAGCCTCCTTCAAATTCCGATGCCTTGTTTTTCTTCATATAGTCCAACTTTGGGGAATGTTTGTCCAGAATACCGATTGAATAAGTATGGTGAGAGGATACAGCCCTGATGCCCACCTTTCCTTATTTGAAACCTTATGAATCCCACTTCTGTTAGAATCACAGTCTCTTGATCCATGTATAGGTTCTGCAAGAGCACAATGAAGTGTTCTGGAGTACCCCTTTTTTTACAATGTTATCCATAGTTTTTTATGGTCTACCCAGTGTAATAGAATGGCTTTGCATAGTCAATGTAACACAAGTAAGCATCTTTCCGTTTTCTCTGCTTTGAACCAAGATCCATCTGACAGGAAATGCTAATTTCTCTCATTCCATGTCAACTTTGGAATCTGGCCTTCATTTCTAGCAGCTCAAATTGCCAAATTGCCTAAAGTTGAAACATGCAGCTTTGGGTTGTGTGGGCTCCTGTCACCACAAGTGTTGCAGCTGAGGTCCCAGATACCATAACACTCTGGTGCAGACTGCCCTACTCATTGGGTGGAAGGACACCAGGTTGCTGTGGAACCAGCCCACTTCCTGTAGCTCCAACCAGAGTAGCAGGGAACATGCTCAGCCCTCCACCATCCCCCATTCTACCGCTCAGATCATCGTACCCTCTTTTCTGCTTTTCAAACAGAGCCAGTGTTTGGGCCCAGTATATTCCCCCTTTAACAGAGAACTGAGGCCTGAGAATGGAAGCCCAGCTGACACTTGACCAAATTCACAGGCTTGGGCAGGGAGAGGTGTAACTTAGTGGAAACAAACCAGCTCAAGTACCAGCTGGGCTGCTTCCCACTTTTGTGAGGCACTAAGCCTCTCTGCAGCTGAAAGTGGAGACGCACTACCTCCCAGAAGAAACAATTGTAGTCAGGATGGGTCAGTAGCAGGAGACAGGTGATATTCCTTCAAAGCCACACAAGGCCTGGCCTCTAACCCCCAGATCTACTGGGCGAATCGTGAGGACCATGGGGAGCCTGTCCTTTGTAAAGTGGCCAGCCCACCAGCAGTGTTTACGTGGTGAAACTTCCCATGGCCATGCAGTGGTGCTATCTCCAAGGGAGGGCCCTATAAGAGACTGCTGCCACAGGTTAATCTCTGGACCTCCAGGTGGTGAGGCAGGATCAGCTTGCAGGCAGGCTTTAAGGAAGGCCACCTTCTGTCCTGAGAGTCAGAGATGTGAACATCAGGAGATGCCTGTAGTCCAATGAGCAGCCTGCCTCTAATTGGATTCAGTGAGCCAGGAGGGGACTGTCTTGGGCCTCAAGGAAGAAAATTACTGAGGAAGTTTAATGGTGGCAGAGATGAGGAGTAACCCTAAGCAGCCTATCACCTGTCCAGTGAACATCTACTACAGGGTCTCCTTACTTCTCACTTTAGCTCAAGCAGGTACAAATTTACCCCATGTTATTGTTGTGAAGTGCTCCTAAGAAGGTAACAACCCACTGTGACCTTGGGCATACCAGATCAAGACCCTGACCCACCCTGCACCATTCTCACAGTTGTGCTCATGTTTGAGCCCATGATTGCAGTCAGTGTCAGTTCATCTTGTATGTCTTCTTTTTCTCTGTCCCTCTACTTTACCAAGTGTAATGGTCTTCTCCAGGGACTGGTCTCTACTAACAACATGTCCAAAGTAGAAGAGACAAAGTCTTACTATCTTTGATTCGAAGGAGCATTCCAGCTCTACTTTTCCCAAGGCTTTTGTTTTTCTGGCAGCCCATCTCATGAATGACCAGTCTGTGACTGAAAGCCCAGGTCATCTGTATAGGACCACAGGGGAGGAAGGAAGTAGGAAAGTTGGGGAGATGGGAGTCTTAGGGGGTGCTGTGTGAACCCTTATAAGAGTGTATCTAGCATATCCAAGCAGGCGTGGTAGTGTCTTGGTTACATGTTGGGCAGTTGCATGGGTTACTAATGGCACGGTCCGTGGTTCAAAGGGAGCAGGGATAAACAATGGGCTTTCTACTCCTGTAAAGAGTTTTAGTCTCAGAAACTCACAAGGGCAGTTCTACCCCCATTCTAGAGTGTTGCTGTGAGTTGGCATAAACTAGATGGCAGAGAGTGGAGGTATTTTTGAGCAAGTGTTAGGGGACTACAGCCCACCATTCACTGGTCTAAGGAAATCCTTCTATGTTGCATAACTTTGTAATCCTCTCAATCACAATTTAAACAGTTCCCATTTTACATGTGGGGAAATGGAGGCACAGAGAGGTTAAATGACTTGCTTGCAGGCTCTCTTTGCTTCTGGTGTTTCTGTAACAGAAATAGTCCCAAGTAGATAGCTATAAAGAACAGACATTTCCTTCCCACCGTTCAGGAGCTTGGAGGTCAGAACTCAGGGTTTTAGCTTCAGACAGAGGCTTTCTCTGTATGTAGTCTCTGGAAGAAGATCCCGTTACATGGCATTCTTTTCAAATTGGAATTATTCTGTCCTTGTTGAGGTGTTGAAGTTTCCTATGAATTTTAGAGATTAGTTCCTTGTTAAATATGTCGTTGCCAAAAAAAATGTTTTCCGTTTGTAGGTTCTCTTTGTCCTACACTGAAGAGATCTTGTCATATATCTAAGTCTCTTATTGTTAGGCGGTGCCAATCACCATTTGCTGTGTGCATGTTTTCATTTTGTTTGATAGTGCATGTATGCCATGTATTTGGGGACCCTTACAATTGTCCCTAGTTCTTCGCTGATAATCTTTCTAGTTCGAGGGTGTACACTCACATTTTTAGTCCACACCAAGATTTTATTTGTTTATTAATGAAGGAAGCAACTTTCCTGTCATTTTTCTGCAGCAAGTCCAATTTTGCCATTATCAGTTGATGAAGACTATCTCTTCCCCATATAATGTGTTTTGATCCTTTGCCATAGGTGTATGTATTAACTTCTGGGCTCTGCATTCAGTTCTACTGTTCTACTTTTTCTGTGTTTTGACTTTGGGAATGGACAGAATTCACAAACGTTGCAAATTTGATAATAGATCATGCAACAAGCGTTGCTCGCTGCTTTCAAGACTTTTGACACAACATCATCATAGCTGAGTAGAACTTGTGCATAAGATTTTCAGGACGGGCATTTTTAAAACCAAACTGTAAAATTTGGCCGTTGAGGTGCCATGGAGTCACTTCTTTGTCATGGCAACTCTATGCACAACAGCACAGTCCTTTCCTTTTCCTTCACCATCCTCATAATTGTTCCCATTCTGAAGCCCTTTGTTGCAGCCATTGTGCCAATCCATCTCATTGAGGGCCTGCCTCTTTTTCCCTGCTCCTCTACTTTATTAAACATGATGTCCTTCTCCAGGGTCTGGTCTCCCCTGACAGACAACATGCTCCAACTATGTCGGACTAATTTCCTCCAGGCTAGCCTCTAAAGAGCACTCTGGCCATACTTCTCAGTAAGTAGTGCCATGGCACATAGTGGGCTACATGTCAGACTGCTAACCTCAAGATCAACAGTTCTCCTCCACCAGTTTTCGTTGAGAGAAAGATGGTACTGTGCCTTTCCTGAAGACTTACCCTGTGGAAACACAAAGGAGCACTTCTACTGTGCCTCTCATACTGAAATAAGTTGGAACTGATGAGAGTGATCTGAAAGGTACAAATGAAGGCATCTTTCAGGGCAAGTGGAATGTAGGCCAGTGATAAGTTGGTGTACACCGGAGGGGCCCCAAAGTACCTTGTTCTGAGAAATGAACACTGGAGGTGGCACAGCACGTGCTTCCATGGAAAGTGTAGACTGCAACGGGCAGTGCCAAATGAGCTAGGCACTTGCCTCTTTCCTCCACAGGGGCAAAGATTCCGCTGAGGCCCTGGAGACAGCGCCCTGTGCACCCCACGGCCCAGTGTTGCAGTGACTGTGGTGGATATGCATGCGGAAGGGCAGGGGAGAAGGGTTAGCCTTAGGAACCCAGCCCTGGCCTGACACCTCCGGATTAGTGCCTTTCGCCGTGATGCTTGTGGAACTAGGATAGTTTCTCACTCAAGATTCCATAATGAGGCTGCAAATCACTGCGCAGGCGCACTTTGCTCTGCAACCAGGCGCTTCTGGAAGGAGGGAGGAGACCAGGGTTCTTCCCTGCAACTGCCAGAGAGGCCTCGGTTGTGAGTTCCACCGCTTTGGCTTCTGCGCAGACAACCTTCCCATGGCGAGGGAAGCAGGATCTGGGGAAGGCCTTTTGGCCGCCATGGGTTGTGAGGAAGCAGGCGTGGCAGTTGGCTCTTTGGAAAAGGCAAGTCCGGGGAACCCTGGGGAGCAGTTCCCTGTGAGCTGTGGCACTTCCGCATTGGCAGAGCACGCAGCAGCTGAGGAGAAGGTCACCGCCACCCACCTTCTGCTTCAGGAGAGTGAGGCAGGGGAGGAACATAGCAGGCTTGTGGAAAAACAGGAGGAGGCCGTAGTGTTAAAGAAGGGTGTGAGTATTGTGGAGGTAGACCTTGAGACACAGGGCTTGTTGCAGAAGCAGGAAGGGGTGGGGCATCAGGAGAAATGTGAGCAGGCCCCAACCTCACCTACTCTGCAGTCAGCCCCTGCCCCCGCCTCTCCCATCGCACCCGCTCCCCAACTCGCCTCTGCCACCTTGCCTGCACCTCGGCTGCCACTATCCTCAGAGAGGCCGCCATTGCCGGGTACCAGCCCCCTCCAGGGCTCCCTGGATGCGCTGGAGACCATTCAGTTTGAGTTGAATGACCTTAATGCCCGAAGTGGCAGGGCATACTTCCGTATGAGGCGGAGCCTGGTACGGAACTGCAAGACTTACCTGGAACGTCGGAGTGCCCTCCTCCAAGCAATCCCAGGCTTCTGGGCAAAAGCTGTATCCTTTTCATGATGGCACCAGAGGACCTCTTAGGGGATGTGGGTGTGGGGATTGAACCTCGGGATATGTAGGAGGGTAGCATCCTAAAAGGAAACGACAGAGCTGCCCACGGTAAAATTCATTTCTACCTTATAATTCCCTTCATCCTGGGACTACTGCTGTACCTCTTGCCCCAAAGTACCTTTTGATTGGGTATGTCCAACATTTCCAGGGACAAGATGCAGTGCCCACAGGTTGTCTAAGAATGGCCACACATCTATTGCTATCAGTCTAACTACAAGGGGGACAGTTGTTATCATCACATGTGCATCTTCTTCCTACTTTTCTTTTGTCAGTTTTGTGGTTACTCCAAACGAAACTCACCATGCAGATACTGTTCTCTCCATCCCCAGACCTTCAAGATATTACGTGAGGGATGAGTTTGGATAGCAGGTGAGATGATGTAAGAGTTTCAAAGAGAGAATCCTTTTATGAACTGTCTGTGACTTAACTAGATCAGCCGACTCAATGTCCCTCCCCATTACCACCCTCCTTACATCACACACCAGACACCCAGACACATGGAGGTATTTGAAATCCCTCTCTGCCAAGAGCCCACACAGACATCCTTCTTCAGCCTACACAGAGCTGTGGATGAGAACATAGCCCACAGAACCACTGCACTCTAGATGGCATATGATGAATGAACGTTAGGTTGAGGGAAATGTGTCTGGTATTGGCAAGAGGTCTAGCAGACTGCATGCTTGAAACACTTGCTGCTGACCTCTTGCTCCTGTCTAGTTCTTTTACTGGCTTGTCCCTCAAGGCTCCTTGACTAAAATCAGATTATGAATCACCCTCAGCTATCAACCATCATCAGTGAGAAAGACAAAGACATGCTCAGCTACCTGGTCAATGTGGAGGTGAGTCGGGGAAGGGCATGGGGAAGGACTCCTCCTTGGTGGCCCACAAGGCCACATCTTTCTAAATCGATTTTCATGCTCCCTCTCCATCACCTGGCAGGTTGAGGAGCTCATTAGTGTGCACAAATGCTGCAAGATCATGATCTCATTTGGGAGAAACCCCTATTTCCGGAACAGAGAGATCACTAAGAAGTATGACATTAACAGCACTGGTGTGAGGTGGCACCCTGATAGATGGATAGTATGAAGGGTTGACCACTGAGAAACATCCTCCTACACTTTAACCGTCCTTGCCTTCCCGCTGTACAGGGTATAGTGCCACTCACTCCACCCCAGTCTTATGGTTCAGGGACTATGAACCTGTGCCCCACTGCAACAGAAACCACGACACCAGGATTGACTTCTTTGCTTGGATCTCAGAGCAAAACTGCCCAGGATCAAACAGGATTGCACAGGTAACCGTACCGAACGGTTGATGCGGTTTCTCCACTGTTGTGTGCAAGGAGTCTTAGTTCATACCTAACCAGTCTTTTCCTACACCAGGTGATCAGTGAGGACCTGTGGCTCAATCCCATGCAGTCAAGCCTGAAGGAAGATAGGAGGGAGAAAGTTTATAGAGAAGATCTCGGTAAGGTTTGATAGCATTTGTGACCGGGAGGAAAACTGTAGTGTCCTCAGAGTGGCTCAGTGGATACCAGCCAAACTGACTTACTGGCTTTGGAGTCTGGGTGGCCATGTCAAGTACTCTGGAGCAGGTTTGATCCCCAGGCCTCTGGAGAAACAGACTCTGGTGACTCTCAGTTTGTGGTATCATATAGGCGGGGGTTCCTTGGTATGCAGGAACATTTTCACATGCAGAGAAAATCTCCTTTCCTTCTTTCCTGTATGTACTCTTCTCTCACTTAGGATGGAAACATACTCCAGTGTCACATCATGTTTCCCTGTCAATCAGGTGGTCAGAGAAAATAGTTTCAAATCAACATGTGCCAAGGGCTTGGTCAGAAGAGTACCTGTCTGCATATTACATCCCTTTCATAACTGAGTATGACGGACTAGCAGAAGCAAAGGTGCCAATGCAACACCTTTAACTAGCAACCCATGCTTACCCTCCTCTACTTCTTCATGTAGTTTTCACCTCCCTCACTGCTATTCTGATCATGGGAATTTTTCTTGGCAGCATATTGGCTATCAACAACCAGCACTCATTGTTAACACAGATTGTTAAAAGACAGTACTAAAGCCTAGAGAATCAAAATTAATAAGAGCTCACATGTCATGGAAATTGATAGCTAACAAACCCCCCACATACACACTCACACACATGTACATAAACATGCATTCAAAATATCATTAAGTGTCTCTCCAAGACAGTAACTCTTAATTCTCTAACAGAGTGGCCTGTATTAACATTCTTTGACACCAAATGAAAAGATAACATTTTAAAGTAAGTTTAATTGCCTTTTATGTGATGTGATTGAGTGGTCCCATGGATTTCTGGAACTCATCTCTTCTAGGATTCTCGGCACTTTCGATGTGAACAAGACAGACCGTCAAACTACGTCGAACAGCACACAGCCAGGAAGGCTCGTCATTCTAACCAAGGAAGATTCAACCTGTCTCACAAGGAGCTGTGATCAAATTAGGAAGGCTGTGTGTGGGTGGGTTTCAAAGAAGGAAGGTTCTGAAGAGGTTCTGTTTTATAAGTACCTTGTTCCCACTTTATCCTTTCAAGTAGTGAGTGGAATGTAACGCAACCACTTTCTGGATGTACAAAGAAGAACCTGCAATTCGTAGCTTGTTTCTTACTAATATTGTCTATTACCATGGTCAATTTTAATTCATAGTCCACCCCTACAATTTTGAATGTGTTTAAATAGTCTATTTTTCATAATTATTTTAATATACTACTGAATCTATTCAGATATTTTTTCGGTATATTCCTGAGGGGTATTGATACATACTTTTCGTGTTTTTGTTAGTTTTTCTTTCATTGGGTTTTGGTGGGGGCTGTGTACCCTCGTGACAGCAGCTTGTCTGCTGATTAGTTTGTGGAGAGTGTCAACTCTTTTCCGTGAGTGTTTGTTGATTATGCAGCCTCTGAAACATACATGGTACTTTATTATATCTTATTAATTTATGAGAAGTCAAAATGAACTCCTTGGCCTTCACATTGAGGATTTTTCCTATAGGAGAACATGTGTGTTATAAAGAATGATACCATTCCATTGAATGCTTCAATTTTATCTTAATGCATTCTCACAGTAATGTGACAGGTGACTTTAATGCTGTTCTTCTGCTGTCATCATTATTCCTTATTTTCATATCTACATACTCTTAAAATATTTCCTCCTTTGTTATATAGTGGCCTTTCAAATGAGCAACTTTAAAAAAAATTGCATATCCCTCAGTAATTTGTTTCTGTTTAGTCTTTCATATTATTCTGTGAATAATATATTTTTTATTCATAAAACAATATTGTCAAGAAGGAGTGACACGATTTCAACATAATTGTTAAAAGAAAATGAAAGAACACATCCCTTTGAAATAAGACATCACATTGTATAGTATAAAGAAAAATGTTAGTCAGGATAGAGACATCCAGGATTCCTCATATTGCCCTTCAATGAATAGAATCTCTTAAAACAGTGGAACTAAAATATTGAGCATCTCCATATATTTTGTGTACAATCAAACTTGCTGGCATGGAGACTAATCCACCCATAATAGTGCTATCGGACAATGTGGAAATTCTTTCTGTTTTGTGGAGGGGAGGCCCATCATTTGCCACCAGAGTGTGATGGGTTTGATTTCATTCAGTTAACACAATATGCTGCTATGTCACTTGAAAAACAGAAAGGTACAAGCTGATGTCACAAGAAACTCTAGAAATTGCTAGTGTAGAGTGGCTATGACCAGCTTAAAATGTCCTGATTGGGTCGGATAACCTATGTCCTCAAAGGAACAATCTTAGTCTTGGACACTTTATGATGATCTGGGCAGCATTGGATAAATCTACCCAATGCAATGTTATTTGCTCTCCTGACTGCTGCTTCCGTGTACACAGATCCTTGAGAACTTCATTCTCTATTCTGTTTATCCTACTGTTTATCAACTGATCAGGTTAGAAGAACTTTGCTTCTTCTGCTTTTGTGCTGTTTCAGATCTTATTGAATTGATAGTTAAGACTACCATTCCTCTGAACTCTGGTATTTGTGAACACCAGTCTAATTCCCACACCCCCACCCCAGTCATTTCTTTTATTCAAAGATATTTAAAACAATATATTGTGGAACTTTGGCAAGCAGCATTTCTCCCTTGTAGTGACATAAATTGTTCTCTTTTCCAATATCTCATCAGATGACAAGCCCATGCAGTAATTATCTTGGTAACCAAGATCACAAGAAACAAGAAAAGGCTAATATCAGAATTCCTTGTAATTTTTGCCTTCACCTGAATAAATCTCAATAAAACCCAAAAGCTTGTGCAGCCATTCATTGTTGCAGCTACTGGCTTCTCATCTGGAGCATAAAAGCTAGAGAGAGAGAGAGAGAGAGAGAGAGAGAGAGAGAGAGAGAGAGAACTCATGGAAACACTTTGTCCAAAGGACTGCTGGGCAACATGAGCACCAGCTCCAAAGTCCTACGACCACCTGCCACCGGTCAGAGCTATGTCACCACTCATGACAGGTCACTGTGTGGTCTCTGTGTGTGGAGTCTCAAAGCTCTTCAAATTCATGCCACTTTGGCCATGCTGTCAGTGAACCTGTCCAATGGGGTAGAATTACCTCCATGGCTTCACAGGACTGTCAGGATGCAGAGCGGCTCATTCTGGCGATGGCCTCCTCCATCACATCATGTGATGATTCTTTCTGAGTCAGGAAGAGCAAAGGAGAACCGGTGCATCAGGTGGTGGTGACAGAGCGGAGTGCTGAAAGCACCGTTGATGTCCAGGAGAGCCAACCGTCATCCTGGAAGAACCACAGCCTGAATGCTCCTCAGAGATGAGGGTGGCGAAGCTGAGTCTCACCCACATTGCCCAGACTGTGAGCAGTTTCCAGGCCCTGAAGAAGGACATCATTCCTGTTAGAATGGAGGGGCAGCGACACTGAGGAAGGCCCTCAGGGACATGTACAGACACGTACGCCGCAGCAGTGTGCTCTGGCTTAAGAACCAATGTGAGGTAGCACAGGACCGGGCTGGTTTCCTTACGTCATGCAGAGGGTTGCTATGCGTTGGAACCAACTTGGCACCTAACAAGAAAAGGAAGACACTTTCAATAAGTACAGAGCCTCGTCTTTCTCTCATAGAGGTGCTGGTGGTTTTGAACCCCCGACCTTGTGGTTAGCAGTCCCACATGGAAACCCCACAACGCCAGGGCTCCCTTTGATTTCATTTGTAGTTACAACATTTTGAGTAACTCCTAGGAAGCCCTTTTGATTTTTCTTCTGCTTTCCCATTAATGACGGTTTTGTTCTCAAAGACATCGTTCATGTTGTTTGAGAAACAACTCGCCACAGTGTTGGGACTGAAGCACGAAGCATGTGACAAAATCACCGGTGACTAAGAAGCCAACAGTGTGTGGTACTAGCTGATTCAGAGAGACATTGTATTTAAATTCCTCACTCTTGCTGAGTGGAAGTGATGTGCTGATGATACACTGTGATTGAAAACATCACTCCAACCCAGTAAGGATGACAGCTCTGACCAGAGCACATGAGGAGGTTCAATGAGTGAACTTGCACAGACCGGTGAAGTCACACAACCTTGTGGGAGGAATGTGAGCACAAGCATGCTGGCCCTGTGAATCAATGTGTGTTGTGGTAAACAATTGCATGGGGATTTTTATAAAGCCATACATTTCAGCTGAAACACGGCCCACAGATTGGGTAGACACACAGTTGCTCTCAGCCCTCTGAGAGTGTCACTTGGTGGGGTCTCCATCCCCTTCACAGGACCTGGGAGTGGAGTGGGCGGAGTCTTGTTTTGCCTTGTAATTTTGCTGAACACTCTCTCTCTCTCTCTCTCTCTTTCTCTCTCTTTCTCTCTGTCACACACACATACACACATACACACGCTCACAAACACACACTGTCATCACAGTGAAAGTAAGCCTGCAGGCAGGACTATGTGGGCAAACAAGCCAGTAGGACACATGAAATGGAGGGTGGTTTGTCACACTCAGGGCACTGGGCCTTGATACCAAAATAATGCCGCTGGCAAATTGATCACAGGAAACACAACAGTAAAAGAGGGATTTTATCCTATAATCATTCAAAAGCAAGAGGAAAGGAGAGCCACATTCTGTCTGGGACTCCTCCCTGGGGTGACTCTGCATCCCTCAGAGAGGCACAGGTTTCTCCTTGGCTTTGGGTGAACAGCCTGAGGCTCCCCTTCTAGCCATTGCAGGTGTTCTCACAGTTGCTTAGCCTACTGCCCCCTTTTTGGAGACATAAAGTATTCAGCACCCCCGGGCCCTTAAGGACATTTCTATTAATGCCCACTCTCTAGGACAGCAGTTCTCAAACTTCCTCAGGCCCTGACCCTCCTAAAGTGGTGACCCTAACCATAATATTATATTATTGCTACTTCAACATTGTCATTTGTTATTACTGTTATGAATCATCATGTAAATATCTGATATGCAGGATGTCCTGTAATTGTTACAAATCGAATATAATTAGACATAATGAAAGCATTGTTATTCAACACAAAATATGTCATTATATATTATGAAATATTTATGTTTTCTCCGATCATCCTAGGTGACCCCTGTGTAAGGATCATTCCACCCCTAAAGGTGTAGTGACCCACATATGAGAAACACTGTTTAAGATAAAGTGTTGATACCTGCTTTAGCAGCTCACTCCCACCCTCAAATGTTCCCGTGCCAGCCCACACCAAGGCTGGACTCACCCACTTTGGCAACCCTAAGGAGCCTTTGGTGTGGGAAGCCCACAGGGAGGGTTCTGCTGTGTGCTCTGGGGTCACCGTGAGTTAGAGTTGAGTTTGGTGTGGGGGTGGTCTAGAACCGCCTGCACGCTGGGTAGCAGCCTAGTCCATCACCTGTGCCACGCTCTGGTTGATAAGTTGAATGAGAGCCTGTACAGGCACAGGTCATGTTTGATCTGTTGTACATACGTTTGTTCTGAGTCAGAACTGGCTCAGTAGCATTTAGCAAAACCTTTAATTAGGCTATAATATGATACAATGGCCTGTTACACACAAAGAAATCTAGTGTGTTATTTGCTCATGCTGCCTCTGTACCCTTCTCCAAACAACCAATAATACCCCTTAGGGAAAGAAAAATATCAACACACTGTGGCAGAATCCCTAATCCTTGGTAAGAAATATTGGCCTAAGTGGTTAATAAAAAGCGGAAAAGTAAAACGGAGGGAATTTGTGAAGTATTTAGTGTTTACAACTTGACCACAGAAATATGCATATAGATATGTATACATGCATATTTATATAGAGATGTATATTTTACACAGGTAAATTAAATTAAAATTGCCAAAAAGTGTAGTGAAATGTTTAGACAAATGTATTCTGAACAAAGGGGTGGACATGTGGCAGAAACACAAGTAGGTGTCACCCTCTCTGTTCCATATGTGTAAATCCCTACTAGGGCATTATATGTTTCATTCGCGGGGTTGCTGGATTGGGGACGTAATCACCAGGATGGTCTGCTAAGCAAATCAAAGTGGGGCATTTGCCCCTGGAAAGGTGTCAGAGAGGCCTGTGTACCCATAATGTGCCTTTCAAACCCGATGCAGTTGTGGTACTGCCTTACACCCGTTGGTCTCCTTCAGTTGTAAACTGTGGGTGTGTTTCTTTTCTCTTTTATGTAGGAGGACCATTGGCGGGAGAAACGCCCTCCTTAGCTCTTGCACATAAACTCACCAGTGAGGCACGATCATCTGCTGTCTCTTTACCTACATCTCCGTCCCATAGACAGGGTCAAAGATCATGGCTGGACAGAAAAGGCTTGTTGGATTCCGTGCAACCACATTCTGTGTACCTAGAGACACCCACATTTGAGACAACCGACATTCAGCAGGATCCTGTAGACCTCCAAGGTTGCCTGTCTTATGGAAGAACCAGAAAGATACATTTGCTGCCCAGCAGAAAGTGAATGAAGCAACACCCTAGATTATTTAGCACACCTAAGAATCCCAAGCACACCCAGAGATGGCACCCAGTCAAGGGGGAAAAAGGAGTATGACACCCTGTGCGTTGACCTGACCTTAGAACCCGTGGCTAATTGTTGTAGACTCAGAAACGCATATACCTGGTCTTCTAGGGCCTGAGCCCATCCCCAAATATCCTTTACACTCAGCCTTTGTTAGCCTGAAGCAGCTGAAATGATGGGGAGGACCTCCAGGTTGGCCTGGGTGGCTTCCCAGTTGTCCAGGGAGCTTCAGGGAAGGGATGGAGAGACTTCTCTTGGACACCGGACAGAAAAGGAGGCTTTGTGTTGCTTCAAATCTGAAAGGTACAAATGTGGGCATCTTTCAGGGCAAGTGGAATCTAGGCCTGTGATAAGTTGGTGTACACCGGAGGTGCCCCAAAGTACCTTGTCCTGAGAAATGAACACAGGAGGGGGCACAGCACGTGCTTCCATGGAAAGTGTAGACTGCAACGGGCAGTGCCAAATGAGCTAGGCAGTCGCCTCTTTCCTCCACAGGGGTAAAGATTCTGCTACGGCCCTGGAGACAGCGCCCTCTGCACCCCACGGCCCAGTGTTGCAGTGACTGTGGTGGATATGCATGCGGAAGGGCAGGGGAGAAGCGTTAGCCTTAGGAACCCAGCCCTGGCCTGACACCTCCGGATTAGTGCCTTTCGCCGTGATGCTTGTGGAACTAGGATAGTTTCTCACTCAAGATTCCATAATGAGGCTGCAAATCACTGCGCAGGCGCACTTTGCTCTGCAACCAGGCGCTTCTGGAAGGAGGGAGGAGACCAGGGTTCTTCCCTGCAACTGCCAGAGAGGCCTCGGTTGTGAGTTCCACCGCTTTGGCTTCTGCGCAGACAACCTTCCCATGGCGAGGGAAGCAGGATCTGGGGAAGGCCTTTTGGCCGCCATGGGTTGTGAGGAAGCAGGCGTGGCAGTTGGCTCTTTGGAAAAGGCAAGTCCGGGGAACCCTGGGGAGCAGTTCCCTGTGAGTTGTGGCACTTCCGCATTGGCAGAGCACGCAGCAGCTGAGGAGAAGGTCACCGCCACCCACCTTCTGCTTCAGGAGAGTGAGGCAGGGGAGGAACATAGCAGGCTTGTGGAAAAACAGGAGGAGGCCGTAGTGTTAAAGAAGGGTGTGAGTATTGTGGAGGTAGACCTTGAGACACAGGGCTTGTTGCAGAAGCAGGAAGGGGTGGGGCATCAGGAGAAATGTGAGCAGGCCCCAACCTCACCTACTCTGCAGTCAGCCCCTGCCCCCGCCTCTCCCATCGCACCCGCTCCCCAACTCGCCTCTGCCACCTTGCCTGCACCTCGGCTGCCACTATCCTCAGAGAGGCCGCCATTGCCGGGTACCAGCCCCCTCCAGGGCTCCCTGGATGCGCTGGAGACCATTCAGTTTGAGTTGAATGACCTTAATGCCCGAAGTGGCAGGGCATACTTCCGTATGAGGCGGAGCCTGGTACGGAACTGCAAGACTTACCTGGAACGTCGGAGTGCCCTCCTCCAAGCAATCCCAGGCTTCTGGGCAAAAGCTGTATCCTTTTCATGATGGCACCAGAGGACCTCTTAGAGGATGTGGGTGTGGGGATTGAACCTCGGGATATGTAGGAGGGTAGCATCCTAAAAGGAAACAACAGAGCTGCCCACGGTAAAATTCATTTCTACCTTATAATTCCCTTCATCCTGGGACTACTGCTGTACCTCTTCCCCCAAAGTACCTTTTGATTGTGTATGTCCAACATTTCCAGGGACAAGATGCAGTGCCCACAGGTTGTCTAAGCATGGCCACACATCTATTGCTATCAGTCTAACTACAAGGGGGACAGTTGTTATCATCACATGTGCATCCTCTTCCTACTTGTCTTTTGTCAGTTTTGTGGCTACTCCAAACCAAATTCACCGTGCAGATACTGTTCTCTCCATCCCCAGACCTTCAAGATATTACGTGAGGGATGAGTTTGGATAGCAGGTGAGATGATGTAGGAGTTTCAAAGAGAGAATCCTTTTATGAACTGTCTGTGACTTAACTAGATCAGCGGACTCAATGTCCCTCCCCATTACCACCTCCTTACATCACACACCAGACACCCAGACACATGGAGGTATTTGAAATCCCTCTCTGCCAAGAGCCCACACAGACATCCTTCTTCAGCCTACACAGAGCTGTGGATGAGAACATAGCCCACAGAACCACTGCACACTAGATGGCATATGATGAATGAACGTTAGGTTGGGGGAAATGTGTCTGGTATTGGCAAGAGGTCTAGCAGACTGCATGCTTGAAACACTTGCTGCTGACCTCTTGCTCCTGTCTAGTTATTTTACTGGCTTGTCCCTCAAGGCTCCTTGACTAAAATCAGATTATGAATCACCCTCAGCTATCAACCATCATCAGTGAGAAAGACAAAGACATGCTCAGCTACCTGGTCAATGTGGAGGTGAGTCGGGGAAGGGCATGGGGAAGGACTCCTCCTTTGTGGCCCACAAGGCCACATCTTTCTAAATCGATTTTCATGCTCCCTCTCCATCACCTGGCAGGTTGAGGAGCTCATTAGTGTGCACAAATGCTGCAAGATCATGTTCTCATTTGGGAGAAACCCCTATTTCCGGAACAGAGAGATCACTAAGAAGTATGACATTAACAGCACTGGTGAGAGGTGGCACCCTGATAGATGGATAGTATGAAGGGTTGACCACTGAGAAACATCCTCCTACACTTTAACCGTCCTTGCCTTCCCGCTGTACAGGCTATAGTGCCACTCACTCCACCCCAGTCTTATGGTTCAGGGACTATGAACCTGTGCCCCACTGCAACAGAAACCACGACACCAGGATTGACTTCTTTGCTTGGATCTCAGAGCAAAACTGCCCAGGATCAAACAGGATTGCACAGGTAACCGTACCGAACGGTTGATGCGGTTTCTCCACTGTTGTGTGCAAGGAGTCTTAGTTCATACCTAACCAGTCTTTTCCTACACCAGGTGATCAGTGAGGACCTGTGGCTCAATCCCATGCAGTCAAGCCTGAAGGAAGATAGGAGGGAGAAAGTTTATAGAGAAGATCTCGGTAAGGTTTGATAGCATTTGTGACCGGGAGGAAAACTGTAGTGTCCTCAGAGTGGCTCAGTGGATACCAGCCTAACTGACTTACTGGCTTTGGAGTCTGGGTTGCCATGTCAAGTACTCTGGAGCAGGTTTGATCCCCAGGCCTCTGGAGAAACAGACTCTGGTGACTCTCAGTTTGTGGTATCATATAGGCGGGGGTTCCTTGGTATGCAGGAACATTTTCACATGCAGAGAAAATCTCCTTTCCTTCTTTCCTGTATGTACTCTTCTCTCACTTAGGATGGAAACATACTCCAGTGTCACATCATGTTTCCCTGTCAATCAGGTGGTCAGAGAAAATAGTTTCAAATCAACATGTGCCAAGGGCTTGGTCAGAAGAGTACCTGTCTGCATATTACATCCCTTTCATAACTGAGTATGACGGACTAGCAGAAGCAAAGGTGCCAATGCAACACCTTTAACTAGCAACCCATGCTTACCCTCCTCTACTTCTTCATGTAGTTTTCACCTCCCTCACTGCTATTCTGATCATGGGAATTTTTCTTGGCAGCATATTGGCTATCAACAACCAGCACTCATTGTTAACACAGATTGTTAAAAGACAGTACTAAAGCCTAGAGAATCAAAATTAATAAGAGCTCACATGTCATGGAAATTGATAGCTAACAAACCCCCCACATACACACTCACACACATGTACATAAACATGCATTCAAAATATCATTAAGTGTCTCTCCAAGACAGTAACTCTTAATTCTCTAACAGAGTGGCCTGTATTAACATTCTTTGACACCAAATGAAAAGATAACATTTTAAAGTAAGTTTAATTGCCTTTTATGTGATGTGATTGAGTGGTCCCATGGATTTCTGGAACTCATCTCTTCTAGGATTCTCGGCACTTTCGATGTGAACAAGACAGACCGTCAAACTACGTCGAACAGCACACAGCCAGGAAGGCTCGTCATTCTAACCAAGGAAGATTCAACCTGTCTCACAAGGAGCTGTGAGCAAATTAGGAAGGCTGTGTGTGGGTGGGTTTCAAAGAAGGAAGGTTCTGAAGAGGTTCTGTTTTATAAGTACCTTGTTCCCACTTTATCCTTTCAAGTAGTGAGTGGAATGTAACGCAACCACTTTCTGGATGTACAAAGAAGAACCTGCAATTCGTAGCTTGTTTCTTACTAATATTGTCTATTACCATGGTCAATTTTAATTCATAGTCCACCCCTACAATTTTGAATGTGTTTAAATAGTCCATTTTTCATAATTATTTTAATATACTACTGAATCTATTCAGATATTTTTTCGGTATATTCCTGAGGGGTATTGATACATACTTTTCGTGTTTTTGTTAGTTTTTCTTTCATTGGGTTTTGGTGGGGGCTGTGTACCCTCGTGACAGCAGCTTGTCTGCTGATTAGTTTGTGGAGAGTGTCAACTCTTTTCCGTGAGTGTTTGTTGATTATGCAGCCTCTGAAACATACATGGTACTTTATTATATCTTATTAATTTATGAGAAGTCAAAATGAACTCCTTGGCCTTCACATTGAGGATTTTTCCTATAGGAGAACATGTGTGTTATAAAGAATGATACCATTCCATTGAATGCTTCAATTTTATCTTAATGCATTCTCACAGTAATGTGACAGGTGACTTTTAATGCTGTTCTTCTGCTGTCATCATTATTCCTTATTTTCATATCTACATACTCTTAAAATATTTCCTCCTTTGTTATATAGTGGCCTTTCAAATGAGCAACTTTAAAAAAAATTGCATATCCCTCAGTAATTTGTTTCTGTTTAGTCTTTCATATTATTCTGTGAATAATATATTTTTTATTCATAAAACAATATTGTCAAGAAGGAGTGACACGATTTCAACATAATTGTTAAAAGAAAATGAAAGAACACATCCCTTTGAAATAAGACATCACATTGTATAGTATAAAGAAAAATGTTAGTCAGGATAGAGACATCCAGGATTCCTCATATTGCCCTTCAATGAATAGAATCTCTTAAAACAGTGGAACTAAAATATTGAGCATCTCCATATATTTTGTGTACAATCAAACTTGCTGGCATGGAGACTAATCCACCCATAATAGTGCTATCGGACAATGTGGAAATTCTTTCTGTTTTGTGGAGGGGAGGCCCATCATTTGCCACCAGAGTGTGATGGGTTTGATTTCATTCAGTTAACACAATATGCTGCTATGTCACTTGAAAAACAGAAAGGTACAAGCTGATGTCACAAGAAACTCTAGAAATTGCTAGTCTAGAGTGGCTATGACCTGCTTAAAATGTCCTGATTGGGTCGGATAACCTATGTCCTCAAAGGAACAATCTTAGTCTTGGACACTTTATGATGATCTGGGCAGCATTGGATAAATCTACCCAATGCAATGTTATTTGCTCTCCTGACTGCTGCTTCCGTGTACACAGATCCTTGAGAACTTCATTCTCTATTCTGTTTATCCTACTGTTTATCAACTGATCAGGTTAGAAGAACTTTGCTTCTTCTGCTTTTGTGCTGTTTCAGATCTTATTGAATTGATAGTTAAGACTACCATTCCTCTGAACTCTGGTATTTGTGAACACCAGTCTAATTCCCACACCCCCACCCCAGTCATTTCTTTTATTCAAAGATATTTAAAACAATATATTGTGGAACTTTGGCAAGCAGCATTTCTCCCTTGTAGTGACATAAATTGTTCTCTTTTCCAATATCTCATCAGATGACAAGCCCATGCAGTAATTATCTTGGTAACCAAGATCACAAGAAACAAGAAAAGGCTAATATCAGAATTCCTTGTAATTTTTGCCTTCACCTGAATAAATCTCAATAAAACCCAAAAGCTTGTGCAGCCATTCATTGTTGCAGCTACTGGCTTCTCATCTGGAGCATAAAAGCTAGAGAGAGAGAGAGAGAGAGAGAGAGAGAGAGAGAGAACTCATGGAAACACTTTGTCCAAAGGACTGCTGGGCAACATGAGCACCAGCTCCAAAGTCCTACGACCACCTGCCACCGGTCAGAGCTATGTCACCACTCATGACAGGTCACTGTGTGGTCTCTGTGTGTGGAGTCTCAAAGCTCTTCAAATTCATGCCACTTTGGCCATGCTGTCAGTGAACCTGTCCAATGGGGTAGAATTACCTCCATGGCTTCACAGGACTGTCAGGATGCAGAGCGGCTCATTCTGGCGATGGCCTCCTCCATCACATCATGTGATGATTCTTTCTGAGTCAGGAAGAGCAAAGGAGAACCGGTGCATCAGGTGGTGGTGACAGAGCGGAGTGCTGAAAGCACCGTTGATGTCCAGGAGAGCCAACCGTCATCCTGGAAGAACCACAGCCTGAATGCTCCTCAGAGATGAGGGTTGCGAAGCTGAGTCTCACCCACATTGCCCAGACTGTGAGCAGTTTCCAGGCCCTGAAGAAGGACATCATTCCTGTTAGAATGGAGGGGCAGCGACACTGAGGAAGGCCCTCAGGGACATGTACAGACACGTACGCCGCAGCAGTGTGCTCTGGCTTAAGAACCAATGTGAGGTAGCACAGGACCGGGCTGGTTTCCTTACGTCATGCAGAGGGTTGCTATGCGTTGGAACCAACTTGGCACCTAACAAGAAAAGGAAGACACTTTCAATAAGTACAGAGCCTCGTCTTTCTCTCATAGAGGTGCTGGTGGTTTTGAACCCCCGACCTTGTGGTTAGCAGTCCCACATGGAAACCCCACAACGCCAGGGCTCCCTTTGATTTCATTTGTAGTTACAACATTTTGAGTAACTCCTAGGAAGCCCTTTTGATTTTTCTTCTGCTTTCCCATTAATGACGGTTTTGTTCTCAAAGACATCGTTCATGTTGTTTGAGAAACAACTCGCCACAGTGTTGGGACTGAAGCACGAAGCATGTGACAAAATCACCGGTGACTAAGAAGCCAACAGTGTGTGGTACTAGCTGATTCAGAGAGACATTGTATTTAAATTCCTCACTCTTGCTGAGTGGAAGTGATGTGCTGATGATACACTGTGATTGAAAACATCACTCCAACCCAGTAAGGATGACAGCTCTGACCAGAGCACATGAGGAGGTTCAATGAGTGAACTTGCACAGACCGGTGAAGTCACACAACCTTGTGGGAGGAATGTGAGCACAAGCATGCTGGCCCTGTGAATCAATGTGTGTTGTGGTAAACAATTGCATGGGGATTTTTATAAAGCCATACATTTCAGCTGAAACACGGCCCACTGATTGGGTAGACACACAGTTGCTCTCAGCCCTCTGAGAGTGTCACTTGGTGGGGTCTCCATCCCCTTCACAGGACCTGGGAGTGGAGTGGGCGGAGTCTTGTTTTGCCTTGTAATTTTGCTGAACTCTCTCTCTCTCTCTCTCTCTCTCTCTCTCTCTCTCTCTCTCTCTCTCTTTCTCTCTGTCACACACACATACACACACACACACGCTCACAAACACACACTGTCATCACAGTGAAAGTAAGCCTGCAGGCAGGACTATGTGGGCAAACAAGCCAGTAGGACACATGAAATGGAGGGTGGTTTGTCACACTCAGGGCACTGGGCCTTGATACCAAAATAATGCCGCTGGCAAATTGATCACAGGAAACACAACAGTAAAAGAGGGATTTTATCCTATAATCATTCAAAAGCAAGAGGAAAGGAGAGCCACATTCTGTCTGGGACTCCTCCCTGGGGTGACTCTGCATCCCTCAGAGAGGCACAGGTTTCTCCTTGGCTTTGGGTGAACAGCCTGAGGCTCCCCTTCTAGCCATTGCAGGTGTTCTCACAGTTGCTTAGCCTACTGCCCCCTTTTTGGAGACATAAAGTATTCAGCACCCCCGGGCCCTTAAGGACATTTCTATTAATGCCCACTCTCTAGGACAGCAGTTCTCAAACTTCCTCAGGCCCTGACCCTCCTAAAGTGGTGACCCTAACCATAATATTATATTATTGCTACTTCAACATTGTCATTTGTTATTACTGTTATGAATCATCATGTAAATATCTGATATGCAGGATGTCCTGTAATTGTTACAAATCGAATATAATTAGACATAATGAAAGCATTGTTATTCAACACAAAATATGTCATTATATATTATGAAATATTTATGTTTTCTCCGATCATCCTAGGTGACCCCTGTGTAAGGATCATTCCACCCCTAAAGGTGTAGTGACCCACATATGAGAAACACTGTTTAAGATAGTGTTGATACCTGCTTTAGCAGCTCACTCCCACCCTCAAATGTTCCCGTGCCAGCCCACACCAAGGCTGGACTCACCCACTTTGGCAACCCTAAGGAGCCTTTGGTGTGGGAAGCCCACAGGGAGGGTTCTGCTGTGTGCTCTGGGGTCACCGTGAGTTAGAGTTGAGTTTGGTGTGGGGGTGGTCTAGAACCGCCTGCACGCTGGGTAGCAGCCTAGTCCATCACCTGTGCCACGCTCTGGTTGATAAGTTGAATGAGAGCCTGTACAGGCACAGGTCATGTTTGATCTGTTGTACATACGTTTGTTCTGAGTCAGAACTGGCTCAGTAGCATTTAGCAAAACCTTTAATTAGGCTATAATATGATACAATGGCCTGTTACACACAAAGAAATCTAGTGTGTTATTTGCTCATGCTGCCTCTGTACCCTTCTCCAAACAACCAATAATACCCCTTAGGGAAAGAAAAATATCAACACACTGTGGCAGAATCCCTAATCCTTGGTAAGAAATATTGGCCTAAGTGGTTAATAAAAAGCGGAAAAGTAAAACGGAGGGAATTTGTGAAGTATTTAGTGTTTACAACTTGACCACAGAAATATGCATATAGATATGTATACATGCATATTTATATAGAGATGTATATTTTACACAGGTAAATTAAATTAAAATTGCCAAAAAGTGTAGTGAAATGTTTAGACAAATGTATTCTGAACAAAGGGGTGGACATGTGGCAGAAACACAAGTAGGTGTCACCCTCTCTGTTCCATATGTGTAAATCCCTACTAGGGCTTTATATGTTTCATTCGCGGGGTTGCTGGATTGGGGACGTAATCACCAGGATGGTCTGCTAAGCAAATCAAAGTGGGGCATTTGCCCCTGGAAAGGTGTCAGAGAGGCCTGTGTACCCATAATGTGCCTTTCAAACCCGATGCAGTTGTGGTACTGCCTTACACCCGTTGGTCTCCTTCAGTTGTAAACTGTGGGTGTGTTTCTTTTCTCTTTTATGTAGGAGGACCATTGGCAGGAGAAACGCCCTCCTTAGCTCTTGCACATAAACTCACCAGTGAGGCACGATCATCTGCTGTCTCTTTACCTACATCTCCGTCCCATAGACAGGGTCAAAGATCATGGCTGGACAGAAAAGGCTTGTTGGATTCCGTGCAACCACATTCTGTGTACCTAGAGACACCCACATTTGAGACAACCGACATTCAGCAGGATCCTGTAGACCTCCAAGGTTGCCTGTCTTATGGAAGAACCAGAAAGATACATTTGCTGCCCAGCAGAAAGTGAATGAAGCAACACCCTAGATTATTTAGCACACCTAAGAATCCCAAGCACACCCAGAGATGGCACCCAGTCAAGGGGGAAAAAGGAGTATGACACCCTGTGCGTTGACCTGACCTTAGAACCCGTGGCTAATTGTTGTAGACACAGAAACGCATATACCTGGTCTTCTAGGGCCTGAGCCCATCCCCAAATACCCTTTACACTCAGCCTTTGTTAGCCTGAAGCAGCTGAAATGATGGGGAGGACCTCCAGGTTGGCCTGGGTGGCTTCCCAGTTGTCCAGGGAGCTTCAGGGAAGGGATGGAGAGACTTCTCTTGGACACCGGACAGAAAAGGAGGCTTTGTGTTGCTTCAAATCTGAAAGGTACAAATGTGGGCATCTTTCAGGGCAAGTGGAATCTAGGCCTGTGATAAGTTGGTGTACACCGGAGGTGCCCCAAAGTACCTTGTCCTGAGAAATGAACACAGGAGGGGGCACAGCACGTGCTTCCATGGAAAGTGTAGACTGCAACGGGCAGTGCCAAATGAGCTAGGCAGTCGCCTCTTTCCTCCACAGGGGTAAAGATTCTGCTACGGCCCTGGAGACAGCGCCCTCTGCACCCCACGGCCCAGTGTTGCAGTGACTGTGGTGGATATGCATGCGGAAGGGCAGGGGAGAAGCGTTAGCCTTAGGAACCCAGCCCTGGCCTGACACCTCCGGATTAGTGCCTTTGGCCGTGATGCTTGTGGAACTAGGATAGTTTCTCACTCAAGATTCCATAATGAGGCTGCAAATCACTGCGCAGGCGCACTTTGCTCTGCAACCAGGCGCTTCTGGAAGGAGGGAGGAGACCAGGGTTCTTCCCTGCAACTGCCAGAGAGGCCTCGGTTGTGAGTTCCACCGCTTTGGCTTCTGCGCAGACAACCTTCCCATGGCGAGGGAAGCAGGATCTGGGGAAGGCCTTTTGGCCGCCATGGGTTGTGAGGAAGCAGGCGTGGCAGTTGGCTCTTTGGAAAAGGCAAGTCCGGGGAACCCTGGGGAGCAGTTCCCTGTGAGTTGTGGCACTTCCACATTGGCAGAGCACGCAGCAGCTGAGGAGAAGGTCACCGCCACCCACCTTCTGCTTCAGGAGAGTGAGGCAGGGGAGGAACATAGCAGGCTTGTGGAAAAACAGGAGGAGGCCGTAGTGTTAAAGAAGGGTGTGAGTATTGTGGAGGTAGACCTTGAGACACAGGGCTTGTTGCAGAAGCAGGAAGGGGTGGGGCATCAGGAGAAATGTGAGCAGGCCCCAACCTCACCTACTCTGCAGTCAGCCCCTGCCCCCGCCTCTCCCATCGCACCCGCTCCCCAACTCGCCTCTGCCACCTTGCCTGCACCTCGGCTGCCACTATCCTCAGAGAGGCCGCCATTGCCGGGTACCAGCCCCCTCCAGGGCACCCTGGATGCGCTGGAGACCATTCAGTTTGAGTTGAATGACCTTAATGCCCGAAGTGGCAGGGCATACTTCCGTATGAGGCGGAGCCTGGTACGGAACTGCAAGACTTACCTGGAACGTCGGAGTGCCCTCCTCCAAGCAATCCCAGGCTTCTGGGCAAAAGCTGTATCCTTTTCATGATGGCACCAGAGGACCTCTTAGAGGATGTGGGTGTGGGGATTGAACCTCGGGATATGTAGGAGGGTAGCATCCTAAAAGGAAACAACAGAGCTGCCCACGGTAAAATTCATTTCTACCTTATAGTTCCCTTCATCCTGGAACTACTGCTGTACCTCTTGCCCCAAAGTACCTTTTGATTGGGTATGTCCAACATTTCCAGGGACCAGATGCAGTGCCCACAGGTTGTCTAAGAATGGCCACACATCTATTGCTATCAGTCTAACTACAAGGGGGACAGTTGTTATCCTCACATGTGCATCCTCTTCCTACTTGTCTTTTGTCAGTTTTGTGGCTACTCCAAACCAAAGTCACCGTGCAGATACTGTTCTCTCCATCCCCAGACCTTCAAGATATTACCTGAGGGATGAGTTTGGATAGCAGGCGAGATGCTGTAGGAGTTTCAAAGAGAGAATCCTTTTATGAACTGTCTGTGACTTAACTAGATCAGCTGACTCAATGTCCCACCCCATTACCACCCTCCTTACATCACACACCAGACACCCAGACACATGGAGGTATATGAAATCCCTCTCCTGCCAAGAGCCCACACAGACATCCTTCCTCAGCCTACATATAGCTGTGGATGAGAACATAGCCTAGAGAACCATTGCATTCTAGAGGGCATATGATCAATGAACGTTAGGTTGGGGGAAATGTGTCTGGTATTGGCAAGAGGTCTAGCAGACTGCATGCTTGAAACACTTGCTGCTGACTTCTTGCTCCTGTCTAGTTCTTTTACTGGCTTGTCCCTCAAGGCTCCTTGACTAAAATCAGATTATGAATCACCCTCAGCTATCGACCATCATCAGTGAGAAAGACAAAGACATGCTCAGCTACCTGGTCAATGTGGAGGTGAGCCGGGGAAGGGCATGGGGAAGGACTCCTCCTTGGTGGCCCGCAAGGCCACATCTTTCTAAATCGATTTTCATGCTCCTTCTCCATCACCTGGCAGGTTGAGGAGCTCATTAGTGTGCACAAATGCTGCAAGATCATGTTCTCATTTGGGAGAAACCCCTATTTCCGGAACAGAGAGATCACTAAGAAGTATGACATTAACAGCACTGGTGAGAGGTGGCACCCTGATAGATGGATAGTATGAAGGGTTGACCACTGAGAAACATCCTCCTACACTTTAACCGTCCTTGCCTTCCCGCTGTACAGGCTATAGTGCCACTCACTCCACCCCAGTCTTATGGTTCAGGGACTATGAACCTGTGCCCCACTGCAACAGAAACCACGACACCAGGATTGACTTCTTTTCTTGGATCTCAGAGCACAACTGCCCAGGATCAAACAGGATTGCACAGGTAACCATACCGAACGGTTGATGCGGTTTCTCCACTGTTGTGTGCAAGGAGTCTTAGTTCATACCTAACCAGTCTTTTCCTACACCAGGTGATCAGTGAGGACCTGTGGCTCAATCCCATGCAGTCAAGCCTGAAGGAAGATAGGAGGGAGAAAGTTTATAGAGAAGATCTCGGTAAGGTTTGATAGCATTTGTGACCGGGAGGAAAACTGTAGTGTCCTCAGAGTGGCTCAGTGGATACCAGCCTAACTGACTTACTGGCTTTGGAGCCTGGGTTGCCATGTCAAGTACTCTGGAGCAGGTTTGATCCCCAGGCCTCTGGAGAAACAGACTCTGGTGACTCTCAGTTTGTGGTATCTTATAGGCGGGGGTTCCTTGGTACGCAGGAACATTTTCACATGCAGAGAAAATCTCCTTTCCTTCTTTCCTGTATGTACTCTTCTCTCACTTAGGATGGAAACATACTCCAGTGTCACATCATGTTTCCCTGTCAATCAGGTGGTCAGAGAAAATAGTTTCAAATCAACATGTGCCAAGGGCTTGGTCAGAAGAGTACCTGTCTGCATATTACATCCCTTTCATAACTGAGTATGACGGACTAGCAGAAGCAAAGGTGCCAATGCAACACCTTTAACTAGCAACCCATGCTTACCCTCCTCTACTTCTTCATGTAGTTTTCACCTCCCTCACTGCTATTCTGATCATGGGAATTTTTCTTGGCAGCATATTGGCTATCAACAACCAGCACTCATTGTTAACACAGATTGTTAAAAGACAGTACTAAAGCCTAGAGAATCAAAATTAATAAGAGCTCACATGTCATGGAAATTGATAGCTAACAAAACCCCCACATACACACTCACACACATGTACATAAACATGCATTCAAAATATCATTAAGTGTCTCTCCAAGACAGTAACTCTTAATTCTCTAACAGAGTGGCCTGTATTAACATTCTTTGACACCAAATGAAAAGATAACATTTTAAAGTAAGTTTAATTGCCTTTTATGTGATGTGATTGAGTGGTCCCATGGATTTCTGGAACTCATCTCTTCTAGGATTCTCGGCACTTTCGATGTGAACAAGACAGACCGTCAAACTACGTCGAACAGCACACAGCCAGGAAGGCTCGTCATTCTAACCAAGGAAGATTCAACCTGTCTCACAAGGAGCTGTGATCAAATTAGGAAGGCTGTGTGTGGGTGGGTTTCAAAGAAGGAAGGTTCTGAAGAGGTTCTGTTTTATAAGTACCTTGTTCCCACTTTATCCTTTCAAGTAGTGACTGGAATGTAACGCAACCACTTTCTGGATGTACAAAGAAGAACCTGCAATTCGTAGCTTGTTTCTTACTAATATTGTCTATTACCATGGTCAATTTTAATTCATAGGCCACCCCTACAATTTTGAATGTGTTTAAATAGTCTATTTTTCATAATTATTTTAATATACTACTGAATCTATTCAGATATTTTTTCGGTATATTCCTGAGGGGTATTGATACATACTTTTCGTGTTTTTGTTAGTTTTTCTTTCATTGGGTTTTGGTGGGGGCTGTGTACCCTCGTGACAGCAGCTTGTCTGCTGATTAGTTTGTGGAGAGTGTCAACTCTTTTCCGTGAGTGTTTGTTGATTATGCAGCCTCTGAAACATACATGGTACTTTATTATATCTTATTAATTTATGAGAAGTCAAAATGAACTCCTTGGCCTTCACATTGAGGATTTTTCCTATAGGAGAACATGTGTGTTATAAAGAATGATACCATTCCATTGAATGCTTCAATTTTATCTTAATGCATTCTCACAGTAATGTGACAGGTGACTTTAATGCTGTTCTTCTGCTGTCATCATTATTCCTTATTTTCATATCTACATACTCTTAAAATATTTCCTCCTTTGTTATATAGTGGCCTTTCAAATGAGCAACTTTAAAAAAAATTGCATATCCCTCAGTAATTTGTTTCTGTTTAGTCTTTCATATTATTCTGTGAATAATATATTTTTTATTCATAAAACAATATTATCAAGAAGGAGTGACACGATTTCAACATAATTGTTAAAAGAAAATGAAAGAACACATCCCTTTGAAATAAGACATCACATTGTATAGTATAAAGAAAAATGTTAGTCAGGATAGAGACATCCAGGATTCCTCATATTGCCCTTCAATGAATAGAATCTCTTAAAACAGTGGAACTAAAATATTGAGCATCTCCATATATTTTGTGTACAATCAAACTTGCTGGCATGGAGACTAATCCACCCATAATAGTGCTATCGGACAATGTGGAAATTCTTTCTGTTTTGTGGAGGGGAGGCCCATCATTTGCCACCAGAGTGTGATGGGTTTGATTTCATTCAGTTAACACAATATGCTGCTATGTCACTTGAAAAACAGAAAGGTACAAGCTGATGTCACAAGAAACTCTAGAAATTGCTAGTCTAGAGTGGCTATGACCTGCTTAAAATGTCCTGATTGGGTCGGATAACCTATGTCCTCAAAGGAACAATCTTAGTCTTGGACACTTTATGATGATCTGGGCAGCATTGGATAAATCTACCCAATGCAATGTTATTTGCTCTCCTGACTGCTGCTTCCTTGTACACAGATCCTTGAGAACTTCATTCTCTATTCTGTTTATCCTACTGTTTATCAACTGATCAGGTTAGAAGAACTTTGCTTCTTCTGCTTTTGTGCTGTTTCAGATCTTATTGAATTGATAGTTAAGACTACCATTCCTCTGAACTCTGGTATTTGTGAACACCAGTCTAATTCCCACACCCCCACCCCAGTCATTTCTTTTATTCAAAGATATTTAAAACAATATATTGTGGAACTATGGCAAGCAGCATTTCTCCCTTGTAGTGACATAAATTGTTCTCTTTTCCAATATCTCATCAGATGACAAGCCCATGCAGTAATTATCTTGGTAACCAAGATCACAAGAAACAAGAAAAGGCTAATATCAGAATTCCTTGTAATTTTTGCCTTCACCTGAATAAATCTCAATAAAACCCAAAAGCTTGTGCAGCCATTCATTGTTGCAGCTACTGGCTTCTCATCTGGAGCATAAAAGCTAGAGAGAGAGAGAGAGAGAGAGAGAGAGAGAGAGAGAACTCATGGAAACACTTTGTCCAAAGGACTGCTGGGCAACATGAGCACCAGCTCCAAAGTCCTATGACCACCTGCCACCGGTCAGAGCTATGTCACCACTCATGACAGGTCACTGTGTGGTCTCTGTGTGTGGAGTCTCAAAGCTCTTCAAATTCATGCCACTTTGGCCATGCTGTCAGTGAACCTGTCCAATGGGGTAGAATTACCTCCATGGCTTCACAGGACTGTCAGGATGCAGAGCGGCTCATTCTGGCGATGGCCTCCTCCATCACATCATGTGATGATTCTTTCTGAGTCAGGAAGAGCAAAGGAGAACCGGTGCATCAGGTGGTGGTGACAGAGCGGAGTGCTGAAAGCACCGTTGATGTCCAGGAGAGCCAACCGTCATCCTGGAAGAACCACAGCCTGAATGCTCCTCAGAGATGAGGGTGGCGAAGCTGAGTCTCACCCACATTGCCCAGACTGTGAGCAGTTTCCAGGCCCTGAAGAAGGACATCATTCCTGTTAGAATGGAGGGGCAGCGACACTGAGGAAGGCCCTCAGGGACATGTACAGACACGTACGCCGCAGCAGTGTGCTCTGGCTTAAGAACCAATGTGAGGTAGCACAGGACCGGGCTGGTTTCCTTACGTCATGCAGAGGGTTGCTATGCGTTGGAACCAACTTGGCACCTAACAAGAAAAGGAAGACACTTTCAATAAGTACAGAGCCTCGTCTTTCTCTCATAGAGGTGCTGGTGGTTTTGAACCCCCGACCTTGTGGTTAGCAGTCCCACATGGAAACCCCACAACGCCAGGGCTCCCTTTGATTTCATTTGTAGTTACAACATTTTGAGTAACTCCTAGGAAGCCCTTTTGATTTTTCTTCTGCTTTCCCATTAATGACGGTTTTGTTCTCAAAGACATCGTTCATGTTGTTTGAGAAACAACTCGCCACAGTGTTGGGACTGAAGCACGAAGCATGTGACAAAATCACCGGTGACTAAGAAGCCAACAGTGTGTGGTACTAGCTGATTCAGAGAGCAATGGTATTTAAAATCCTCACTCTTGCTGAGTGGAAGTGATGTGCTGATGATACACTGTGATTGAAAACATCACTCCAACCCAGTAAGGATGACAGCTCTGACCAGAGCACATGAGGAGGTTCAATGAGTGAACTTGCACAGACCGGTGAAGTCACACAACCTTGTGGGAGGAATGTGAGCACAAGCATGCTGGCCCTGTGAATCAATGTGTGTTGTGGTAAACAATTGCATGGGGATTTTTATAAAGCCATACATTTCAGCTGAAACACGGCCCACAGATTGGGTAGACACACAGTTGCTCTCAGCCCTCTGAGAGTGTCACTTGGTGGGGTCTCCATCCCCTTCACAGGACCTGGGAGTGGAGTGGGCGGAGTCTTGTTTTGCCTTGTAATTTTGCTGAACACACTCTCTCTCTCTCTCTCTCTCTCTCTCTCTCTCTCTCTCTCTCTCTCTCTCTCTCTTTCTCTCTGTCACACACACATACACACACACACACGCTCACAAACACACACTGTCATCACAGTGAAAGTAAGCCTGCAGGCAGGACTATGTGGGCAAACAAGCCAGTAGGACACATGAAATGGAGGGTGGTTTGTCACACTCAGGGCACTGGGCCTTGATACCAAAATAATGCCGCTGGCAAATTGATCACAGGAAACACAACAGTAAAAGAGGGATTTTATCCTATAATCATTCAAAAGCAAGAGGAAAGGAGAGCCACATTCTGTCTGGGACTCCTCCCTGGGGTGACTCTGCATCCCTCAGAGAGGCACAGGTTTCTCCTTGGCTTTGGGTGAACAGCCTGAGGCTCCCCTTCTAGCCATTGCAGGTGTTCTCACAGTTGCTTAGCCTACTGCCCCCTTTTTGGAGACATAAAGTATTCAGCACCCCCGGGCCCTTAAGGACATTTCTATTAATGCCCACTCTCTAGGACAGCAGTTCTCAAACTTCCTCAGGCCCTGACCCTCCTAAAGTGGTGACCCTAACCATAATATTATATTATTGCTACTTCAACATTGTCATTTGTTATTACTGTTATGAATCATCATGTAAATATCTGATATGCAGGATGTCCTGTAATTGTTACAAATCGAATATAATTAGACATAATGAAAGCATTGTTATTCAACACAAAATATGTCATTATATATTATGAAATATTTATGTTTTCTCCGATCATCCTAGGTGACCCCTGTGTAAGGATCATTCCACCCCTAAAGGTGTAGTGACCCACATATGAGAAACACTGTTTAAGATAAAGTGTTGATACCTGCTTTAGCAGCTCACTCCCACCCTCAAATGTTCCCGTGCCAGCCCACACCAAGGCTGGACTCACCCACTTTGGCAACCCTAAGGAGCCTTTGGTGTGGGAAGCCCACAGGGAGGGTTCTGCTGTGTGCTCTGGGGTCACCGTGAGTTAGAGTTGAGTTTGGTGTGGGGGTGGTCTAGAACCGCCTGCACGCTGGGTAGCAGCTTAGTCCATCACCTGTGCCACGCTCTGGTTGATAAGTTGAATGAGAGCCTGTACAGGCACAGGTCATGTTTGATCTGTTGTACATACGTTTGTTCTGAGTCAGAACTGGCTCAGTAGCATTTAGCAAAACCTTTAATTAGGCTATAATATGATACAATGGCCTGTTACACACAAAGAAATCTAGTGTATTATTTGCTCATGCTGCCTCTGTACCCTTCTCCAAACAACCAATAATACCCCTTAGGGAAAGAAAAATATCAACACACTGTGGCAGAATCCCTAATCCTTGGTAAGAAATATTGGCCTAAGTGGTTAATAAAAAGCGGAAAAGTAAAACGGAGGGAATTTGTGAAGTATTTAGTGTTTACAACTTGACCACAGAAATATGCATATAGATATGTATACATGCATATTTATATAGAGATGTATATTTTACACAGGTAAATTAAATTAAAATTGCCAAAAAGTGTAGTGAAATGTTTAGACAAATGTATTCTGAACAAAGGGGTGGACATGTGGCAGAAACACAAGTAGGTGTCACCCTCTCTGTTCCATATGTGTAAATCCCTACTAGGGCTTTATATGTTTCATTCGCGGGGTTGCTGGATTGGGGACGTAATCACCAGGATGGTCTGCTAAGCAAATCAAAGTGGGGCATTTGCCCCTGGAAAGGTGTCAGAGAGGCCTGTGTACCCATAATGTGCCTTTCAAACCCGATGCAGTTGTGGTACTGCCTTACACCCGTTGGTCTCCTTCAGTTGTAAACTGTGGGTGTGTTTCTTTTCTCTTTTATGTAGGAGGACCATTGGCGGGAGAAACGCCCTCCTTAGCTCTTGCACATAAACTCACCAGTGAGGCACGATCATCTGCTGTCTCTTTACCTACATCTCCGTCCCATAGACAGGGTCAAAGATCATGGCTGGACAGAAAAGGCTTGTTGGATTCCGTGCAACCACATTCTGTGTACCTAGAGACACCCACATTTGAGACAACCGACATTCAGCAGGATCCTGTAGACCTCCAAGGTTGCCTGTCTTATGGAAGAACCAGAAAGATACATTTGCTGCCCAGCAGAAAGTGAATGAAGCAACACCCTAGATTATTTAGCACACCTAAGAATCCCAAGCACACCCAGAGATGGCACCCAGTCAAGGGGGAAAAAGGAGTATGACACCCTGTGCGTTGACCTGACCTTAGAACCCGTGGCTAATTGTTGTAGACTCAGAAACGCATATACCTGGTCTTCTAGGGCCTGAGCCCATCCCCAAATACCCTTTACACTCAGCCTTTGTTAGCCTGAAGCAGCTGAAATGATGGGGAGGACCTCCAGGTTGGCCTGGGTGGCTTCCCAGTTGTCCAGGGAGCTTCAGGGAAGGGATGGAGAGACTTCTCTTGGACACCGGACAGAAAAGGAGGCTTTGTGTTGCTTCAAATCTGAAAGGTACAAATGTGGGCATCTTTCAGGGCAAGTGGAATCTAGGCCTGTGATAAGTTGGTGTACACCGGAGGTGCCCCAAAGTACCTTGTCCTGAGAAATGAACACAGGAGGGGGCACAGCACGTGCTTCCATGGAAAGTGTAGACTGCAACGGGCAGTGCCAAATGAGCTAGGCAGTCGCCTCTTTCCTCCACAGGGGTAAAGATTCTGCTGCGGCCCTGGAGACAGCGCCCTCTGCACCCCACGGCCCAGTGTTGCAGTGACTGTGGTGGATATGCATGCGGAAGGGCAGGGGAGAAGCGTTAGCCTTAGGAACCCAGCCCTGGCCTGACACCTCCGGATTAGTGCCTTTCGCCGTGATGCTTGTGGAACTAGGATAGTTTCTCACTCAAGATTCCATAATGAGGCTGCAAATCACTGCGCAGGCGCACTTTGCTCTGCAACCAGGCGCTTCTGGAAGGAGGGAGGAGACCAGGGTTCTTCCCTGCAACTGCCAGAGAGGCCTCTGTTGTGAGTTCCTCCGCTTTGGCTTCTGCGCAGACAACCTTCCCATGGCGAGGGAAGCAGGATCTGGGGAAGGCCTTTTGGCCGCCATGGGTTGTGAGGAAGCAGGCGTGGCAGTTGGCTCTTTGGAAAAGGCAAGTCCGGGGAACCCTGGGGAGCAGTTCCCTGTGAGCTGTGGCACTTCCGCATTGGCAGAGCACGCAGCAGCTGAGGAGAAGGTCACCGCCACCCACCTTCTGCTTCAGGAGAGTGAGGCAGGGGAGGAACATAGCAGGCAGGTGGAAAAACAGGAGGAGGCCGTAGTGTTAAAGAAGGGTGTGAGTATTGTGGAGGTAGACCTTGAGACACAGGGCTTGTTGCAGAAGCAGGAAGGGGTGGGGCATCAGGAGAAATGCGAGCAGGCCCCAACCTCACCTACTCTGCAGTCAGCCCCTGCCCCCGCCTCTCCCATCGCACCCGCTCCCCAACTCGCCTCTGCCACCTTGCCTGCACCTCGGCTGCCACTATCCTCAGAGAGGCTGCCATTGCCGGGTACCAGCCCCCTCCAGGGCTCCCTGGATGCGCTGGAGACCATTCAGTTTGAGTTGAATGACCTTAATGCCCGAAGTGGCAGGGCATACTTCCGTATGAGGCGGAGCCTGGTACGGAACTGCAAGACTTACCTGGAACGTCGGAGTGCCCTCCTCCAAGCAATCCCAGGCTTCTGGGCAAAAGCTGTATCCTTTTCATGATGGCACCAGCGACCTCTTAGAGGATGTGGGTGTGGGGATTGAACCTCGGGATATGTAGGAGGGTAGCATCCTAAAAGGAAACAACAGAGCTGCCCACGGTAAAATTCATTTCTACCTTATAGTTCCCTTCATCCTGGAACTACTGCTGTACCTCTTGCCCCAAAGTACCTTTTGATTGGGTATGTCCAACATTTCCAGGGACAAGATGCAGTGCCCACAGGTTGTCTAAGAATGGCAACACATCTATTGCTATCAGTCTAACTACAAGGGGGACAGTTGTTATCATCACATGTGCATCCTCTTCCTACTTTTCTTTTGTCAGTTTTGTGGCTACTCCAAACCAAACTCACCGTGCAGATACTGTTCTCTCCATCCCCAGACCTTCAAGATATTACGTGAGGGATGAGTTTGGATAGCAGGCGAGATGCTGTAGGAGTTTCAAAGAGAGAATCCTTTTATGAAAGGTCTGTGACTTAACAGATCAGCGGACTCAATGTCCCACCCCATTACCACCTCCTTACATCACACACCAGACACCCAGACACATGGAGGTATTTGAAATCCCTCTCTGCCAAGAGCCCACACAGACATCCTTCTTCAGCCTACACAGAGCTGTGGATGAGAACATAGCCCACAGAACCACTGCACACTAGATGGCATATGATGAATGAACGTTAGGTTGGGGGAAATGTGTCTGGTATTGGCAAGAGGTCTAGCAGACTGCATGCTTGAAACACTTGCTGCTGACCTCTTGCTCCTGTCTAGTTATTTTACTGGCTTGTCCCTCAAGGCTCCTTGACTAAAATCAGATTATGAATCACCCTCAGCTATCAACCATCATCAGTGAGAAAGACAAAGACATGCTCAGCTACCTGGTCAATGTGGAGGTGAGTCGGGGAAGGGCATGGGGAAGGACTCCTCCTTGGTGGCCCACAAGGCCACATCTTTCTAAATCGATTTTCATGCTCCCTCTCCATCACCTGGCAGGTTGAGGAGCTCATTAGTGTGCACAAATGCTGCAAGATCATGTTCTCATTTGGGAGAAACCCCTATTTCCGGAACAGAGAGATCACTAAGAAGTATGACATTAACAGCACTGGTGAGAGGTGGCACCCTGATAGATGGATAGTATGAAGGGTTGACCACTGAGAAACATCCTCCTACACTTTAACCGTCCTTGCCTTCCCGCTGTACAGGCTATAGTGCCACTCACTCCACCCCAGTCTTATGGTTCAGGGACTATGAACCTGTGCCCCACTGCAACAGAAACCACGACACCAGGATTGACTTCTTTGCTTGGATCTCAGAGCAAAACTGCCCAGGATCAAACAGGATTGCACAGGTAACCGTACCGAACGGTTGATGCGGTTTCTCCACTGTTGTGTGCAAGGAGTCTTAGTTCATACCTAACCAGTCTTTTCCTACACCAGGTGATCAGTGAGGACCTGTGGCTCAATCCCATGCAGTCAAGCCTGAAGGAAGATAGGAGGGAGAAAGTTTATAGAGAAGATCTCGGTAAGGTTTGATAGCATTTGTGACCGGGAGGAAAACTGTAGTGTCCTCAGAGTGGCTCTGTGGATACCAGCCAAACTGACTTACTGGCTTTGGAGTCTGGGTTGCCATGTCAAGTACTCTGGAGCAGGTTTGATCCCCAGCCCTCTGGAGAAACAGACTCTGGTGACTCTCAGTTTGTGGTATCATATAGGCGGGGTTTCCTTGGTATGCAGGAACATTTTCACATGCAGAGAAAATCTCCTTTCCTTCTTTCCTGTATGTACTCTTCTCTCACTTAGGATGGAAACATACTCCACTGTCACATCATGTTTCCCTGTCAATCAGGTGGTCAGAGAAAATAGTTTCAAATCAACATGTGCCAAGGGCTTGGTCAGAAGAGTACCTGTCTGCATATTACATCCCTTTCATAACTGAGTATGACGGACTAGCAGAAGCAAAGGTGCCAATGCAACACCTTTAACTAGCAACCCATGCTTACCCTCCTCTACTTCTTCATGTAGTTTTCACCTCCCTCACTGCTATTCTGATCATGGGAATTTTTCTTGGCAGCATATTGGCTATCAACAACCAGCACTCATTGTTAACACAGATTGTTAAAAGACAGTACTAAAGCCTAGAGAATCAAAATTAATAAGAGCTCACATGTCATGGAAATTGATAGCTAACAAACCCCCCACATACACACTCACACACATGTACATAAACATGCATTCAAAATATCATTAAGTGTCTCTCCAAGACAGTAACTCTTAATTCTCTAACAGAGTGGCCTGTATTAACATTCTTTGACACCAAATGAAAAGATAACATTTTAAAGTAAGTTTAATTGCCTTTTATGTGATGTGATTGAGTGGTCCCATGGATTTCTGGAACTCATCTCTTCTAGGATTCTCGGCACTTTCGATGTGAACAAGACAGACCGTCAAACTACGTCGAACAGCACACAGCCAGGAAGGCTCGTCATTCTAACCAAGGAAGATTCAACCTGTCTCACAAGGAGCTGTGATCAAATTAGGAAGGCTGTGTGTGGGTGGGTTTCAAAGAAGGAAGGTTCTGAAGAGGTTCTGTTTTATAAGTACCTTGTTCCCACTTTATCCTTTCAAGTAGTGAGTGGAATGTAACGCAACCACTTTCTGGATGTACAAAGAAGAACCTGCAATTCGTAGCTTGTTTCTTACTAATATTGTCTATTACCATGGTCAATTTTAATTCATAGGCCACCCCTACAATTTTGAATGTGTTTAAATAGTCTATTTTTCATAATTATTTTAATATACTACTGAATCTATTCAGATATTTTTTCGGTATATTCCTGAGGGGTATTGATACATACTTTTCGTGTTTTTGTTAGTTTTTCTTTCATTGGGTTTTGGTGGGGGCTGTGTACCCTCGTGACAGCAGCTTGTCTGCTGATTAGTTTGTGGAGAGTGTCAACTCTTTTCCGTGAGTGTTTGTTGATTATGCAGCCTCTGAAACATACATGGTACTTTATTATATCTTATTAATTTATGAGAAGTCAAAATGAACTCCTTGGCCTTCACATTGAGGATTTTTCCTATAGGAGAACATGTGTGTTATAAAGAATGATACCATTCCATTGAATGCTTCAATTTTATCTTAATGCATTCTCACAGTAATGTGACAGGTGACTTTAATGCTGTTCTTCTGCTGTCATCATTATTCCTTATTTTCATATCTACATACTCTTAAAATATTTCCTCCTTTGTTATATAGTGGCCTTTCAAATGAGCAACTTTAAAAAAAATTGCATATCCCTCAGTAATTTGTTTCTGTTTAGTCTTTCATATTATTCTGTGAATAATATATTTTTTATTCATAAAACAATATTGTCAAGAAGGAGTGACACGATTTCAACATAATTGTTAAAAGAAAATGAAAGAACACATCCCTTTGAAATAAGACATCACATTGTATAGTATAAAGAAAAATGTTAGTCAGGATAGAGACATCCAGGATTCCTCATATTGCCCTTCAATGAATAGAATCTCTTAAAACAGTGGAACTAAAATATTGAGCATCTTCATATATTTTGTGTACAATCAAACTTGCTGGCATGGAGACTAATCCACCCATAATAGTGCTATCGGACAATGTGGAAATTCTTTCTGTTTTGTGGAGGGGAGGCCCATCATTTGCCACCAGAGTGTGATGGGTTTGATTTCATTCAGTTAACACAATATGCTGCTATGTCACTTGAAAAACAGAAAGGTACAAGCTGATGTCACAAGAAACTCTAGAAATTGCTAGTCTAGAGTGGCTATGACCTGCTTAAAATGTCCTGATTGGGTCGGATAACCTATGTCCTCAAAGGAACAATCTTAGTCTTGGACACTTTATGATGATCTGGGCAGCATTGGATAAATCTACCCAATGCAATGTTATTTGCTCTCCTGACTGCTGCTTCCGTGTACACAGATCCTTGAGAACTTCATTCTCTATTCTGTTTATCCTACTGTTTATCAACTGATCAGGTTAGAAGAACTTTGCTTCTTCTGCTTTTGTGCTGTTTCAGATCTTATTGAATTGATAGTTAAGACTACCATTCCTCTGAACTCTGGTATTTGTGAACACCAGTCTAATTCCCACACCCCCACCCCAGTCATTTCTTTTATTCAAAGATATTTAAAACAATATATTGTGGAACTATGGCAAGCAGCATTTCTCCCTTGTAGTGACATAAATTGTTCTCTTTTCCAATATCTCATCAGATGACAAGCCCATGCAGTAATTATCTTGGTAACCAAGATCACAAGAAACAAGAAAAGGCTAATATCAGAATTCCTTGTAATTTTTGCCTTCACCTGAATAAATCTCAATAAAACCCAAAAGCTTGTGCAGCCATTCATTGTTGCAGCTACTGGCTTCTCATCTGGAGCATAAAAGCTAGAGAGAGAGAGAGAGAGAGAGAGAGAGAGAGAACTCATGGAAACACTTTGTCCAAAGGACTGCTGGGCAACATGAGCACCAGCTCCAAAGTCCTACGACCACCTGCCACCGGTCAGAGCTATGTCACCACTCATGACAGGTCACTGTGTGGTCTCTGTGTGTGGAGTCTCAAAGCTCTTCAAATTCATGCCACTTTGGCCATGCTGTCAGTGAACCTGTCCAATGGGGTAGAATTACCTCCATGGCTTCACAGGACTGTCAGGATGCAGAGCGGCTCATTCTGGCGATGGCCTCCTCCATCACATCATGTGATGATTCTTTCTGAGTCAGGAAGAGCAAAGGAGAACCGGTGCATCAGGTGGTGGTGACAGAGCGGAGTGCTGAAAGCACCGTTGATGTCCAGGAGAGCCAACCGTCATCCTGGAAGAACCACAGCCTGAATGCTCCTCAGAGATGAGGGTGGCGAAGCTGAGTCTCACCCACATTGCCCAGACTGTGAGCAGTTTCCAGGCCCTGAAGAAGGACATCATTCCTGTTAGAATGGAGGGGCAGCGACACTGAGGAAGGCCCTCAGGGACATGTACAGACACGTACGCCGCAGCAGTGTGCTCTGGCTTAAGAACCAATGTGAGGTAGCACAGGACCGGGCTGGTTTCCTTACGTCATGCAGAGGGTTGCTATGCGTTGGAACCAACTTGGCACCTAACAAGAAAAGGAAGACACTTTCAATAAGTACAGAGCCTCGTCTTTCTCTCATAGAGGTGCTGGTGGTTTTGAACCCCCGACCTTGTGGTTAGCAGTCCCACATGGAAACCCCACAACGCCAGGGCTCCCTTTGATTTCATTTGTAGTTACAACATTTTGAGTAACTCCTAGGAAGCCCTTTTGATTTTTCTTCTGCTTTCCCATTAATGACGGTTTTGTTCTCAAAGACATCGTTCATGTTGTTTGAGAAACAACTCGCCACAGTGTTGGGACTGAAGCACGAAGCATGTGACAAAATCACCGGTGACTAAGAAGCCAACAGTGTGTGGTACTAGCTGATTCAGAGAGACATTGTATTTAAATTCCTCACTCTTGCTGAGTGGAAGTGATGTGCTGATGATACACTGTGATTGAAAACATCACTCCAACCCAGTAAGGATGACAGCTCTGACCAGAGCACATGAGGAGGTTCAATGAGTGAACTTGCACAGACCGGTGAAGTCACACAACCTTGTGGGAGGAATGTGAGCACAAGCATGCTGGCCCTGTGAATCAATGTGTGTTGTGGTAAACAATTGCATGGGGATTTTTATAAAGCCATACATTTCAGCTGAAACACGGCCCACAGATTGGGTAGACACACAGTTGCTCTCAGCCCTCTGAGAGTGTCACTTGGTGGGGTCTCCATCCCCTTCACAGGACCTGGGAGTGGAGTGGGCGGAGTCTTGTTTTGCCTTGTAATTTTGCTGAACACTCTCTCTCTCTCTCTCTCTCTCTCTCTCTCTCTCTCTCTCTCTCTCTCTGTCACACACACATACACACACACACACGCTCACAAACACACACTGTCATCACAGTGAAAGTAAGCCTGCAGGCAGGACTATGTGGGCAAACAAGCCAGTAGGACACATGAAATGGAGGGTGGTTTGTCACACTCAGGGCACTGGGCCTTGATACCAAAATAATGCCGCTGGCAAATTGATCACAGGAAACACAACAGTAAAAGAGGGATTTTATCCTATAATCATTCAAAAGCAAGAGGAAAGGAGAGCCACATTCTGTCTGGGACTCCTCCCTGGGGTGACTCTGCATCCCTCAGAGAGGCACAGGTTTCTCCTTGGCTTTGGGTGAACAGCCTGAGGCTCCCCTTCTAGCCATTGCAGGTGTTCTCACAGTTGCTTAGCCTACTGCCCCCTTTTTGGAGACATAAAGTATTCAGCACCCCCGGGCCCTTAAGGACATTTCTATTAATGCCCACTCTCTAGGACAGCAGTTCTCAAACTTCCTCAGGCCCTGACCCTCCTAAAGTGGTGACCCTAACCATAATATTATATTATTGCTACTTCAACATTGTCATTTGTTATTACTGTTATGAATCATCATGTAAATATCTGATATGCAGGATGTCCTGTAATTGTTACAAATCGAATATAATTAGACATAATGAAAGCATTGTTATTCAACACAAAATATGTCATTATATATTATGAAATATTTATGTTTTCTCCGATCATCCTAGGTGACCCCTGTGTAAGGATCATTCCACCCCTAAAGGTGTAGTGACCCACATATGAGAAACACTGTTTAAGATAAAGTGTTGATACCTGCTTTAGCAGCTCACTCCCACCCTCAAATGTTCCCGTGCCAGCCCACACCAAGGCTGGACTCACCCACTTTGGCAACCCTAAGGAGCCTTTGGTGTGGGAAGCCCACAGGGAGGGTTCTGCTGTGTGCTCTGGGGTCACCGTGAGTTAGAGTTGAGTTTGGTGTGGGGGTGGTCTAGAACCGCCTGCACGCTGGGTAGCAGCTTAGTCCATCACCTGTGCCACGCTCTGGTTGATAAGTTGAATGAGAGCCTGTACAGGCACAGGTCATGTTTGATCTGTTGTACATACGTTTGTTCTGAGTCAGAACTGGCTCAGTAGCATTTAGCAAAACCTTTAATTAGGCTATAATATGATACAATGGCCTGTTACACACAAAGAAATCTAGTGTATTATTTGCTCATGCTGCCTCTGTACCCTTCTCCAAACAACCAATAATACCCCTTAGGGAAAGAAAAATATCAACACACTGTGGCAGAATCCCTAATCCTTGGTAAGAAATATTGGCCTAAGTGGTTAATAAAAAGCGGAAAAGTAAAACGGAGGGAATTTGTGAAGTATTTAGTGTTTACAACTTGACCACAGAAATATGCATATAGATATGTATACATGCATATTTATATAGAGATGTATATTTTACACAGGTAAATTAAATTAAAATTGCCAAAAAGTGTAGTGAAATGTTTAGACAAATGTATTCTGAACAAAGGGGTGGACATGTGGCAGAAACACAAGTAGGTGTCACCCTCTCTGTTCCATATGTGTAAATCCCTACTAGGGCTTTATATGTTTCATTCGCGGGGTTGCTGGATTGGGGACGTAATCACCAGGATGGTCTGCTAAGCAAATCAAAGTGGGGCATTTGCCCCTGGAAAGGTGTCAGAGAGGCCTGTGTACCCATAATGTGCCTTTCAAACCCGATGCAGTTGTGGTACTGCCTTACACCCGTTGGTCTCCTTCAGTTGTAAACTGTGGGTGTGTTTCTTTTCTCTTTTATGTAGGAGGACCATTGGCGGGAGAAACGCCCTCCTTAGCTCTTGCACATAAACTCACCAGTGAGGCACGATCATCTGCTGTCTCTTTACCTACATCTCCGTCCCATAGACAGGGTCAAAGATCATGGCTGGACAGAAAAGGCTTGTTGGATTCCGTGCAACCACATTCTGTGTACCTAGAGACACCCACATTTGAGACAACCGACATTCAGCAGGATCCTGTAGACCTCCAAGGTTGCCTGTCTTATGGAAGAACCAGAAAGATACATTTGCTGCCCAGCAGAAAGTGAATGAAGCAACACCCTAGATTATTTAGCACACCTAAGAATCCCAAGCACACCCAGAGATGGCACCCAGTCAAGGGGGAAAAAGGAGTATGACACCCTGTGCGTTGACCTGACCTTAGAACCCGTGGCTAATTGTTGTAGACACAGAAACGCATATACCTGGTCTTCTAGGGCCTGAGCCCATCCCCAAATACCCTTTACACTCAGCCTTTGTTAGCCTGAAGCAGCTGAAATGATGGGGAGGACCTCCAGGTTGGCCTGGGTGGCTTCCCAGTTGTCCAGGGAGCTTCAGGGAAGGGATGGAGAGACTTCTCTTGGACACCCGACAGAAAAGGAGGCTTTGTGTTGCTTCAAATCTGAAAGGTACAAATGTGGGCATCTTTCAGGGCAAGTGGAATCTAGGCCTGTGATAAGTTGGTGTACACCGGAGGTGCCCCAAAGTACCTTGTCCTGAGAAATGAACACAGGAGGGGGCACAGCACGTGCTTCCATGGAAAGTGTAGACTGCAACGGGCAGTGCCAAATGAGCTAGGCAGTCGCCTCTTTCCTCCACAGGGGTAAAGATTCTGCTACGGCCCTGGAGACAGCGCCCTCTGCACCCCACGGCCCAGTGTTGCAGTGACTGTGGTGGATATGCATGCGGAAGGGCAGGGGAGAAGCGTTAGCCTTAGGAACCCAGCCCTGGCCTGACACCTCCGGATTAGTGCCTTTCGCCGTGATGCTTGTGGAACTAGGATAGTTTCTCACTCAAGATTCCATAATGAGGCTGCAAATCACTGCGCAGGCGCACTTTGCTCTGCAACCAGGCGCTTCTGGAAGGAGGGAGGAGACCAGGGTTCTTCCCTGCAACTGCCAGAGAGGCCTCGGTTGTGAGTTCCACCGCTTTGGCTTCTGCGCAGACAACCTTCCCATGGCGAGGGAAGCAGGATCTGGGGAAGGCCTTTTGGCCGCCATGGGTTGTGAGGAAGCAGGCGTGGCAGTTGGCTCTTTGGAAAAGGCAAGTCCGGGGAACCCTGGGGAGCAGTTCCCTGTGAGTTGTGGCACTTCCACATTGGCAGAGCACGCAGCAGCTGAGGAGAAGGTCACCGCCACCCACCTTCTGCTTCAGGAGAGTGAGGCAGGGGAGGAACATAGCAGGCTTGTGGAAAAACAGGAGGAGGCCGTAGTGTTAAAGAAGGGTGTGAGTATTGTGGAGGTAGACCTTGAGACACAGGGCTTGTTGCAGAAGCAGGAAGGGGTGGGGCATCAGGAGAAATGTGAGCAGGCCCCAACCTCACCTACTCTGCAGTCAGCCCCTGCCCCCGCCTCTCCCATCGCACCCGCTCCCCAACTCGCCTCTGCCACCTTGCCTGCACCTCGGCTGCCACTATCCTCAGAGAGGCCGCCATTGCCGGGTACCAGCCCCCTCCAGGGCACCCTGGATGCGCTGGAGACCATTCAGTTTGAGTTGAATGACCTTAATGCCCGAAGTGGCAGGGCATACTTCCGTATGAGGCGGAGCCTGGTACGGAACTGCAAGACTTACCTGGAACGTCGGAGTGCCCTCCTCCAAGCAATCCCAGGCTTCTGGGCAAAAGCTGTATCCTTTTCATGATGGCACCAGAGGACCTCTTAGAGGATGTGGGTGTGGGGATTGAACCTCGGGATATGTAGGAGGGTAGCATCCTAAAAGGAAACAACAGAGCTGCCCACGGTAAAATTCATTTCTACCTTATAGTTCCCTTCATCCTGGAACTACTGCTGTACCTCTTGCCCCAAAGTACCTTTTGATTGGGTATGTCCAACATTTCCAGGGACCAGATGCAGTGCCCACAGGTTGTCTAAGAATGGCCACACATCTATTGCTATCAGTCTAACTACAAGGGGGACAGTTGTTATCCTCACATGTGCATCCTCTTCCTACTTGTCTTTTGTCAGTTTTGTGGCTACTCCAAACCAAAGTCACCGTGCAGATACTGTTCTCTCCATCCCCAGACCTTCAAGATATTACCTGAGGGATGAGTTTGGATAGCAGGCGAGATGCTGTAGGAGTTTCAAAGAGAGAATCCTTTTATGAACTGTCTGTGACTTAACTAGATCAGCTGACTCAATGTCCCACCCCATTACCACCCTCCTTACATCACACACCAGACACCCAGACACATGGAGGTATATGAAATCCCTCTCCTGCCAAGAGCCCACACAGACATCCTTCCTCAGCCTACATATAGCTGTGGATGAGAACATAGCCTAGAGAACCATTGCATTCTAGAGGGCATATGATCAATGAACGTTAGGTTGGGGGAAATGTGTCTGGTATTGGCAAGAGGTCTAGCAGAATGCATGGTTGAAACACTTGCTGCTGACTTCTTGCTCCTGTCTAGTTCTTTTACTGGCTTGTCCCTCAAGGCTCCTTGACTAAAATCAGATTATGAATCACCCTCAGCTATCGACCATCATCAGTGAGAAAGACAAAGACATGCTCAGCTACCTGGTCAATGTGGAGGTGAGCCGGGGAAGGGCATGGGGAAGGACTCCTCCTTGGTGGCCCGCAAGGCCACATCTTTCTAAATCGATTTTCATGCTCCCTCTCCATCACCTGGCAGGTTGAGGAGCTCATTAGTGTGCACAAATGCTGCAAGATCATGTTCTCATTTGGGAGAAACCCCTATTTCCGGAACAGAGAGATCACTAAGAAGTATGACATTAACAGCACTGGTGAGAGGTGGCACCCTGATAGATGGATAGTATGAAGGGTTGACCACTGAGAAACATCCTCCTACACTTTAACCGTCCTTGCCTTCCCGCTGTACAGGCTATAGTGCCACTCACTCCACCCCAGTCTTATGGTTCAGGGACTATGAACCTGTGCCCCACTGCAACAGAAACCACGACACCAGGATTGACTTCTTTTCTTGGATCTCAGAGCACAACTGCCCAGGATCAAACAGGATTGCACAGGTAACCATACCGAACGGTTGATGCGGTTTCTCCACTGTTGTGTGCAAGGAGTCTTAGTTCATACCTAACCAGTCTTTTCCTACACCAGGTGATCAGTGAGGACCTGTGGCTCAATCCCATGCAGTCAAGCCTGAAGGAAGATAGGAGGGAGAAAGTTTATAGAGAAGATCTCGGTAAGGTTTGATAGCATTTGTGACCGGGAGGAAAACTGTAGTGTCCTCAGAGTGGCTCTGTGGATACCAGCCTAACTGACTTACTGGCTTTGGAGCCTGGGTTGCCATGTCAAGTACTCTGGAGCAGGTTTGATCCCCAGGCCTCTGGAGAAACAGACTCTGGTGACTCTCAGTTTGTGGTATCTTATAGGCGGGGGTTCCTTGGTACGCAGGAACATTTTCACATGCAGAGAAAATCTCCTTTCCTTCTTTCCTGTATGTACTCTTCTCTCACTTAGGATGGAAACATACTCCAGTGTCACATCATGTTTCCCTGTCAATCAGGTGGTCAGAGAAAATAGTTTCAAATCAACATGTGCCAAGGGCTTGGTCAGAAGAGTACCTGTCTGCATATTACATCCCTTTCATAACTGAGTATGACGGACTAGCAGAAGCAAAGGTGCCAATGCAACACCTTTAACTAGCAACCCATGCTTACCCTCCTCTACTTCTTCATGTAGTTTTCACCTCCCTCACTGCTATTCTGATCATGGGAATTTTTCTTGGCAGCATATTGGCTATCAACAACCAGCACTCATTGTTAACACAGATTGTTAAAAGACAGTACTAAAGCCTAGAGAATCAAAATTAATAAGAGCTCACATGTCATGGAAATTGATAGCTAACAAAACCCCCACATACACACTCACACACATGTACATAAACATGCATTCAAAATATCATTAAGTGTCTCTCCAAGACAGTAACTCTTAATTCTCTAACAGAGTGGCCTGTATTAACATTCTTTGACACCAAATGAAAAGATAACATTTTAAAGTAAGTTTAATTGCCTTTTATGTGATGTGATTGAGTGGTCCCATGGATTTCTGGAACTCATCTCTTCTAGGATTCTCGGCACTTTCGATGTGAACAAGACAGACCGTCAAACTACGTCGAACAGCACACAGCCAGGAAGGCTCGTCATTCTAACCAAGGAAGATTCAACCTGTCTCACAAGGAGCTGTGATCAAATTAGGAAGGCTGTGTGTGGGTGGGTTTCAAAGAAGGAAGGTTCTGAAGAGGTTCTGTTTTATAAGTACCTTGTTCCCACTTTATCCTTTCAAGTAGTGAGTGGAATGTAACGCAACCACTTTCTGGATGTACAAAGAAGAACCTGCAATTCGTAGCTTGTTTCTTACTAATATTGTCTATTACCATGGTCAATTTTAATTCATAGGCCACCCCTACAATTTTGAATGTGTTTAAATAGTCTATTTTTCATAATTATTTTAATATACTACTGAATCTATTCAGATATTTTTTCGGTATATTCCTGAGGGGTATTGATACATACTTTTCGTGTTTTTGTTAGTTTTTCTTTCATTGGGTTTTGGTGGGGGCTGTGTACCCTCGTGACAGCAGCTTGTCTGCTGATTAGTTTGTGGAGAGTGTCAACTCTTTTCCGTGAGTGTTTGTTGATTATGCAGCCTCTGAAACATACATGGTACTTTATTATATCTTATTAATTTATGAGAAGTCAAAATGAACTCCTTGGCCTTCACATTGAGGATTTTTCCTATAGGAGAACATGTGTGTTATAAAGAATGATACCATTCCATTGAATGCTTCAATTTTATCTTAATGCATTCTCACAGTAATGTGACAGGTGACTTTAATGCTGTTCTTCTGCTGTCATCATTATTCCTTATTTTCATATCTACATACTCTTAAAATATTTCCTCCTTTGTTATATAGTGGCCTTTCAAATGAGCAACTTTAAAAAAAATTGCATATCCCTCAGTAATTTGTTTCTGTTTAGTCTTTCATATTATTCTGTGAATAATATATTTTTTATTCATAAAACAATATTATCAAGAAGGAGTGACACGATTTCAACATAATTGTTAAAAGAAAATGAAAGAACACATCCCTTTGAAATAAGACATCACATTGTATAGTATAAAGAAAAATGTTAGTCAGGATAGAGACATCCAGGATTCCTCATATTGCCCTTCAATGAATAGAATCTCTTAAAACAGTGGAACTAAAATATTGAGCATCTCCATATATTTTGTGTACAATCAAACTTGCTGGCATGGAGACTAATCCACCCATAATAGTGCTATCGGACAATGTGGAAATTCTTTCTGTTTTGTGGAGGGGAGGCCCATCATTTGCCACCAGAGTGTGATGGGTTTGATTTCATTCAGTTAACACAATATGCTGCTATGTCACTTGAAAAACAGAAAGGTACAAGCTGATGTCACAAGAAACTCTAGAAATTGCTAGTCTAGAGTGGCTATGACCTGCTTAAAATGTCCTGATTGGGTCGGATAACCTATGTCCTCAAAGGAACAATCTTAGTCTTGGACACTTTATGATGATCTGGGCAGCATTGGATAAATCTACCCAATGCAATGTTATTTGCTCTCCTGACTGCTGCTTCCTTGTACACAGATCCTTGAGAACTTCATTCTCTATTCTGTTTATCCTACTGTTTATCAACTGATCAGGTTAGAAGAACTTTGCTTCTTCTGCTTTTGTGCTGTTTCAGATCTTATTGAATTGATAGTTAAGACTACCATTCCTCTGAACTCTGGTATTTGTGAACACCAGTCTAATTCCCACACCCCCACCCCAGTCATTTCTTTTATTCAAAGATATTTAAAACAATATATTGTGGAACTATGGCAAGCAGCATTTCTCCCTTGTAGTGACATAAATTGTTCTCTTTTCCAATATCTCATCAGATGACAAGCCCATGCAGTAATTATCTTGGTAACCAAGATCACAAGAAACAAGAAAAGGCTAATATCAGAATTCCTTGTAATTTTTGCCTTCACCTGAATAAATCTCAATAAAACCCAAAAGCTTGTGCAGCCATTCATTGTTGCAGCTACTGGCTTCTCATCTGGAGCATAAAAGCTAGAGAGAGAGAGAGAGAGAGAGAGAGAGAGAGAGAACTCATGGAAACACTTTGTCCAAAGGACTGCTGGGCAACATGAGCACCAGCTCCAAAGTCCTATGACCACCTGCCACCGGTCAGAGCTATGTCACCACTCATGACAGGTCACTGTGTGGTCTCTGTGTGTGGAGTCTCAAAGCTCTTCAAATTCATGCCACTTTGGCCATGCTGTCAGTGAACCTGTCCAATGGGGTAGAATTACCTCCATGGCTTCACAGGACTGTCAGGATGCAGAGCGGCTCATTCTGGCGATGGCCTCCTCCATCACATCATGTGATGATTCTTCCTGAGTCAGGAAGAGCAAAGGAGAACCGGTGCATCAGGTGGTGGTGACAGAGCGGAGTGCTGAAAGCACCGTTGATGTCCAGGAGAGCCAACCGTCATCCTGGAAGAACCACAGCCTGAATGCTCCTCAGAGATGAGGGTGGCGAAGCTGAGTCTCACCCACATTGCCCAGACTGTGAGCAGTTTCCAGGCCCTGAAGAAGGACATCATTCCTGTTAGAATGGAGGGGCAGCGACACTGAGGAAGGCCCTCAGGGACATGTACAGACACGTACGCCGCAGCAGTGTGCTCTGGCTTAAGAACCAATGTGAGGTAGCACAGGACCGGGCTGGTTTCCTTACGTCATGCAGAGGGTTGCTATGCGTTGGAACCAACTTGGCACCTAACAAGAAAAGGAAGACACTTTCAATAAGTACAGAGCCTCGTCTTTCTCTCATAGAGGTGCTGGTGGTTTTGAACCCCCGACCTTGTGGTTAGCAGTCCCACATGGAAACCCCACAATGCCAGGGCTCCCTTTGATTTCATTTGTAGTTACAACATTTTGAGTAACTCCTAGGAAGCCCTTTTGATTTTTCTTCTGCTTTCCCATTAATGACGGTTTTGTTCTCAAAGACATCGTTCATGTTGTTTGAGAAACAACTCGCCACAGTGTTGGGACTGAAGCACGAAGCATGTGACAAAATCACCGGTGACTAAGAAGCCAACAGTGTGTGGTACTAGCTGATTCAGAGAGCAATGGTATTTAAAATCCTCACTCTTGCTGAGTGGAAGTGATGTGCTGATGATACACTGTGATTGAAAACATCACTCCAACCCAGTAAGGATGACAGCTCTGACCAGAGCACATGAGGAGGTTCAATGAGTGAACTTGCACAGACCGGTGAAGTCACACAACCTTGTGGGAGGAATGTGAGCACAAGCATGCTGGCCCTGTGAATCAATGTGTGTTGTGGTAAACAATTGCATGGGGATTTTTATAAAGCCATACATTTCAGCTGAAACACGGCCCACAGATTGGGTAGACACACAGTTGCTCTCAGCCCTCTGAGAGTGTCACTTGGTGGGGTCTCCATCCCCTTCACAGGACCTGGGAGTGGAGTGGGCGGAGTCTTGTTTTGCCTTGTAATTTTGCTGAACACACTCTCTCTCTCTCTCTCTCTCTCTCTCTCTCTCTCTCTCTTTCTCTCTGTCACACACACATACACACACACACACGCTCACAAACACACACTGTCATCACAGTGAAAGTAAGCCTGCAGGCAGGACTATGTGGGCAAACAAGCCAGTAGGACACATGAAATGGAGGGTGGTTTGTCACACTCAGGGCACTGGGCCTTGATACCAAAATAATGCCGCTGGCAAATTGATCACAGGAAACACAACAGTAAAAGAGGGATTTTATCCTATAATCATTCAAAAGCAAGAGGAAAGGAGAGCCACATTCTGTCTGGGACTCCTCCCTGGGGTGACTCTGCATCCCTCAGAGAGGCACAGGTTTGTCCTTGGCTTTGGGTGAACAGCCTGAGGCTCCCCTTCTAGCCATTGCAGGTGTTCTCACAGTTGCTTAGCCTACTGCCCCCTTTTTGGAGACATAAAGTATTCAGCACCCCCGGGCCCTTAAGGACATTTCTATTAATGCCCACTCTCTAGGACAGCAGTTCTCAAACTTCCTCAGGCCCTGACCCTCCTAAAGTGGTGACCCTAACCATAATATTATATTATTGCTACTTCAACATTGTCATTTGTTATTACTGTTATGAATCATCATGTAAATATCTGATATGCAGGATGTCCTGTAATTGTTACAAATCGAATATAATTAGACATAATGAAAGCATTGTTATTCAACACAAAATATGTCATTATATATTATGAAATATTTATGTTTTCTCCGATCATCCTAGGTGACCCCTGTGTAAGGATCATTCCACCCCTAAAGGTGTAGTGACCCACATATGAGAAACACTGTTTAAGATAAAGTGTTGATACCTGCTTTAGCAGCTCACTCCCACCCTCAAATGTTCCCGTGCCAGCCCACACCAAGGCTGGACTCACCCACTTTGGCAACCCTAAGGAGCCTTTGGTGTGGGAAGCCCACAGGGAGGGTTCTGCTGTGTGCTCTGGGGTCACCGTGAGTTAGAGTTGAGTTTGGTGTGGGGGTGGTCTAGAACCGCCTGCACGCTGGGTAGCAGCTTAGTCCATCACCTGTGCCACGCTCTGGTTGATAAGTTGAATGAGAGCCTGTACAGGCACAGGTCATGTTTGATCTGTTGTACATACGTTTGTTCTGAGTCAGAACTGGCTCAGTAGCATTTAGCAAAACCTTTAATTAGGCTATAATATGATACAATGGCCTGTTACACACAAAGAAATCTAGTGTATTATTTGCTCATGCTGCCTCTGTACCCTTCTCCAAACAACCAATAATACCCCTTAGGGAAAGAAAAATATCAACACACTGTGGCAGAATCCCTAATCCTTGGTAAGAAATATTGGCCTAAGTGGTTAATAAAAAGCGGAAAAGTAAAACGGAGGGAATTTGTGAAGTATTTAGTGTTTACAACTTGACCACAGAAATATGCATATAGATATGTATACATGCATATTTATATAGAGATGTATATTTTACACAGGTAAATTAAATTAAAATTGCCAAAAAGTGTAGTGAAATGTTTAGACAAATGTATTCTGAACAAAGGGGTGGACATGTGGCAGAAACACAAGTAGGTGTCACCCTCTCTGTTCCATATGTGTAAATCCCTACTAGGGCTTTATATGTTTCATTCGCGGGGTTGCTGGATTGGGGACGTAATCACCAGGATGGTCTGCTAAGCAAATCAAAGTGGGGCATTTGCCCCTGGAAAGGTGTCAGAGAGGCCTGTGTACCCATAATGTGCCTTTCAAACCCGATGCAGTTGTGGTACTGCCTTACACCCGTTGGTCTCCTTCAGTTGTAAACTGTGGGTGTGTTTCTTTTCTCTTTTATGTAGGAGGACCATTGGCGGGAGAAACGCCCTCCTTAGCTCTTGCACATAAACTCACCAGTGAGGCACGATCATCTGCTGTCTCTTTACCTACATCTCCGTCCCATAGACAGGGTCAAAGATCATGGCTGGACAGAAAAGGCTTGTTGGATTCCGTGCAACCACATTCTGTGTACCTAGAGACACCCACATTTGAGACAACCGACATTCAGCAGGATCCTGTAGACCTCCAAGGTTGCCTGTCTTATGGAAGAACCAGAAAGATACATTTGCTGCCCAGCAGAAAGTGAATGAAGCAACACCCTAGATTATTTAGCACACCTAAGAATCCCAAGCACACCCAGAGATGGCACCCAGTCAAGGGGGAAAAAGGAGTATGACACCCTGTGCGTTGACCTGACCTTAGAACCCGTGGCTAATTGTTGTAGACTCAGAAACGCATATACCTGGTCTTCTAGGGCCTGAGCCCATCCCCAAATACCCTTTACACTCAGCCTTTGTTAGCCTGAAGCAGCTGAAATGATGGGGAGGACCTCCAGGTTGGCCTGGGTGGCTTCCCAGTTGTCCAGGGAGCTTCAGGGAAGGGATGGAGAGACTTCTCTTGGACACCGGACAGAAAAGGAGGCTTTGTGTTGCTTCAAATCTGAAAGGTACAAATGTGGGCATCTTTCAGGGCAAGTGGAATCTAGGCCTGTGATAAGTTGGTGTACACCGGAGGTGCCCCAAAGTACCTTGTCCTGAGAAATGAACACAGGAGGGGGCACAGCACGTGCTTCCATGGAAAGTGTAGACTGCAACGGGCAGTGCCAAATGAGCTAGGCAGTCGCCTCTTTCCTCCACAGGGGTAAAGATTCTGCTGCGGCCCTGGAGACAGCGCCCTCTGCACCCCACGGCCCAGTGTTGCAGTGACTGTGGTGGATATGCATGCGGAAGGGCAGGGGAGAAGCGTTAGCCTTAGGAACCCAGCCCTGGCCTGACACCTCCGGATTAGTGCCTTTCGCCGTGATGCTTGTGGAACTAGGATAGTTTCTCACTCAAGATTCCATAATGAGGCTGCAAATCACTGCGCAGGCGCACTTTGCTCTGCAACCAGGCGCTTCTGGAAGGAGGGAGGAGACCAGGGTTCTTCCCTGCAACTGCCAGAGAGGCCTCTGTTGTGAGTTCCTCCGCTTTGGCTTCTGCGCAGACAACCTTCCCATGGCGAGGGAAGCAGGATCTGGGGAAGGCCTTTTGGCCGCCATGGGTTGTGAGGAAGCAGGCGTGGCAGTTGGCTCTTTGGAAAAGGCAAGTCCGGGGAACCCTGGGGAGCAGTTCCCTGTGAGCTGTGGCACTTCCGCATTGGCAGAGCACGCAGCAGCTGAGGAGAAGGTCACCGCCACCCACCTTCTGCTTCAGGAGAGTGAGGCAGGGGAGGAACATAGCAGGCAGGTGGAAAAACAGGAGGAGGCCGTAGTGTTAAAGAAGGGTGTGAGTATTGTGGAGGTAGACCTTGAGACACAGGGCTTGTTGCAGAAGCAGGAAGGGGTGGGGCATCAGGAGAAATGCGAGCAGGCCCCAACCTCACCTACTCTGCAGTCAGCCCCTGCCCCCGCCTCTCCCATCGCACCCGCTCCCCAACTCGCCTCTGCCACCTTGCCTGCACCTCGGCTGCCACTATCCTCAGAGAGGCTGCCATTGCCGGGTACCAGCCCCCTCCAGGGCTCCCTGGATGCGCTGGAGACCATTCAGTTTGAGTTGAATGACCTTAATGCCCGAAGTGGCAGGGCATACTTCCGTATGAGGCGGAGCCTGGTACGGAACTGCAAGACTTACCTGGAACGTCGGAGTGCCCTCCTCCAAGCAATCCCAGGCTTCTGGGCAAAAGCTGTATCCTTTTCATGATGGCACCAGCGACCTCTTAGAGGATGTGGGTGTGGGGATTGAACCTCGGGATATGTAGGAGGGTAGCATCCTAAAAGGAAACAACAGAGCTGCCCACGGTAAAATTCATTTCTACCTTATAGTTCCCTTCATCCTGGAACTACTGCTGTACCTCTTGCCCCAAAGTACCTTTTGATTGGGTATGTCCAACATTTCCAGGGACAAGATGCAGTGCCCACAGGTTGTCTAAGAATGGCAACACATCTATTGCTATCAGTCTAACTACAAGGGGGACAGTTGTTATCATCACATGTGCATCCTCTTCCTACTTTTCTTTTGTCAGTTTTGTGGCTACTCCAAACCAAACTCACCGTGCAGATACTGTTCTCTCCATCCCCAGACCTTCAAGATATTACGTGAGGGATGAGTTTGGATAGCAGGCGAGATGCTGTAGGAGTTTCAAAGAGAGAATCCTTTTATGAAAGGTCTGTGACTTAACAGATCAGCGGACTCAATGTCCCACCCCATTACCACCTCCTTACATCACACACCAGACACCCAGACACATGGAGGTATTTGAAATCCCTCTCTGCCAAGAGCCCACACAGACATCCTTCTTCAGCCTACACAGAGCTGTGGATGAGAACATAGCCCACAGAACCACTGCACACTAGATGGCATATGATGAATGAACGTTAGGTTGGGGGAAATGTGTCTGGTATTGGCAAGAGGTCTAGCAGACTGCATGCTTGAAACACTTGCTGCTGACCTCTTGCTCCTGTCTAGTTATTTTACTGGCTTGTCCCTCAAGGCTCCTTGACTAAAATCAGATTATGAATCACCCTCAGCTATCAACCATCATCAGTGAGAAAGACAAAGACATGCTCAGCTACCTGGTCAATGTGGAGGTGAGTCGGGGAAGGGCATGGGGAAGGACTCCTCCTTGGTGGCCCACAAGGCCACATCTTTCTAAATCGATTTTCATGCTCCCTCTCCATCACCTGGCAGGTTGAGGAGCTCATTAGTGTGCACAAATGCTGCAAGATCATGTTCTCATTTGGGAGAAACCCCTATTTCCGGAACAGAGAGATCACTAAGAAGTATGACATTAACAGCACTGGTGAGAGGTGGCACCCTGATAGATGGATAGTATGAAGGGTTGACCACTGAGAAACATCCTCCTACACTTTAACCGTCCTTGCCTTCCCGCTGTACAGGCTATAGTGCCACTCACTCCACCCCAGTCTTATGGTTCAGGGACTATGAACCTGTGCCCCACTGCAACAGAAACCACGACACCAGGATTGACTTCTTTGCTTGGATCTCAGAGCAAAACTGCCCAGGATCAAACAGGATTGCACAGGTAACCGTACCGAACGGTTGATGCGGTTTCTCCACTGTTGTGTGCAAGGAGTCTTAGTTCATACCTAACCAGTCTTTTCCTACACCAGGTGATCAGTGAGGACCTGTGGCTCAATCCCATGCAGTCAAGCCTGAAGGAAGATAGGAGGGAGAAAGTTTATAGAGAAGATCTCGGTAAGGTTTGATAGCATTTGTGACCGGGAGGAAAACTGTAGTGTCCTCAGAGTGGCTCTGTGGATACCAGCCAAACTGACTTACTGGCTTTGGAGTCTGGGTTGCCATGTCAAGTACTCTGGAGCAGGTTTGATCCCCAGCCCTCTGGAGAAACAGACTCTGGTGACTCTCAGTTTGTGGTATCATATAGGCGGGGTTTCCTTGGTATGCAGGAACATTTTCACATGCAGAGAAAATCTCCTTTCCTTCTTTCCTGTATGTACTCTTCTCTCACTTAGGATGGAAACATACTCCACTGTCACATCATGTTTCCCTGTCAATCAGGTGGTCAGAGAAAATAGTTTCAAATCAACATGTGCCAAGGGCTTGGTCAGAAGAGTACCTGTCTGCATATTACATCCCTTTCATAACTGAGTATGACGGACTAGCAGAAGCAAAGGTGCCAATGCAACACCTTTAACTAGCAACCCATGCTTACCCTCCTCTACTTCTTCATGTAGTTTTCACCTCCCTCACTGCTATTCTGATCATGGGAATTTTTCTTGGCAGCATATTGGCTATCAACAACCAGCACTCATTGTTAACACAGATTGTTAAAAGACAGTACTAAAGCCTAGAGAATCAAAATTAATAAGAGCTCACATGTCATGGAAATTGATAGCTAACAAACCCCCCACATACACACTCACACACATGTACATAAACATGCATTCAAAATATCATTAAGTGTCTCTCCAAGACAGTAACTCTTAATTCTCTAACAGAGTGGCCTGTATTAACATTCTTTGACACCAAATGAAAAGATAACATTTTAAAGTAAGTTTAATTGCCTTTTATGTGATGTGATTGAGTGGTCCCATGGATTTCTGGAACTCATCTCTTCTAGGATTCTCGGCACTTTCGATGTGAACAAGACAGACCGTCAAACTACGTCGAACAGCACACAGCCAGGAAGGCTCGTCATTCTAACCAAGGAAGATTCAACCTGTCTCACAAGGAGCTGTGATCAAATTAGGAAGGCTGTGTGTGGGTGGGTTTCAAAGAAGGAAGGTTCTGAAGAGGTTCTGTTTTATAAGTACCTTGTTCCCACTTTATCCTTTCAAGTAGTGAGTGGAATGTAACGCAACCACTTTCTGGATGTACAAAGAAGAACCTGCAATTCGTAGCTTGTTTCTTACTAATATTGTCTATTACCATGGTCAATTTTAATTCATAGGCCACCCCTACAATTTTGAATGTGTTTAAATAGTCTATTTTTCATAATTATTTTAATATACTACTGAATCTATTCAGATATTTTTTCGGTATATTCCTGAGGGGTATTGATACATACTTTTCGTGTTTTTGTTAGTTTTTCTTTCATTGGGTTTTGGTGGGGGCTGTGTACCCTCGTGACAGCAGCTTGTCTGCTGATTAGTTTGTGGAGAGTGTCAACTCTTTTCCGTGAGTGTTTGTTGATTATGCAGCCTCTGAAACATACATGGTACTTTATTATATCTTATTAATTTATGAGAAGTCAAAATGAACTCCTTGGCCTTCACATTGAGGATTTTTCCTATAGGAGAACATGTGTGTTATAAAGAATGATACCATTCCATTGAATGCTTCAATTTTATCTTAATGCATTCTCACAGTAATGTGACAGGTGACTTTAATGCTGTTCTTCTGCTGTCATCATTATTCCTTATTTTCATATCTACATACTCTTAAAATATTTCCTCCTTTGTTATATAGTGGCCTTTCAAATGAGCAACTTTAAAAAAAATTGCATATCCCTCAGTAATTTGTTTCTGTTTAGTCTTTCATATTATTCTGTGAATAATATATTTTTTATTCATAAAACAATATTGTCAAGAAGGAGTGACACGATTTCAACATAATTGTTAAAAGAAAATGAAAGAACACATCCCTTTGAAATAAGACATCACATTGTATAGTATAAAGAAAAATGTTAGTCAGGATAGAGACATCCAGGATTCCTCATATTGCCCTTCAATGAATAGAATCTCTTAAAACAGTGGAACTAAAATATTGAGCATCTTCATATATTTTGTGTACAATCAAACTTGCTGGCATGGAGACTAATCCACCCATAATAGTGCTATCGGACAATGTGGAAATTCTTTCTGTTTTGTGGAGGGGAGGCCCATCATTTGCCACCAGAGTGTGATGGGTTTGATTTCATTCAGTTAACACAATATGCTGCTATGTCACTTGAAAAACAGAAAGGTACAAGCTGATGTCACAAGAAACTCTAGAAATTGCTAGTCTAGAGTGGCTATGAGCTGCTTAAAATGTCCTGATTGGGTCGGATAACCTATGTCCTCAAAGGAACAATCTTAGTCTTGGACACTTTATGATGATCTGGGCAGCATTGGATAAATCTACCCAATGCAATGTTATTTGCTCTCCTGACTGCTGCTTCCGTGTACACAGATCCTTGAGAACTTCATTCTCTATTCTGTTTATCCTACTGTTTATCAACTGATCAGGTTAGAAGAACTTTGCTTCTTCTGCTTTTGTGCTGTTTCAGATCTTATTGAATTGATAGTTAAGACTACCATTCCTCTGAACTCTGGTATTTGTGAACACCAGTCTAATTCCCACACCCCCACCCCAGTCATTTCTTTTATTCAAAGATATTTAAAACAATATATTGTGGAACTATGGCAAGCAGCATTTCTCCCTTGTAGTGACATAAATTGTTCTCTTTTCCAATATCTCATCAGATGACAAGCCCATGCAGTAATTATCTTGGTAACCAAGATCACAAGAAACAAGAAAAGGCTAATATCAGAATTCCTTGTAATTTTTGCCTTCACCTGAATAAATCTCAATAAAACCCAAAAGCTTGTGCAGCCATTCATTGTTGCAGCTACTGGCTTCTCATCTGGAGCATAAAAGCTAGAGAGAGAGAGAGAGAGAGAGAGAGAGAGAGAACTCATGGAAACACTTTGTCCAAAGGACTGCTGGGCAACATGAGCACCAGCTCCAAAGTCCTACGACCACCTGCCACCGGTCAGAGCTATGTCACCACTCATGACAGGTCACTGTGTGGTCTCTGTGTGTGGAGTCTCAAAGCTCTTCAAATTCATGCCACTTTGGCCATGCTGTCAGTGAACCTGTCCAATGGGGTAGAATTACCTCCATGGCTTCACAGGACTGTCAGGATGCAGAGCGGCTCATTCTGGCGATGGCCTCCTCCATCACATCATGTGATGATTCTTTCTGAGTCAGGAAGAGCAAAGGAGAACCGGTGCATCAGGTGGTGGTGACAGAGCGGAGTGCTGAAAGCACCGTTGATGTCCAGGAGAGCCAACCGTCATCCTGGAAGAACCACAGCCTGAATGCTCCTCAGAGATGAGGGTGGCGAAGCTGAGTCTCACCCACATTGCCCAGACTGTGAGCAGTTTCCAGGCCCTGAAGAAGGACATCATTCCTGTTAGAATGGAGGGGCAGCGACACTGAGGAAGGCCCTCAGGGACATGTACAGACACGTACGCCGCAGCAGTGTGCTCTGGCTTAAGAACCAATGTGAGGTAGCACAGGACCGGGCTGGTTTCCTTACGTCATGCAGAGGGTTGCTATGCGTTGGAACCAACTTGGCACCTAACAAGAAAAGGAAGACACTTTCAATAAGTACAGAGCCTCGTCTTTCTCTCATAGAGGTGCTGGTGGTTTTGAACCCCCGACCTTGTGGTTAGCAGTCCCACATGGAAACCCCACAACGCCAGGGCTCCCTTTGATTTCATTTGTAGTTACAACATTTTGAGTAACTCCTAGGAAGCCCTTTTGATTTTTCTTCTGCTTTCCCATTAATGACGGTTTTGTTCTCAAAGACATCGTTCATGTTGTTTGAGAAACAACTCGCCACAGTGTTGGGACTGAAGCACGAAGCATGTGACAAAATCACCGGTGACTAAGAAGCCAACAGTGTGTGGTACTAGCTGATTCAGAGAGACATTGTATTTAAATTCCTCACTCTTGCTGAGTGGAAGTGATGTGCTGATGATACACTGTGATTGAAAACATCACTCCAACCCAGTAAGGATGACAGCTCTGACCAGAGCACATGAGGAGGTTCAATGAGTGAACTTGCACAGACCGGTGAAGTCACACAACCTTGTGGGAGGAATGTGAGCACAAGCATGCTGGCCCTGTGAATCAATGTGTGTTGTGGTAAACAATTGCATGGGGATTTTTATAAAGCCATACATTTCAGCTGAAACACGGCCCACAGATTGGGTAGACACACAGTTGCTCTCAGCCCTCTGAGAGTGTCACTTGGTGGGGTCTCCATCCCCTTCACAGGACCTGGGAGTGGAGTGGGCGGAGTCTTGTTTTGCCTTGTAATTTTGCTGAACACTCTCTCTCTCTCTCTCTCTCTCTCTCTCTCTCTCTCTCTCTCTCTCTCTCTGTCACACACACATACACACACACACACGCTCACAAACACACACTGTCATCACAGTGAAAGTAAGCCTGCAGGCAGGACTATGTGGGCAAACAAGCCAGTAGGACACATGAAATGGAGGGTGGTTTGTCACACTCAGGGCACTGGGCCTTGATACCAAAATAATGCCGCTGGCAAATTGATCACAGGAAACACAACAGTAAAAGAGGGATTTTATCCTATAATCATTCAAAAGCAAGAGGAAAGGAGAGCCACATTCTGTCTGGGACTCCTCCCTGGGGTGACTCTGCATCCCTCAGAGAGGCACAGGTTTCTCCTTGGCTTTGGGTGAACAGCCTGAGGCTCCCCTTCTAGCCATTGCAGGTGTTCTCACAGTTGCTTAGCCTACTGCCCCCTTTTTGGAGACATAAAGTATTCAGCACCCCCGGGCCCTTAAGGACATTTCTATTAATGCCCACTCTCTAGGACAGCAGTTCTCAAACTTCCTCAGGCCCTGACCCTCCTAAAGTGGTGACCCTAACCATAATATTATATTATTGCTACTTCAACATTGTCATTTGTTATTACTGTTATGAATCATCATGTAAATATCTGATATGCAGGATGTCCTGTAATTGTTACAAATCGAATATAATTAGACATAATGAAAGCATTGTTATTCAACACAAAATATGTCATTATATATTATGAAATATTTATGTTTTCTCCGATCATCCTAGGTGACCCCTGTGTAAGGATCATTCCACCCCTAAAGGTGTAGTGACCCACATATGAGAAACACTGTTTAAGATAAAGTGTTGATACCTGCTTTAGCAGCTCACTCCCACCCTCAAATGTTCCCGTGCCAGCCCACACCAAGGCTGGACTCACCCACTTTGGCAACCCTAAGGAGCCTTTGGTGTGGGAAGCCCACAGGGAGGGTTCTGCTGTGTGCTCTGGGGTCACCGTGAGTTAGAGTTGAGTTTGGTGTGGGGGTGGTCTAGAACCGCCTGCACGCTGGGTAGCAGCTTAGTCCATCACCTGTGCCACGCTCTGGTTGATAAGTTGAATGAGAGCCTGTACAGGCACAGGTCATGTTTGATCTGTTGTACATACGTTTGTTCTGAGTCAGAACTGGCTCAGTAGCATTTAGCAAAACCTTTAATTAGGCTATAATATGATACAATGGCCTGTTACACACAAAGAAATCTAGTGTATTATTTGCTCATGCTGCCTCTGTACCCTTCTCCAAACAACCAATAATACCCCTTAGGGAAAGAAAAATATCAACACACTGTGGCAGAATCCCTAATCCTTGGTAAGAAATATTGGCCTAAGTGGTTAATAAAAAGCGGAAAAGTAAAACGGAGGGAATTTGTGAAGTATTTAGTGTTTACAACTTGACCACAGAAATATGCATATAGATATGTATACATGCATATTTATATAGAGATGTATATTTTACACAGGTAAATTAAATTAAAATTGCCAAAAAGTGTAGTGAAATGTTTAGACAAATGTATTCTGAACAAAGGGGTGGACATGTGGCAGAAACACAAGTAGGTGTCACCCTCTCTGTTCCATATGTGTAAATCCCTACTAGGGCTTTATATGTTTCATTCGCGGGGTTGCTGGATTGGGGACGTAATCACCAGGATGGTCTGCTAAGCAAATCAAAGTGGGGCATTTGCCCCTGGAAAGGTGTCAGAGAGGCCTGTGTACCCATAATGTGCCTTTCAAACCCGATGCAGTTGTGGTACTGCCTTACACCCGTTGGTCTCCTTCAGTTGTAAACTGTGGGTGTGTTTCTTTTCTCTTTTATGTAGGAGGACCATTGGCGGGAGAAACGCCCTCCTTAGCTCTTGCACATAAACTCACCAGTGAGGCACGATCATCTGCTGTCTCTTTACCTACATCTCCGTCCCATAGACAGGGTCAAAGATCATGGCTGGACAGAAAAGGCTTGTTGGATTCCGTGCAACCACATTCTGTGTACCTAGAGACACCCACATTTGAGACAACCGACATTCAGCAGGATCCTGTAGACCTCCAAGGTTGCCTGTCTTATGGAAGAACCAGAAAGATACATTTGCTGCCCAGCAGAAAGTGAATGAAGCAACACCCTAGATTATTTAGCACACCTAAGAATCCCAAGCACACCCAGAGATGGCACCCAGTCAAGGGGGAAAAAGGAGTATGACACCCTGTGCGTTGACCTGACCTTAGAACCCGTGGCTAATTGTTGTAGACTCAGAAACGCATATACCTGGTCTTCTAGGGCCTGAGCCCATCCCCAAATACCCTTTACACTCAGCCTTTGTTAGCCTGAAGCAGCTGAAATGATGGGGAGGACCTCCAGGTTGGCCTGGGTGGCTTCCCAGTTGTCCAGGGAGCTTCAGGGAAGGGATGGAGAGACTTCTCTTGGACACCGGACAGAAAAGGAGGCTTTGTGTTGCTTCAAATCTGAAAGGTACAAATGTGGGCATCTTTCAGGGCAAGTGGAATCTAGGCCTGTGATAAGTTGGTGTACACCGGAGGTGCCCCAAAGTACCTTGTCCTGAGAAATGAACACAGGAGGGGGCACAGCACGTGCTTCCATGGAAAGTGTAGACTGCAACGGGCAGTGCCAAATGAGCTAGGCAGTCGCCTCTTTCCTCCACAGGGGTAAAGATTCTGCTACGGCCCTGGAGACAGCGCCCTCTGCACCCCACGGCCCAGTGTTGCAGTGACTGTGGTGGATATGCATGCGGAAGGGCAGGGGAGAAGCGTTAGCCTTAGGAACCCAGCCCTGGCCTGACACCTCCGGATTAGTGCCTTTGGCCGTGATGCTTGTGGAACTAGGATAGTTTCTCACTCAAGATTCCATAATGAGGCTGCAAATCACTGCGCAGGCGCACTTTGCTTTGCAGCCAGACACTTCTGGAAGGAGGGAGGAGACCAGGGTTCTTCCCTGCAACTGCCAGTGAGGCCTCGGTTGTGAGTTCCACAGCTTTGGCTTCTGCGCAGACAACCTTCCCATGGCGAGGGAAGCAGGATCTGGGGAAGGCCTTTTGGACGCCATGGTTTGTGAGGAAGCAGGCGTGGCAGTTGGCTCTTTGGAAAAGGCAAGTCCGGGGAACCCTGGGGAGCAGTTCCCTGTGAGCTGTGGCACTTCCACATTGGCAGAGCACTCAGCAGCTGAGTAGAAGGTCACCCGCGACCCACCTTCTGCTTCAGGAGAGTGAGTCAGGGGAGACACATAGCAGGCAGGTCGAAAAACAGGAGGAGGTGGTAGTGTTAAAGAAGTGTGTGAGTGTTGTGGAGGTAGACCTTGAGACACAGGGCTTGTTGCAGGAGCAGGAGGTGTTGGGGCATCAGGAGAAATGCAAGCAGGCCCAAACCTCACATACTCTGTCTCCCCAACCTGCATCCCAGTCAGCCCCAGCCCCCGCCTCCCCGTCGCACTCGCTCTCCAACTCGCATCTGCCTACTCGCCTGCACCTCAGCTGCCACTATCAGCATAGAGTCCGCAATTGCAGCATACTAGCCATCTCCAGGGCTCCCTGGATGAGCTGGAGACCATTCAGTTTGAGATGAATGACCTTAATAACCAAAGTGGCAGGGCATACTTCCGTATTAGGCGGAGCCTAGTACAGAACTGCAAGACTTACATGAAACGTCGGAGTGCCCTCCTCCAAGCAATCCCAGGCTTCTGGGCAAAAGCTGTATCCTTTTCATGATGGCACCAGAGGACCTCTTAGGGGATGTGGGTGTGGGGATTGAACCCCCGGATATGTAGGAGGGTCGCATCCTAAAAGGACACCACAGAGGTGCCCATGGTCAAATTCATTTCTACCTTATAGTTCCCTTCATCCTGGGACTGCTGCTGTACCTCTTGACCCAAAGTACCTTTTGATTGGGTATGTCCAAATTTTCCAGGGACCAGATGCAGTGCCCACAGGTTGTCTAAGAATGGCCACACATCTATTGCTACCAGTCTAACTGCAAGGGGGACAGTTGTTATCCTCACATGTGCATCCTCTTCCTACTTGTCTTTTGTCAGTTTTGTGGCTACTCCAAACCAAACTCACCGTGCAGATACTGTTCTCTCCATCCCCAGACCTTCAAGATGTTACCTGAGGGATGAGTTTGGATAGCAGGCGAGATGCTGTAGGAGTTTCAAAGAGAGAATCCTTTTATGAAAGGTCTGTGACTTAACAGATCAGCGGACTCAATGTCCCACTCCATTACCACCCTGCTTACATCACACAACAGACACCCAGACACATTGAGGTATTTGAAATCCCTCTCCTGCCAAGAGCCCACACAGACTTCCTTCCTCAGCCTACATATAGCTGTGGATGAGAATATAGCCCACAGAACTATTGCACTCTAGAGGGCATATGATGAATGAACGTTAGGTTGGGGGCAAATATGTCTGGTACTGTCAAGAGTTCTGGCAGACTGCATGCTTGAAACACTTGCTGCTGACCTCTTGCTCCTGTCTAGTTCTTTTACTGGCTTGTCCCTCAAGGCTCCTTGAATAAAATCAGATTATGAATCACCCTCAGCTATCGACCATCATCAGTGAGAAAGACAAAGACATGCTCAGCTACCTGGTTAATGTGGAGGTGAGTCGGCGAAGGGCATGGGGAAGGACTCCTCCTTGGTGGCCCACAAGGCCACATCTTTCTAAATCGATTTTCATGCTCCCTCTCCATCACCTGGCAGGTTGAGGAGCTCATTAGTGTGCACAAATGCTGCAAGATCATGTTCTCATTTGGGAGAAACCCCTATTTCCGGAACAGAGAGATCACTAAGAAGTATGACCTTAACAGCACTGGTGAGAGGTGGCACCCTGATAGATGGACAGTATGAAGGGTTGACCACTGAGAAACATCCTCCCCCACTTTAACCATCCTTGCCTTCCCGCTGTACAGGCTATAGTGCCACTCACTCCACCCCAGTCTTATGGTTCAGGGACTATGAACCTGTGCCCCACTGCAACAGAAACCACGACACCAGGATTGACTTCTTTTCTTGGATCTCAGAGCACAACTGCCCAGGATCAAACAGGATTGCACAGGTAACCATACCGAACGGTTGATGCGGTTTCTCCACTGTTGTGTGCAAGGGGTCTTAGTTCATACCTAACCAGTCTTTTCCTACACCAGGTGATCAGTGAGGACCTGTGGCTCAATCCCATGCAGTCAAGCCTGAAGGAAGATAGGAGGGAGAAAGTTTATAGAGAAGATCTCGGTAAGGTTTGATAGCATTTGTGACCGGGAGGAAAACTGTAGTGTCCTCAGAGTGGCTCAGTGGATACCAGCCTAACTGACTTACTGGCTTTGGAGTCTGGGTTGCCATGTCAAGTACTCTGGAGCAGGTTTGATCCCCAGGCCTCTGGAGAAACAGACTCTGGTGACTCTCAGTTTGTGGTATCATATAGGCCGGGGTTCCTTGGTATGCAGGAACATTTTCACATGCAGAGAAAATCTCCTTTCCTTCTTTCCTGTATGTACTCTTCTCTCACTTAGGATGGAAACATACTCCAGTGTCACATCATGTTTCCCTGTCAATCAGGTGGTCAGAGAAAATAGTTTCAAATCAACATGTGCCAAGGGCTTGGTCAGAAGAGTACTTGTCTGCATATTCCATTCCGTTCATAACTGAGTATGACGGACTAGCAGAAGCAAAGGTGCCAATGCAACACCTTTAACTAGCAACCCATGCTTACCCTCCTCTACTTCTTCATGTAGTTTTCACCTCCCTCACTGCTATTCTGATCATGGGAATTTTTCTAGGCAGCATATTTGGCTATCAACAACCAGCACTCATTGTTAACCCAGATTGTTCAAAGGCAGTACTAAAGCCTAGAGACTCAAAATTAATAAGAGCTCACATGTAATGGAAATTGATAGCTAACAAACCCCCCACATACACACTCACACACATGTACATAAACATGCATTCAAAATATCATTAAGTGTCTCTCCAAGACAGTAACTCTTAATTCTCTAGCAGAGTGGCTTGTATTCACAGTCTTTGAAAGCAAACAAAAAGATAACATTTCAATGTAAGTTTAATTGCTTTTTATTTGCTGTGTTTGAGTGGTCATGGGCTTCTGGAACCCATCTCTTCTAGGACTCTCAGCACTTTCGATGTGAACAAGACAGAACGTCAAATTACGTCGAACAGCACTCAGCCAGGAAGGTTTTTCATACTTACCAAGGAAGATTCAACCTGACTCACAAGGACCTGTGAGCAAAGAAGGAAGGCTTTGTGTGGGTGGGTTTCAAAGAAGGAAGGTTATGAAGAGGTTCTGTTTTATAAGTACCTTGTTCCCAGTTTATCCTTTCAAGTATTGAGTGGAATGGAACACAACCACTTTCTTGATGTAGAAAGAGGAACCTGCAATTCATAGCTTGTTTCTTTCTAATATATCTATTAACATGGTCAATTTTAATTCATAGGCCATCCCTACAATTTTGAATGTGTTTAAGTAGTCTATTTTTCATAATTATTTTAATATACTACTGAATCTATTCAGATATTTTTTCGGTATATTCCTGAGGGGTATTGATACATACTTTCCGTGTTTTTGTTAGTTTTTCTTTCATTGGTTTTTGGTGGGGGCTGTGTACCCTCATGACAGCAGCTTGTCTGCTGATGAGTTTGTGGAGAGTGTCAACTCTTTTCCACGAGTGTTTGTTGATTATGCAGCCTCTGAAACATACATGGTACTTTATTATATCTTATTAATTTATGAGAAGTCAAAATGAACTCCTTGGCCTTCACATTGAGGATTTTTTCCAATAGGAGAACATGTGTGTTTTAAAGAATGATACCATTCCATTGAATGTTTCAATTTTATCTTAGTGCATTCTCACAGTAATGTGACAGGTGACTTTTAATGCTGTTCTATCTGCTGTCATCATTATTCCTTATTTTCATATCTACATACTCTTAAAATATTTCCTCCTTTGTTATATATTGGCCTTTCAACTGAGCAACTTTAAAAAAATTGCATATTCCTCGGTAATTTGTTTCTCTTTAGTCTTTCATATTATTCTGTGAATAAATTATTTTTTATTCGTAAAACAATATTCTCAAGAAGGAGTGACAAGATTTCAACATCATCAGTTAAAAGAGAATGAAAGAACACATCCCTTTGAAATAAGATATCACATTGTATAGTATAAAGAAAAATGTTAGTCGGGATAGAGACATCCAGGATTCCTCATATTGCCCTTCAATGAATAGAATCTCTTAAAACAGTGGAACTAAAATATTGAGCATCTCCATATATTTTGTGTACAATCAAACTTGCTGGCATGGAGACTAATCCACCCATAATAGTGCTATCGGACAGTGTGGAAATTCTTTCTGTTTTGTGGAGGGGAGGCCCATCTTTTGCCACCAGAGTGTCATGGGTTTGATTTCATTCAGTTAACACAATATGCTGCTATGTCACTTGAAAAACAGAAAGGTAGAAGCTGATGTCACAAGAAACTCTAGAAATTGCTAGTGTAGAGTGGCTATGACCTGCTTAAAATGTCCTGATTGGGTCGGATAACCTATATCCTCAAAGGAACAATCTTAGTCTTGGACACTTTATGATGATCTAGGCGGCATTGGATAAATCTACCCAATCCAATGTTACTTGATCTCTTGACTGCTACTTCCATGTACACAGATCCTTGAGAACTTCATTCTCTATTCTGTTTATCCTACTATTTATCAACTGATCAGGTTAGAAGGACTTTGCTTCTTCTGCTTTTGTACTGTTTCAGATCTTATTGAACTGATAGTTAAGACTACCATTCCTATGAACTCTGGTAGTGTGGACACCAGTCTCATTCCCACCCCCCCATACCCCAGTCATTTCTTTTACTCAAAGATTTTTATAACAATATTTTGTGGAATTTTGGCAAGCAGCATTTCTCCCTTGTAGTGACATAAAGTGTTCTCTTTTCCAATATCTCATCAGATGACAAGCCCATGTAGTAATTATCTTGGTAACCAAGGTCCAAGAAACAAGAAAAGGCTAATAAAGAATTCCTTGTAATTTTTGCGTTCACCTGAATAAATCTCAATAAAACCCAAAAGCTTGTGCAGCCATTCATTGTTGAAGCTACTGGCTTCTCATCTGGAGCATAAACGCTAAAGAGAGAGAGAGAGACAGAGAGAAAGAGAGAGAGAGAGAGAGAGAGAGAGAGAGAGAGAGAGAGAGAGAGAGAGAGAGAGAGAGAGAAAGAACTCATGGAAAAACTTTGTCCAAAGGACTGCTGGGCAACATGAGCACCAGCTCCACAGTCCTATGACCAGCTTCCACCGGTCAGAGCTATGTCACCACTCATGACAGGGCACTGTGTGGTCTCTGTGTGTGGAGTCTCAAAGCTCTTCAAATTCATGCCACTTTGCCATGCCGTCAGTGAACCTGTCCAATGGGGTAGAACTACCTCTATGGACTCACAGGACTGTCAGGATACACAGCGGCTCACCCTGGCGATGGCCTCCTCTATCACATCATGTGATGATTCTTTCTGAGTCAGGAAGAGCAAAGGAGAACCGGCGCATCAGATGATGGTGACAGAGCAGAATGCTGAAAGCACCGTTGATGTCCAGGAGAGCCAACCGTCATCCTGGAAGAACCACAGCCTGAATGCTCCTCAGAGATGAGGGTTGCGAAGCTGAGTCTCACCCACATTGCCCAGACTGTGAGCAGTTTCCAGGCCCTGAAGAAGGACATCATTCCTGTTAGAATGGAGGGGCAGCGACACTGAGGAAGGCCCTCAGGGACATGTACAGACACGTACGCCGCAGCAGTGGGCTCTGGCTTAAGAACCAATGTGAGGTAGCACAGGACCGGGCTGGTTTCCTTACGTCATGCAGAGGGTTGCTATGCGTTGGAACCAACTTGGCACCTAACAAGAAAAGGAACACACTTTCCATAAGCACAGAGCCTCGTCTTTCTCTCATAGACGTGCTGGTGGTTTTGAACCCCTGACCTTGTGGTTAGCAGCCCCACATAGAAACCCCACAACGCCAGGGCTCCCTTTGATTTCATTTGTAGTTACAACATTTTGAGTAACTCCTGGAAAGCCCTTTTGATTTTTCTTCTGCTTTTCCATTAATGACGATTTTGTTCTCAAAGACATCATTCATGTTGTTTGAGAAATCCACTCGCCACTGTGTTGGGACTGAAGCAGGAAGCATGTGACAAAATCACTGGATAAAAAGAAGCCAACAGTGGGTGGTCCTAGCTGATTCAGAGAGACATTGTATTTAAATTCCTCACTCTTGCTGAGTGGCAGTCACGTACTGATGATACACTGTGATTGAAAGCATCACTCCAACCCAGTATGGATGACAGGTATGACTTGAGCGCATGAGGAGCTTCAATGAGTGAACTTGCACAGACCCGTGATGTCACACAACCCAGTGGGAGGAATGTGGGCCATTCATGCTGGTCCTGTGATTCAATGTGTGTTGTGGTAAACAATGGCATGGGGATTTTTATAAAGCCATACATTTCAGCTGAAACACGGCCCACAGATTGGGTAGACACACAGTTGCTGTCAGCCCTCTGACAGTGTCACTGGTGGGGTCTACATCCCCTTCACAGGACCTGGGAGTGGGGTGGGCAGAATCTTCTTTTACCTTGTAGTGTTGCTGAACACACTCTCTCTCTCTCTCTCTCTCTCTCTCTCTGTCACACAAAAACACACACACATACACACTGTCATCACAGTGAAAGTAAGCCTGCTGGCAGGACAATGTGGGCAAACAAGCCAGTAGGACACGTGAAATGGAGGGTGGTTTGTCACACTCAGGGCTTGGGCCTTGATACCAAAATAATGCCGCTGGCGAATTGATCACAGGAAACACAACAGTAAAAGAGGGATTTTATCCTATAATCATTCAAAAGCAAGAGGAAATTTGAGCCACATTCTGTCTGGGACTCCTCCCTGGGGTGACTCTGCATCCCTCAGAGAGGCACAGGTTTCTTCTTGGCTACCTGGGGATTGGGTGAACAGCCTGAGGCTCCCCTTCTAGCCATTGCAGGTGTTCTCACAGTTGCTTAGCCTACTGCCCCCTTTTGGAGACATAAAGTATTCAGCACCCCCGGGCCAATGAGGATATTTCTATTAATGACCCCTTTCTAGGACAGCAGTTCTCAAACTTCCTCAGGCCTTGACCCTCCTAAAGTGGTGACCCTAACCATAATATTATATTATTGCTACTTCATCATTGTCATTTGTTATTACTGTTATGAATCATCATGTAAATATCTGATATGCAGGATGTCCTGTAATTGTTACAAATCGAATATAATTAGACATAATGAAAGCATTGTTATTCAACACAAAATATGTCATTATATATTATGAAATATTTATGTTTTCTCCGATCATCCTAGGTGACCCCTGTGTAAGGATCATTCCACCCCTAAAGGTGTAGTGACCCACATATGAGAAACACTGTTTAAGATAAAGTGTTGATACCTGCTTTAGCAGCTCACTCCCACCCTCAAATGTTCCCGTGCCAGCCCACACCAAGGCTGGACTCACCCACTTTGGCAACCCTAAGGAGCCTTTGGTGTGGGAAGCCCACAGGGAGGGTTCTGCTGTGTGCTCTGGGGTCACCGTGAGTTAGAGTTGAGTTTGGTGTGGGGGTGGTCTAGAACCCCCTGCACGCTGGGTAGCAGCCTAGTCCATCACCTGTGCCACGCTCTGGTTGATAAGTTGAATGAGAGCCTGTACAGGCACAGGTCATGTTTGATCTGTTGTACATACGTTTGTTCTGAGTCAGAACTGGCTCAGTAGCATTTAGCAAAACCTTTAATTAGGCTATAATATGATACAATGGCCTGTTACACACAAAGAAATCTAGTGTATTATTTGCTCATGCTGCCTCTGTACCCTTCTCCAAACAACCAATAATACCCCTTAGGGAAAGAAAAATATCAACACACTGTGGCAGAATCCCTAATCCTTGGTAAGAAATATTGGCCTAAGTGGTTAATAAAAAGCGGAAAAGTAAAACGGAGGGAATTTGTGAAGTATTTAGTGTTTACAACTTGACCACAGAAATATGCATATAGATATGTATACATGCATATTTATATAGAGATGTATATTTTACACAGGTAAATTAAATTAAAATTGCCAAAAAGTGTAGTGAAATGTTTAGACAAATGTATTCTGAACAAAGGGGTGGACATGTGGCAGAAACACAAGTAGGTGTCACCCTCTCTGTTCCATATGTGTAAATCCCTACTAGGGCTTTATATGTTTCATTCGCGGGGTTGCTGGATTGGGGACGTAATCACCAGGATGGTCTGCTAAGCAAATCAAAGTGGGGCATTTGCCCCTGGAAAGGTGTCAGAGAGGCCTGTGTACCCATAATGTGCCTTTCAAACCCGATGCAGTTGTGGTACTGCCTTACACCCGTTGGTCTCCTTCAGTTGTAAACTGTGGGTGTGTTTCTTTTCTCTTTTATGTAGGAGGACCATTGGCGGGAGAAACGCCCTCCTTAGCTCTTGCACATAAACTCACCAGTGAGGCACGATCATCTGCTGTCTCTTTACCTACATCTCCGTCCCATAGACAGGGTCAAAGATCATGGCTGGACAGAAAAGGCTTGTTGGATTCCGTGCAACCACATTCTGTGTACCTAGAGACACCCACATTTGAGACAACCGACATTCAGCAGGATCCTGTAGACCTCCAAGGTTGCCTGTCTTATGGAAGAACCAGAAAGATACATTTGCTGCCCAGCAGAAAGTGAATGAAGCAACACCCTAGATTATTTAGCACACCTAAGAATCCCAAGCACACCCAGAGATGGCACCCAGTCAAGGGGGAAAAAGGAGTATGACACCCTGTGCGTTGACCTGACCTTAGAACCCGTGGCTAATTGTTGTAGACTCAGAAACGCATATACCTGGTCTTCTAGGGCGTGAGCCCATCCCCAAATACCCTTTACACTCAGGCTTTGTTAGCCTGAAGCAGCTGAAATGATGGGAAGAGGACCTCCAGGTTGGCCTGGGTGGCTTCCCAGTTGTCCAGGGAGCTTCAGGGAAGGGATGGAGAGACTTCTCTTGGACACCGGACAGAAAAGGAGGCTTTGTGTTGCTTCAAATCTGAAAGGTACAAATGTGGGCATCTTTCAGGGCAAGTGGAATCTAGGCCTGTGATAAGTTGGTGTACACCGGAGGTGCCCCAAAGTACCTTGTCCTGAGAAATGAACACAGGAGGGGGCACAGCACGTGCTTCCATGGAAAGTGTAGACTGCAACGGGCAGTGCCAAATGAGCTAGGCACTCGCCTCTTTCCTCCACAGGGGTAAAGATTCTGCTACGGCCCTGGAGACAGCGCCCTCTGCACCCCACGGCCCAGTGTTGCAGTGACTGTGGTGGATATGCATGCGGAAGGGCAGGGGAGAAGCGTTAGCCTTAGGAACCCAGCCCTGGCCTGACACCTCCGGATTAGTGCCTTTCGCCGTGATGCTTGTGGAACTAGGATAGTTTCTCCCTCAAGATTCCATAACGAGGCTGCAAATCACTGCGCAGGCGCACTTTGCTCTGCAACCAGGCACTTCTGGAAGGAGGGAGGAGACCAGGGTTCTTCCCTGCAACTGCCAGAGAGGCCTCGGTTGTGAGTTCCACCGCTTTGGCTTCTGCGCAGACAACCTTCCCATGGCGAGGGAAGCAGGATCTGGGGAAGGCCTTTTGGCCACCATGGGTTGTGAGGAAGCAGGCGTGGCAGTTGGCTCTTTGGAAAAGGCAAGTCCTGGGAACCCTGGGGAGCAGTTCCCTGTGAGCTGTGGCACTTCCGCATTGGCAGAGCACGCAGCAGCTGAGGAGAAGGTCACCGCCACCCACCTTCTGCTTCAGGAGAGTGAGGCAGGGGAGGAACATAGCAGGCTTGTGGAAAAACAGGAGGAGGCCATAGTGTTAAAGAAGGGTGTGAGTATTGTGGAGGTAGACCTTGAGACACAGGGCTTGTTGCAGAAGCAGGAAGGGGTGGGGCATCAGGAGAAATGTGAGCAGGCCCCAACCTCACCTACTCTGCAGTCAGCCCCTGCCCCCGCCTCTCCCATCGCACCCGCTCCCCAACTCGCCTCTGCCACCTTGCCTGCACCTCGGCTGCCACTATCCTCAGAGAGGCCGCCATTGCCGGGTACCAGCCCCCTCCAGGGCTCCCTGGATGCGCTGGAGACCATTCAGTTTGAGTTGAATGACCTTAATGCCCGAAGTGGCAGGGCATACTTCCGTATGACGCGGAGCCTGGCACGGAACTGCAAGACTTACCTGGAACGTCGGAGTGCCCTCCTCCAAGCAATCCCAGGCTTCTGGGCAAAAGCTGTATCTTTTTCATGATGGCACCAGAGGACCTCTTAGGGCATGTGGGTGTGGGGATTGAACCTCGGGATATGTAGGAGGGTAGCATCCTAAAAGGAAACGACAGAGGTGCCCACGGTCAAATTCATTTCTACCTTATAGTTCCCTTCATCCTGGAACTACTGCTGTACCTCTTGCCCCAAAGTACCTTTTGATTGGGTATGTCCAACATTTCCAGGGACAAGATGCAGTGCCCACAGTTGTCTGCGAATGGCCACACATCTATTGCTGTCAGTCTAACTACAAGGGGGAGAGTTGTTATCATCACATGTGCATCCTCTTCCTACTTGTCTTTTGTCAGTTTTGTGGCTACTCCAAACCAAAGTCACCGTGCAGATACTGTTCTCTCCATCCCCAGACCTTCAAGATATTACGTGAGGGATGAGTTTGGATAGCAGGCGAGATGCTGTAGGAGTTTCAAAGAGAGAATCCTTTTATGAACTGTCTGTGACTTAACTAGATCAGCGAACTCAATGTCCCTCCCCATTACCACCCTCCTTACATCACACACCAGACACCCAGACACATGGAGGTATTTGAAATCCCTCTCTGCCAAGAGCCCACACAGACATCCTTCTTCAGCCTACACAGAGCTGTGGATGAGAACATAGCCCACAGAACCATTGCACTCTAGAGGGCATATGATGAATGAACGTTAGGTTGGGGGAAATGTGTCTGGTATTGGCAAGAGGTCTAGCAGACTGCATGCTTGAAACACTTGCTGCTGACTTCTTGCTCCTGTCTAGTTCTTTTACTGGCTTGTCCCTCAAGGCTCCTTGACTAAAATCAGGTTATGAATCACCCTCAGCTATCAACCATCATCAGTGAGAAAGACAAAGACATGCTCAGCTACCTGGTCAATGTGGAGGTGAGTCGGGGAAGGGCATGGGGAAGGACTCCTCCTTGGTGGCCCACAAGGCCACATCTTTCTAAATCGATTTTCATGCTCCCTCTCCATCACCTGGCAGGTTGAGGAGCTCATTAGTGTGCACAAATGCTGCAAGATCATGTTCTCATTTGGGAGAAACCCCTATTTCCGGAACAGAGAGATCACTAAGAAGTATGACATAAACAGCACTGGTGAGAGGTGGCACCCTGATAGATGGATAGTATGAAGGGTTGACCACTGAGAAACATCCTCCTACACTTTAACCGTCCTTGCCTTCCCGCTGTACAGGCTATAGTGCCACGCACTCCACCCCAGTCTTATGGTTCAGGGACTATGAACCTGTGCCCCACTGCAACAGAAACCACGACACCAGGATTGACTTCTTTTCTTGGATCTCAGAGCAAAACTGCCCAGGATCAAACAGGATTGCACAGGTAACCGTACCGAACGGTTGATGCGGTTTCTCCACTGTTGTGTGCAAGGAGTCTTAGTTCATACCTAACCAGTCTTTTCCTACACCAGGTGATCAGTGAGGACCTGTGGCTCAATCCCATGCAGTCAAGCCTGAAGGAAGATAGGAGGGAGAAAGTTTATAGAGAAGATCTCGGTAAGGTTTGATAGCATTTGTGACCGGGAGGAAAACTGTAGTGTCCTCAGAGTGGCTCAGTGGATACCAGCCTAACTGACTTACTGGCTTTGGAGTCTGGGTTGCCATGTCAAGTACTCTGGAGCAGGTTTGATCCCCAGGCCTCTGGAGAAACAGACTCTGGTGACTCTCAGTTTGTGGTATCATATAGGCGGGGGTTCCTTGGTATGCAGGAACATTTTCACATGCAGAGAAAATCTCCTTTCCTTCTTTCCTGTATGCACTCTTTTTTCACTTAGGATGGAAACATCCTCCAGTGTCACATCATGTTTCCCTGTCAATCAGGTGGTCAGAGAAAATAGTTTCAAATCAACATGTGCCAAGGGCTTGGTCAGAAGAGTACCAGTCTTCATATTACATCCCTTTCATAACTGAGTATGACGGACTACCAGAAGCAAAGGTGCCAATGCAACACCTTTAACTAGCAACCCATGCTTACCCTCCTCTACTTCTTCATGTAGTTTTCACCTCCCTCACTGCTATTCTGATCATGGGAGTTTTTGTAGGCAGCATATTGGCTATCAACAACCAGCACTCATTGTTAACACAGATTGTTAAAAGACAGTACTAAAACCTAGAGAATCAAAATTAATAAGAGCTCACATGTCATGGAAATTGATAGCTAACAAACCCCCCACATACACACTCACACACATGTACATAAACATGCATTCAAAATATCATTAAGTGTCTCTCCAAGACAGTAACTCTTAATTCTCTAACAGAGTGGCCTGTATTAACATTCTTTGACACCAAATAAAAAGATAACATTTTAAAGTAAGTTTAATTGCCTTTTATGTGATGTGATTGAGTGGTCCCATGGATTTCTGGAACTCATCTCTTCTAGGATTCTCGGCACTTTCGATGTGAACAAGACAGACCGTCAAACTACGTCGAACAGCACACAGCCAGGAAGGCTCGTCATTCTAACCAAGGAAGATTCAACCTGTCTCACAAGGAGCTGTGAGCAAATTAGGAAGGCTGTGTGTGGGTGGGTTTCAAAGAAGGAAGGTTCTGAAGAGGTTCTGTTTTATAAGTACCTTGTTCCCACTTTATCCTTTCAAGTAGTGAGTGGAATGTAACGCAACCACTTTCTGGATGTACAAAGAAGAACCTGCAATTCGTAGCTTGTTTCTTACTAATATTGTCTATTACCATGGTCAATTTTAATTCATAGGCCACCCCTACAATTTTGAATGTGTTTAAATAGTCTATTTTTCATAATTATTTTAATATACTACTGAATCTATTCAGATATTTTTTCGGTATATTCCTGAGGGGTATTGATACATACTTTTCGTGTTTTTGTTAGTTATTCTTTCATTGGTTTTTGGTGGGGGCTGTGTACCCTCGTGACAGCAGCTTGTCTGCTGCTGAGTTTGTGGAGAGTGTCAACTCTTTTCCGTGAGTGTTTGTTGAATATGCAGCCTCTGAAACATACATGGTACTTTATTATATCTTATTAATTTATGAGAAGTCAAAATGAACTCCTTGGCCTTCACATTGAGGATTTTTCCAATAGGAGAACATGTGTGTTATAAAGAATGATACCATTCCATTGAATGCTTCAATTTTATCTTAATGCATTCTCACAGTAATGTGACAGGTGACTTTTAATGCTGTTCTTCTGCTGTCATCATTATTCCTTATTTTCATATCTACATACTCTTAAAATATTTCCTCCTTTGTTATATAGTGGCCTTTCAAATGAGCAACTTTAAAAAAAATTGCATATCCCTCAGTAATTTGTTTCTGTTTAGTCTTTCATATTATTCTGTGAATAATATATTTTTTATTCATAAAACAATATTGTCAAGAAGGAGTGACACGATTTCAACATAATTGTTAAAAGAAAATGAAAGAACACATCCCTTTGAAATAAGACATCACATTGTATAGTATAAAGAAAAATGTTAGTCAGGATAGAGACATCCAGGATTCCTCATATTGCCCTTCAATGAATAGAATCTCTTAAAACAGTGGAACTAAAATATTGAGCATCTCCATATATTTTGTGTACAATCAAACTTGCTGGCATGGAGACTAATCCACCCATAATAGTGCTATCGGACAATGTGGAAATTCTTTCTGTTTTGTGGAGGGGAGGCCCATCATTTGCCACCAGAGTGTCATGGGTTTGATTTCATTCAGTTAACACAATATGCTGCTATGTCACTTGAAAAACAGAAAGGTACAAGCTGATGTCACAAGAAACTCTAGAAATTGCTAGTCTAGAGTGGCTATGACCTGCTTAAAATGTCCTGATTGGGTCGGATAACCTATGTCCTCAAAGGAACAATCTTAGTCTTGGACACTTTATGATGATCTGGGCAGCATTGGATAAATCTACCCAATGCAATGTTATTTGCTCTCCTGACTGCTGCTTCCGTGTACACAGATCCTTGAGAACTTCATTCTCTATTCTGTTTATCCTACTGTTTATCAACTGATCAGGTTAGAAGAACTTTGCTTCTTCTGCTTTTGTGCTGTTTCAGATCTTATTGAATTGATAGTTAAGACTATCATTCCTCTGAACTCTGGTATTTGTGAACACCAGTCTAATTCCCACACCCCCACCCCAGTCATTTCTTTTATTCAAAGACATTTAAATCAATATTTTGTGGAACTTTGGCAAGCAGCATTTCTCCCTTGTAGTGACATAAATTGTTCTCTTTTCCAATATCTCATCAGATGACAAGCCCGTGCAGTAATTATCTTGGTAGCCAAGGTCACAAGAAACAAGAAAAGGCTAATATCAGAATTCCTTGTAATTTTTGCCTTCACCTGAATAAATCTCAATAAAACCCAAAAGCTTGTGCAGCCATTCATTGTTGCAGCTACTGGCTTCTCATCTGGAGCATAAAAGCTAGAGAGAGAGAGAGAGAGAGAGAGAGAGAGAGAGAGAGAGAGAGAGAAAGAGAGAGAGAGAGAACTCATGGAAACACTTTGTCCAAACGACTGCTGGGCAACATGAGCACCAGCTCCACAGTCCTACGACCACCTGCCACCGGTCACAGCTATGTCACCACTCATGACAGGTCACTGTGTGGTCTCTGTGTGTGGAGTCTCAAAGCTCTTCAAATTCATGCCACTTTGGCCATGCTGTCAGTGAACCTGTCCAATGGGGTAGAACTACCTCCATGGCTTCACAGGACTGTCAGGATGCAGAGCGGCTCACCCTGGCAATGGCCTCCTCCATCACATCATGTGATGATTCTTTCTGAGTCAGGAATAGTAAAGGAGAACCGGTGCATCAGGTGGTGGTGACAGAGCGGAGTGCTGAAAGCACCGTTGATGTCCAGGAGAGCCAACCGTCATCCTGGAAGAACCACAGCCTGAATGCTCCTCAGAGATGAGGGTTGCGAAGCTGAGTCTCACCCACATTGCCCAGACTGTGAGGAGTTTCCAGGCCCTGAAGAAGGACATCATTCCTGTTAGAATGGAGGGGCAGCGACACTGAGGAAGGCCCTCACGGACATGTACAGACACGTAGGCCACAGCAGTGGGCTCTGGCTTAAGAACCAATGTGAGGTAGCACCGGACCGGGCTGCTTTCCTTACGTCATGCAGAGGGTTGCTATGCCTTGGAACCAACTTGGCACCTAGCAAGAAAAGGAACACACTTTCCATAAGCACAGAGACTCGTCTTTCTCTCATAGACGTGCTGGTGGTTTTGAACCCCTGACCTTGTGGTTAGCAGTCCCACATGGAAACCCCACAACGCCAGGGCTCCCTTTGATTTCATTTGTAGTTACAACATTTTGAGTAACTCCTAGGAAGCCCTTTTGATTTTTCTTCTGCTTTTCCATTAATCACGGTTTTGTTCTCAAAAACATCATTCATGTTGTTTGAGAAATCAACTCGCCACAGTGTTGGGACTGAAGCACGAAGCATGTGACAAAATCACTGGTGACTAAGAAGCCAAGAGTGGGTGGTCCTAGCTGGTTCAGAGAGACATTGTATTAAAAATCCTCACTCTTGCTGAGTGGAAGTGATGTGCTGATGATACACTGTGATTGAAAACATCACTTCAACCCAGTATGGATGACAGCTCTGACCAGAGCACATGAGGAGATTCAATGAGTGAACTTGCACAGACCGGTGAAGTCACACAACCTTGTGGGAGGAATGTGGGCACAAGCATGCTGGCCCTGTGAATCAATGTGTGTTGTGGTAAACAATGGCATGGGGATTTTTATAAAGCCATACATTTCAGCTGAAACACGGCCCACAGATTGGGTAGACACACAGTTGCTGTCAGCCCTCTGACAGTGTCACTTGGTGGGGTCTCCATCCCCTTCACAGGACCTGGGAGTGGGGTGGGCGGAGTCTTGTTTTGCCTTGTAGTTTTGCTGAACACACACACACACTCTCTCTCTCTCTCTCTGTCACACACACATACACACACACACACGCACACAAACACACACTGTCATCACAGTGAAAGTAATACTGCAGGCAGGACAATGTGGGCAAACAAGCCAGTAGGACACGTGAAATGGAGGGTGGTTTGTCACACTCAGGGCACTGGGCCTTGATACCAAAATAATGCCGCTGGCGAATTGATCACAGGAAACCCAACAGTATAAGAGGGATTTTATCCTATAATCATTCAAAAGCAAGAGGAAAGGAGAGCCACATTCTGTCTGGGACTCCTCCCTGGGGTGACTCTGCATCCCTCAGAGAGGCACAGGTTTCTCCTTGGCTGCCTGAGGATTGGGTGAACAGCCTGAGGCTCCCCTTCTAGCCATTGCAGGTGTTCTCACAGTTGCTTAGCCTACTGCCCCCTTTTTGGAGTCATACAGTATTCAGCACCCCCGGGCCCTTAAGGACATTTCTATTAATGCCCACTCTCTAGGACAGCAGTTCTCAAACTTCCTCAGGCCTTGACCCTCCTAAAGTGGTGACCCTAACCATAATATTATATTATTGCTACTTCATCATTGTCATTTGTTATTACTGTTATGAATCATCATGTAAATATCTGATATGCAGGATGTCCTGTAATTGTTACAAATCGAATATAATTAGACATAATTAAAGCATTGTTATTCAACACAAAATATGTCAGTATATATTACGAAATATTTATGTTTTTTCCGATCATCCTAGGTGACCCCTGTGTAAGGATCATTCCACCCCTAAAGGGGTAGTGACCCACAGGATGAGAAACACTGTTTTAGATAAAGTGTTGATACCTGCTTTAGCAGCTCACTCCCACCCTCAAATGTTCCCGTGCCAGCCCACACCAAGGCTGGACTCACCCACTTTGGCAACCCTAAGGAGCCTTTGGTGTGGGAAGCCCACAGGGAGGGTTCTGCTGTGTGTTCTGGGTCACCGTGAGTAAGAGTTGAGTTTGGTGTGGGGGTGGTCTAGAACCCCCTGCACGCTGGGTAGCAGCCTAGTCGATCACCTGTGCCATGCTCTGGTCGATAAGTTGAATGAGAGCCTGTACAGGCACAGGTCATGTTTGATCTGTTGTACATAAGTTTGTTCTGAGTCAGAACTGGCTCAGTAGCACATAGCAAAACCTTTAATTAAGCTATAATATGATACAATGGCCTGTTACACACAAAGAAATCTAGTGTATTATTTGTTCATGCTGCCTCTGTACCCTTCTCCAAACAACCAATAATACCCCTTAGGAAAGAAAAATATCAACACACTGTGGCAGAATCCCTAATCCTTGGTAAGAAATATTGGCCTAAGTGGTTAATAAAAAGCGGAAAAGTAAAACTGAGGGAATTTGTGAAGTATTTAGTGTCTTACAACTTGACCACAGAAATATGCATATAGATATGTATACATGCATATTTATATAGAGATGTATATTTTACACAGGTAAATTAAATTAAAATTGCCAAAAAGTGTAGTGAAATGTTTAGACAAATTTAATCTGAATAAAGGGGTGGAACTGCGGCAGAAACACAAGTACGTGTCACCCTCTCTGTTCCATTTGTGTAAATCCCTACTAGGGCTTTATATGTTTCATTCGCGGGGTTGCTGGATTGGGGACGTAATCACCAGGATGGTCTGCTAAGCAAATCAAAGTGGGGCATTTGCCCCTGGAAAGGTGTCAGAGAGGCCAGTGTGCCCACAATGTGCCTTTCAAACCCGACGCAGTTGTGGTACTGCCTTACACCGGTTGGTCTCCTTCAGTTGTAAACTGTGGGTGTGTTTCTTTTCTCTTTTATGTAGGAGGACCATTGGCTGGAGAAACGCCCTCCTTAGCTCTTGCACATAAACTCACCAGTGAGGCACGATCATCTGCTGTCTCTTTACCTACATCTCCGCCCCATAGACAGGGTCAAAGAGCATGGCTGGACAGAAAAGGCTTGTTGGATTCCGTGCAACCATATGCTGTGTACCTAGAGACACCCACATTTGAGACAACCGACATTCAGCAGGATCCTGTAGACCTCCAAGGTTGCCTGTCTTATAGAAGAACCAGAAAGATACATTTGCTGCCCAGCAGAAAGTGAATGAAGCAACACCCTAGATTATTTAGCACACCTACGAATCCCAAGCACACCCAGAGATGGCACCCAGTCAAGGGGGAAAAAGGAGTATGACACCCTGCGCGTTGACCTGACCTTAGAACCCGTGGCTAATTGTTGTAGACTCAGAAACGCATATACCTGGTCTTCTAGGGCGTGAGCCCATCCCCAAATACCCTTTACACTCAGGCTTTGTTAGCCTGAAGCAGCTGAAATGATGGGAAGAGGACCTCCAGGTTGGCCTGGGTGGCTTCCCAGTTGTCCAGGGAGCTTCAGGGAAGGGATGGAGAGACTTCTCTTGGACACCGGACAGAAAAGGAGGCTTTGTGTTGCTTCAAATCTGAAAGGTACAAATGTGGGCATCTTTCAGGGCAAGTGGAATCTAGGCCAGTGATAAGTTGGTGTACACCGGAGGTGCCCCAAAGTACCTTGTCCTGAGAAATGAACACAGGAGGGGGCACAGCACGTGCTTCCATGAAAAGTATGGACTGCAAGGGGCAGTGCCAAATGAGCTAGGCACTCGCCTCTTTCCTCCACAGGGGCAAAGATTCTGCTACGGCCCTGGAGACAGCGCCCTCTGCACCCCACGGCCCTTGTTGCAGTGACTGTGGTGGATATGCATGCGGAAGGGCAGGGGAGAAGCTTTAGCCTTAGGAACCCAGCCCTGGCCTGACACCTCCGGATTAGTGCCTTTGGCCGTGATGCTTGTGGAACTAGGATAGTTTCTCACTCAAGATTCCATAATGAGGCTGCAAATCACTGCGCAGGCGCACTTTGCTCTGCAACCAGGCGCTTCTGGAAGGAGGGAGGAGACCAGGGTTCTTCCCTGCAACAGCCAGAGAGGCCTCGGTTGTGAGTTCCACCGCTTTGGCTTCTGCGCAGACAACCTTCCCATGGCGAGGGAAGCAGGATTGGAGAAGGCCTTTTGGCCGCCATAGGTTGTGAGGAAGCAGGCGTGGCAGTTGGCTCTTTGGAAAAGGCAAGTTGGGGAACCCTGGGGAGCAGTTCCCTGTGAGCTGTGGCACTTCCGCATTGGCAGAGCACGCAGCAGCTGAGGAGAAGGTCACCGCCACCCACCTTCTGCTTCAGGAGATTGAGGCAGGGGAGGAACATAGCAGGCAGGTGGAAAAACAGGAGGAGGCCATAGTGTTAAAGAAGGGTGTGAGTATTGTGGAGGTAGACCTTGAGACACAGGGCTTGTTGCAGAAGCAGGAAGGGGTGGGGCATCAGGAGAAATGTGAGCAGGCCCCAACCTCACCTACTCTGCAGTCAGCCCCCACCCCCGACTCCCCCATCGCACCCGCTCCCCAACTCGCCTCTGCCACCTCGCCTGCACCTCGGCTGCCACTATCCTCAGAGAGGCCCTCATTGCCGTGTACCAGCCGCCTCCAGGGCTCCCTGGATGCGCTGGAGACCATTCAGTTTGAGTTGAATGACCTTAATGCCCGAAGTGGCAGGGCATACTTCCGTATGAGGCGGAGCCTGGTACGGAACTGCAAGACTTACCTAGAACGTCGGAGTGCCCTCCTCCAAGCAATCCCAGGCTTCTGGGCAAAAGCTTTATCCTTTACAGATTGGCACCAGAGGACCTCTTAGGGGATGTGGGTGTGGGGATTGAACCTCGGGACATGTAGGAGGGTAGCATCCTAAAAGCACACCACAGAGGTGCCCACGGTAAAATTCATTTCTACCTTATAGTTCCCTTCATCCCAGGGCTGCTGCTGTACCTCTTGCCCCATTGTACCTTTTGATTGGGTATGTCCAACATTTCCAGGGACCAGATGCAGTGCCCACAGGTTGTCTAAGAATGGCCACACATCTATTGCTATCAGTCTAACTACAAGGGGGACAGTTGTTATCCTCACATGTGCATCCTCTTCCTACTTGTCTTTTGTCAGATTTGTGGCTACTCCAAACCAAACTCACCGTGCAGATACTGTTCTCTCCATCCCCAGACCTTCAAGATATTACCTGAGGGATGAGTTTGGATAACAGGCGAGATGCTGTAGGAGTTTCAAAGAGAGAATCCTTTTATGAACTGTCTGTGACTTAACTAGATCAGCTGACTCAATGTCCCACCCCATTACCACCCTCCATACATCACACACCAGACACCCAGACACATGGAGGTATTTGAAATCCCTCTCTGCCAAGAGCCCACACAGACATCCTTCCTCAGCCTACATATAGCTGTGGATGAGAACATAGCCTAGAGAACCATTGCATTCTAGAGGGCATATGATCAATGAACGTTAGGTTGGGGGAAATGTGTCTGGTATTGGCAAGAGGTCTAGCAGACTGCATGCTTGAAACACTTGCTGCTGACCTCTTGCTCCTGTCTAGTTCTTTTACTGGCTTGTCCCTCAAGGCTCCTTGACTAAAATCAGATTATGAATCACCCTCAGCTATCAACCATCATCAGTGAGAAAGACAAAGACATGCTCAGCTACCTGGTCAATGTGGAGGTTAATCGGGGAAGGGCATGGGGAAGGACTCCTCCTTGGTGGCCCACAAGGCCACATCTTTCTAAATCGATTTTCATGCTCCCTCTCCATCACCTGGCAGGTTGAGGAGCTCATTAGTGTGCACAAATGCTGCAAGATCATGTTCTCATTTGGGAGAAACCCCTATTTCCGGAACAGAGAGATCACTAAGAAGTATGACATTAACAGCACTGGTGAGAGGTGGCACCCTGATAGATGGATAGTATGAAGGGTTGACCACTGAGAAACATCCTCCTACACTTTAACCGTCCTTGCCTTCCCGCTGTACAGGCTATAGTGCCACTCACTCCACCCCAGTCTTATGGTTCAGGGACTATGAACCTGTGCCCCACTGCAACAGAAACCACGACACCAGGATTGACTTCTTTTCTTGGATCTCAGAGCACAACTGCCCAGGATCAAACAGGATTGCACAGGTAACCATACCGAACGGTTGATGCGGTTTCTCCACTGTTGTGTGCAAGGAGTCTTAGTTCATACCTAACCAGTCTTTTCCTACACCAGGTGATCAGTGAGGACCTGTGGCTCAATCCCATGCAGTCAAGCCTGAAGGAAGATAGGAGGGAGAAAGTTTATAGAGAAGATCTCGGTAAGGTTTGATAGCATTTGTGACCGGGAGGAAAACTGTAGTGTCCTCAGAGTGGCTCAGTGGATACCAGCCTAACTGACTTACTGGCTTTGGAGCCTGGGTTGCCATGTCAAGTACTCTGGAGCAGGTTTGATCCCCAGGCCTCTGGAGAAACAGACTCTGGTGACTCTCAGTTTGTGGTATCTTATAGGCGGGGGTTCCTTGGTACGCAGGAACATTTTCACATGCAGAGAAAATCTCCTTTCCTTCTTTCCTGTATGTACTCTTCTCTCACTTAGGATGGAAACATACTCCAGTGTCACATCATGTTTCCCTGTCAATCAGGTGGTCAGAGAAAATAGTTTCAAATCAACATGTGCCAAGGGCTTGGTCAGAAGAGTACCTGTCTGCATATTCCATTCCGTTCATAACTGAGTATGACGGACTAGCAGAAGCAAAGGTGCCAATGCAACACCTTTAACTAGCAACCCATGCTTACCCTCCTCTACTTCTTCATGTAGTTTTCACCTCCCTCACTGCTATTCTGATCATGGGAATTTTTCTTGGCAGCATATTGGCTATCAACAACCAGCACTCATTGTTAACACAGATTGTTAAAAGACAGTACTAAAGCCTAGAGAATCAAAATTAATAAGAGCTCACATGTCATGGAAATTGATAGCTAACAAAACCCCCACATACACACTCACACACATGTACATAAACATGCATTCAAAATATCATTAAGTGTCTCTCCAAGACAGTAACTCTTAATTCTCTAACAGAGTGGCCTGTATTAACATTCTTTGACACCAAATGAAAAGATAACATTTTAAAGTAAGTTTAATTGCCTTTTATGTGATGTGATTGAGTGGTCCCATGGATTTCTGGAACTCATCTCTTCTAGGATTCTCGGCACTTTCGATGTGAACAAGACAGACCGTCAAACTACGTCGAACAGCACACAGCCAGGAAGGCTCGTCATTCTAACCAAGGAAGATTCAACCTGTCTCACAAGGAGCTGTGATCAAATTAGGAAGGCTGTGTGTGGGTGGGTTTCAAAGAAGGAAGGTTCTGAAGAGGTTCTGTTTTATAAGTACCTTGTTCCCACTTTATCCTTTCAAGTAGTGAGTGGAATGTAACGCAACCACTTTCTGGATGTACAAAGAAGAACCTGCAATTCGTAGCTTGTTTCTTACTAATATTGTCTATTACCATGGTCAATTTTAATTCATAGGCCACCCCTACAATTTTGAATGTGTTTAAATAGTCTATTTTTCATAATTATTTTAATATACTACTGAATCTATTCAGATATTTTTTCGGTATATTCCTGAGGGGTATTGATACATACTTTTCGTGTTTTTGTTAGTTTTTCTTTCATTGGGTTTTGGTGGGGGCTGTGTACCCTCGTGACAGCAGCTTGTCTGCTGATTAGTTTGTGGAGAGTGTCAACTCTTTTCCGTGAGTGTTTGTTGATTATGCAGCCTCTGAAACATACATGGTACTTTATTATATCTTATTAATTTATGAGAAGTCAAAATGAACTCCTTGGCCTTCACATTGAGGATTTTTCCTATAGGAGAACATGTGTGTTATAAAGAATGATACCATTCCATTGAATGCTTCAATTTTATCTTAATGCATTCTCACAGTAATGTGACAGGTGACTTTAATGCTGTTCTTCTGCTGTCATCATTATTCCTTATTTTCATATCTACATACTCTTAAAATATTTCCTCCTTTGTTATATAGTGGCCTTTCAAATGAGCAACTTTAAAAAAAATTGCATATCCCTCAGTAATTTGTTTCTGTTTAGTCTTTCATATTATTCTGTGAATAATATATTTTTTATTCATAAAACAATATTATCAAGAAGGAGTGACACGATTTCAACATAATTGTTAAAAGAAAATGAAAGAACACATCCCTTTGAAATAAGACATCACATTGTATAGTATAAAGAAAAATGTTAGTCAGGATAGAGACATCCAGGATTCCTCATATTGCCCTTCAATGAATAGAATCTCTTAAAACAGTGGAACTAAAATATTGAGCATCTCCATATATTTTGTGTACAATCAAACTTGCTAGCATGGAGACTAATCCACCCATAATAGTGCTATCGGACAATGTGGAAATTCTTTCTGTTTTGTGGAGGGGAGGCCCATCATTTGCCACCAGAGTGTGATGGGTTTGATTTCATTCAGTTAACACAATATGCTGCTATGTCACTTGAAAAACAGAAAGGTACAAGCTGATGTCACAAGAAACTCTAGAAATTGCTAGTCTAGAGTGGCTATGACCTGCTTAAAATGTCCTGATTGGGTCGGATAACCTATGTCCTCAAAGGAACAATCTTAGTCTTGGACACTTTATGATGATCTGGGCAGCATTGGATAAATCTACCCAATGCAATGTTATTTGCTCTCCTGACTGCTGCTTCCTTGTACACAGATCCTTGAGAACTTCATTCTCTATTCTGTTTATCCTACTGTTTATCAACTGATCAGGTTAGAAGAACTTTGCTTCTTCTGCTTTTGTGCTGTTTCAGATCTTATTGAATTGATAGTTAAGACTACCATTCCTCTGAACTCTGGTATTTGTGAACACCAGTCTAATTCCCACACCCCCACCCCAGTCATTTCTTTTATTCAAAGATATTTAAAACAATATATTGTGGAACTTTGGCAAGCAGCATTTCTCCCTTGTAGTGACATAAATTGTTCTCTTTTCCAATATCTCATCAGATGACAAGCCCATGCAGTAATTATCTTGGTAACCAAGATCACAAGAAACAAGAAAAGGCTAATATCAGAATTCCTTGTAATTTTTGCCTTCACCTGAATAAATCTCAATAAAACCCAAAAGCTTGTGCAGCCATTCATTGTTGCAGCTACTGGCTTCTCATCTGGAGCATAAAAGCTAGAGAGAGAGAGAGAGAGAGAGAGAGAGAACTCATGGAAACACTTTGTCCAAAGGACTGCTGGGCAACATGAGCACCAGCTCCAAAGTCCTACGACCACCTGCCACCGGTCAGAGCTATGTCACCACTCATGACAGGTCACTGTGTGGTCTCTGTGTGTGGAGTCTCAAAGCTCTTCAAATTCATGCCACTTTGGCCATGCTGTCAGTGAACCTGTCCAATGGGGTAGAATTACCTCCATGGCTTCACAGGACTGTCAGGATGCAGAGCGGCTCATTCTGGCGATGGCCTCCTCCATCACATCATGTGATGATTCTTTCTGAGTCAGGAAGAGCAAAGGAGAACCGGTGCATCAGGTGGTGGTGACAGAGCGGAGTGCTGAAAGCACCGTTGATGTCCAGGAGAGCCAACCGTCATCCTGGAAGAACCACAGCCTGAATGCTCCTCAGAGATGAGGGTGGCGAAGCTGAGTCTCACCCACATTGCCCAGACTGTGAGCAGTTTCCAGGCCCTGAAGAAGGACATCATTCCTGTTAGAATGGAGGGGCAGCGACACTGAGGAAGGCCCTCAGGGACATGTACAGACACGTACGCCGCAGCAGTGTGCTCTGGCTTAAGAACCAATGTGAGGTAGCACAGGACCGGGCTGGTTTCCTTACGTCATGCAGAGGGTTGCTATGCGTTGGAACCAACTTGGCACCTAACAAGAAAAGGAAGACACTTTCAATAAGTACAGAGCCTCGTCTTTCTCTCATAGAGGTGCTGGTGGTTTTGAACCCCCGACCTTGTGGTTAGCAGTCCCACATGGAAACCCCACAACGCCAGGGCTCCCTTTGATTTCATTTGTAGTTACAACATTTTGAGTAACTCCTAGGAAGCCCTTTTGATTTTTCTTCTGCTTTCCCATTAATGACGGTTTTGTTCTCAAAGACATCGTTCATGTTGTTTGAGAAACAACTCGCCACAGTGTTGGGACTGAAGCACGAAGCATGTGACAAAATCACCGGTGACTAAGAAGCCAACAGTGTGTGGTACTAGCTGATTCAGAGAGACATTGTATTTAAATTCCTCACTCTTGCTGAGTGGAAGTGATGTGCTGATGATACACTGTGATTGAAAACATCACTCCAACCCAGTAAGGATGACAGCTCTGACCAGAGCACATGAGGAGGTTCAATGAGTGAACTTGCACAGACCGGTGAAGTCACACAACCTTGTGGGAGGAATGTGAGCACAAGCATGCTGGCCCTGTGAATCAATGTGTGTTGTGGTAAACAATTGCATGGGGATTTTTATAAAGCCATACATTTCAGCTGAAACACGGCCCACAGATTGGGTAGACACACAGTTGCTCTCAGCCCTCTGAGAGTGTCACTTGGTGGGGTCTCCATCCCCTTCACAGGACCTGGGAGTGGAGTGGGCGGAGTCTTGTTTTGCCTTGTAATTTTGCTGAACACACTCTCTCTCTCTCTCTCTCTCTCTCTCTCTCTCTCTCTCTCTCTCTCTCTTTCTCTCTGTCACACACACATACACACACACACACGCTCACAAACACACACTGTCATCACAGTGAAAGTAAGCCTGCAGGCAGGACTATGTGGGCAAACAAGCCAGTAGGACACATGAAATGGAGGGTGGTTTGTCACACTCAGGGCACTGGGCCTTGATACCAAAATAATGCCGCTGGCAAATTGATCACAGGAAACACAACAGTAAAAGAGGGATTTTATCCTATAATCATTCAAAAGCAAGAGGAAAGGAGAGCCACATTCTGTCTGGGACTCCTCCCTGGGGTGACTCTGCATCCCTCAGAGAGGCACAGGTTTCTCCTTGGCTTTGGGTGTACAGCCTGAGGCTCCCCTTCTAGCCATTGCAGGTGTTCTCACAGTTGCTTAGCCTACTGCCCCCTTTTTGGAGACATAAAGTATTCAGCACCCCCGGGCCCTTAAGGACATTTCTATTAATGCCCACTCTCTAGGACAGCAGTTCTCAAACTTCCTCAGGCCCTGACCCTCCTAAAGTGGTGACCCTAACCATAATATTATATTATTGCTACTTCAACATTGTCATTTGTTATTACTGTTATGAATCATCATGTAAATATCTGATATGCAGGATGTCCTGTAATTGTTACAAATCGAATATAATTAGACATAATGAAAGCATTGTTATTCAACACAAAATATGTCATTATATATTATGAAATATTTATGTTTTCTCCGATCATCCTAGGTGACCCCTGTGTAAGGATCATTCCACCCCTAAAGCTGTAGTGACCCACATATGAGAAACACTGTTTAAGATAAAGTGTTGATACCTGCTTTAGCAGCTCACTCCCACCCTCAAATGTTCCCGTGCCAGCCCACACCAAGGCTGGACTCACCCACTTTGGCAACCCTAAGGAGCCTTTGGTGTGGGAAGCCCACAGGGAGGGTTCTGCTGTGTGCTCTGGGGTCACCGTGAGTTAGAGTTGAGTTTGGTGTGGGGGTGGTCTAGAACCGCCTGCACGCTGGGTAGCAGCCTAGTCCATCACCTGTGCCACGCTCTGGTTGATAAGTTGAATGAGAGCCTGTACAGGCACAGGTCATGTTTGATCTGTTGTACATACGTTTGTTCTGAGTCAGAACTGGCTCAGTAGCATTTAGCAAAACCTTTAATTAGGCTATAATATGATACAATGGCCTGTTACACAAAAAGAAATCTAGTGTATTATTTGCTCATGCTGCCTCTGTACCCTTCTCCAAACAACCAATAATACCCCTTAGGGAAAGAAAAATATCAACACACTGTGGCAGAATCCCTAATCCTTGGTAAGAAATATTGGCCTAAGTGGTTAATAAAAAGCGGAAAAGTAAAACGGAGGGAATTTGTGAAGTATTTAGTGTTTACAACTTGACCACAGAAATATGCATATAGATATGTATACATGCATATTTATATAGAGATGTATATTTTACACAGGTAAATTAAATTAAAATTGCCAAAAAGTGTAGTGAAATGTTTAGACAAATGTATTCTGAACAAAGGGGTGGACATGTGGCAGAAACACAAGTAGGTGTCACCCTCTCTGTTCCATATGTGTAAATCCCTACTAGGGCTTTATATGTTTCATTCGCGGGGTTGCTGGATTGGGGACGTAATCACCAGGATGGTCTGCTAAGCAAATCAAAGTGGGGCATTTGCCCCTGGAAAGGTGTCAGAGAGGCCTGTGTACCCATAATGTGCCTTTCAAACCCGATGCAGTTGTGGTACTGCCTTACACCCGTTGGTCTCCTTCAGTTGTAAACTGTGGGTGTGTTTCTTTTCTCTTTTATGTAGGAGGACCATTGGCGGGAGAAACGCCCTCCTTAGCTCTTGCACATAAACTCACCAGTGAGGCACGATCATCTGCTGTCTCTTTACCTACATCTCCGTCCCATAGACAGGGTCAAAGATCATGGCTGGACAGAAAAGGCTTGTTGGATTCCGTGCAACCACATTCTGTGTACCTAGAGACACCCACATTTGAGACAACCGACATTCAGCAGGATCCTGTAGACCTCCAAGGTTGCCTGTCTTATGGAAGAACCAGAAAGATACATTTGCTGCCCAGCAGAAAGTGAATGAAGCAACACCCTAGATTATTTAGCACACCTAAGAATCCCAAGCACACCCAGAGATGGCACCCAGTCAAGGGGGAAAAAGGAGTATGACACCCTGTGCGTTGACCTGACCTTAGAACCCGTGGCTAATTGTTGTAGACTCAGAAACGCATATACCTGGTCTTCTAGGGCCTGAGCCCATCCCCAAATACCCTTTACACTCAGCCTTTGTTAGCCTGAAGCAGCTGAAATGATGGGGAGGACCTCCAGGTTGGCCTGGGTGGCTTCCCAGTTGTCCAGGGAGCTTCAGGGAAGGGATGGAGAGACTTCTCTTGGACACCGGACAGAAAAGGAGGCTTTGTGTTGCTTCAAATCTGAAAGGTACAAATGTGGGCATCTTTCAGGGCAAGTGGAATCTAGGCCTGTGATAAGTTGGTGTACACCGGAGGTGCCCCAAAGTACCTTGTCCTGAGAAATGAACACAGGAGGGGGCACAGCACGTGCTTCCATGGAAAGTGTAGACTGCAACGGGCAGTGCCAAATGAGCTAGGCAGTCGCCTCTTTCCTCCACAGGGGTAAAGATTCTGCTACGGCCCTGGAGACAGCGCCCTCTGCACCCCACGGCCCAGTGTTGCAGTGACTGTGGTGGATATGCATGCGGAAGGGCAGGGGAGAAGCGTTAGCCTTAGGAACCCAGCCCTGGCCTGACACCTCCGGATTAGTGCCTTTCGCCGTGATGCTTGTGGAACTAGGATAGTTTCTCACTCAAGATTCCATAATGAGGCTGCAAATCACTGCGCAGGCGCACTTTGCTCTGCAACCAGGCGCTTCTGGAAGGAGGGAGGAGACCAGGGTTCTTCCCTGCAACTGCCAGAGAGGCCTCGGTTGTGAGTTCCACCGCTTTGGCTTCTGCGCAGACAACCTTCCCATGGCGAGGGAAGCAGGATCTGGGGAAGGCCTTTTGGCCGCCATGGGTTGTGAGGAAGCAGGCGTGGCAGTTGGCTCTTTGGAAAAGGCAAGTCCGGGGAACCCTGGGGAAGCAGTTCCCTGTGAGCTGTGGCACTTCCGCATTGGCAGAGCACGCAGCAGCTGAGGAGAAGGTCACCGCCACCCACCTTCTGCTTCAGGAGAGTGAGGCAGGGGAGGAACATAGCAGGCTTGTGGAAAAACAGGAGGAGGCCGTAGTGTTAAAGAAGGGTGTGAGTATTGTGGAGGTAGACCTTGAGACACAGGGCTTGTTGCAGAAGCAGGAAGGGGTGGGGCATCAGGAGAAATGTGAGCAGGCCCCAACCTCACCTACTCTGCAGTCAGCCCCTGCCCCCGCCTCTCCCATCGCACCCGCTCCCCAACTCGCCTCTGCCACCTTGCCTGCACCTCGGCTGCCACTATCCTCAGAGAGGCCGCCATTGCCGGGTACCAGCCCCCTCCAGGGCTCCCTGGATGCGCTGGAGACCATTCAGTTTGAGTTGAATGACCTTAATGCCCGAAGTGGCAGGGCATACTTCCGTATGAGGCGGAGCCTGGTACGGAACTGCAAGACTTACCTGGAACGTCGGAGTGCCCTCCTCCAAGCAATCCCAGGCTTCTGGGCAAAAGCTGTATCCTTTTCATGATGGCACCAGAGGACCTCTTAGAGGATGTGGGTGTGGGGATTGAACCTCGGGATATGTAGGAGGGTAGCATCCTAAAAGGAAACAACAGAGCTGCCCACGGTAAAATTCATTTCTACCTTATAGTTCCCTTCATCCTGGAACTACTGCTGTACCTCTTGCCCCAAAGTACCTTTTGATTGGGTATGTCCAACATTTCCAGGGACCAGATGCAGTGCCCACAGGTTGTCTAAGAATGGCCACACATCTATTGCTATCAGTCTAACTACAAGGGGGACAGTTGTTATCCTCACATGTGCATCCTCTTCCTACTTGTCTTTTGTCAGTTTTGTGGCTACTCCAAACCAAAGTCACCGTGCAGATACTGTTCTCTCCATTCCCAGACCTTCAAGATATTACCTGAGGGATGAGTTTGGATAGCAGGCGAGATGCTGTAGGAGTTTCAAAGAGAGAATCCTTTTATGAACTGTCTGTGACTTAACTAGATCAGCTGACTCAATGTCCCACCCCATTACCACCCTCCTTACATCACACACCAGACACCCAGACACATGGAGGTATATGAAATCCCTCTCCTGCCAAGAGCCCACACAGACATCCTTCCTCAGCCTACATATAGCTGTGGATGAAAACATAGCCTAGAGAACCATTGCATTCTAGAGGGCATATGATCAATGAACGTTAGGTTGGGGGAAATGTGTCTGGTATTGGCAAGAGGTCTAGCAGACTGCATGCTTGAAACACTTGCTGCTGACTTCTTGCTCCTGTCTAGTTCTTTTACTGGCTTGTCCCTCAAGGCTCCTTGACTAAAATCAGATTATGAATCACCCTCAGCTATCGACCATCATCAGTGAGAAAGACAAAGACATGCTCAGCTACCTGGTCAATGTGGAGGTGAGCCGGGGAAGGGCATGGGGAAGGACTCCTCCTTAGTGGCCCGCAAGGCCACATCTTTCTAAATCGATTTTCATGCTCCCTCTCCATCACCTGGCAGGTTGAGGAGCTCATTAGTGTGCACAAATGCTGCAAGATCATGTTCTCATTTGGGAGAAACCCCTATTTCCGGAACAGAGAGATCACTAAGAAGTATGACATTAACAGCACTGGTGAGAGGTGGCACCCTGATAGATGGATAGTATGAAGGGTTGACCACTGAGAAACATCCTCCTACACTTTAACCGTCCTTGCCTTCCCGCTGTACAGGCTATAGTGCCACTCACTCCACCCCAGTCTTATGGTTCAGGGACTATGAACCTGTGCCCCACTGCAACAGAAACCACGACACCAGGATTGACTTCTTTTCTTGGATCTCAGAGCACAACTGCCCAGGATCAAACAGGATTGCACAGGTAACCATACCGAACGGTTGATGCGGTTTCTCCACTGTTGTGTGCAAGGAGTCTTAGTTCATACCTAACCAGTCTTTTCCTACACCAGGTGATCAGTGAGGACCTGTGGCTCAATCCCATGCAGTCAAGCCTGAAGGAAGATAGGAGGGAGAAAGTTTATAGAGAAGATCTCGGTAAGGTTTGATAGCATTTGTGACCGGGAGGAAAACTGTAGTGTCCTCAGAGTGGCTCAGTGGATACCAGCCTAACTGACTTACTGGCTTTGGAGCCTGGGTTGCCATGTCAAGTACTCTGGAGCAGGTTTGATCCCCAGGCCTCTGGAGAAACAGACTCTGGTGACTCTCAGTTTGTGGTATCTTATAGGCGGGGGTTCCTTGGTACGCAGGAACATTTTCACATGCAGAGAAAATCTCCTTTCCTTCTTTCCTGTATGTACTCTTCTCTCACTTAGGATGGAAACATACTCCAGTGTCACATCATGTTTCCCTGTCAATCAGGTGGTCAGAGAAAATAGTTTCAAATCAACATGTGCCAAGGGCTTGGTCAGAAGAGTACCTGTCTGCATATTCCATTCCGTTCATAACTGAGTATGACGGACTAGCAGAAGCAAAGGTGCCAATGCAACACCTTTAACTAGCAACCCATGCTTACCCTCCTCTACTTCTTCATGTAGTTTTCACCTCCCTCACTGCTATTCTGATCATGGGAATTTTTCTTGGCAGCATATTGGCTATCAACAACCAGCACTCATTGTTAACACAGATTGTTAAAAGACAGTACTAAAGCCTAGAGAATCAAAATTAATAAGAGCTCACATGTCATGGAAATTGATAGCTAACAAACCCCCCACATACACACTCACACACATGTACATAAAAATGCATTCAAAATATCATTAATTGTCTCTCCAAGACAGTAACTCTTAATTCTCTAACAGAGTGGCCTGTATTAACATTCTTTGACACCAAATGAAAAGATAACATTTTAAAGTAAGTTTAATTGCCTTTTATGTGATGTGATTGAGTGGTCCCATTGATTTCTGGAACTCATCTCTTCTAGGATTCTCGGCACTTTCGATGTGATCAAGACAGACCGTCAAACTATGTCGAACAGCACACAGCCAGGAAGGCTCGTCATTCTAACCAAGGAAGATTCAACCTGTCTCACAAGGAGCTGTGAGCAAATTAGGAAGGCTGTGTGTGGGTGGGTTTCAAAGAAGGAAGGTTCTGAAGAGGTTTTGTTTTATAAGTACCTTGTTCCCACTTTATCCTTTCAAGTAGTGAGTGGAATGTAACGCAACCACTTTCTGGATGTACAAAGAAGAACCTGCAATTCGTAGCTTGTTTCTTACTAATATTGTCTATTACCATGGTCAATTTTAATTCATAGTCCACCCCTACAATTTTGAATGTGTTTAAATAGTCTATTTTTCATAATGATTTTAATATACTACTGAATCTATTCAGATATTTTTTCGGTATATTCCTGAGGGGTATTGATACATACTTTTCGTGTTTTTGTTAGTTTTTCTTTCATTGGTTTTTGGTGGGGGCTGTGTACCCTCGTGACAGCAGCTTGTCTGCTGATGAGTTTGTGGAGAGTGTCAACTCTTTTCCGTGAGTGTTTGTTGATTATGCAGCCTCTGAAACATACATGGTACTTTATTATATCTTATTAATTTATGAGAAGTCAAAATGAACTCCTTGGCCTTCACATTGAGGATTTTTCCAATAGGAGAACATGTGTGTTATAAAGAATGATACCATTCCATTGAATGCTTCAATTTTATCTTAATGCATTCTCACAGTAATGTGACAGGTGACTTTTAATGCTGTTCTTCTGCTGTCATCATTATTCCTTATTTTCATATCTACATACTCTTAAAATATTTCCTCCTTTGTTATATAGTGGCCTTTCAAATGAGCAACTTTAAAAAAAATTGCATATCCCTCAGTAATTTGTTTCTGTTTAGTCTTTCATATTATTCTGTGAATAATATATTTTTTATTCATAAAACAATATTGTCAAGAAGGAGTGACACGATTTCAACATAATTGTTAAAAGAAAATGAAAGAACACATCCCTTTGAAATAAGACATCACATTGTATAGTATAAAGAAAAATGTTAGAAAGGATAGAGACATCCAGGATTCCTCATATTGCCCTTCAATGAATAGAATTTCTTAAAACAGTGGATCTAAATATTGAGCATCTCCATATATTTTGTGTACAATCAAACTTGCTGGCATGGAGACTAATCCACCCATAATAGTGCTATCGGACAATGTGGAAATTCTTTCTGTTTTGTGGAGGGGAGGCCCATCATTTGCCACCAGAGTGTCATGGGTTTGATTTCATTCAGTTAACACAATATGCTGCTATGTCACTTGAAAAACAGAAAGGTACAAGCTGATGTCACAAGAAACTCTAGAAATTGCTAGTCTAGAGTGGCTATGACCTGCTTAAAATGTCCTGATTGGGTCGGATAACCTATGTCCTCAAAGGAACAATCTTAGTCTTGGACACTTTATGATGATCTGGGCAGCATTGGATAAATCTACCCAATGCAATGTTATTTGCTCTCCTGACTGCTGCTTCCGTGTACACAGATCCTTGAGAACTTCATTCTCTATTCTGTTTATCCTACTGTTTATCAACTGATCAGGTTAGAAGAACTTTGCTTCTTCTGCTTTTGTGCTGTTTCAGATCTTATTGAATTGATAGTTAAGACTACCATTCCTCTGAACTCTGGTATTTGTGAACACCAGTCTAATTCCCACACCCCCACCCGAGTCATTTCTTTTATTCAAAGACATTTAAAACAATATTTTGTGGAACTTTGGCAAGCAGCATTTCTCCCTTGTAGTGACATAAATTGTTCTCTTTTCCAATATCTCATCAGATGACAAGCCCATGCAGTAATTATCTTGGTAACCAAGATCACAAGAAACAAGAAAAGGCTAATATCAGAATTCCTTGTAATTTTTGCCTTCACCTGAATAAATCTCAATAAAACCCAAACGCTTGTGCAGCCATTCATTGTTGCAGCTACTGGCTTCTCATCTGGAGCATAAAAGCTAGAGAGAGAGAGAGAGAGAGAGAGAGAGAGAGAGAGAGAGAGAGAGAGAGAGAGAGAACTCATGGAAACACTTTGTCCAAAGGACTGCTGGGCAACATGAGCACCAGCTCCACAGTCCTACGACCACCTGCCACCGGTCAGAGCTATGTCACTACTCATGACAGGTCACTGTGTGGTCTCTGTGTGTGGAGTCTCAAAGCTCTTCAAATTCATGCCACTTTGGCCATGCTGTCAGTGAACCTGTCCAATGGGGTAGAACTACCTCCATGGCTTCACAGGACTGTCAGGATGCAGAGCGGCTCACCCTGGCAATGGCCTCCTCCATCACATCATGTGATGATTCTTTCTGAGTCAGGAAGAGTAAAGGAGAACCGGTGCATCAGATGGTGGTGACAGAGCGGAGTGCTGAAAGCACCGTTGATGTCCAGGAGAGCCAACAGTCTTCCTGGAAGAACCACAGCCTGAATGCTCCTCAGAGATGAGGGTTGCGAAGCTGAGTCTCACCCACATTGCCCAGACTTTGAGAAGTTTCCAGGCCCTGAAGAAGGACATCATTCCTGTTAGAATGGAGGGGCAGCGACACTGAGGAAGGCCCTCACGGACATGTACAGACACGTAGGCCGCAGCCGTGTCCTCTGGCTTAAGAACCAATGTGAGGTAGCACAGGACCAGGCTGGTTTCCTTACGTCATGCAGAGGGTTGCTATGCTTTGGAACCAACTTGGCACCTAGCAAGAAAAGGAACACACTTTCCATAAGCACAGAGACTCATCTTTCTCTCATAGACATGCTGGTGGTTTTGAACCCCTGACCTTGTGGTTAGCAGTCCCACATGGAAACCCCACAACGCCAGGGCTCCCTTTGATTTCATTTGTAGTTACAACATTTTGAGTAACTCCTAGGAAGCCCTTTTGATTTTTCTTCTGCTTTTCCATTAATCACGGTTTTGTTCTCAAAAACATCATTCATGTTGTTTGAGAAATCAACTCGCCACAGTGTTGGGACTGAAGCACGAAGCATGTGACAAAATCACTGGTGACTAAGAAGCCAAGAGTGGGTGGTCCTAGCTGGTTCAGAGAGACATTGTATTAAAAATCCTCACTCTTGCTGAGTGGAAGTGATGTGCTGATGATACACTGTGATTGAAAACATCACTTCAACCCAGTATGGATGACAGCTCTGACCAGAGCACATGAGGAGGTTCAATGAGTGAACTTGCACAGACCGGTGAAGTCACACAACCTTGTGGGAGGAATGTGGGCACAAGCATGCTGGCCCTGTGAATCAATGTGTGTTGTGGTAAACAATGGCATGGGGATTTTTATAAAGCCATACATTTCAGCTGAAACACGGCCCACAGATTGGGTAGACACACAGTTGCTGTCAGCCCTCTGACAGTGTCACTTGGTGGGGTCTCCATCCCCTTCACAGGACCTGGGAGTGGGGTGGGCGGAGTCTTGTTTTGCCTTGTAGTTTTGCTGAACACACACACACTCTCTCTCTCTCTCTCTGTCACACACACATACACACACACACACGCACACAAACACACACTGTCATCACAGTGAAAGTAATACTGCAGGCAGGACAATGTGGGCAAACAAGCCAGTAGGACACGTGAAATGGAGGGTGGTTTGTCACACTCAGGGCACTGGGCCTTGATACCAAAATAATGCCGTTGGCGAATTGATCACAGGAAACCCAACAGTATAAGAGGGATTTTATCCTATAATCATTCAAAAGCAAGAGGAAAGGAGAGCCACATTCTGTCTGGGACTCCTCCCTGGGGTGACTCTGCATCCCTCAGAGAGGCACAGGTTTCTCCTTGGCTGCCTGAGGATTGGGTGAACAGCCTGAGGCTCTCCTTCTAGCCATTGCAGGTGTTCTCACAGTTGCTTAGCCTACTGCCCCCTTTTTGGAGTCATAAAGTATTCAGCACCCCCGGGCCCTTAAGGACATTTCTATTAATGCCCACTCTCTAGGACAGCAGTTCTCAAACTTCCTCAGGCCTTGACCCTCCTAAAGTGGTGACCCTAACCATAATATTATATTATTGCTACTTCATCATTGTCATTTGTTATTACTGTTATGAATCATCATGTAAATATCTGATATGCAGGATGTCCTGTAATTGTTACAAATCGAATATAATTAGACGTAATTAAAGCATTGTTATTAAACACAAAATATGTCAGTATATATTATGAAATATTTATGTTTTTTCCGATCATCCTAGGTGACCCCTGTGTAAGGATCATTCCACCCCTAAAGGGGTAGTGACCCACAGGATGAGAAACACTGTTTTAGATAAAGTGTTGATACCTGCTTTAGCAGCTCACTCCCACCCTCAAATGTTCCCGTGCCAGCCCACACCAAGGCTGGACTCACCCACTTTGGCAACCCTAAGGAGCCTTTGGTGTGGGAAGCCCACAGGGAGGGTTCTGCTGTGTGTTCTGGGGTCACTGTGAGTAAGAGTTGAGTTTGGTGTGGGGGTGGTCTAGAACCCCCTGCACGCTGGGTAGCAGCCTAGTCGATCACCTGTGCCATGCTCTGGTCGATAAGTTGAATGAGAGCCTGTACAGGCACAGGTCATGTTTGATCTGTTGTACATAAGTTTGTTCTGAGTCAGAACTGGCTCAGTAGCACATAGCAAAACCTTTAATTAAGCTATAATATGATACAATGGCCTGTTACACACAAAGAAATCTAGTGTATTATTTGTTCATGCTGCCTCTGTACCCTTCTCCAAACAACCAATAATACCCCTTAGGGAAAGAAAAATATCAACACACTGTGGCAGAATCCCTAATCCTTGGTAAGAAATATTGGCCTAAGTGGTTAATAAAAAGCGGAAGAGTAAAACTGAGGGAATTTGTGAAGTATTTAGTGTCTTACAACTTGACCACAGAAATATGCATATAGATATGTATACATGCATATTTATATAGAGATGTATGTTTTACACAGGTAAATTAAATTAAAATTGCCAAAAAGTGTAGTGAAATGTTTAGACAAATTTATTCTGAATAAAGGAGTGGACCTGCAGCAGAAACACAAGTACGTGTCACCCTCTCTGTTTCATTTGTGTAAATCCCTACTAGGGCTTTATATGTTTCATTCCCGGGGTTGCTGGATTGGGGACGTAATCACCAGGATGGTCTGCTAAGCAAATCAAAGTGGGGCATTTGCCCCTGGAAAGGTGTCAGTGAGGCCAGTGTGCCCACAATGTGCCTTTCAAACCCGATGTAGTTGTGGTACTGCCTTACACCCGTTGGTCTCCTTCAGTTGTAAACTGTGGGTGTGTTTCTTTTCTCTTTTATGTAGGAGGACCATTGGCTGGAGAAACGCCCTCCTTAGCTCTTGCACATAAACTCACCAGTGAGGCACGATCATCTGCTGTCTCTTTACCTACATCTCCGTCCCATAGACAGGGTCAAAAGCATGGCTGGATAGAAAAGGCTTGTTGGATTCCGTGCAACCAAATTCTGTGTACCTAGAGACACCCACAGTTGAAACAACCGACATTCAGCAGGATCCTGTAGACCTCCAAGGTTGACTGTCTTATGGAAGAACCAGAAAGATACATTTGCTGTCCAGCAGAAAGTGAATGAAGCAACACCCTAGATTATTTAGCACACCTAAGAATCCCAAGCACACCCAGAGATGGCACCCAGTCAAGGGGGAAAAAGGAGTATGACACCCTGTGCGTTGACCTGACCTTAGAACCAGTGGCTAATTGTTGTAGACTCAGAAACGCATATACCTGGTCTTCTAGGGCCTGAGCCCGTCCCCACATAACCTTTACACTCAGGCTTTGTTAGCCTGAAGCAGCTGAAATGGTGGGAAGAGGACCTCGAGGTTGGCCTGGGTGGCTTCCCAGTTGTCCAGGGAGCTTCAGGGAAGGGATGGAGAGACTTCTCTTGGACACCGGACAGAAAAGGAGGCTTTGTGTTGCTTCAAATCTGAAAAGGTACTAATGTGGGCATCTTTCAGGGCAAGTGGAATCTAGGCCAGTGATAAGTTGGTGTACACCGGAGGTGCCCCAAAGTACCTTGTCCTGAGAAATGAACACTGGAGGGGGCACAGCACGTGCTTCCATGAAAAGTGTGGACTGCAAGGGGCAGTGCCAAATGAGCTAGGCACTCGCCTCTTTCCTCTACAGGGGCAAAAATTCTGCTGCGGCCCTGGAGACAGCGCCCTTTGCACCCCACGGCCCAGTGTTGCAGTGACTGTGGTGGATATGCATGCGGAAGGGCAGGGGAGAAGCATTAGCCTTAGGAACCCAGCCCTGGCCTGACACCTCCGGAATAGTGCCTTTCGCCGTGATGCTTGTGGAACTAGGATAGTTTCTCACTCAAGATTCCATAATGAGGCTGCAAATCACTGCGCAGGCGCACTTTGCTCTGCAACCAGGCGCTTCTGGAAGGAGGGAGGAGACCAGGGTTCTTCCCTGCAACTGCCAGAGAGGCCTCGGTTGTGAGTTCCACCGCTTTGGCTTCTGCGCAGACAACCTTCCCATGGCGAGGGAACAGGATCTGGGGAAGGCATTTTGGCCACCATAGGTTGTGAGGGAGCAGGCGTGGCAGTTGGCTCTTTGGAAAAGGCAAGTCCGGGGAACCCTGGAGAGCAGTTCCTTGTGAGCTGTGGCACTTCCGCGTTGGCAGAGCACGCAGCAGCTGAGGAGAAGGTCACCGCCACCCACCTTCTGCTTCAGGAGAGTGAGGCAGGGGAGGAACATAGCAGGCTTGTGGAAAAACAGGAGGAGGCCGTAGTGTTAAAGAAGGGTGTGAGTATTGTGGAGGTAGACCTTGAGACACAGGGCTTGTTGCAGAAGCAGGAGGGGGTGGGGCATCAGGAGAAATGTGAGCAGGCCCCAACCTCACCTACTCTGCAGTCAGCCCCCGCCCCCGCCTCCCCCATCGCACCCGCTCCCCAACTCGCCTCTGCCACCTCGCCTGCACCTCGGCTGCCACTATCCTCTGAGAGGCTGTCATTGCCGTGTACCAGCCGCCTCCAGGGCTCCCTGGATGCGCTGGAGACCATTCAGTTTGAGTTGAATGACCTTAATGCCCGAAGTGGCAGAGCATACTTCCGTATGAGGCAGAGCCTGGTACGGAACTGCAAGACTTACCTGGAACGTCGGAGTGCCCTCCTCCAAGCAATCCCAGGCTTCTGGTTAAAATGTGTATCCTTTTCATGATGGCACCAGAGGACCTCTTAGGGGATGTGGGTGTGGGGATTGAACCTCGGGATATATAGGAGGGTAGCATCCTAAAAGGAAACGACAGAGGTGCCCACGGTAAAATTCATTTCTACCTTATAGTTCCCTTCATCCTGGGGCTGCTGCTGTACCTCTTGCCCCAAAGTACCTTTTGATTGGGTATGTCCAACATTTCCAGGGACCAGATGCAGTGCCCACAGGTTGTCTAAGCATGGCCACACATCTATTGCTATCAGTCTAACTACAAGGGGGACAGTTGTTATCCTCACATGTGCATCGTCTTCCTACTTGTCTTTTGTCAGTTTTGTGGCTACTCCAAACCAAACTCACCGTGCAGATGCTGTTCTCTCCATCCCCAGACCTTCAAGATATTACCTGAGGGATGAGTTTGGATGGCAGGCGAGATGCTGTAGGAGTTTCAAAGAGAGAATCCTTTTATGAACTGTCTGTGACTTAACTAGATCAGCTGACTCAATGTCCCACCCCATTACCACCCTCCTTACATCACACACCAGACAACCATCTCATCAGATGACAAGCCCATGCAGTAATTATCTTGGTAACCAAGATCACAAGAAACAAGAAAAGGCTAATATCAGAATTCCTTGTAATTTTTGCCTTCACCTGAATAAATCTCAATAAAACCCAAAAGCTTGTGCAGCCATTCATTGTTGCAGCTACTGGCTTCTCATCTGCAGCATAAAAGCTAAAGGGAGATAGAGAAAGAGAGAAAGAGAGAGAGAGAGAGAGGGAGAGAGAGAGAGAGAGAGAGAGAGAGAGAGAGAGAGAGAGAGAGAGAGAGAGAGAGAGAGAGAGAGAGAACTCATGGAAACACTTTGTCCAAACGACTGCTGGGCAACATGAGCACCAGCTCCACACTCCTACGACCACCTGCCACCGGTCAGAGCTATGTCACCACTAATGAAAGGGCACTGTGTGGTCTCTGTGTGTGGAGTCTCAAAGCTCTTCAAATTCATGCCACTTTGGCCATGCTGTCAGTGAACCTGTCCAATGGGGTAGAACTACCTCCATGGTCTCACAGGACTGTCAGGATGCAGAGCGGCTCACCCTGGCGATGGCCTCCTCATCACATCATATGATGATTCTTTCTGAGTCAGGAAGCGCAAAGGAGAACCGGCGCATCAGGTGGTGGTGACAGAGCAGAGAGCTGAAAGCACCGTTGATGTCCAGGAGAGCCAACCGTCATCCTGGAAGAACCACAGCCTGAATGCTCCTCAGAGATGAGGGTGCCGAAACTGAGTCTCACTCACGTTGCCCAGACTGTGAGGAGTTTCCAGGCCCTGAAGAAGGACATCATTCCTGTTAGAATGGAGGGACAGCGACACTGAGGAAGGCCCTCAGGGACATGTACAGACACGTAGGCCGCAGCAGTGGGCTCTGGTTTAAGAACCAATGTGAGGTAGCACAGGACCGGGCTGGTTTCATTACGTCATGCAGAGGGTTGCTATGCGTTGGAACCAACTTGGCACCTAACAAGGACAGGAACACACTTTCCATAAGCACAAAGCCTCGTCCTTCTCTCATAGAGGTGCTGGTGGTTTTGAACCCCTGACCTTGTGGTTAGCAGTCCCACATAGAAACCCCACAATGCCAGGGTTCCCTTTGATTTCATTTGTAGTTACAACCTTTTGAGTAACTCCTAGGAAGCCCTTTTGATTTTTCTTCTGCTTTCCCATTAATGACGATTTTGTTCTCAAAGACATCATTCATGTTGTTTGAGAAATCCACTCGCCACAGTGTTGGGACTGAAGCACGGTAGCATGTGACAAAATCACTGGTGACAAAGAAGCCAACAGTGGGTGGTACTAGCTGGTTCAGAGAGCAATGGTATTTAAAATCCTCACTCTTGCTGAGTGGCAGTGATGTGCTGATGATACACTGTGATTGAAAGCATCACTCCAACCCAGTAAGGATGACAGCTCTGACCTGAGCACATGAGGAGGTTCAAAGAGTGAACTTGCACAGACCGGTCAAGTCACACAACCTTGTGGGAGGAATGTGGGCACATGCATGCTGGCCCTGTGAATCAATGTCTGTTGCAGTAAATAATTGCTAAAGACTTAAGTTTTGGGGAAGAAATGCTTTAAATGCGGTTGAACATTGTGAAATTTGTCTCTGTTAGATGTACCTGTAAAATGAATTACCTGTAAAATGAAAGTGTGTAAACGTTTATTTCAATCTCATTCTCTTCTTAGGTTTATGAAACATGAGTTACTCTATCAGTATTCTCTCTGTTAAGAGTGTCTGTTGTATGGAGAAAGTGCTTTATATTTTAAAGATTTTAAAGTTGTTTGTAATTTTTTTAAATTTCTATTTTAATTTGCCAATTGGATTGTTGTAAGTGGGTTTCTGAGGTAGTTCCAGAAGACTGCACTGAAAATTAAATTCTTATTCTTTGAGGCTCTCCAAATTAACAGCTATACCTGAAATAAATTTACTAAGATGCTCTGTTTTGTTTTTTGTTCTATTGAATCAGTTCTACTTTCAGATGCTACTATAATTCAGTTTTGCTTTTGTATGAATCTAAAGTCAGTCAGACTCATTACTGTATCCTTGTAAAGTTTTGTCGTCCAGCTTATTAGGATATTTACCTTTATTTCCTTCAGGCCATCAACAGAAACTTTGCATTACTCTTTCAAAAGTTATTCTGTGCCCTGGTGCATTGTTTTTTTAAGTGTTGAGGCACATAAATATGGCTAGAAGTAGTAAGAAGTAGTGTCTCCTGCATCTTGGGTAAGTTTTGAATAATTAATTGAGAAGGTGCTAACAGTGATGAGGACAGGATGTGATGGTAAATTTCCATCCTGACATGTTTCCTTACCTGTCAAATGAATGAATATTTACCAGTAAACTGAATGATGGTCATTATATTGATGCCTTCATTCTCAAAGTAGTGATCTTTTCTTGAAAGAAAAAGACCAATTTTTCACTCGTCCTTGGGATCAAAGGCCTTCTTTTCATGGATGGAGGGAGAACAAAAGAAGTGAGATATATTTGGGAGAACTGACAAAACCTGTCACATTCCACCTTCCTTTCCCAACCTGTTTTACCACCTAAAGACCTTAAAATGTAGCTGAGAAGGTCTTCCTATCCACACTGATCATGGCTGTCATCTGGGAGGGGAGTACTTGGCAACACATTTCTGTCAAGAGCCCTGCAAGTGAGCCAGACGTGAGCAGACAGAGCACACCTAGTCAACAGTCACTGTTTCACAAGGTCTTCCAGATATTTTGTCAATAGCAGATATACCTGATCTGTCCTCGAGACATCCTTCATCAGATGCTTTTGAGGGCCTTGGTGGTCATCTGCATAATATTTTAATCATAGCTTCCTCAGATTCAGCTATAATATCTGTTTCTGAGAGCTATTGTTTGTGTGTGTGTGTGTGTGTGTGTGTATGTGTGTGTGTTGGTGGTGGGGAGCCTACATGTACGCTTGATCCAACTAAGACTAACATGAGTGGGGAGTCTGGGATCTTCTGTTGCCTAAAACCTGAGGTAAGCTCTCTGTGAGGAGTGGGAGCGACTCCAACCATATGGAATAAATTAGCCCCAGGCACAAACCAAGTGGATGCCTGACTGTGTTTGAAGTCCTGCAGTCATTATAAAGCAATGGTAATGTCCATAGGAGAGTGAGTTGTGTGCATGCAGGGAACAGCTTCAGACTTGTTTGGAAGAGCACTATGGGACAGGAAGGAAAAGTCACTCAGAGCACAGTTTTTGTGTGAGTACAGTGTTTCTCTTCTGTTCACTACACTCCTATCCTTCTGGAATAAAGTTGTGTCTTCCTCCTAAGGACTGCGAGTTGCATTAGTTCACCTATTAGGGGCCCTGCAGAGTCAAGGATGGAAAGAATGTAGTTTTCATCTATAAGCTGGGGATTCCCCAGATGATGGCGCTTGTGGGGTTCACTTGAGTCTGACTGTATTGCACCTGATTGCCCAGCAGGTGATGCAATCTCCTGCTTGGTGTTACAAGCAGTGCATTCTGCTGCAATGGCGTATCCTCCAAGGAGTGCCTCCAAGGAGTGCTGGGTGCAGGTAGCACCCAGTCATGGCAGCAACTCCTTCTGGGGCTGAGGCTAAGTCTGGGGAAGGGGTTTAGAATGCTCTTCTGAACCTCCCTCCCAATCCATTTCTTCCAAAAGCCCCTGTGACTTCATGATGTGCTCAGCTTGCACCACAAATTCTTCTTCCAGCCTCTACTGACCTGTAGGAACAGGAGGTCAAAGGTGGCCTCCCAGGGCATCTGTTTCTACAGCTTCACCTCAGTGGGTGCTCATTCTGCCAATGCCGACATGCTACTATTTACAAGGGGGCATCTCCCACAAGTGTCCTGGACTCCTTCATTCTAAAGGGCCAATTGGAAAGCCCCTGTGCTTACATCCTTCCACTAACAAAGAGCCCAACCCAGATGCTGCCTCACTCACCTTGGTGATGTGGTGGGGTGAACGTGCCAGAGGTTCAGGACTGGCCCTCATGGATGCCCTGAGAGTGCGAAAGCAGGCGCTGCAGCCCATGAAGGCCCAAGTAGGCATTCTGGGCAGTTCCAGGATGAAAGTGCAAAGCGTGCCTGGGACAGAACCTTGGGGCCTTCTGAAGGCCTGGCCTGGAGCTTTCTAGGGGGCTGGGTGAGGGACCTTTGCCACTCCCATTCCTGGGCCCCGGCACCAAATGGGAGTCACCAGGTAAGGGCACCTCAAGACATTCCCTCTCACCCTGCTCTACCATCCCATAAATCCTGCACAATTTCAGTGTGTTGACTCTGCAATACTGGACAGCCTGTGGTGGTCCCCACATCACTGGGCACTGCAGAATCTTTGCCCCTGTGGAGGGAAGATGCCAGAACCTTGCTCATTGGTGCAGCCCCTGGCAACATCCCCACCTTCCTTGAAGGTGAGAGCTGGAGCTTCAACCAGGATCACATGCCGAATTCTACATGCCCTGATTTTTGCCTACTCCTTAAGGATTCTCACCAGGTGAAACCTGAAGCCTCCTTTCTTCACTGGCATCCAAGAGAAATGCTTACAAGCTTCTCAGCTGCAAGGTTCCACCTCTCATTCCTTGAGGTTCCTTGGGTACCTACATGCCCCGCAGCCCACCCTGAAGCCATCTTCTCATCAGTCAGCTCCTTCAGACAAACAATGGATGACAGGAGAAGCTCCGGGCATGCCAGGGACAGGCCCTGCAAGGTCAGGCATAATTGTTTCTGTGTCCACAGATGTTTAGCTCCACATTTAAAGTTGGCCAAATTCAGGAATTCAATCCTACATCACTCTCAGAAACACCAGTCCGAAGAACCGTCACACACCCTTTGCATCATGGTTCTTGGGGCACACCAAGCCAGCTTTGAAGTTCAGAATGATCAGGAGGCTTCATTGGCTGTTCCTCTCTGGGGTAACAGCTGTGTGAGGCCTACATTCTTGCCCCTTTCCTATGGGAAGCGCTATGGACCCATTTCTCGGCCCTTGTCTTTTCACTGGGAGTAATTTGGGTGGAAAATTATGTAGGGAACTGAGGTCGCCAACTATGAGCCTGGTAATCTGGATGGCAGACAGACTAAGAAGAGCCCTGAGAAAGGGAGTCCCTGGTAGCTTTGGGTGCCAGAAGCAGTTTGGAGACAGACTCTCCAGGCTCCTGGCCTTCAGTCCCAGGGGGACTACCACCCTGTTTGCTCTCCGCTGGTATGTACAAGAACATCTGAAGTCCACTTAAAATGCCTAGGGTATGCAATACTGTGGCAGGGGATTCAGCCATGTATCCCATCACAAATACCAAAGACAGGTGGTGGCACTTTGCCTGGAGTTCCCATTAGTGTGAGGTATTCAATTCCTATCATTCCCCCTGTTCAGAATCCCCATTGCACAGGTGAGGAATGAAGGATGAGGAATGCCAGATGACTGGCCAATGTCAGCCAGAATTTGAGAAGCAGAAGTCAGACCTGAAGTCACACCTGTTGATTCCAAAGCCTACCTTTTGCCTCTGTGCTCCTTCTGAGTACCCTCTGTACCCTGCACATGCAGAGCCCAGTCTAGGGATTGGGGACAGCTAGGCACATAAGTGATTGTCCTCACATTCTAGGCACTGGTCATTAAATGAGGTCATTATCTGTTGCTGTTGTGCTCCTGTGTTCATCCCTCAACCATCTTTCCTTCATACTGAGATGATTTTCATGCTACCCGGATGCTTGGGTATGACCAAGTCATACTAGGAGCAAAGGCTTGGTGATCTACTTTCACAATCAATTCATGCAAACCTTAAAGATCACAACAGAACATTGACTGGCACACTGAACGTGGACCTCTGCAGGCAGGATCCATGGCTAGAGAATATCATGTTTGATGACATCCAGGTCTGGGAGGGCATGTGAGATCCTGTGCAAGATGAATTGGCCCTTTGCATAGGCTGGTGATTGTGTGAGGAATGCAGAATCAAGCAGTGTCTTATGCATTTCCATATAGGGCTCTCCGGAATCAGAGTCAACATGGTAGCAGCTGACAACAAGAACAACAACAAATAGTAGCAACACTAAGTGAATGTCTACAAACAAGTAAACACTTCCAATAATTTACAACTCCAAGCCATTGTTCCTTTTTCTGACAGGTGACTGGAATGGCTGTGGTGGCTCTGCTTCAGGCTCTGGGTGGGGTTCAGGGCAGGCTTCACATCTCTCTGGTTCTCCCGACCCCAGCAGCAGCCCAGTGCTTGTCTTTATGGCAGAGAGGAACATGTGGAACTTCTTAAGATTTGTCCTTGCAAAGGGCGCTTTGGCCCTGGGCCCCACATGCCACAAGAAGTCCCATAACAGTGAGTTTGGGGAGACACTCTCCAGTCATATGGCAAAAGCAGGGCTGTCTACTGTCTCACAGAACTTTAGGAAGTAGCAGAGGCTGATGATCCAAAATCTCTGCCTCGGAGAAGCCAGGCTTGTGGTAAGGAACCTGCATGGCATTTCCTCCAAACAAAGAGTCCATCAACAGCAAGACAAAACATTAAGTTATGTACCCTTAATAAAAAGAGACTGTCAATGAGAGTGAGACACAATGCTTTCTTGTCGAACCGCAAACCTATTTCATTTTTATTGAAAGAGCTATACTTACTCAGACATGGAAGGGACTGCTATAGTTACACTTTTTGACAAGGTTTATTCTTGCATAGGCAGTGGCATTTGTGCCCTAGGGCCACCCACCAAAGAGACTGTGACATGTCATCCCTTGTAAGACACATGGAGATATCAGGGGTATGAAAACGTGTGTTGTGGAATAGATGCAATCTAAAGTGAACACTGAGTGTTGCCTCTGGACTAAGCACAATGCTAGGAGCCTTAGCGGTGTGCTCAGCAGTATCCTCAGGAGCTTAGCAGTATCCTCAGGGTGGGGCTTTCAAGCCCACCCAGGGCCTTGGAGGGAGAACTGCCCAGGCTTCTGCTTCTGTAAAGTTTGCAAAACCTTAAGGGGCAGTGAAACTCTGGCACTGGGGCTCCCTGTGAATCAAAAGTGACTCAATGGCGCCTCACATCATCAATATCACAGGCAATCCATGAGGGAGAGAGGCTCGTCTCCATTTCAAAAACCAGTTGAGCAGGGTGAAAATGCATCTGTTGCCTTGGCTCAGGCTAGCAATCAGTAAGGGGCAGAGTTGAAACCTCAGCGGATCCGACTCCAGAGACAAACTGCACCTCAGAGTTCTCAGCTGTCACTTGGGAATGATAGAGGCAACTCCCACATGGGATACTGTGAGAATCAGAGTTATAGAAAACAGTGTCAGACACGGAGTGCTCCCAACATCTGGTGACAGTTCTTCACAAAGGTGCTAGGAGCCATCAGGTCGCCTTTGCCTCCCAGAATGTCCCCCACCGCCCCCACCACCCCGACCTTATGTGACGGAACAGACCTGTCCCCACAGGTTTTTCTCAGCTGTCAGCTTTGTGAAAGTAAGTTCCCAGAGCTTGCTTTCACTGGCAGAGGATTTGGCAACTATCTGAGCACTTAACAGTAGCACCCACTAGCGTTCCCTTTTCCTGGTTGAGTAGGGGTCCGCCATTGTGTGTGGGCCAGTGCTTTCTGCTTCTTCACCAGGCGCAAGATACTCCTTTTTGCCCGCGAGGAGAAAGGCCGAGCAGGGCCCTTTCAGTTTCCGGCCTGGGCCGCTGGGCGTGGTGAAAGGCATGGGCTTCTCCGATAGAGGGCGCCGGAGAGAGGAAGTGGAGGTGGGGAAAGTGTTCCATTTCCTGGTTCCGCAGGTACTCCCTGGGCGGGACCTTCCTGGGCCCCACGAGGCGGAGACTGCAGCGCGAGGCGGGTGGAGAGAAGTTCCGGCCGAGATCCCCTTCCCCAAGGACCTCTCTTTGCGGCAGTTGTTAGCCACGTGTGGCCGGTGAGACTGTCTGTGAGCAACTTCTCAGCTTTCCGAAAGGGCTGACTTCTGGTAAGCCCCACTTCTCAGTGGGAGAGCTTTTTCATTTTCGCTCTTGCTGTTCAGTAAACCCCAGCCATGTTTCTTCAATGAAAGGCTTGAACCTGGCCCTTGAAGGGTATGTGCGGGGCGGGTTGGGGTGAGGGTAACTGGAGATGGGGCTAGATCATCCTTGGAGCTGTATTCTCATCTTGTGCGGGGGTCTCTTCTTTGAGCCTCCCAGCGTTGGGGTGACTCTGGGGGCGGAGGTTTTCCGTGGGGGACCTCTTTCAGCAACTCTAAGAGTTAGGACACGGGAACTCAGTGTGCCTTTTCCTGGAGACCATGTCTCCGACTGAAATGGAAAACGCCTCCTCAGAGGTTCTATGCAGGGGTGCGATTCAGATACGTTAACAACCGGCTTGTGCCCTAATGATCATTAGATGCCCCCCAAAAAGAAAGAAGACCTAAAGGTAGCTTATTATTTGGCACAGTCAATGCTAAGACCACTAAAAGAGGTCCATAAAACTACGCTATGTTAAAGGGAAGAGTCTTAAGATATTAATGAAAAATTTAAATAATGCTCCAAAACAAAACAATGTAACGTATCTGAGACACACCCATACTGTCTTCACTTGTAATAGTATTTACTTGCATGCAACACTATGGGCTGTTTGATTTATCCTTAGGAAGTAGCAGGAGTAGGATTCCTTCCTTTAGAGGTAGACCAATTAGACAATAGTCATTTTGGTTTGATAGATTAGAAATAGCTGGGCGAATTGCCCTCTCTGCATACTTTATGTTCATCTTTGTAAACTACCTTTTCGATCTAATAGCAATAGTTCTGACAGTATTTCTAGCCCTTTGAACACGATCAGGAATTGCATAATTCACACATAGTACTTTGTGGGAATTGGGCATAATGAAAACGGAAAAGAATGGTGACTTGTCACACAATGGTTGTTTGGCACTTTCTTTCTTTTACGTTTTATGCTTTACTTTCTGGAGAAACAACAGGTTGGGGGGGGAGATGTAGTATTACATTAAAAGCAAAGTGAGGTTTAATAAATAAAAAATAAAAAATATTGTAAGCATAGTTCCTTCTAATTTTTATAGCTGTGGACAGAATGAACATCACTATGTCTCCTGAGAATATGCTGTTGTTCAGAGCACTGTTAAAAAAGAAAAAAAGGGATGCATATTTATGATTTCCACATTGGGTGGCTGCCCGGGTGCCCAGCTGCCCACCTTAGAGAATCCTGAGTTCAAGTGCAACTTTAACCACCAGTTCACTAAACTCACTAAAAAACTAGGTATTGGTTTTGCTGAACTGTTGACAACTGGCTAGATCCCACCACTGGTTCGCCCACAGTTCTGAGAGTAGAAGATTGCTGGGAGGGTGGGAGAGGAGCCCTTGTATCAACCCTCATATCCAAGCCCCTGTGCATGTGAAAGCTGAACAATGAATAAGCAAGCCAGAGAAGCATTGATGCATTTCCATTAAGGTGTTGGCGAAGAAAATTGAAAGAGCCCTGGTGGTGTGATGGGTTACCCAGTGCCCTGTGAACTGCAAAGTCAGTCTTTTAAAACACCGGCCACTCCACATGTGAAAGATGAGGCTTTCTACTCCTGTCAGCAGTAACAGTCTAGGGGACTCACAGGGACACTTCTACCGTGTCCTTTAGGGTTGCTGTGAGTTAGAATCAACTTGATGCCAGGCAGGTTTTGGTTGTAGGTGAACTGCCAGAAAAGTATACAGTTCTGTCTTGGAAGAAGTACAATCAGCCTGTTCCTTAGAAGTGAGGATGGTGAAACTTGGTCCAACGAACTTTGGATGTGTCATCAGAAAAGAGCAGCAGCCTCTTGGAAAAGACAACAAGCTTGGTAAAGGGAGAGTCAGAGGAAAAGAGGATGGCCATCAACGGGATGGATTGACACAATGATTACCAGAAGGAAGGTGCCGCAGGACTTGGCAGTGTTTTGTTCTCTTACACATAGGGTTGCTATGTACGTTAGGCTGGGCTGTTTAGAGAAGCAAAAGCAGCAACACTCAAATGTATGAGAAAGAGCTTTATATCAAGAAGTAATTTTATATCAAGAAGACAGCCCTGCCCACTCCCACTTAAGTCCCTTGTTATAATGAAAGCTGGGGCACTCTTCAGACTCACAAAGCTGCAGCCCAATGACACAAAAAGGTGAAGCAGGATGCAGGAAGATCAGAAGCTGTTGGGTGCAGAGTCACATGGGTTCAAAGTCAGTGGAAGAATGCTGACAGTTCTCTGGTTGGGCTCTGCATTAGTTTATTGTGCTAACCTGGCTGATAAACACATGTGGGATTAATTGAAGGGCGGAGGGATAAATGGCTTAGTAAGCATCACCTTTCAAGTTCTCGGGTCCCTTGTTTTGTGATGGTTGGACCAGGGTGCAGCTGCCTTAGCAGTTCGCAGCTTCAGCATGCAAGTCTGACTTCCTGCAAGACATGCCCAAGGAGAAACCACATGGACCTACCCCGATGCAGCCCTAGTTGTGGTTAGGACTAAATGGGAATATTCAACTGGGAGGCTGACAGAGCCTGGAATGAAGGAGGGGCACAGAAGGAGAAAATGGACAGAACTATTATTTTATTTGTGCATTTAAGAGAGGATGTTCAGCAAATGAGTCAGATCCGGTCTGGGCCTGCATCCCTCTCTTCAGAGAGAGGAAAGGCAGAGGGTTGCTGTATTAGAACCAGGGGACACTAGCAATTAACGAAACTTTGGGGAGCAGGTGTGTAGATGCCGTTCTCTAGGAGACTGAGAACACTTGCTCTATTGCAGCTTTACTTTGTAAAAAATGGGGTGCTGGGCCTGGGCCTGCCTTCCAAATGCTGTGTCAGATCTAACACGGCTACAGGTATGGGATTCTTTGGGGCCAAATGCATGGCTAGCATGTGGGGAGGGACAAGCAAGATTGGCTTCCTGGAGAATTACAGTGTAATGGACTCTGTAAACTCATATAAACCAAGCAGAGAAAGGGCTGGAAAGAAAGAAGGACCAGGCGAGAAAAGAAGAGGAGGCCAGAAGGTCACCTGACGCAGCAATAACCTGTACTTTGCAACTGCTTGAGGGCCAAGTGAAACAGACATTGGTGATTTGGGTGTGTGTGCGTGAGATGGAGGAAGATATCAAGGCAGAGCCACATTGGGGTTCTGAGCCACAGAACCTTTCCCATCAGCCCTGGGAGCTTGTAGTGTGGCAACTCCATTGTGCTGAAGCTCAAGGGCAGCAGAAGGGGCTTGAACTGGGGAAGACATATCATCGGACTAGCTCCTTGCTTTAATATCTTGTGTACTGGTTTCTACTTGGCGAATTTGGAGCCCACCATGGACATCTGGCAATCTAGGGAGAACTGTCTGGGTGTCCTGCCTGTGCTACTGGCATCTAGTGCCCTTAATTGTATCCTCTTGTGCACAGAGGACAATTCCACTGCCACCACAAAACCCCAAAGCTTATGCAGCCATTGGTGCAACTACTGGCTTCTCATCTGGAGCATAAAAGCTAGAGACAGAGAGAGAGAGAGAGAAAGCACGCGCCCTGAGTCCAGCTACCATTGCTAACAGCTAATAACTTTGAAAGCTATGAAAAAAGTAGGTCCCAGTGAGAGTGGAGGAAGAGGGTAGAACAAAACACACTATCATGAAAACCACCAGGCTCAGTGGTTAGATTAACATGGGTAGACCTTTCCACACTGTGGTTCTTTTACACATATTTTGAGCTTGGAACTGAACTCCACACCACCACCACGTGGGGCACATTTTCAAATCTATAATGTGAATAAGAACACCAAGAAAGTACCACCAACTAGGCATGATCCAAAGGGCTGTGTCTGCCCAGGGGTACAGCTCGGCAGGCAGCATGGGATGGGAAACAGAAGAATGGACCAGGATTCACAGGAAGGCAGTGGGAAGGGTTTTGTTTGGGGATTGCTAATGATGTCACAATCAAAATATATTTGAACTGTTCAAAACCAATTTGCTCTGTATACTTTTCCCCCAATAAAAATAAAGTTAAAAATCAAAAAGCACCCATTGCTGTAGCCTTTTTGGACACACAGTGATTGCAACAGTTGCATACTAGAAAGCCTTAACTGGATTTTTTTGGCTGTAATACTGATGGAAACAGAGCTCCAGGCCTTACTTCCTAGGACTTTGGGTGGTTTTGAATTTTTAAACTTTAGCTTAGTCATCAGAGGCAAATTGTACCTTCCAGACACCTAACCAAGAAATACTTGACCATCGATCCATTTAGACTGAGGACAAGATAACCTGTAGTCTGATGCTCAGTTGACTCTCAGTAAAGTTTAGATGGATGGGCATCTGAGGTCAGGCCAAGAGGCTGGATTTCAATTAAAAATCTCTTTCATCTTTACAATAATTCCTGGGTGACAAACAGTTAAGCACTCTGCTAACAAGCAAAGGTCTAGAGATTCACATCCATCCAGGGATGCCTTAGAATAGAGGTCCTCAAATTTCTTAAACAGTGGTCTAGTTCACTGTCCCTCAGACCCAATGGAGGGCTGGATTATAGTTTTTTTTAAAAAAACTATTAACAAATTTCTATGCACACAGCACATATCTTATTTTGAAGTAAAACAATAAATGTGGCAAAAACACCCGGTGGGCTGGATAAATGTTTTCAGCAGGCCACATGTGGCCTACGGCCCATAATTTGGCTGAAAACAATGGCCTGGCATCTCATTTCAAATTGTCAACCATTGAAAACCCTATGCATCTGGGTTCCCCTTGCACACAGGGATTCAACTTGATGGCAACCACTTCTCCTAGTTGTTTGTTGTTTTATCCTAGACTCTGATAGCTACAGACAGGAGTGTTGGTTTCTCCAGAGAGCAAAGGCTCAGAGAGGTAACCTCCAGCTCGAGGAATCCCTAGAGGGCTTAGGGTTGCAGGGATCCTGGACTTTGCCTGGGTTCTCTTCTCAAAGCTGTCTCTGTGAAAACTTAAAACTCCTTCTCTCTGCTTTGCCCATTGGATGCCAACCATCCATCGACTTTACTTGGTAATGCTGGCTCTGTGTGGCCTGAGCCACATTTTAATAGCTGAATAGGTGGTGTTGGACTGGGATTCACAATTTGAAGCCACCTGTCACTCCTCAGGAGAAAGGTGGGACGGTTCACTGATGTAAACAGCTATAGTCTTGGAAACTCACAGGAGTGATTGGTTCTACCCTGTGCTATAGGTTTGTTTTGAGCCACTGGTCTCTTAACCTTGTGAAGTATGTATAATAATTATACCCATTTGACAGAGGTGGAGGCTGAGACCCTGGACAATGAGGGTGTATATCCAAGGTCTTATGATTGCTTTCAGGATTAAGCTTAGATTTCACGTCACCTGTGAGGTTTCCAGGAGCCCTGCCCCATTTCAGAAGCATCATCCTGTTTCAACCCTTCACCCTGGCTACTGAGTAAGTTTCAACTCCCAGCAACCACCTTGGGACAGTGGAGAACAGCCCCTGTGTATTTCTTAGGCTAACGGGTGGAAAGTGTCTTTTCCCCTCAACGGGGCAGGTGGATTTGAACTGCTGACCCTGCACTGAGCAACCCAACTTGTAAGCCACTTGGTCACGATGGTTCCTTTATTGTGGAGCTAACCCCAGAAGTGCCTAAACTGTCATCATCCCCACATTCATTGGAGAATAAACAGTTGTGATCCAGAGCTCTTCAGATGTAGGTCACCAGGCCATTTCTCCTAGACCATCTTAGTATGATGCTACCCTGAAACTCGCTCAGCATCACAGTTTGACCAAGGCTCCACTGGCACATCAATGACTACACAGGAGAGGCATTTGTCAGGAATCGAACCCTGGTCTCCTGTATAGAAGTGTAAGATTGCACCCTTTACCACCAAGATTCATTTATAGCTGACGTGAAATGGAAGGTGCGTGAGGCCAGTAGCTGGTTCATAGGAGTCACAAGGAGGGTGCTACCCTGACTAGGTCACTTCTCTGCACTTCTGTTCAGGAGGAGATCACCCAAGAGGCCACTTGAGTCTTCTCAGGAATTGAATCACACACAGGTTGTAGACCCAAGTTCAAGCAGCTCAAAGTTTTGGGAAGATTACTATAATTTCCTCAGCTTTTGGGTTATGTAGTAACTGAAATGTATTAAGTGGGTCACTCCCTGCCTTTTTAATTGAGACTTAGATGGTGCTGCCGGAGTCTCTGAAGAGAACATGGGGCAGGCTGGGCACTGGGTGTGGGGACGCATTGCCCCTAAACCCCGGGTTCTCTAGAGGATTCAGTTTGACTTTGTGGCTTATCTTCAAATAAAATAATGGCCGGTGGGCACAATGCATTGTGTTCCCAGATTCCTCCCCTGACACTCTGTTCATGTCTCTTGTACAAGTTGAAGCTCTGAGGCAGCCCCCTGAACCAGGAGTCCAGGCTTAGCCCTCACTTAACATGGGTCAGAGACTTGTCCAAGTGAAGCTGCTCCTACCAGGTCTCTGATCTCACATGCTCTTTCTGCTTTTGCTCACTGACTCTCTGTAAGGGAGCAATTATAAATGTAAGCATTGAATACCAGGGCCAGCGGCATACCTGGCCCCACTGGCCTCATCACTGTGCTAGTGGAAATGCATGCAATTCTGCCAGCAGCCCACTGTGGTGGGGGCTTTCACTATGCCATATTTTGGTGAGGAAACAGTCTCATGATTAGATGTGAAGATTGGATCAGAATAAAGCCAAGATGTGAACCTAGTCAGCCATGCTCCAAAGACCAATCATTTGAGCAGCCTGCCTCATGGATTATTCCAAAAGGCAATTTTTCTGTAATGAATAGAATTTGGGAGGGCAGCTGAGGCACTTGCCCCTCCCTTCCTTCACTTGGCCATACTCTATGGGTACCTGTTGTGTACCAGATGGCTCTATGTAGCAAAAAAAAAATCTTTTAAGTGCCCATTTAGTAGTGAACACATTAGTGGTTCAGTTCTCCTCTGATGGGCCTGAGTGTAAGACCTGGTGATCTGCTTCTGAAAAGTCAGCTCCTGACTTTCCTTGGATCACATTTGTATACCCTGGCACAAGTGATTGGTCCTGAGTCAGAGTCAATGCCATGGTGACCCTAGATCATGTGCTCAGTGTTTTGGTGCTGGTGCTTCAGTCCTACACAGCAAATTAATTTCTTCCTCTCCTGGAGTGTCCATTGTGGCTGGGGTAAACCAGTAGCTAGTAAACACATACACGGTGTCTGGTGAAGACACTCTGAAGGCAAAGGACCAGTAAGGGGTTTATTTTGATGGGAAGATATTTTACTGGGTGGAAACTTGAGTGGAGTAGAGCAGGCCAGGAGAATGTCATGGGGATGAGGTCCCAGGCCTAGGAAAGAGCACATTCAAAGACCCCATGGTGGGGCTGGCAGGACATACTTGAGGGGCAACCCTGAGGATGGCCTGAGGAGAGGCCAACATGAGAAAGATGGGAAATACAGGGACGGTGGAGCACAGGAGTCAAGCCATCTGAACTTCACTGTGTTGAGGAGGTTTTAGACAGCAAGGGCATGACAGAGCACCAGAGTGGTTAGGAACAGTGATAACAGGAGAAGGAGGGACTAGCATCTTGGGCCAAGGTACTTTTTTTTTTTTTTGAACCATACAAAATAAGGACTTTATTGTCTTTGTTTCCCCAAATGGCTTAAAGATTTGATTCACAAAATAGCTGTTTCAGTTGGAGTTCCCTGTTCTAACTTAGTCACGTGGGTGTCTAACTTGTTAATTTGCAGCTCTACTTGCTTTTTCTTTTTTTTTAATTTTAACAATTTATTGGGGCTGATACAATTCTTTTCACAATTCATGCATATACATACATCAATTTTATAAAGCACATCTGTACAATCTTTGCCCTAATCATTTTTTTCTCTTTTCTTCTTTTACATTTTATTAGGGACTCATACAACTCCTACCACAATCCATACATATACATACATCAATTGTATAAAGCACATCCATACATTCCCTGCCCCAATCATTCTCAAGGCATTTGCTCTCCTCCCAAGCCCCCTGCATCAGGTCCTCTCTCCCCCCCCCCTCCCTCCCCATTCCCCCCCCCCTCATATGCCCCTGGTAATTTATACATCGTTATTTTGTCATATCTTGCCCTATCCGGAGTCTCCCTTCCCACCCCCTCTGCTGTCCCTCCCCCAGGGAAGAGGTCACACGCGGATCCCTGCAATCAGTTCCCCCTTTCCAACCCACTCACCCTCCACTCTCCCAGCATCGTCCCTCACACCCTTGGTCCTGAAGGTATCATCCACTCTGGATTCCCTGTACCTCCAACCCTCATATCCACCAGTGTACAGCCTCTGTCCTATCCAGCCCTGCAAGGTAGAATTCGGGTCATGGTAGTTGGGGGGAGGAAGCATCCAGGATCCGGGGGAAAGCTGTGTTCTTCATCGATACTACCTCACACCCTAATTAACCCATCTCCTCTCCTAAACCCCTCTATGAGGGGATCTCCACTGGTCGACACCTGGGCCTTGGGTCTCCACTCTGCACTTCCCCCTTCATTTAATATGATATATATATAGACATATATATACATACACATATACATATACACATATATACACATGCATACACACACTTATATCTTTTTTTTTTTTTGCATGATGCCTTATACCTGGTCCCTTGGGCACCTCGTGATCGCACTGGCCGGTGTGCTTCTTCCATGTGGGCTTATTTGGGGCCAAGGTACTTTTAAGGAGCCTCTCAAAACCAAACTAAACTTACCACCATTGAGTTGGTCCATACTACAGCCCTCTTACAAGACAAGGTATTACATACACCTGTGCGTTTCTTGGTTGCTCTTTATGGGAATAGAAGGCCTCATCTTTCTCCAGCCCAGAACCTGGTGGTTTAAACTACTGATCGTGCAGTTAGCAGCACAACGTTTTTTTGTTTTTGTTTTTTTAAACAAGGTTTCTATGAAATCCAGTTCTATGAAATCCCAAGTCCCCTTCTGGAAGCCCCCATGCATCTTTACCAGTTCACAAGAGCATTCTCTGCATAACTCTGTGTTGAGCAGCCTACCACCAGCGATCCCTCTGCTCTGTTGGTATTAAGTGAAAATTGGCATATGCTGGCATTTCTGCTCAGAAACTCCATTTGTACTTTTGGTATATGCTGAGGTACTCACCTTATATCTGATCTGCTGATTCACATAAAATTTCAACTTGTTACCACCTATTGTTAGTTGTTTCTGAGAAAAGGCCCCTTAGATTCTTGATGGCTGACAACATGGATGGCAGGCTGAGTCTTCATTGAGGTTAAAGCCTCTCTCTGGGGATCACTCACTGATCCCTCCTATGGGATTCTGAACCCATGGTTTCAGTTTTGGTTGTGGGTACTGGTGTGTATGTGATGTGCTCAGATCCAGCATTCCTTTGCCAATGCATTCTCTTCTTTAGGAAGAGATTGATCAGAGCGAAGCTCCCAGCATCTGAAAGTGTGATGAGAGCATGGTTTGGAAAACACAGAGACAGTATCTCTTCAGGTCTTTCTGAAAAGATCTTTATCAAGCCTGTTAGGTCCCACAGAATAGGGGGTCCCTAGCCAGATTTTTTTCATATCTTGCTGTGCTCATATTCCAGACCCAGCCAGGACCTTAGCCATGTACCTGTTCTTGGCCTGAAGGAGTTCTAGATGTCCATGAACAATAATGCAGTTGGGAGAGGATCACTCCCAGGAAAGGAATTTGGGGTGGTGACATCAAAAGAACAGAGAACAGGTTCTCAGTGGTTGCAAAGTACAGAGTGCCCCCTAAGAACTGAAATTCATTGCCATTGAGTCTATGCCGGCACCCAATAGGAGGTGTGAGTTCCACAATGGTAAGTCTTATCATTCACCTATGGAATGTCTGGTAGTTTTGAACCACTGACCTTGCATCCCAACACACAACCACTAAATGAACAGGGTTCCAGGACTGACAGTCTCTAGGGCATTTCTGCAATGCCATAGCCCTGAACAACGTGATTGTGCATTTCAGAGTGGGAAGCATGCCCAGGTATGGGACAGGTAGAACGATGAGTCAGGCTAGGGCTGGAGTTGGCTGCTCTGTGAGCAGGATGGGGAGATATGGAACAGGGGCTATAAGCCAAGCTCACTGCAGGGGCAGATTCTCCAAGACTGCAGCTGGGATGCTGGGCAGTGTTGGGTGAGGAGGCCAGCTGATGGATCACCACGGGTTCATTGAAAATAAACCTGGAGCTGCAGACTGTAGGCATAATTGAATGTGAGTTTGACAGTTGGACTTGTGTTTGGCTGGAGAGGAGCTATGGTAGGTGGAAGCAATGTTCTAGAAGTAATACACTGCTTTTTTAGACCACTTACAATGTGTGAAGCACCAGGTACTCTTCTGTTGTCTCACTTAAACTTCACAGCAACCCCATTAAACAGATATTGCCATCGCCCACACTACACAACAGACTCTGGGGTCATTTGCCTACACCAGTGGCTTCGTTCACTTGCAAATACTGGACCATGACTACTGTATACTCTCAGGACTGGTTAAAACTTCCCCTGTGGATTCCAAAGACTAATCTATGTAGGGGAATAGAAATCCTCAGGACTTAGAATGAATGTCTTTGAACTATGGATTTGGTGAAGAATATTGAATAAATCATGGTGTGCCAAATAATGAATATTTCTCCTTTGGAAGGAGTGGAGCAGCATGCTCCTTAGAAACAAGAATGGGGAGATTTTGTCACATGTACCTTGCAAATGTTGTTAACAGAGACCACTTTCTGGAGATAGACCACATGTTTGTTAGAGAGTGTCTGAAAAAGAGAAAGATTATCAATGAAATGGATGAATCCAGTGGCTGTTATAAGGCTCACGTGTAACAACAATGATGAGGATGGCATACTTCTGGGCTGTGCTTTGTCCATAGGCTTACTGAGTCTCAACCAATTCAATGCTGCCTAACAACAACAACAACAACATAAGATATCTCAATGGTTCAGAGAGGTTAAGTGAATTAGCCAAAGTCTCACAGTGATCAAGTAGCCCAGAAGGGGTTTGAACTCAGTCGTGGTTTGAACTTTTTCTGCTTCTATGTTATAGGCTCATCAGCAGTGAAGTCTAGAGGCTGCTTTGCCCACAGTTCATCTTCCTCAGCATTTCCTTCCCCAGTGTCTCTTGGGAAGACAGGGATAGGGCGTCCAAGGGCCTAGCCTAGGAGACTTTCCCCTTGTCCCTGCAGAGCTTCCTCTCCCCAACCTCCTCCACAAATAAAGAGAAGAAACAAAGGTAGTAAAGGTGGAGTCAGCAAAAAAAATCTCATTTGCACTTGAGACAAGTATGTGGCTGACAGGTGGTTGACTAGCTTTTCACAGGAGTCTGAAGGAAGCCGTGACTGGCAATTGGGAGACTGTCTTCCTCTGAATTCACTCTCCTTTTGGAATAAGTTTTCCTGCCAGTGTAATGGAGGTGTTAATAATCAGGGTGGGCTTCCACAAACGCTAGTGCTTTGGGGATCCCTCCAGGAATAGGCGGAATGTGAGAGACGAGGGTGATGCGAGTTGTGGGGGGTGGTGGCACTTGCCCTATGACAAAGGTCATACCTTGCTCAGGCTCAGCTGTTTGCTGTACACTGGCTGTCACTAGTTCATAATTATTTTCAAGCAAAACCAGGCATTGAAGTTGTGGGATAAGATATTCCATGCACACAAGGAGGGAACAATAGGCTGTGAACTGATTGACAGACTCTACTCCACCCCTTCATTCTTTTTATCAAGTTGACTTGAAATTGTGTACCTACCAAAAGCACTCAACCATTAAATGGAAATGGTACATATAACCCAAGACTTGAGCAAGATATGAATGTATAAGTAAGTTACATGAAGCAGTGGCTCATTATGACCACAATCTCTAATACTGTCATCTCACCTTCCACTACCCAGTCTGCATATCTAAACTCTTTGGCGGGCTTTAACAATTAGTTGACTAAGGAAGGAAAGGTTCTGCTTGGTTTACAGATGGTTTCACATATCCAGGCAACACAGCCCCTTTCTGGGACCTCTCTGAATGACAATGGTAATAAAGAAAATCCTCCCAAGGACAGAATTTCAAGTGCTGCACTTGGTTATTCAGTTAACTTGGAAGGAGAAATGTTCAGATATCTTACTGTGTCTTGAGTTAAGAACTGCAGCCAACGGTTAGACTGGGGGATCAGGGGTTTGGCAGAAATATACCTGGAAAATTTCCCATACCTATGGAATAGTCCTTGTTTAATGAGCCAAAGAAGTGAATGTATTTGTGCCACATCAATTTCCATCAAAAGGTGACATGTGAAGAGCTGGATTTCAATCATTAAGTGGATAGGGTGACACATTCTGTGGAAACCAGCCATCCTCTTTCTCTGGCCACTCATCTTAATGATCAGTGGATTCATAAATAAAGTAACTGGTGGCAGGGACTGAGGTTGTGAGTGGGAAGGGCTCAGCAGCATGGACCTCCACTCACGAAGCCTGACTGGAGTAAACCATGGCTGAGTTCTCAGTCTGCCCACAGTGAAGAGCAGCACTCAGTCCTCAGTGTGGCACCATCCTTCAAGGCAATTAGCTCGTAACCTGGTGGCAGATTGATTACATTGAGCAACTTCGACCATCGAGAGAACAAAAATGTTTTCCTCTTATTGGAATAGACACATATTCTGGACATTGATTTCCCTGATTCACACAGTCCATGTTTCTGCCAAGTTACTATCCATGGGTTTACAGAATGCCTTATCGGTGACTGTGATAGTTTTCCATATAATTTCACTTTGGATCAAGGCGATAACTTTAAATCAAATGAAGTGCAGCAAAATATCATGCTCACTTTCCCCCCCCCACTTAACCATGATCCTGGTCATTTCATCCTTAATAAACTTGTTTGACAGAATGGGGAGAGATCCTTTACAGACACAATTGTGACATCAGGGGCCAAAGTGACAAGGGATGGACTGAGACAAGGAGTGTTTCAATTTGGCTGATTTTCACTGGTTTGTCGGTTATGATGAAATTTGGCAGTTATGTAATAGGTGGTCACCCCAATTTTATGTTCTGGTATAATGTCATAACCTCTCTGTGAGATATGATGAATAATCATCTCCATGTCCTTGGATATATGACCTACATTCCATATGTATGGAAGCTCTGGAAAAATTCTTTGGGTTTTTACTCACTTTGGTTCTAGCTTATAATCTGAAAAAGGCACTTGGCCAAACAAGCCTGGTGGCCTCTGGTATATACCGTATGAACTCAAATATGAGCCGACCGGAGTATAAGCCAAGGTACCTAATTATTACCTGGGAAACCAGAAAAACAGATTGACTCGGTTATAAGCCTAGGGTGGAAATTATAGAAGCTATTGGTGAGTTTCAATAATCAAGAGAAATGAAAATAAAATTACAAAAAATTGAGACATCAGTGGGGTAATGTATTTAAATATTTATTTTAAATAAAGATATAAATAAAAGGACAATAAGTCATTTAACATTAGTAAACTAGCACCGTAAGTGGAAAATAGGTTCAACAAAAACAAATAAGGTATCAACAATGATACCTTAAGAGTACTATTCAGCAACCAAGCTAAAGAGTTAAAATCCTTCAAAATTGGATTCCTCATCATCATCCGTATCCCAATGCAGAGCTTCAGCTGGTGTAAGGTCATCATAGACGCTGTCCTCACTGAGAACACCATCATCACCATCACTGCTGTCATTTCATACAAAGCAGTCTTCACTGCCATCCATAGCATTACTAATATTTCTGGAAGCAAGTCGCACCATGTCTTCTGGAATGTCTTCCCATGCATCTCAAACCCACTTTGCTATTAATTCTATGACAGGTCATGAGATGTCCTCCTTTTGTTAGTTGGGCTTGACCAGATGACATCCATACATGCCACTGACCTGTGTATAAGCCAAAATCCAGTTTTACAGCACATTTTTTTTGTATATACACGAGTATATACAGTAGCTTTCTCATTGAGTGTTTTGTTCACTTTAAGCCATATATCCATAGAGTTTTGGTTGGTGCATCACACAATAAATCTATGCCTTTTGTGGAACTGCAAAATGTTTTTCCATAGTCGCTTGCTATTTCTGTCCTGATTTTATAAGTACTTGCCTTTTCCATGTTTGAAAAACATTTTTCCACAGTTTCCTCCCAGGACTTTAAAGCTTTGGTTTTTCCATGTAGGACTTATTCCTTCTGGAGTCTGTTCTGTGTAATTTGTATGGCACACATTCAGCTTCATTTTTCTCCACACAATAAGTAAGTCCTACTCACACCACCCAGAACCAGCCTTTCTCTTCTTTATCACACTACTTTATCACGTATCGCCATTCTACACAGAGAGGGTTCTAGTTCTGTGAGAGTCCTTCTGTTCTTTGGTTTATCTGTTTTCCTAGGAGCAATATAATTGTTACTACTGTGGCCTTGGGATGTAACTTAATACTTTGGAAGCCAGGTGCTTGGTTCATTTTAAAGTTTGAGTGAGTTGTGAGCCTCTTATTCTTGTACATGCTATTAGCAATCTTTGATGAAATTCTTATAGGGGGGAAATGCACTGTAATTATTAATGGAATTGAATTGAATTTCCACAATTCTTGTGAAAGGTACTATTATTAACAGTGTTAAGATGATGTTTAGACTTCCTTGTGATCATTTAATAATTTTAAGTGTCTTGATATAAGTCTTACACTATTTACTCAATCCTAAAGTAAATTATATTTCATTCATGCAGTGAATGGAAGCTCATTTTCCATTATATTTTAAGTTGATTTTTCATAGCCCAGAAGAATGCTATGGATTTTAAGTTGATCATTATGAAATACTCAGATTATATTAGTGTTTTTTATGCAGCTGATCTTTTTATCTCAAGTGTAAATAATGAAATTTTCCTCTCTTTTTCCACTGATTTTATGGGTTGTTTCTTATCCTCTCAACCAACAGAATCCACGCCCCCTAAGGTGACAAGGATAGCAGTGGTCCTGATAGACTTTCTTGCTTTTTCTCAATCTGAAAAGCAATGAGGCCATGAATTTGAGCGAAGAATGACTGCACTAACTGGAGCCCAAAGCATTTATGCATCTAATGCTGTACAATCCAATCACTCCTTTTAGTTTGTTAAAAAATAACTGATGAAATGTTTTTGTCAATTTATTGAAATAATTCTTGCATATTTGTCCACAATCCTACTCTGTCTAAAACTGCTCACAAAGTCCTTGTGATATACCAGACTCTGTTCTAAATGTCTTACAAATGTTAACTCCTGTAATCAATGCATAAGAGCTCCATGAATAAGGTACTATTTAAATTGCATTCATGTAAATGAGAAAATGAAGGCACAGGGAGGCTAATGACCTGGCACAAAGAAACACAGCTAAACCAAAAAACAACTCACTGCCATCAACTTAATTCTGACTTATCCTGATCCTTAAAGGCAGAGTAGAAACATGCCCTTAGGATTTCACAGGGTGTAAATCTTTATGTGAGCAGAAAGCCTCATGTTTCTTTCACAGTGTGCTTGTAGGTATCAGCACAAAATGTAATTTGCTCAGCCCTGGGGTTTCTTATGCTCATAGCTAGTTAAATTTAAGCCTAACATTGTATGGCTAAGGATGAGTATAAATGGATGCCCATATATGAGTTCTCAATATTTAAAAGTTAATCAACTGTTCACAAATGTGCTTCTGCTTGGGATATATATTTTGATTTGAACCAAATTCATAGAATGCTAAGGTGACCAAATAAGTCATGGTGGTTTATTGGTTATGCTTTGGGCTTCGATGTGAGTGGACCATAGTTCGAAAGCACCATCAGCTCCACAGGAGAAAACCTGGGCTTTCTACACCTGAAACCAGTTACAGTCTGGGCATTGATTTGGTGGAAGTGGATTGTTTTTTGTTTCCGTTTTGGAGGGTGGTCAAGTCTTGTTATTTATTGTGCATGATGGTCGTTCTTGTTGTAGTCATGTGCTATTGAACTGACTTCAACTCATAGTGACTTCGTGTGGCAGAATTCAGCAGGTCCACAGGGTTTCCCAAGAGCTGTGTTTTTGGTGCTAACAGGTTGCTAGGACTTTTGTGACCTGAAGCCACTGAGAGGTCTAAACAAACGAGCCCTTTGTTAGCAGCTGAACTGTTTAAACACCATCACTCCTTATTCTGCTGAAAAGTCTGAGGCATTTGGATGAGTATTAAAATCATAAACAATTCATAGGCTACATAATTGTACCTGAAAACCTACAAACAAAAAATCTATTCCCCCCTTCGTGGAATATAACACATGCAAAAATAAAAAAATGTGTATGTGGATGCACAGTCCACCTCATCAGATCTGACAGTATCCCATTAACTCCCCCTGTAAATGAGACTCTTATTTTCCTTCTCCTCTCCCTATTCTCCCTCCCTTCTTAAATTCCTGCTCTTTCCCACTACTTTATATCCTCCATTTTGGCACACTCACACCCCCACATATGCACATACATACTCATACACACATACACACTCACAAACACACTCACTGCATTGTACTTAAAGTCTTATTATCCTTTGGTGTGAAATGTTTATCCTTATTGGATTGACTAATTTTGCTAAACAAAATATTTGCTAATTGTGTCCATGCTTTAAGGTGTTTAGGATTCTTCTCATTGCTTCTTGAAGATGCAAAATATTCCATTATATGAATTTACCAGAATTTATCCATTCCTCTAAAGTCAAAGATTTGTTTTCATTTTATTGCTCTTCATTATAGAAATTTCTGTAGTAAATATCAGTGTGAATGTGTCTGTCTGTGTTTTGTTGTTTTCTTTTGTTGGGCATATAGGAAGGAGATAGATTCCAGGATCATATTTATATTCACATTTGTATAAGGAATCACCATTACTGGTTTCCATAGTGGTTCTACAATTCTACAATCCCACCAACAATGAATGAGCACTCTGATTTCTCCACATCCTCTCCAGCATTTATTATTTTCTCTTCTTTTGAGTTTTCCTAAGAGTTTCAGTGTGAGGTGCTATCTCGCCGACAATTTAATTTGTATTTCCTTTAAGGCTAATGAATGTGAACATTTCCTCATACGATTGTCAGCTCTCCGGGTGTCATCTTTAGTAAACTGTCTATTCAGACCAAGCATCCACTTTTCATTGGATTCCTTGTCATTTTCTTATGGTGTGAAGTTTCCATAGATTTTAAAAATGGACCCTTTATCCGATATGTCACTATTACATACTTTTTTTCCCCAACCTGTGGTTTCTCTTTTGACTCTTTTGATGTGCTTTATTATCATATTTTCAGAAGGCGCTCTATTTTACTTCTGTGGAGTGAATATCTTTCATTATGTTTGGGAATGTATTTGTGCCTTGTGTTAGGGTCCTTAAGTGTCTCTCTCATTTTTTTCATTGGTGGACTCTAGGGTTCTATGGCTTATATTTAGAACCTTACTATCTCATGAGTTATTCTTGTGCATGTTGTGAGGTACAGGTCCTACTTCATTCTTTTGTAGGTGGAGATCCAATATTTTCAAGCACTGTTCATGGAAAGGTTATCTCTTCACCACAAAATGCATTTTGATAGCTTATCAAAGTTTGGGAAACTGTATATACTTGATTGTATTCCTGAGTTCTCAATTCTTATTCATTGATCTTACTGTCTATCAATTTACTAGTACCAAGCTCTTCTGATTAATGTGGCTATATAGTAACATTTTAAGTCTGAGTGTGAAAGGTCTCCTACATTTATTTTTAAATAATGTTTTATTTATTCTAGACTTCTTTGATTTCCATATGAAGTTGGTGAATGGTCCTTCCATCTCTTTGAATAATTGGTCTGGGATTTGGATTGAAATCAGTAAATTCATACAGTATTTTATGTATTATGGACATTATCATTATATTTCATCTTATGCACGAGAATGGAAGGTTATTCCATTTGTGTCCATTTTAGTTTCTTTTAGAAGTGTTTCATAAATGTATTTGTATTTGTCTTTTGTTTCATGGATATGTTGACCCCTAGATATAATATCTTTGGGGCAAATGTGGTAAAGGGCATCATTTTCATTTTGGTTTTAAATATCTTCTCTAATGTAGAAGTAGCCAATTGATTACCCCATCCTGATCTTATATCTTGCTTCGTTGTCAAAATTTCACATTAGTTATGGCTATTTTTAATAGAGTCTTGGGGTTTTGCTATATGTATGATTTTATCATGTCAGTGAATTTTAACAGTTACTGACCCCCTAGGTAGTGCAAACAGTTGTCAGTTGTCTGAAGATCTAAAGATTGGTGGTTTAAACTACCAGAACCACCCAAAGATTATTTCAATGGTTTATTTTCAGGTTTTCCACTTAGAGTCAATGGATGTAGTAAGGTAGGTTTCCATGCTTTCTTATTTTCATAATGTTTTCCTTTCCCACCTCCTCCCCAGTTGTCTATCATGTACATCACTACACTTGATCTGGTCCCTGCCATACTACATGGCCCTCACCCCAAGAATGTTTGTATCAGTAGCTTTTCCTCTATGACCCTTGTGCATTTTTTAACGCTTATCTCAGCGGACTCATATTGTACTTGTCCTTTTGTGCCAGACTTACTTCCCTTAGCATAATCTCCTACAGCTCTTCCCATAAAGTGATGTGCTTCACATGTTCGTCACTGCTTTTTAGCAATGCGTAATACTCCATTGTATGTATATACCACCGTTTTTTAATCCTGTTGTCAGTTGATGGAAATTTGGGTTGCTTCCAAGTCCTTGCAATTGTGAACTGTGCCACAAAGAATATTGGAGCACAGATGTCTGGTCTTGGTTTGTGTCTTGCCTTTTCTGGGTTTATGTCCAGTAGGGGGATTGCTGGATGTATGGTAACTCGGATTTCCATCTGTTTTAGATATCGCCAGATCGATTTCCATAGTCATCGTACTTACTTACAAGTCCTCCAGCAGTAGATAAGAGTTCCTGTCTCCCTACAGCCTCTCCAACACTGTTGCTTCTGATTTTTTGAATTGGGCTACCTTTGAGGGGGTTAGGTGGTACCTCATTGTTGTTTTAATTTGCATTTTTCCCCTGTTGTAAAAGTCAGTAATTTTTTTTGTTATTAATAAATCTTTTTTTGGGGTCTGATACAACTCTTAAACCTACCTACATACATACATACATACATACATACATACATACATACATACATACATACATACATACATCGATTGAGCAAAGCACCCTTATACATTCGTTGCACTCATCATTCTCAAAATTCACCTTCCACTTGGGTTCCTAGAATCAGCTCGGTTTCCCTTTTTTCCCCTTCCCCCTCCCTCCATGCATACCCCTTCCCCCTGGTCCCTTAATACTTTATAAATAATTATTATATCTTATCTTACACTTTGCAGCATCTCCCCTCACCCACCTTCCCATTGCCCATCTCCCAGAGAGGAGGTTACACGTAGATCTCCAAGATCGGTTCTCCCTTTCTACACCCCCTTCCCTCCTGGTGTCGCCTCTCCTACCGCAGGTGTTGAGGGGTCTGTCCGTCCTAGATTCCCTGTGTTTCCAGATCCCTACTGCACCGCTGTACATTCTCTGGTATAACCAGGTCCGCAAGGTAGAATTGGGGTCATGATAATTGGGAGGGGAGGAAGGGTTCAGGAACTAGAGGAAGGTTTTGTGTTTTGTTGTTGCTACACTGAACCCTGAGTGACTCATCTCCTCCCCACTACCGCTCTGGAAGGGATGTCCAGCTATCTATAAATACGTTTGTTTGTCCTCATATGTTTGTTAGCCATTCGGATTTCTGCTCCTGGGAAACTTCTGTTCAAGTCCTTTGCCAACCTGTCAAATGGGTAATTAGTTGTTGTTGGTTTTTTTTTAAAGCTAGCAGAGTATTGTAGATTTTAGTAATGAGGCCTTTGTCTAATGTATCATTGCTAAAGATGTTTCCTAGTCTGTGGACTCTCTTATTACTCGCTTGATGAATTCTTTCGATGTACACAGGCTTCAGTATATCCAATTTGTCAATTTTTGCCTCCTCTGTGTTTGTGTCCTTCCATATTTCTAATAGCCTGTGTATTCCCTGCGCCAAAGTTCTCAAGTTGGTCGCAATCCCTTCATTGATGGCCCTAATGGTTTGTTCTTTAACTTCAAGGTCTGTGATCCACCTTGAGTTTATTCTTCTGCATGGAGTGAGATAAGGGTCTTGCTTCTTTTTTCTACAGGTAGATATCCATTTGTTACAGCATCACTTGTTGAAGAGGGCATATGCTTCCCAGTTGATATTTTGGGGGCCCTTATCAAAGATCAATTGTCAGTATGCTGATGATTTTATTTCTGGGTTTTCAGTTCTTTTCCATTGGTCTGAGTATCTGTCATTGTACCAAAACCATGCGGTTTTGACAACTGTGCCTGTATAGTATGTGCTAAAGTCAAGTAAAGCAAGCTTTCCCATTTTGTCCTTCTTCTTGAGGAGTTCTCTGCTAATTCTGACCTTCTTCCCTCTCCATATGAAGTTGCTAATAAGTTGTCCAATTCTTTGAAGAAAGATGAGGGTAATTGTATCAGGATGGTATTAAACTTATATAGTGCCTTTGGCAGAACTGACATCTTAACTATACTGAGTCTTCCAATCAACGAGCATTGGATATTCTTCCATTTGTTGAGGTCGCTCTTAGTTTCTTGTAATAGTGCTCTGTAGTTTTCCCTGTATAGATCTTTTGTTCTTTAGTCAGGTATATTCCTAGATAATTCAATTTTTAATTGGCTATTGTCAAGGGTACCATCTCCTTAATCTCCTCTTCTGTGTTCTTATCCAATGTGTATAACACACCAATGGACTTCTGTTTGTTGATCTTGTATTCTGCCACTCTGCCAAACTCCTCTATTGCTTCCAGTATTCCCCTTGTGGAACTTTTAGGATTTTCCATATATAAAATCATATCATCTGCAAATAACGATAGTTTCACCTCTTCCTTCCCCAGATGAATACCTATGATGTCACTTCTTTGCCTTATGCTGTTAGCTAAAACCTCCAGCACGATATTAAATAGGAGTGGGGACAAGGGCCATCCTTGTCTGGTCCCCTTTTTCAGTGGGATTGTGTTAGTCTTTTCTCCATTGACTACCACTTTGGCTGTTGGTTTTTCATATATAGCTTGTATTGTCTTGAGGAACTTTCCTTCCATTCCTATCTTCGCTAGTGTCTTAAACAGGAATTGGTGTTGGATGTTGTCGAATGCTTTTTCTGCGTCTATTGATATAATCATGTGATTCTTATACTTTTTCATGTCAATGTGGTGAATGATACTAATGGTCTTTCGTATGTTGAACAATCCCTGCATCTCTGATATGAATCCCACTTGGTCATGGTGAATTATTTGTTTTATATACTTTTGTATTCTGATGCCTAGTATTTTATTAATGATTTTTGCATCGATGTTAATTAGGGATATTGGTCTGTAGTTCTTGATTCTTGTGGGATCCTTGCCTGCTTTTGGTATCAGAGTTATACTAGCTTCATAGAAGGAGTTCGGGAGTTTGCCATCTTTTTTAAGTTCTGGAAAAATTTGTGTAGGATTGGTGTTAGTTCTTCCCTACATACCTGGTAGAATTCTTCAGTGAAACAATCTGGTCCAGGGCATTTTTATTGGTAACCCCTTGATTACCTTGTCTATTTCTTCTATTGCTATGGGTCTGTTGAGATTCTTCACATCCATCAGGTATAGTCAAGGGAGGGATTGTTTTTCCAGGAATTTGTCCATGTCTTCCAAATTGTTGAATTCATTGGAGTACAATCCTTTATAGTACTGTGTAACTACCCTTTTGATTTCATTAGGGTCTGTTGTAATGCCCTCTTTTTCATCCCTTTTCTTTGTTTTCTTTTTCTTTGGTTTTCCCTTTTCTTCGGTTTCCCCATCCCCTTTTCTTTGGTTAGGTATGCCAGTGGTCTATCGATTCTGCTTATCCTTTCTTTTTTTATAAATCATTTTATTGGGGCTCATACAACTCTTATCACAACCCATACATACATCAATTGAGTAAAGCACCCTTATACATTCGTTGCCCTCGTCATTCTCAAAATTCGCCTTCCACATGGGTTCCTGGAAACAGCTCATTTTTCTTTTTTCCCTCCCCCTTCTTCCCCACACTTCCCTCCCTCATGACCCCTTAATAATTTATAAATTATTATTTTATCTTATCTTACACTGCCTGGTGTCTCCCTTCATCCACTTTCCTGTTGCCCATCCCCCAGATATGAGGTTATATGTAGATCTCCAAAATCGGTTCCCCCTTTCTACACTCCCTTCCCTCCCAGTGGAGCCACTCTCACTGTTGGTCCTGAGGGGTTTATCTGTCCTAGATTCACTGTGTTTCCAGGTCCCAAATGAACCACTGTTCATCCTCTGGTCTAACAAGGTTTGCAAGGTAGAATTGGGATCATGATAATTGGTGGGGGGGCAGGGAGAGGAAGCGTTTAAGAACTAGAGGGAGGTTTTGAGTTTCCGTTTTGAGTTGCTACACTGAACCCTGAATGACTCAACTCCTCCCCACTACCCTTCTGCAAGGGCTGTCCAGTTGTCTACATGTGGGCATTGGGTCCCCATCACGTACTCCCCTCATTCACGATGATATGCTAGTTTTTCTTCTGCCTTTGTTGCTTGAAACCTTGTCCCCTCAGCCCTTCATGATCACACATGTTGGTGTGGAATTTGTTGCTTCTGGGCTACATGGTCGCTTGTTTACTTTCAAGCCTTTAAGTCCCTATATGCTGTATCTCTTAATAGCTGGGCACCATCAGCCTTCTTCACCACACTTACTTATGCACACATTCATCGTCAGCATTTATGGGGAAGGTGATTACAAAATGATAGTTTTTGTTCTTTGATATCTGCTACCTGATCCCTTCAACACCTCAAGTTCACTTAGGCTTTTGTGCTTCTTCTCTCTGAGCTCCGTTGCTTCTGAGCTAGATGGCTGCTTGTTTGCCTTCAAGCCTTTAAGACACCAGACCGTATATCTTTTTGATAGCCGGCACCATCAGCTTTCTTCACCATGTTTGCTAGTGCACATGTCTGTCTTCAGCGATCATGTCGGGAAGGTGGGTATCATGGAATGGCTGTTTAGCTGAGCAAGGTGCTATTGTATTGAGGGAGTGTGCGTGAGGGGGCCCAATGTCCACCTGCTACCCTACCTCCGAACCTATAAATATATACACATAGGTCTATTTCCCCCATAATCATAAATATAATTACATATGTACATGTCTGTATTTAGGCTTCTATGTATGCCCTTTGCCTCCTACTACTTTCCTCTATTTCCTTATGCTTTCCTCTTGTCCCACTATCATGTTCAGCCCTCGTTTGGTTTCAGTAATTCCTCTCAGTTACCTTGCCCTTGGTCACTGCCTACCAGTCCTCCCATCTACTCCCTCCACGGGTTTTGAACCACTTGTTGTTCCCTTGTCCCTGGGTTGGCCAAACACCTCCCTTCCCCTGCCTCCCATACTCTCATGTCCCTGAGGGACCGTTGGTCCCGTTATTTTCTTCTCACATTGTTTGTCCAGTCTTAACTTATCTAGGTGGACCTGCAGATATATATAGTAATATGTGCATAAAAATGCAAATGGTTTTGACAGCACCAAAGTGGCACATAGGAACATGGTGTCAACAGCAGCAACACTGACACACTGACAAAATAAGCCACTGACATACAAAATTTAAAAGAAGAGAAAAAAAAGAAAAAACTAAACTAAAAGGCAGCAAAATATTAATCTGATAATAGTTCAATGTCTGTTGGCCTTTCGGAGTATTTTCCGGATGAGTTTGATGGGTGCCACATCCTGGCCCCAAAGTCCATCCTTTATTCTCCCTCGGGACCTCCTTGCTCTGCTTCCCCTGCCACTCCATTGCACACCCCAGTGTTTTGCCTCAGTGTGGTGGGGTCAGCTCAGTCGCATATCCCCCACTATGTCTCAGGTACTGTCCTGTATAAGGCCATGGGTCAGTGCAGGGTGTCACATCTCACCGTAGGGTCAGCTTTTATGGTCCTCTCTGTACAATGGGCCCTTGGAGCCAGGCTATCGTACTCTGAGCTTTGTGGACCCCCGTTCTTCCTCCTTCCTTGGCATCAGCTTCTTTCTGGGTATGATGTCAGTTCCTTTCCCACACCAGATGATCTATTTTCATTTTCTGTGGTACTCCCTTCGATTGTATGGGTTGGGCTAATTCTGGTTGAGGTTGGCTTATGGTCCAGTCTCTTTGTGTATTCCTTCGCACTTTGCCCTCCTGGTTTGGAGTGTCATGGTGGGGTCAGTATGTATGTTCCAGTTCTGTGGGGACACAACCAGTACTTTACCCCGGGTGGATTACTGCCCTGTTTGCCCCCATACCATCCACTCGGTTTATCCCCATCCTACTTCTCCATCCCCTGCCCCACTCCTCCTTTATGCTGGACTCTCCTGTACCTCCCTAGGGGTGGCCTGCCCTCCCTCCAACTATCTTGCTTATTGCAAGATGTTGGTTCTTCTATTCCTGGCATGCTGCTTGTACTTACCTCAGGGGACTCATGCTATACCTGTCCTTTGGAGTCTGGCTTACCTCACTTAACATAATTCCTTCCAGCTCTTCCCATGAAATAATGTGTTTCATGTGCTCGTCCGTGCTTTTCAGTGCTGCATCGTACTCCATTATGTGTATGTGCCAAAGTTTACTAATCCACTCATCTATTGATGGAAACCTAGGCTGTTTCCAAATCATTGCAGTTGTGAATTGTGCCGCAATAAACATTGGCGCGCATATGACTGGTCGTGTTTTATTTGCTGCTTCCACTGGGTATATGCCCAGGAGAGGGATGACTGGGTCAGAAGGTAGATCAATTTACATTTTATTTAAGTATTGCCAGATTGCTTTCCACAGTGGCTGTACAAATCTGCATGACCACCAGCAGTGGAGGAGGGTTCCTGCTTCACCACAGCCCCTCCAACACTTGTTGCTCTCTGATTTGCTGATCTGGGCTATCCTCAGGGGTGTTAGGTGGTATCTCATGGTTGTTTTGATTTGCATTTCTCTTATGGCTAGGGACTTCGAACACTTTCTCATATGCTTATTGGCCATATGGGTTTCCTCCCTAGTGAGAGTTATTTTCAGTTATTTTTCCCACTTCCTTAGGGGGTTAAATGTTTTCCTCTTTTTGCGGGTCATGATGGTGTTGTAGATTTTAGTAATGAGCCCTTTGTCTGATGTGTCATTACTAAAAATCCTCTCCCAGCCTGTGGGTTGTCTTGTCACCCTCTTGGTGAAGTGTTTCGAGGTGCACAGGTGCTTTATTCTTATTAAATCTCATTTGTCGATTTCCAGTTCACCTGTGTGTGTACCCTTCCCTGTTGCAGTGAGCCTATGAGCTCCCTGGGCCAGTGCTCTGAGATTAGTCCCGATTCCCTCCTTAATGGTCCTGATGGTTTTGGGTTTAATTTCTCAGTCTTTGATCCACCTTGAGTTTATTCTTGTGCATGGGGTGATGCAAATGTCATGTTTCATCTTTCTACATGAGGATATACATTGTTTCCAACTCCACTTGTTAAAAAGGGCATCTGCTTCCCACTTGATGTTTTTGGGACCCTTGTCAAAGATCAGTTGTCTATATGCTGGTGATTTTACTCCTGGGCTTTCTATTCTTTTCCACTGGTCTGAGTGTCTGTCATTGTGCCAGTACCACGCTGTTTTAATCACTGTAGCTGTGTAGTAGGCATTAAAATCAGGTAGGGCGAGTCCTCCAACGGTGTCTTTCTTGTTGAGTTCTCTGCTAATTCTGGGTTTCTTCTCCATATGAATTCAGTGGTCAGTTTTTCCAATTTTTTGAAGAAGGTTGATGGTATTTGAATTGGTATAGCATTGGACTTGTAAAGTGCTTTAGGTAGGAATGTCATCTTTACTATGTTGAGCCTTCCAACCCACGAGCAGGGGATGTTCTTCCATTTGTGGAGGTTGCTTTTGGTTTCCTGTAGTAAGATTTTATAGTTTTCCTTATATATAGTTTTCCTTTTATAGTATTTTTAATTAAATATATTCCTAGGTATTTCAGTTTTTTCTTAGCTACTGTGAAGGGTACTTCCTTCTCAATTCCCTCTTTCCATGGCCCTGTCCTCTGTGTATAGAAAACTTACCGACTTCTGTTTATTGATCTTGTATCCTGCTACTCTTCCGTATTCCTCTATGGCTGTAAGTGTTATATTTGGTATATCTTCTGCCATTGTCTTTTGTTGCTGCTGTTTTTTTTTCCACTGAGGTCATTGGACCTGACTGCTGTTTGCATTGTGTTGTTTTAGAGGTGTCAGGTGACATTTTCCTGGGAGTCAAAATGTACTGGCTCTCCCTGGGAGATTTATAGGAATGCTTCTTCGAACTGCCTACAGCTAATTTTTACTATGGGATTAACCTACCTCTTTATCCTCCTGTGGCTCCCTATCAGGGGAGTTTTCCGGAAGCCTGGTGGGTTGCCTGTTTGATCTTGCGGAGGTTGGGCAGTGGTTCCTGCAACAGCTTGGAATGTTGATGAGTGTTAGCGGAGCTGCTTTATGCCCCCAGGTACACAAGCAGGAATTCCTTGGTGAGAAGTTGGGCAGAGTACCCCCTGGAAGGAAAGCTTGACTTTCCTTAGCCTCAAGCCAGCTATGCAGGGTGGAGCTCCACCTAGCTGAGTGTGATGTAGGGGTTAATGCCCTAGGCTAAGGGGACTGGTCTGGAGGCCAGCAGTGGAGTATGAGAACAGGAAAGAGACAAAGAGGAGAAAAAAATTAAAAAGTAAGACAGCTTTGACTGTGAGGGAATATAGGGAAGAGAGGGAAACAAAAGCAACTATGTAGCTTAATGCCACTCACCCCATGGAACTTCAACGTCTTAAACTCTGCCCCAAGGCCAGAGACAAACTGCAGCTGAGCTGAGAAAAGGCCCCAACATGCAGCCCTCAAAGACTGGAGGGAAGGAGAGCAGACAAGTAAACAAAAGCAACGATGTAGCTGATCCCGGCCTGTTCAGCTGTGAGGGTTTAGTCCCAGCCCAGAGGCAGCAATGGCAAGCTGTGGCTGCTCGGAGAAAAAGCTCCTGTGCAGCCTTCCAGGTCTGTGGGGCAACAGGGAGCAGAGATGTAAACAGAAGCAACAATGTAGCTGAACACAGATTCCTGCCAGTAGGTTTGCAAGGGTCCTGTCTCTGTCCTGAGGCAGGCTGGGACAAACTGTTACTTTGTTGAGATCAAGCCCCTCTACAGGCTCCAAATGGTCCCCGCTGAAGTCTATTTGGGGCCAAGGTCAAGCCCCAGCCAGCTTCCATTGAGGTAAGCCAAAATCTCGCAGCCCCTCAAAACCCCATGGGTCTGTACCTACTTGTCTTTATGATGCTCCTCCTGCATTCCAGCTGGGTTAAAGTACCCTCTAAACAACTCTCCTGGGCTGGATTCTGTGGAGTCCCTCTGGTATGTCACTCCGTCACCAGCTTCCTGGAAGTCTGGTTTCATGTTTTCAATGGCATTACATTTTCTCTTTATTATTGCCATTCTGTGCATCTTGAGGGTTTAATTCCCACCAGCCCTTTCTTTCTTAGATTTAGTCTTATAGTGTTGATTTAAAACGTCTCTTCTAGTCACATTTACTGATACGTTTCTCTATAAGAATTGCTTGACCTCTTCCCACACAAATTTGATATGTTACCTTCTAATTTTAATTGTTTTATATATTTAAAAATTACCAAGTACACACACAAGTCATGATATATGCATTATTTAATGTCCAGAAACACTTTAGAACGTTCGACCTATTAGTTGGATCTTGTACGTTGAGCAGGCTTTTGGTTAAGTAAGCATGCATGCCCAACACAAGTAAGGCCTGAGGCCAAGACAGGGTAGGGGACCCAGACAGGTTCAGGGCCAGCCGATAGTCTGCTTTTGTGCATGTGTCTGGAAGTACTCAGTGGTGACTGAGAATGGCTTTGTTATTAACACCCACTTCCTTCTTCCATAGGTGGAGTTTGCCAGACATCATCAGAGAGCTCCATCCAAAAGAACCTCCTTCTGCAACTACCATGACCACCAAGACCATCGTCATTGACCATGGCTCTGGCTTTGTGAAGGCTGGCCTGGCTGGGTGTAACAAGCCTCAGATGGTCCTCTCTAACATCGTGAATTACACACCATGCCAGGAGAACCCCGGGCCCAGCTATGCTCGCAGACAAGTGAGCCTGGGCATCGATTTCTCCCACCCTGATACCTTCAGCTACCCTACAGAGCGTGGCCATGTGCTCAACTGGGAAGGGGTGGAGCACATCTGGTCATTCATCATGAATGAATACAGAGAGGAGCACGAGGATTGCCCAGTATTGATCACCGAGAGTCCCTTCTGGGAGCCGACTGACCGGAAGAAGACATTGGAGGTAAAGCCTTCTTCAGGTCAAATCACCTTTGGAGTTGGGTCTGGGGAGGGATCTAAACTGTGGGAGTAGTTGTTTATTCAGCCATGACAGGGCACTGAGGACTCAGCTTCTTAAAGCATTGTCCAGGGATGTGTCCTAGGCACCTCATGTGTGCCCATGACTCTGTTGGGGGGCAGGGGGGCTCAGCTACTAACCACTAAAGAGGTAACACTTCAAAACCACCCAGGGGCACAATGACAGTAAGCACTTGCAACTGCCTCTGCGGAGAGTAAAGACAGGGAGATGGCTGGGTACTGTTGCTCCAGCACAGGGACTTGCCATGAGTTGGAATGAACTCAATAACAGCTGCTCCTTTTCTGTTTAGTTGTGTACTTGTGTCAAGCACAGTTCTAGGTGAGAGCACTCCCAGAAGCCCCTCAGACAGGTGAAACACAGCAATTAAAATGCTGTGTGGGCAGGGTGCAGGGAGGAGCTCTTCATTCTTCCAAGGGTATTCATTCCTGAGTGCCTTACAGAGCTTGCACTCTGGAGGAAGACCCAGGCCAAGAATCAGGTAAGAAAATCAACATGCTGAACATGATACATTTGAGAAGGAAAAATATCAGGGTGAGCGCTGACATCACAATGAGGAGGAGTAGAGGCCTTTTGGGAGGTGGCCACTGAGGGCTTCTCAGAGAATGTGGCCTCACTAGGTGAGGTTGACGCTCAGCATGTGGGGAGAGAGTGGGAGGAGGCAGGCATGTGTTGCAATCAGAGAATCCACAGAGGCCTGGTAGTTGTGAGGCTTCATTTGAGATTTACTGGAAATCAAGCGTAAGCAAAATATGTCCTATTTTTGTCAGTATGGAAACCTGAGTAAACACCCAAGGCAAAATAGGGCAGAGATAGACACCTGAATAATGTCGAAACTCAGATTTTACCTTGAATCTTGGAACATTATGACTAACAGAAAGCAAAAGGCGCTCTACTAACAGGTTCATTTTTTTTCTGCTCTTATTTTTGGAATTCATTCGTGAATATGAAACAAAAAATGATTGAGTGTATTCTGACCCTATTGGAGTGCCCCTAAAGAAAGAGTAGAATTACCCCTCTGGGTTTCCCAGACTATAAATTCTTCACAAGAGCAGAAAACCTCAGCTTTAGTCCTACAGAACAGCTGGTGGCTTCAAGCTGTTGACACATATTTATCACAGCCTGATTTGTATTTATCATAACCCACTGTGCAACCAGGGCTTTGGAGTGCTGAGTATTTTTCTTTCAACAACACCATACTCCTCTCTTCTAAAGGCATGATACAGGCTTCAAACTGATCCCTTCCTGCAGACCTAACATTGTCCACGCTATCTGGAATCCAGATCCTCGGTATACCCTGCAAGTGTCCTGAATGAGGGTCCGGGCTGTCACCCAATTTATGAGCCATACATCTGTGGTTGCAGCCAGCAAACTTGGCCCTGGAGCTTGGCCTTTAGCACATATATATGTCCCCAAAGTAAATTTCAAAAAAAATTGAAGGATATAATTTAGATACTGGTGATTTCATTTGCAGATATAAAATATATTTATGCCAAAGAACTAAGTGAAATTGTTAAGTTTCAGACCCCTGATGTGGGGAAGACTGTGGCCTTGAGCCTGTGTTGCAGGAATCATGCAGTAAATGGTGTCTTTTTTTGCAGATCATGTTTGAGTACCTGCATGTGCCCACCCTGCTCCTGGCCGATCAGCTGAACATGTCTCTGTACTCCTCTGGCCACCTGACCGGCATGGTGGTGGATTCTGGCTATGGCTTGACGCAAGTGAAGTGTTTCCACCAGGGGTACCCAGTGCACTCAAGCTGCCAGATGCTGGAGTTTGCTGGCCAGGATCTTTCTGCTTACCTCTGCAAGAGCCTCTTCAAAGATGATGCTGACCCACGCAACCTGTTCCAGATGGAGACGGTTAATCATACTCAGAAGAGGAAGTGCTACGTGCCAAATAACCTGGCCGAGGTTCTCTTCCAGTGTACACCCAGCAGCTCTGACAAAGATCTCATGTACCAGCTCCCTGATGGCACCATGATGGAGCTGACCCCCATGGAGCAGATTGCTCCTGAGATGTTCTTCAGCCCTCAAGTGTTCAATCTGCCAGGGCCCAGCATCCCCCAGCTCTTGCTGGAGTCGCTCAAGACTTGTGACAGTTCACTACACCCGATGCTCATGTCCCATGTGGTAGTCTGTGGGGGAAACACCATGTACCCCGGATTCTCAGATCGTTTGTACAATGAGCTGGCCACTAGTGACCTCCTTTCTTCCACCAATGCCTCCCTGTGGGTGGGTTCAGATAGAAATTTCAGTGTCTGGCTAGGAGCCTCTGTAGTGGCCCAACTTTCTTCTTTCAAGTCCCAGTGGGTGACCAGAGAGCAATATGAGGAGGATGGGAAGGTGTGACCTGGTCCTGAGATGGGCCTTTAATGGGAAGGAAGTTATGGGTTCAGTAATAGGATTTAGAGGTAGTTGAGAACCTTGGATCCACTAATTTGGGGAGGCTGAAGATCCCAGGGAGTTTTAAATTCTAAGGTTTTATCTTTGTTTCAGAAGGGCATCCAAATCCTTCATAGTAGGATGTCATCTCTGGATGACCCCAGGGGACATTCTTTTAGGTGTGGTTTGTCCATGGGGTGGCAGTGGCCATCTGCAGGTCCAGAGCCTTGTTTTTGACTTGCTTTCTCTTGGCACTAATGCTAAGGAAGACATATACAAGAGATGGCAACAGGGCCCCTCACCAGGATTATTGTGGCAGAGCCCATTTTTACAGCTCATTTCAATACAATGAGGGTCTTCCTCCTCTCCTTTTCCACCAAGTCCTTTGACTTCGCTTCTGGGTTGAGAAGACTTCAACTCTGGAGCTCCTTTCTAGCATGTTTCATTATTGTTTACTCAAAACTACACAGGGTGGGGGAGGTACAGTTGAGGTCTCTAGTCACACAGACTCTTTCTGGGGAAGGACCAGCTGGTGAGTCTGGAGTGTATCAGCCATGGCCAGGCTCCTGTTTGTTTTATATTTGCAAATAAAAAACTTGTTTGAGACTAGTACAGGCTCCTGTGATGAATGGGGGAAAGGAAGGGTGGGGCCCCTTATAAGCCCTCCCTCATGCCCTTCTCATGGATCCAGCAAGTGTAGAGAGAAGCAGGAGCCAGAGGGGGGCAGCAGAGTTGGGGATTGGACTGGAGATTTCCAGTTGACTGGTTACAATGAGCTGAAAGGGGCAAGGGCCAGAGCCTCCTTTCCTTCCTCTGCATTGTTCTATCCATTCACTCTAACCAACAGCTGGATTTTTTGTCACCTTCTGGCTCATGACAATCCCCTGTATGTGTTGGGGGTTTCAATGCTGGCTTGTCAGAATGGGACGCCAAGCTTTTCTCTTGATGTGATGCTGACTGAGTCCAACTCCCACCCAAGTGCATTAAGTGTTTGTGTGCCCCAAGGAGTACCCATGCAGTCTCCATACCCTAATTCACAGTGCCACATTTACTCAGGGAAAGTTTGAGAATATACTGGGTGGTAAGCACTGTGCTCAGCATTGCACTTAGGGTAGATAAACATATACCATGTAAATGACAGTGGCTCAGGGACATAGAAATAACTTGTAGGTAGCTTCATATTCATCACTGGGCTACTATCTGTGACAGTGGTTCAAACTCACCAATTGCACAAAGGGAGAGAGAGGAGGCTCTCTGATCCTGCAAGCATTCACAGTCCTGGAGACTTTACCGGGAGAGTCACTGTGAGTTGGAATGGGCTCTGTGGTGGGAGGCTTGAGCAATGGGATAATAGAGAGTAAATGCTTGCATAACATATAATGGGATGAATTAAGTGTACACAGTCAGTGTGGTCTGGCTATTTTAGATGGAATGGACTAAGGTAGAGACCACCTGGAACCCTAATTTAAACTATTGACTCTGTCTTCATTTCACACTGACTACCCACGACACACATAGGACAGTTAGAAGCAAGGGCCACATGCCTGATTATCATCAATTCTCCTGACCCCTAGAATATCTACAATCAGCCAGAAGGTGTGTAGGGGTCATAGTTGAAGTCTCAGAAACTTTCATAGAAGACAACTGCTAGGTGGAAGGAGCCTGAAGGACCAGGTCCCCAACCTAGCCTGTGCCTAATGGTACAGGAGAAAGAATCTGCTATTGGATCTATTATTGCTCCATCATTGATATTAGGGGCAGATTTTTTATGACTGTGTCACATATCCTAATACAGAGGAAGGAGCAATAATTTGGAAGCTGGCCATCAGTTTTCATAGGGGCTCGTGGCTCCATCAGGTGATGTGCTGAGTTTCAATAAGATTTGAAGGCCAAAGACTACTGAATCCGTGTTTCATTGGCAGGTGGAAGAATTTGGAAGCCAGTGTTCAACTCAATTTGTTTTTTACCACTGGAATCCATTTCTCCCAACTGCAAGTCCATCCCCTAAGTGGGCTGTCCCTTATTTGAAGGAGGAGAATTATCATGTGGAAAAGCTCTGAAAACACCAGGAACTTGGTCAGACATGGTTCCATGCAGGGCTGTCATAAGCATAGACATGGAACTTACCCTGAGATAGACAATTGGAGCAATACTTCTACTCTCTTAAGAGCTAAGGTCGAGGATGATCAAAGATGAGGCTGAGGTATAGCATGGAAAATTAGAAACTTCTCTTGAAAGAGAGGTGTGGGATGAAATAGTGTGAGAGATATCACTCATATGAGTCAGGTTTATCAATAACCATGACATCCACCTCACCAGGCATGGAAAGTGCTTCAAAAAGTGAGTCCCACTCATGCCATGTTTAATGACACAGAAATAAAATGAGTGCTATTTGCCCCAACATAAGAAGAATAAAACCTAAGTTCAAGTTTACAATGGGCTTCAGGCTAATAGGATTCTTATAGTTCAGCATGGGTTGAGCCAGCGAGAGATTTTCTTGTCCAAGGCCACAGTGTCATACACAGCTACATCCCCAAGACCTCCTTTTAAAAATGGTTTTTAATGAACCATTTTATTTATATAATTCATGACCCTAAAATCAGAGATTCACATATATGAAAATTTTTGAGTTGTGCAATCATCACCACAGTAGATTTTAAACCATCTTAAGACTTGGTGCCTTTATTAGTAGGTTCCCTACTTCTACCTAACTCCCCCTAAGCATCCCAAGAAACACTTCATCTAGTAACTATCTCTGTCGATTAACCTGTCGTGGATTTGATGTAAAGGAAATCTTATTGAAAACACTGCCAACAACAAAGTAAAACCCAAACGAAGATCATTCCCAAACAAACAGGAAATAATAAAAATAGAAGCAGTTGAAAAGGAGTTCAAAAGAAAAAGGTTCTGGTGTTGACTTTTAACCTGATACCATCTGTAGTAATGCACGTTCTTTCCAGGGCACTCTGTCTCAGGGCTGTCCTGGTCACATCTCAGGTCTATTCTTCCAGGGATTTCAGTACAGGCTGCAGCCGAGTAGGGACTCTGGGAATGCATTTTGGGCTTGCAGTGAAGGGCTTCTTTGAAATTTCTACCTTTGGTATGTCATCTCAATGCCTCATGGTCATACAAGGGCTACCAGAGCTCCAGCCATCACAGCCAGATTATTCCCTGTAAGCAAAGAAGAAATTGTGCCATCTGAGGCTGTCCTTTTACATTAAGAAAGACTCACTTGAATAAGAGAGGAGGCACATGGGTATTGAGTGAGCTGCCCCATGGGGCCTGTCCCTTTCAGCAGACAGAGAGAACTTAGGTCTGTCTACCTAAATTCCACAGTGTGCTGCAGGTTTCCCTGTGTACTGGGCCCAAAGGTGATGCTGTGACTTCAGAGAAATTGTAACTTTTACTATAAGCCAATGAGAGCTGCTTGTGGGGACACCAACGGCATCTCACATTTTGCAGTAATCCTTGTGCCAGAAACAGCAGCATTTATGCACACAGGGACCTTCAAGGCCATAAGTAGGGGGTCGGATAGATACTCAGACATGAGAAGTGGGAGCAGGAGAAAAGATGGGAATAGGATATTTCCTTTCCTTATTCAGCTCAGGGCAATTACCATCAAGACTTTCTCATTTGATTCCAAATGTAACAGCAGTGAGCCTTTCTCTTCAAGTATCAAATCTGGCTGCCTGATGTATAATTATGAACAATTCTTTGCCTCCTTTCTCTCATCACTCATTCCCAAAATGTTTAAAACCCTCTCACTGGCCAACACCTCTTTCCTCTGACTCTCCAATTATATGAAAAAGAGCATGGGACTTTCTCTTGGTTCTTTAGACTTGAGCCAACAGTCTTCCATAATGCATACTGATCCTGGGATTTTTCAGTAATGTGCCATCTTACCCACTGACCCTGGGTTTATTAGTCTCTCTTCTCAGAAGTCTGCTATCGTCATGCCAATCTAGAGTTCATCTGCCGATTTGAGTTCTTCAGAGTGCATGATGGGTACTTCACTGGGCTACTAACCATAAGGTAGCCAGTTCAAAACCAACAGCTACACCGTTGGAGAAAGTTGAAGCTTTCTACTCCAATACAGGGTGATAGTCTCAGAAACACACAGGGGCTATTGTATCATTGTATCCCTCTTTTGTTATAATCTTATCCATATTGGACTTTTATATGGGAGGGACAACTAGTGGGGTAGTAGTTATGCCTTGGGCTGCTAACTAACAAGGTCGCTGTTCAAAACCAATGGCCATTCCTCACAGGGGCAGTACTATTCCATCCTGTGTAGTTGCTATGAGTCACCATTGCCACAATGATAGTGATGTTTTTAACTACCTGGGGGTGGGGATGGACAGTAGCTGCACAGTCAGTCACCAAGCACCTATTATGTTTTGGACACTTCTCCAGACCACAGCCCCCAAAGTAGTGAAGTAGGTGTGATGCAGGAGCTCCCCTGAGGCAGCCCACTGACACCTGCCCACTTGTGCCATCTTTACCTGGAGCAGAGGTCTGAGGAAGAAAATGAGAGGTCTTGTGGTCAATCTCCTAGCATTGGGCACCCAAAAGTGTGGATGGGCTGATGGACAGAGCACAGCTTCAGCTTCAGCCTGGGTGGGAGAGGGACGTAATTCTCTCAGAAGGTTGCAATGGAATTAGGACTTCCCGGTGATTTGCCATCCTAAGGATGGGGTAGATCAGACTATTGGGATTCATCAGGTTTCTGTGGCCTGATTTTTAAAAGGAGTTTCCAGGCCTTTCTTTATAATCTATCAACATGATAGCAGTACACAAGCCTCTTCACTAGCACACCAGCTGGCGTCCTCCCCTCCTTGTCCCATGTTCTTCTTCTGTTTCCCAAACCACACCTTGGACTTGGGTAATTATCTGTTTCTGAGAAACCTAAGAAAGTCATTCAGGGAAATAGAGGTAGATTGGATAGCTCATTTTCACATAAAATCCCACCATTTTAGAGCGGCTAAGCACTTTTATACAAGTCACCAAACCAAGGAGGGTCACCTGGCTGTGAAACATCCCATGAGTGCCATTCCTGACCCCAATAGAGAACATCTGCCTGGAGGATGTGTGAACACTACTTCCCCTCCGGGCTGAGCATGGCCTCCCCAAGTGTCCTCAGTGCTGCACTTCACCACTGCTCAGTCAGATACGTAACTCCATGAGGCAGGGACAATGTCTACTGGGGTGCACAGCAGGTGCTTAATAAATGTGAAGGACTCCCTGGCTCTGACATGGCATTTAAACATCTGGAAACCCTGTTCCTTAAGAAGCATAGCTGAGGAATAACACTTTCTTAGCCTGTCTTAGAAGAAGTATGCCACAGCACTCCTGAGAGGGCAAGGAGGATGAAACCTCACGTTACAGGCTTTGAACATTTGGAGAAATGAATCACTGGAGAAGGACCTCATGTTCATGAAAGCAGAGAGACAATGAAACAGAGATAGACCTCTGTGTTAGTTACATAATCTGGTGTCAGTTTGACACTTGAGAGGCTTAAGAGTGAAGTTGTCAATTGTGTCATAGCCAATAAGGTTTCTGTGTGAGCATGGCCTTCTGAGCATTCTGGGAACTCCAGTAGTTTAACTACTTGGGATACATGCTTTATCTCTGCTCACTCCCTTGAAGACATTCTACTGACAGGACACCTGGACTGTATATTTGAGCTGGAGAAGCCACCTGGCCCTACCCAGATGCAACCTGACCTCTATAGCTGGAGAAGCCATATAGAGACCCCTGCCAATACTGAGATGGTTAAAATGCCACTGGATGCAGAAGACTTTCAAGCCACTGGACTGCGATCTTCCTGCATTCAGCATCATTGCATGTATTTCAAGAGTCTGAAGAGGACTTTATAGTTTGCAATCTGGAAAATGGGCTAATATTGGTCTTTTGGACTTGATCCGGGCTGGACTGGATGTTTTCTCAATACACAATTGCTCTTGTATATGAACCAGTTTCATATATATATATATATATATATATATATATATATATATATATATATATATATATATATATATATATATATATATATATATATATATATATATATATATATATGAGTGTTGCGATAGTTTATTGTGCCAGCCTGGCCAATAAACACAAGTCGGATTAACTGAAGGGCAGAGGGATAAATGGGTCGGTGAGCCTCACCTTGCTTGTTCTGTGCCTCGGTTTAAAGGGGTACACTACCCGTGTGATGCCTAGCCTGTGGACTGTGTCGCTATAAGTTGAGGTCCCTTTAAGCCCACACGATTGGAATGTTCATCTCTGGAGCTGGGGACTGACAGTTGATGACAGTTGGGGACCTGCCTTGCTGTTTGCTGCCTGGGTATATATAGCCCAGCTCTCTCTACAGAAAGGGATTGGCAATTGGCGGCTCTCAAGCTTTAAAAGCCTGTTAGTGTCTCACTGCTTTATAATTTAACTGTTATTTTATTATCTATCTGTACATAATTTAATGGTTCATTTCTTGTATTATATATCTATCTTTATAAATATATTTATATATAATTACTAGCAATCTGGTCTTGTCTCTATAGAGAACCCTGTCCAACACATTTCGGTCAGGCTGGCACAATAAACTATCGCAAGTGTGTATGAATTTGTTTCTCTAGTGTACTCAAACTAACACAGACCCTTTAGGAGGTATATTGACACAGTGGCTTCAAGGAGTTCAAGCAGAGGAACAATTGTGAGGATGGTGCAGGACCCAGAAATATTGTGCTCCATTGCACATGGGGCCCTACAGGTAATAACTGATTCAATAGCACCTAACTACAACTATCTATAGGGAGTTTGGAAGCCCTCGTGGTGAAGTGGTTATAATGCTTGACTACTAATTGAAAGGGTGGTGGGTCAAAGCCAAAAGCTATTCCATGGGAGAAAGATGTGGCATACTCTTCTGTCAATATTTACTGCCTGGGAAATACCAAGATATCACTTCTACTCTCTCCTACTAGCATAGTGACCTTTTAATACAGTTCCTCATGTGGTGTGGTCCCCCAACCACAAGATTATTTTTGCTGCTACTTGATCACTGTACTTTTGCTAATGTTATGAATTTTAATATAAATAGCTCACATGCAGGATGTATTTTCAGTGTAAGAAATTTTACATAATTAAACATAATTAACACATACTGATTAATCACAAAACAATACATAATTATATATTGTGAAAAATATATGCATTTTCCAATAGTTTTATGTGACCCCTTTGAAAGGATTGTTCAACCCCCAAGAGTTCGTGACCCAAAAGTATCAACCACTGTAGTAGCATCATCATGAGTCAAAATTGACCGCAGGAAATAGTATTTTTGGTTTATTTTGGTTTATTTTTGGTTGGTTATTATTGTTGTTGCTGTTAATTTTAAGGAGCTGTTTGGGGTCCCTAGGAAGGTCCCTGGTGCCAAAGGTTATTTGTGCTGATCTGCCAAGCTAATCATTTGTGGTCAGACCAGTCAGGGTCCTATGATCTCCTTGTGCAAGATGTATCTGGTAGCACAGCTGTTGGAACCCTTCTGAGCAGTTTACTGTGATGCATCAAGACCCACAGTGAGTCTGATGTGATGGCATGAAGCTTGGTGAATTTGGGAAGGGAGCAAATAGTTAACTCACTCAGCCACTAGCTGAAATTCAGTTTGGCCCCAATATAAACTAGTTAGTGGGTCTCAATAGCCAGAGATTTTAATTTCAATATTTTAACTGATCTTAGTAACTTTTGCCAGAAAACTGGCAAATTGCCTGAAGTCTCCTATGTCCAAGCTTTGTTCCTTCAATGTTCCCATCCCTCTCTCTGTACTCCCTGTCATGCCGCTCAAGTTCTTTTAGCCCAGTACTCTCCTAACCAAACACATTTGCTCAAATAGACCCACCAGTCCCCAATCAGGTCTCTGACAGTACCCTGCCACCCATCTTTCTCTGAACCCCCTGACTTCTTCTGTGTGCACCCAGTAAGGCTTCCTCCATATTCTGGGTGCCCTTCACCATAACCTCCCTCCACTACTCCCTAAACTCCCAATCATCCCTCTACTGTTCCCACAGCCCTTTTTATCTGTTTTTACTTTCTGTGATTTCTGCTGCTAACAGGACTCCTGGCACCGGGCCTGGCCATCACTACACCCTCTGATTGGAATTGAGTGCAAAGAGTGTATCTGAACTCCTTCTGTTTGTGTGATTTTTTGTTCACAGCTCTGCGGTGCCTGCTCCCAGAACCGCTCTGAAATCTAACTTCTTTTCCCACTCTGAACAAAGGCTTCTAACCTACCTCCATTTTACCAGCCACAAGGCCAGGTCCCTTCCCCTCCTTGACTCCTGTTTTGTCTCTCACTGATCCAAGTCCCTGTTTGCTGGGTAAAACCGCAGTCCTGAGCCAGTGAACCGTCCTGTCTGGAGAGTGCAGGACTCTCCTTTTGGGTCCCTAACTCTGTAGGGGATGTCCTCAGAGTTATTGGGCCATTTTTGTTTGATGGGTGTAGACAGGACCAGGGGAAGCCCTTCTCCTCTGCCTGTACCCACTGCAGTTTGAGACACTACATACAGCCCACTGCCTATGCCCCCTAAGGACTGGCCTTTGGGGTGCTGCCAGGCAACAACACCAAACTGGTCCTAACCCCGGACATTTACCCTAAACATACGGTCATTTTCTGTAACCATGTGTGTCCACATTCCATATTGGACAATAAGTCGTGCTGGCCAGGAGTTTCAATTCCAACATTCTCTTCAACCTCCACAATTTTTGACACCAGACTAAAAAATAGTCTGAGGTCCTGTATATTCAGGCTTTACTTTCCCTCTGCTCCTGTCCTTCCTATGTCTCACCTGTCACCCAACCCAACTTGCTAAATCCCCCTTGGCAGCTCCTGCTAAACGCCCATTACCTTCCACCACTGCTCAACCCGATCTCACCCCTTCTGACTCCTTGGAAGCATTATCCTTCCAGCCTACCCATCCTCTACCTAACTCCTTTCCACGTCTTTTGGGCCCATAACCTAACCAGACTCTGCCTCAATCTTCACCTCCTCATCAACTTTCACAGTCCTCTCAGCCACAGTGTCCTTAACCCTCCTAGGCCCTTCTACCTCCCCCTGTTGTTTCTCACAGTAGGGCCACATCACTTTTGTCCACTCAGTGAGGTGGCTGAAGCTGAGGGCCACAGCAGGGCCAATACACCATTTCCCTCCCAGATCTCTCTCACATAAAAAAGTGCTTGTGAACAAGTTTTAATGACACCTCTACATACATTAAGGAGTTCCAATATCTCACCAGGCTTATGACTTAACCTGGCATGACCTTTATATAGTCCTCACTTCCACTCTCACCCCAGATGAGTGAAAGTGGGTTTTATAGCCACTCAGCAACATACAGATTAGATCCATCTCACAGATGCCATCATAATGTGTCCTCGGGCAGTTCAAAGAGCAAGATTAGACCTATCAAATAGATATCCAAGCTGGATGCAAAGGCAGGGCCAGCCAAGACCGCATGACATGGTACTTGATGGGTGGCTTACAAATCGTTTCTTACAAAGCAGTAAACTTTAACAAGCCATGGAAATGACACAACAACCAAGTGAGAACATGGCAGCTTTCCTCACTCACCTAACTGAAGCCTTAACCCAGTATAATACGCTAGGCTCTACTTCTCCAATAAGGACTACTGTTCTAGCTACTCATTTTTTAACAGTCAGCCACCAACATTATCAACAAACCTGAAAAGCTGAGGATGGCCCTCAGACCTCCATATGTGACCTGGGAAACATGGCATTTAAAGTTTTAACACTGAGAGGTACAGGCTAAGGAAGCTTATGAATCCTGAGCCCACCAAAGGCCAACTAGGCAAGCCCATGTCTTGATTGCCACCTTGACGCTGGCTGGAGGATGGGGTCAGAAGACTTCAGGAAACAGCAACTTCAACGCTAACTCTAACTGCACACCACTGGGACACTGCTTCACATGCAGCCAGGAAGGGAACTGGGCTAAGCTTTGCCCACCCACTAATCCTTGCCCACCCACTAAGCCTTGCGCATCATGCAGTCAGCAAGGCCATTGGAGAAGTAACTGCCCCTTGTCACTTAGCCATGAAGGAGCATTCCCTCCAAACCTTGAGTCACCATCAACACTTCTTGACCTGGCCACCGATGATGACCAATGGAGAAGCCCCTCACTCAGAAAACTCAGTGACCGCCCCCACCCCAAATACACACACACACACACCTTACCCAGGGTGGCAATTGGGGCAGCAAATAAGTCAGTTTCCTTTTGATGGACACAGTAGAGCTGTCTTTTCAGTCCTCCCCTCCTTCTCTGGCTCAACTTCCCCTTCCCGGTCTCAGGAATTGATGGCTGTCCCTCCCAAGCCTTTAGTCAACCCAACTTTAATGATGTCTTTTTTTACCATCCCCCTTAATCCAGCTTGTCAGCATTCATGTGCCTTTACCTGCAGCCTCTCCTAAAACCGTTCTAAAGCAGACACAGCCAAATTCCCTTAAATTCTCTCTCCCTCTAAGACACACTTATCTCATTCTGCTGTTATATGTGTAAGTCTGTGCCCCACACCGACCACTAAAAGTTTAATTCTAAATAAGCACTAAGTCATAAAGAATCTCCAAACATCAGCTATGAGTGAACAAATACTTTAAATCCCGTTTCTCACTTATAATTATACTCTTAAACACCCCCTGGTAGTCACAGCTGCTTTTATGTGATGCTGAACAAATGAATCCCAACAGACCTTTAACCCTCTGCTGAAAATTAATACAATATTCATATTCAGTGAAAAAATGTGAAGGAACACAGGGAAGCAACAAAGCAGAAAATATCACTGATTCAAAGAAGCTAGGCTTGCTAGAGCTCTAGACTCTCCCCAGTTATCATCCATCAAGTCCATCATTCCCTGCATCTAGGCCCCCATGCTCGTCTTCAGCTCCTACACTCTAAGTTTTGTGTCTCAAATCAAACAACAAGTGTCATTCACATTAGACATTACGAGGAGTTTACATAACCTATAAAAGTCTCAGTCCTCTGAAAAAGTTAAAAAAAAAGATGAATGGAATTATAAAACGGCATCTGTCTAAACAAATTTTAAAACTGCACCAGTCATAGTAGACTTGCTTCCATAAGCCCTAACTCAAATCCATGCCACCCTCGCTCTCCCTCTTTCCTAAATCCATTCAAGTTAATGGATGACAGGCCTAACTTAATCAACCATAACTATACCAGTCACACCACCACCACTGGCAAACTACTTACCCTATCTCCTTCTTAAGAACTTTTCTCTGAAAACACGCAGACAGAGGTCATCCTGGCCCAGCACTCCAGGGAGTAGGTTGGCAGACAACAAGGGCACTGTCCACGGGTCACAGCCTGACTCAAGGTCCTGCAGCTGCAAGCAAAAAATATATATATACACACTTTCCCTTACCTAACGCTTTGGTCTCAGAATCCACCCTGGAGCTCATGATGCTCCTGTCCCTTTCTCTGCTTTCCCTTGCGTCAAGGGATCTCTTTCCCTACACGAATGAAGCTGCTCTTAACCACTTGTTCTTTGTCTCAATTATATGTCCATTCCATGTCTCAGTGTTGACCTTTCAACCCCTAGGGTCATTACAAGTGTCATTGAGCCATTCATTGGGGATCGAGAGGGAATGATTGCAATAAGTATAGTCTTCAATATTCATGGTGATAATTAGGGAGGAAAGTAAGACTGAGGTGCTTCAGTCCTAACACAGGCCCAAATTAGAAATATTTCTTATCCTCCAAGACCCTTGTAATCAGTCTTACTCACTCTGTTACCAGAGACACTCTGAAGGAGTTACCAATGCCAAGTGGATTATAACAAAAAGAAGAATTTTATTTTACCACCAGTGGTTCAGGGGATTTGTATCCTGATACTGAGGAGGATTTTATCAGGAAGGTGAATGGATTTAAGGGTGGTCTGTGTTCCCTGTGAGCTAGCAAGCAAGATAATACAGAAGCGGAAACTAAAAGTTACACAGTGCTCTAAAGGGAAACAACTAGTCATCAGGCAGATTACAGAAGTGGTATCAGGGGAGGTTGTTGTTTGATGGGCTTTTCACGTTCCCTAGGATTGTTATCTCCAGGACAGCACTTTGTCTGGGCCTCAGTGCAATGTCTCATAATGTTTTTCCCTCACTATAGCTGTAAACAAGGATTGAGAGGTAAAAATAAGAGAATATTGGGTGGGGGGGGGCAATTCTGACCTTTAAAGGGGATCAATCACCAGTCGTGTTAATGATCAAGGAGGTGATAGTGATGTTTACATATTGTAGACATTGGCCCCAAAGGACTCAGAGAACTTCCACAATGGAAGGGAAGGGTTGCATATCCATTAAGTTATGAAATTTCCTCTTTGTGCAAGTGAGCTTACTAAGGTCACAAACTTATTACTCTTGCTTAAAGAGGTCCCAAATATGGCAACCAACTATACAATTCTCCTATGAATTGTGCAATAAAAAAAAAATCAAATCCTTTCAGCACACAAAAGACTAGCAACCAAAGAAAAAAGAATAATAAAGCTTTAAAAACTGCCCCTAAGGGTTTGACCATTCCTTCATTCGTCATGGGTGTAAAAAGATGGAAAACCACAAATATGGTAGACACAATGGTCGCATGGATGGATTTTGAGAAGGCTTGTATGAACCCCAATAAAATTATATTTTTTAAAAGGGGGAAATCAAAGAGAAAGAAACTGGTTCTTTCCTGGTCTCTGGTGAATACATTCAGAGGAATATTGAGCCTGGGGCTCTGGCTTTTCTGGAGCATCTATATCTGCATAGTTGTCCCTGCTGGACGAAGCCTTCAAGTGCATATAATGGATGTAAGCATCTATTCCTATATTCTTGACTGGAATCCATGTAAATGGCAATTCTCTTTCCCTGCCCTATTTCTAGAGCTCAGATTAACACAACCAGTTCTACCACTAAAGTGCTGGTCCCATGGGGTAAGAGAGCATTCTTTAATGTCGCTTCTAAGTTGACTACTGCATATCCAGCTGTGCAGGCACCATTTTCAATCAAAAGACTAACTTCTGTTAAAAGAGTTGTTAAGGCTTAATAGAATAAAATAATTTGTCTTACATTACTCCATTTTGAAAAGCTTAAGTGCCATCCCCATTCTAAGAGAGGTATGTTATTTTAGAAAAGCAAGTCACTGTGACCTTGCTTATATTCCCTTGTAAATGTAAGCAAGACGTTTTGCAAGAATATCTGGTCCAAGATAAGCTGAGCAGGACGTACCGAACTACCCGCATCCCTGTTATCTTGTGTACACACCCTTTCCCATTCCTTGCTCTACCCCCTTCGCCTTGCTGGTTTTAAGTGTATAAAAGGGAAAGAAAAATTTTGCCAGACGCTTCAGCTTTGGACCCTGTGTGGCCATGTTGTAGTCCAAATCCGGATTTGTCTTTTTGTCTTTCTGTAATAAAGTTTTGCTTTGTTACTTTGCAGCTGCTTGTGGGTCGGTAGACTATGTTGGGCGCGACTCCATAACAAGAGTGAGAGCGGAACTTTGAAAAGGGGTGTCTTTGCAAAGCAGGATGACCTGCTGACAGTTGTGCAGGGTGCTCTCTCCTTTTCCTGGCAAGAAGTTTGCATGGTTTAGTGTAGTGCAGGTTCGAATTTGCACCACTGGCCCCAGTAATGCTCAGGCCTATTTTTCCTAAAGGCAGTTGTTGGAAAGCCACAGGCTTCTTTTACCATTTAGGATCCCAATAATATAAGGTGAGATGTAAATAATCAACTTTTTTCTCTGAATGAATTTACTTCCCTCAAGAGTTAGCAGAGCCTCTTCTGCCATTGCTCAGAGATAGTGGAGCAACCCTTTTTCAACCATGTCAGTTTCCTTACTCAAGTATGCAACTGACTGTTGCCTGGGGCCCTAATTTAGGTTAAAACACATATGGCCATCCTGTTCTTCTAGTTACATATAAATGAAAATACTGACCAATGGCAGGCTAAGAGAGGGAGCACTTAAAAGCATTTACTTTAATTGTTTCAAGGCGTGTTCTGCCTCAGGCTTCCAAGAGAGGTTGAGATAGCATTGTTTCTGGATAGGACCAACAATTTTGCCAAACAGTGGAATCCATAGTTGGCAGAATCCAGTGATACCCAAGAACCCTTTCAGGTTTCTTCAAGGTACAGGATAGAATGTAGGGAACCATGGGTTCAATTCTCTTTGCCTAGGGCTCAAGCCCATCTGATAGTATTAATTCCAGGTATCAGACTAGCTGTGAACACAACTGAGTCGCGTCCTGTGAAATTTTGTATCCACTCTTGGCCAACATAATTAACAGAACTTTGATAGCCTGGATGTAGACATTCTCTTAAAGTGCAAAATGAAAGATATCATCCACATACTGTAAAATGGTGACCTCTGAAAGAGAAAAACAACTCATCTAGAGCAAGGGCCTGTTCAACAAGCAAGGGCTGTTTTGAAACTCTTAAGTGAGGATGGTCCAGTTGAGGTAGGCTGACTGGTCAGAGGGGTCTTCAAATGCACATATAAACTGAGAGTCCAGATGCAAGGAGTATAAAATATAAAATCCTTTGTGTCTTATACTGTGAACCATTCAGTTCCCTCAGGAACAGAGGAAAGCAGGGTGTGAGGGTTTGAGACTGCTGGGTGTATAGGAATCACAGCCTCATTTTCCAGTCTTAGATCCTGGACCAATCTTCAACTCCCATTGAGCGTTTGAATGCTGTAGCTAAGCCATTAAAAATGGCTAGTGCAGGGTACCCCAAGACCTTGAACTTTGAAGTTCTCAATTATTTTGAACAGTCCCTGTTTTACTTCTAGCCTGAGTCTGCCTCTGGTTACAGAATGTGGTTTGGTCTCTTAATTTAATCATGGAATTCTTGATTTTTCCTATTTGTCACTGTGTTAGTCTGAGTACATTAGAGAAAGAAATCCGCAGAAACTCATGTGTATAAGATGGAGTTTTATATGAATGGTAAATGTACATCAAGCAAACATTTCAACCCAGTGCTGCCCAAGCCCACAAGTCAAACATTAACCCATAAGTCTGACTTCAATCCACAAAGTCCTTCTCCATCTCTCAAAACATACTCAATTATGCCAGCGGCAGGAGGAAAGCCGTGTAAGCATCTCAGCACTGGCATGGTTCTTCACACAGCTGCTCCAACACCCAAAGCTGCATTGGGGTAGATTCATGTGGCTTCTCCTCAAGGATGTCTTGCAGAAGGTGAGCCTTGCCAGCTGAAGCAGGGAACTGACTAAGGTAGCTGCACCCCGGTCCAACCATAAGAAAGCAAGAGACCTGAATACTAGAAAGGAGAAGCTCAGCAATGCCATTTATCTCTCTGAAGTTCAACTAACTCCACATGTGTTTATCAGGCAGGTTGGCACAATAAACTTTAACTGTCTCAGTCACTGAAACTTCTAAACCTCTAGGTTGATACCTTTTTTCACTAGAGGAAAGCAAAGAATTAGATCTAAGCCTACATTCATATAAGTGGCTGTCTGAAACTTGAATAATTAATCCCTCCCCAGTAATGAGGTAGGGCTTTCTGACATGATTAGGAAGACATTCGTAAACAGAACTTCTCCACAATCCACCTCAGATGCTGAGAGAAAAAATTTGAGTCAAACTTACTAGACACTCCTCAGATTAAGTTGCTATTTTGACAGAGGACAGGGTCAGGATAGTGGTACTGAGAGTGGCACTCTTGTCAGGGAGAAAAATAAATTTCCTTGCCCTTTACATTTACACACACCCAGGACTTTCTTGAGGACTATGGAACATGCAGACACCAAGAAAGACTGCCCGGAGCTCCTTCAGTCTTTTTGGACCATTTAGAGTGGGGAAGTTGACCTAGTTTGCCTCCACTTTCCAGGGCAATCCTTCCTTCAGTGGTCTCCTCCAAATTGGGGACAGAGTTCAAATGGTCCCTTGGCTCCCTGGGGCAATTCCTTCTGAAGTGATCCTACTGACCACATAAGTAAAATGATCTAGAAGCTGTCCCCAGTGATGGCCTCTAAGAGGTCCCAGGTTAACTTGTGGGAGTGCCATGGCAAAAGTTTCCTTTCTCTTACTTCATTTCTTCTTTTCCTTCCTCTCCTAATCTCAGTTATAAAAGGCCAAGGTGGCGATCTTTAGGAAATTTTCAAATTATCCAAATTGGGATAAAGAGCTTGCTTCTGTAGTTTTCTCCTTAGTTCAAGGCTCCCTGGATGATAAATCTGATCTTTAATACAACCTGATCGTCAAGTGAGTCAAGGGATATAGGGTGTGCTTCTTCATAGCCTTCTTTAAACACTCCAGAAATGCTGGGACTTTTTCCTTTCTCCCAATGAATGTTGGAAACCTTAGAGGAATTAAAGGGCTGAGGTGTTCTAGGATTCAAGTTTGGAACTGACTCCTATTCCAATCTTCATGCTTAATGGGATCCCTTTCTGGGTCAACCGAGGAAACAGCTTGATTTCCTTAGTGGTCATATCATTCCCTGTGTTTAAAATGTATAACTCATTTCCAAAGCTCTGAGTTGCTTCTAATGCTGGATTTCACTGAACTAGTCAAGGTCTGGTCTTGTAGGAGCAATACAGCTCTTTCAGAAAGGTCAAAAGTCTGGGCTAGTCCTGGGAAAGTATATATACTTTTGGGGCTTATCACAGCCCTTTCCCAGTCATAATTTACGTGGGAAATTATGAGGAAAAGGGAGATATGTACTCTGGTGAAACAGTTTCCTGAGACCACCTGCTGAAGAAGGCAATGTAGAGCTCTAATGAACCCTTGTTTGCCTCTAAAAGGGAATTGACTTTACTTGCAAGAATTTTAATAGGTCTAATAAACTCAGAGGATACTGGATATGCAGAACAGAATGAGCTCACCACACGTATATAGGTAGATTCTGGATGGTGTGGGGCAGGTAATGAGGGTTTGGAAATGGTCTTAGTTTCATTAGTTGTTAAGGCTTTAAGGAGAACCTTTTACAAAATACAAGTTCTGCCTAACTTCAGATTACCACCGAGGGTGTGGTAGTTACATAATTTCCTCTCAACTTCATACTTAACTATAGGGATGGAGTCTAGTCTATCAATCAGGCTACAGCCTGATGATGACTCCTTATGGTGTCACCTACTCATGAGGATTCTGGGACTTTCTCTTTCTCCCTGGAAGTGGGCCACACACTCTCTCTGTTTCCCTTTCTTGCTGTTGAGACACTCAGAGAACTAAAGTAGCCACACTGAGACCATGCTTGTGCAGAGATGCTTCCACCGGCATTGGATCTGCAAGACTTCACTCACTGCTTTCTGCTTTCGACATAATTTCATGTGCTATGTGAGTCTAAAGAGGAATATATAGACTAGTATCAGACATATGGGCTGACATCAGATTTATGGGCTTAATCTGGACTGGGTGAGATGTTTTCTCAATATAAAATTGCTCTTTGACATAAATTTCTCTCTTACACACATAGGGGTGTATGGGTCTGTAGAGAGACAAAACCAGATTGCTAATAATTATATATATATACACATACAGGTAGATAGATATATAACACAAGAAATAAGCAGTTGGATTATAAGGCAGTATAAATGGCTCAGTACAACTCACTTCAGGGAGACAATTGGGAAACACTGGCAATCCTTCAAGTCTTGAGGGTCATCAGGTAGTCCTCTGTAGAGCAATTCAGGCTATCCAGGCACAGGTAGAAAATAGCAAGGCAGGTCACCAACAGTCAGCCAGATGACAGGGTCTGACAGTCCCCAGCTCAAGAGATATAGATTCTAATTGTGTGGCAAAGCAGGTCTTGAAGGAACCTCAAAATACAACAACACAGTCCATGGGTTAGGTGTCCCACAGGTAATGTAACTTGCAATTTGAGACACAGAACAAGCAAGGCAGCTGCATAATGGTCCGATGATCAAAGAGTAAGAGACAAGAAAGCAGGCCTCGCCGAGCCATTTATCTCTCTGTTCTTCAATTAATTCCACATGTGTTTCTTGACTTGGTTGTCACAATAAACTAACTACCTCAATCCACCCCTTGCCAACTCGCCACCTATACACAATTCCTTAGCCAAATATAATTTCCAGACATTGATGAAATCAAACTTATACTTTCATCAATCATCTATCATACATATAAATGAAAACACAGAGTCCAATTGTATCTAATATATCATACATGAACAAAGGATAGATATGCAATAAGCAAATAAAAAGAAACTACACTGACAAATACAAACCTCGCTTTTGCAATTGATCATGTGGTCGTAACTGCTATGTAGAACTATCTTCTACTACCTATTTGCCCTCAGCAAGCACTTCAGTTGGCTGTCCTGTTAGGATTGTGTTGCTGTAATGTACCATTTACATTAATCAGAGGACATGGTAGCACTAAGAGTCTGCATATGGAATTTACTAGATTCTAGACATATTCTTCTTTACCTCCATTATGTAACACCAGTCCAATTTCTACTTGGTAATCAGGATCAATCACACCACTTAATACAGTGACACCCTTCCTGACCTGTTGGTTCAAAGGCATGAGAAACCCAAAATGGCCAGGGGGCATACTCATCTGCCAGTTAAGTGAAATCCATGCTGTGTTTCCAGGTGGAAGAATTACTTCCTTTGGGACCAGGACCTCAAGGCCTGAGGAGCACAGGGTTGCTGGGACAGGAAGCAAAAGTGTTGCAAGTCTATCAACAGGAGTAATAGTGAGTGGTGCCACTCCAACTTCCACCCCTTGGTTCCTGGACCCATGAATTCTGGCTATTGGAGTCACAGCACCATATATTGGCTGCTAGTTTAGAGATTATACAACTGCTTGGAGAACATTGCCCCAACCCCAAAGTTGTTGCCAATTAGTTGGTGCTGTAATTGTGTCTTTAGGAGCCCATTCCCTCATTCTATCAAGCCAGCAGCTTCAAGATGATGAGGAACATGATATGGTCAGTGGATTTCATGCGAATGGGCCCATTACCATGCTGCATTTTCTGTGAAGGGAGTTCCTGGATCTGAGGCAATAATATGTGGGATTCCATGCCAGTAGTGAGGCATTCTATGAGTCCATGAATAGTAGTTTTGGAAGAAGCATTGCATGCAGGGAAGGCAAATCCATATCCAGAGTAGGTGTCCATTCCAGTAAGAACAAAACACTGTCCCCTCCATGATGGAAGTGGTCCTATGTAATCAACCTGCCACTAAGTTACTGGTTGATCTCCCAGAGGAATTGTCCCATATCTTGGACATAAAGTTGGTTTCTGCTGCTGGAAAGTGAGGAACACAGCAGTGGCTGTGGCCAGGTCAGCCTTGGTGACTGGAAGTCCATGTTGCTGTGCCCATGCATAGCCTTCAGCCCTTCCATCATGTCCACTTTGTTCATGTGCCCACTGGGTGATAACAGGAGTGGCAGGGGAAAGAGGAGGATCAGTCTCCACAGTGTGTTCCATCTTATCCACTTGATTATTTAAGTGGATTATTAAAGTCCTCAAAAAAAGTTCTCCTCTTCAGAGGTAATCCTTTGGTGAGCATTCACGTGAGGTACAATTACCTTTCCTTTCTTGGCCCATTTAGAGAGGTCTATCCACATATTTCTTCCCCCTACCTCTTGTTACCAATTTTCCATTCATGGTTCTTCCAATTCCCGGACCATCCAGCCAAGCCATTAGCCACAACCCATGAATCAGTATATAATCTCACATCTGGCCATTTTTCCTTATATGCAAATTGAACAGCCAAGTGCACTGCTCGAAGTTCTGCCCATTGGGAAGATTTCCCTTCACCACTGTCCTTTAGGGAGATCCCAGAAAGGGGCTGTAGTGCTGCTGCTGTCCACTTACGAGTGGCACATGCATATCGTGCAGAGTCATCCATAAACCAAACATGCCTTTTTTGGTCTTCAGTTAAAGTATGGTAAGGAACTCCCCAGGAGGCCATAGGTGCAGACTGGGAGAAAGGCGGCAATGTGACAGGAGTGGAGACTGTTGGCATTTGGACCACTTCTTCATGCAGCTTACTTGTTCCTTCAGGTCCTGCTTTGGCCCGATCTCATATATACCACTTCCATTTAACAATGGAGTGTTGCTGCGCACGTCCAACTTTATGATTACGTGGGTCAGACAATACCCAGTTCATGATGGGTAATTCAGGCTTCATGGTGACTTGGTGGCCCATGGTGAGGCGTTCAGTCTCCACCAAGGCCCAGTAACAGGCCAACAGCTGTTTTTCAAAGGGGGAGTAGTTGTTTGCAGAGGATGGCAAGACTTTACTCCAAAATCCCAATGGTCTACACTGTGATTCACCAATAAGGGTCTGCCAAAGACTCCACACTGCATCTTTATCTACAACTGACACCTCTAGCACAACTGGGTCAACTGGATTATATGGTACTAGTGGCAAAGCAGCTTGCACGGCAGCCTGAACTTGTTGAAGAGCCTTTTCTTGCTCTTGGCCTCACTCAAATTTGGAGGGTTCCTGTCACTTGATAAATAGATCGAAGTAGAACCCCTAAGTGAGGGATATGTTGCCTCCAAAATCTGAAGAGACCCACTAGTCGTTGTGCCTCCGTTTTAGTCGTTGGGGGTGCCAGATGCAAAAGCTTATCCTTCATTTTAATAGAAATATCTCTACAAGCCTCATACCACTGGACCCCTAGAAATGTTACTGAGGCGGAGGGTGCCTGAATCATTGTTGGGTTAATTTCCCAACCTCTTGTATGTAGATATTTTTACCGATGAATCTAGAGTCTTTGATACATTCTCCTTAGTGGGTCTAATCAGCATGATGTCATCAACATAATGGAGTAGTGTGACATTTTGTGTAATAGACAGGTGATCAAGGTCCCTTCTGACTAAATTATGACACAGGGAAGAGAGTTGATGTACCCCTCTGAGAAATTTGTGGAAGTATCTTATTTCCCCTGCCTGCTGAAGGCAAACTGTATCTGGTGGTCCTTCAAGACTGGTATTGAGAAGAAGGTATTAGCCAGATCAATAGCTGCATACCAAGTACTAGGAAACATATTAATTTGCTCAAGCAATGTAATCACATCTGGAACGACAGCTGCAATTGGAGTCACCACCTGGTTAGGTTTACGATAATTCACTGTCATTCTCCAGGATCCATCTGTCTTCTTTACAGGGCAAATAGGTGAGTTAAATGGGGACGTAGTAGGATTCACCACCCCTGCATCTTTCAAATCTTTGATGTTGGCACTGATCTCTGCAATCCCTCCAGGATTGGTTTACTATTTTCCTAGGCAATGGCAGTTCTAATGGTGTCCTCTGGACCTCTCCTACCATGATAGCCCTTATTCCACATTTTAGGGATCCAATATGGGGGTTCTGCCAGTTACTAAGTACGTCTCTTCCAATGATCCATTCTGGAACTGGGGAAATAACCAAAGGGTGGGTCCAGGGGCCCACTGGACCCACAGTGAAGCGTACCTGAGTTAAAACTCCATTGATAACTTGACCTCCATAAGCCCCCACTCTGACTAGTTTGCCGTCGAAACACTTTGGTCTCCTGAGACTAGTGTCAATTCTGAGTCAGTGTCCAGTAATCCCTAAAAATTTGAGTATCCCCCCCACCCTCCCCAATGAACAGTCACTCTTTTGAAAGACCTCAGGTTCCTTTGGGGAAGGCTAGAATAAAAGCTGACAGTATGGACCTTAGGTGATGTAGCAGGGTCATCCTTCAAAGGGACCGGGCCTTCTAATCATTCAATGGGTTGTAGATATGTAAATTAGCTCAGGTCTGTGAATTGGTTGAGGGATCATGACTGTCTAATCTGCTGTTCACCTTATCTACCATTCTTCCGCCTGTATAAATCACGTAAATATTTAGTAAGTTTCCCATATATTTCATTCTTTGGATACCGTGGCTAAGTAGCCAATGACAAAATTCCAACATGAGACAGGTTGCTTTGATTACTATGGAAACCTTGTTGTCTACTAGAACCAGGACCACTCATCAGCACCATTGTGGGCAAATGTCAGAGTTTGCTTAGGGCAGTGCCCACTGTTAATCCTGGTGCACATAAAATAGCAAATACAGGAATGTTAAGATATGCTGGGGTCCACTTCACAAACTTCTTCCTTATGGTTGTGGTAAAGGGTTATGTTCTCAGAACACCCCACTTTTGGGGTCTATGGGAATATCCTAATAGATCCATTTCAACATACCAATTTCTCTAAGCTTTTGGATGCCTTCCTCTACAGTGTACCAATGGAGGTCAGGTACTTAAAGTTGGTTTAATCTAGGCAGTGCATGCTACAGCGAACCAACCAAATAAAAATTAGATCTTCTCTTAGCCTCTCTTGCAGAGAAATTGAAATAAGAGTCTGGGCTTAGGGGTCGAATATCCAGAAACTCAGGCAGGTCTAATATTACATTTAGTGCCCCATTATCCCACACCATTAGTAACCATTACCAGGGATAGTCCACACCCTTAGTAACCATTACCAGGGATATTCCCCAGGTTTCTGCTTGTATGTATTTGAAAACTCAAGGAGATCCTGATGAGGATAGAGTGCTTCTTTTTGGGTACTCATCTCAACCTCACTTTTAGGAGCTTTCTTAGACTTCATTTTAGTGACAGGTCTATTGGAAATAATGGGTGGGGAGGGTCTTTCCTTGGTGCTCTCAGCAATATCTTGTAAGGCATCTCCCTCAGGCAATGCTACCGATGAAGCCCCATCTGGCATATCAACTTGAACTTTTTGGCTACTCTGCTCAGGTGTGTATTGTGAATTAATACTTTCAGCTGTGAGGTGTGGATCTATTGACTGGGGTGGGTCAATTGTTTCTAGGGGCTCAATATCCTCCACTACTGGATCATCAGCCCATGTTTCCATCCCATGTTTCAGGGTCCCAACTTTTCCCAATCAATGCCTTCACTTTGGTATCAAACATTGCTCTCAATCTACAATTCAGCTGCCATTGTAATTCAGCCATTCGCATAATGAGATTCTGGACCTGGTTCTCAGCAATGACAGCTCTATTACTAGAGGAAAGAAGGCTCTCCATTGTAGCACAGATGGAGCTTTCAAATCTGTTAGTCTGTACCTGAGGCGCACTTCTGAGGCTCTAAGACCATCCCTCTCTTTAATCACACTTTTCATTTTAAGAAGGACCAGTCAACCAGCTTCTCTATACTTGTCATCCTTATAAAACTACTGGAAAATATCAAATATATGATCACTGAGAAAGTTTATTGTGCCAGCCTGGCCAATAAACACAAGTTGGATTAATTGAATGGCAGAGAGATAAATGGCTTGGTGAGCCTCACCTTGCTTGTCTCTTGTTCTTCAATCATAGGGCCAGCGTGCAGCTGCCTTGCTTGTTCTGTGCCTCAATTTAAAGGATAAGTGAAGGTCCCGTTAAGCCTACATGATTGAAATGTTTATCTCTGTAGCTGGGGGCCCATAGTTGGTGACAGTTGGTGACCTGTCTTGCTGTTTGCTGCTGGGTATATGGCAGCTCTCTGTATAGAAGAGGCACTAGCGGCCTCAAGACTTAAAGGACTGCTAGTTTCTCACTGTTTTATAATTTATAATTTAACTGTTCATTTCTTGTATGATCTATCTATCTGTATATAATTTAACTGTTCATTTATTGTGTTGTATATCTATCTTTCTAAATATATGTAACTACTAGCAATCTGGTTTTGTCTCTCTTGAGAACCCTGTCTAAAATAGTCACATGGTCTGACAGTCCCCAGCTCAAGAGATGTAAATTCCAATTGTGTGGCAAAGTAGGTCTTGAAGGAACCTCAAATTACAATGACACAGTTCATGGGCTAGGTGTCCAACAAATAGTGTAGCTTACAAATTGAGACTCAGAAAAAGGAAGGCAGCCAAACACTGGTTCAATGATCAAAGAGCAAGAGACAAGAAAGGGAGGTTCACCAAGCCATTTATCTTTTTTCCCTTCAATTAATCCCACATATTCCTATTGGCAAGGTTGGCACAATAAAACTATCTTTCACAACTTATCTTAACTCAAGATGTTCTCTGGACGTAATTCCTGGAGCACTAAAGACAATTTGGGGATATTTTCCTCAATAACCAGGATAGTACCTCTCTCTGGCCTTTGACAAGAAAGGTGCCACATATGTCGTGGAAAAATGAAGGGCTAAAATCATTGAGAGAGACAGAGAGGAGTTCCAAGGATTCAAGTGAATGTCCAGGACTCTTTCTTACATGGGACTGTAGTGGAACACTCATTTGCCATTTTAGGATCAACCTGAATGAGCTAGGGACCCTGGGACTACTAGGTGTTTGCACCAACCTGCCTTCAGAGTCAGACTGGGTGTTTAAGAAGGAGGAAGAAGAAAATACTCATGAAAGGACTGTCTACCAGGTTCGAGAGTAAGCCTGGGTTCAACTCCCACTGCATATTGCTTCTTGGGGTTGCAAAGCAGACCTGATTCCTTCCAGAGGGAAACTGAAAGGAAAAGACAAAAGAATAAGCCAAAGTCTGGTCACTTGTTTAACATTCTGGTGAAATGCCCCATATTGGGTGCCAAAATGTTCACGGACTCTTGGTCTTGAACTCTGAAGAATGGAATCATCAACTACAAAATAGGAAGCTGAATGCAGTTTATCTGGAAAAGAAAGGAGAGCTCCTGACACAGAAGGAGAGGATTCAACTGGGTTGCCACTGAATGAGCTGTTTAGAGTACTTGGCCTGTCTGCATCTCCAGGTTATGAATACACCAAACCCCAAACTGGTCCTATTTCTCAGGTCCAATCATAAACCTGGCCATGCTTTTCCCTTGACTGAGTCTTGCTTGGGCATGGGCAAGGAAGTATGCCTGGAGGGGTCAGTAAAAAGTGTCTTAGATTCTATGGCCTTGGAGTTTAGAATTCCCCAAGGGATTTTATGCCTGTAGGTTTAAGATTAGATTGTCCTAGGTTGTGAGTTCTTCTTTACAGGTAGCCTGCCATGCCCAATGCTTCTTACCACAGTATCAATTTCTCTCTCTTGGCCCAAGGGTTCTCAGTCTACTGCCTCTGATTGCCAACCAATTTTACTTGACCAGAACTATTTCTTCCTAAAATATAGCTTTCAAGGAAAAAGTTTATCTCCTTTATTTAGCACCTCAGAAGGTGGATGGTACTATGTAAAGATCTGAGTCTCTTTGGCTGGAGTTTCTGATCAGGGCCAGTGGTCTCTCAGTGTTTCCCCATTATCTGAGGACCACCACCCTTTTAGCTTTATGTCTCTCGAACTTTTTAAAAAATTAAATCATTTTACTGGGGACTTGAGAACCCTTATCAAAATCCACATCCATTGTATCAAGCGCTTTTGTAGATTTGTTTCCCTCATCATTCTCAAAACATTTGCTTTCTTCTTTAGCCCCTGGTGTTTTCTCCTTATTTTCCCTTCCCTCCATGTTCTCCACTCCTCATAAACCCTTGATAAATTATAAATTATTATTATCATGTCATATCTTATACTCTCCAATGTCTCCCTTCACCCACGTTTATGTTGTCCATCACCCAGGGAGGAGGGTTTATGTAGATTCTTGTAATCTGTCTCCCCTTTCTCCCTTACCTTCCCTCTACCATTCTGGCATTGCCAGTCTCACCACTGACCCTGAGGGGTTCATCTGTCTTGGATTTCCTGTATTTTCAGTTCCCATCTGTACCAGTGTACATGCTACGGTCTAGATGTATATGTAAGATGTTTGGGATTAGGATAGAGGGGGTGGGGGAAGTATTCAAGAACTGGAGGAAAATTGCATGTTTCATCATTGCTACACTGTGCCATGACTGGTCCATTTCCTCCCAATGTACCTTCTGCAAGGCGATGTACAGTTGCCCACAGATGGGCCCTGGATCCCCACTCTGAATGCCCCCTCATTCACAGTGGTATGATTTCTTTTTCTGGTCTTTGATGCCTGATAGCTGATCCTTTTGACTCCTCATGATCTCACAGGCTGCTGTGCTACTTCCATATGTGCATTTTGTTTTCCAGTTAGATGGCCACTTGTTTACCTTCAAGCCTTTAAGACCCCAGACTCTCAAAGTTTTAATGGTAATAGCTTCTTTTAGATGTTTTCTCCAAAGATGCTCTATTTCACTGTCTTAATCCCAAATTCAAACATATTTTATAACTAAAACTAAATCAAACTCGCTGCTATTGAGTCCATACAAACTTAGTGATCCTCTTAGGGTAGATCTGCTCCTGTGGGTTTTGGACACTGTAATTCTTTACGGATATAGAAAGCCCTGTCTTTTCCCAATAGAGTGGCTGCTGGTTTTGAAATTATTGACATTATCACAAGCAGCCCAAAACAATCACCTATTAAGTTTTAAATGGACAAAAACAAATCATCAGCATGAGGCCATGATGGTGTTCAAGGACTCACAATCACACGGTGTGGTTGTTACATAATTTCATGTCAACTTGAAGATATAAAAGTGTAGGGGTCGAGTCTAGCCTGTCAACCAGGTCACAGACTGATGGTGACTCCTTGTGGGTGTGGTATTCTCATAAGGATAGACATGGGAAACCCCCCAAACCCTCTATCTCTGTCACCTTCCCACTACCAAACTACTCAGGGCCATGTGATGCTGCTACCACTGCCCTGGATCCATAAGACTTTTTACCCATTGACTGTGATCTTTTTACCTTCTGCATTAATGTATGAGTCTGAAGAAGGATTTATGAACAAGTTTCAGACTTATGGACTTGAGTTGGACAGGCCTGGGTTGTTTTCCTGATGCAATTACTCTTGATACACAGCTCTTTCTTACACATATATGACTATTACTGGATTTGCTACTCTAGTGAACCTGGCCTAACATACAACATTGGTACATAACAATTGAACAGTTACTTCTTGTGGTAGGATAAGAGCCAAATGGCTAATAGCCATATTTAAATAAATGTGTGACCAAAATGATTACTCATCAGGAGGATGTAAATTAAAACCACAAAGGGATAGCGCTACAATCAAATGACTCTGATCACAGGACCAAGTGTGTGGAAAGCCGCCTTGGCCTGCTATGCTCGAATTCTAGGCCTACTTCCTGTTCTTAAATAAGTTTCGTTTTTATATGTAAATTTTGTGTTCCTGACTGCTACCCTAGTTCCCCGTAGTGATGGAGGCTGTTGTGCAAGCTGACCTTTCTGCCCATTGATAAGAACGCAGCCCATTCATTGGTTTGTTAACATACCATATTAGGAATATAGTGGACCTTCAGTACATCTGGCACACCTTAATCTGCATGCAGATGTCTTTGAGAACGGTTGTGCGCCCTTATTACCATACCCAGAACATGTAATTGATTGGCCCTTGTTTAGTATGCTTCATTAGAATATGCACCTCCCAGTTCCTCCTTGTTGGAGATATATACCCCTGAGCTTCGCCCTAATAAACGAGCTTGATCAGCAACTTGGCTTGCTCCACCGCCTCTGTGTCTTTCTTTCATCCTGGTTTGCCTTTCCCTCGAGGGTTCTGCCCGTGTGTCCCGCGGGACTGGACAAGACACAAGTGTGGGAAAGGATCTGAAATAATGGAACTCTCCATATCAATGATGTGGATATTAATGTTTGCAAACACTTTGCATAAGTGATTGGCCAAATTTACACTAAAGTATGAGGAAATGTAAAATTTCATGTAAAAATACGTTACCTTTCATTTCTTTTTCTCAGCAACTTTCTGAAGCCACCTCAGCCCTAGCTTTTGTCTAATTGCCATATTGAGACAATGGCAGCAACAGCTGATTGAAACATAACCATTGTGAGGTTGACTCAGCTCTGAGCAGTGCTTCGTTCTGTCTTATGTAGGGTCACTATGAGTAAAAACCACTAGCACCTAAGTAGAAAAATAAGTTCTCTTAATAGATACATGTGTACCAGAGAGAAATGAGCTAGTATACAAACCCACTGTGGCAATTACATAATCTGTCAACTTGACCAAAGAGGTCTAGACTATCATTCAGATCCTAGTCAATGATGCTTCTATGAGGGTCTGGTTTTATCCTGAGGATTCTGGGAACTCCTGTCTTCCTCCCTGGAGTCAGGAAACACACTTTCTCTGCTTGACATTACTGTTGACAAGACACAATCTATGGAGGAGCCATGTGGAGACTCACTGGCACTGAGATCCACAGACTTTCCACCCATTGCCTGTGATCTTCCTGAATTTGCATGTGTTGCATGAGTCTGGAATTTATGGACTAGTATCAGAAATATGGGCTGATATCAGACTCATGGACTTGATCTGGACTTGGCTGAGATGTTTTAATATACAATTATTCTGATATAAAGCTCTCATACACATGCGTCTCTCTGGATTTGTTTCTCTAGTCAACCCAGGCTAATACACCTACCAAAAGATATGTACAAGATAGCTATATCAATTTTATTTAAAGCAATAAATCACTGCAAAATCAGATATTAAAATCAATGAGTATGAGAAGAAATTCATTGTGATGATTGGACATATCTTAATAAGACTGAATGGTTGAATTGTATGTGAAAGTACATGTCAATAAAATGTATAACCACTATAAATATATGTATACAAGAACATATCAAAATATTATATATTTAAATATATATATATTAAAATGGATAAAGTTATGTGGTTTTTGCAATGGAATTCTATCCAACAATGAAAATCAATGCACTACTGCAACATATATCAAAGATGTATCTCACAGATATTATAGCATATGGCTCCTTTATCCTTAGTTTTGTAACTCTTACCAAATGAAAATAGGGTAGATAAGCTTCTAATGTGAGTGTCAGTTTTTGATAGGGCTATCTCAGAAGCCAGGAGACTACCATGAAGAAAACAAAAATTGCACCAGAGATCCTTGTGTGGAGGAATAGCAGCAGCAGCAGCAGCAGCAGAGGCAATACCCCTGGAAACAGGAGTGCACTCCTGGATTGGATAAAGCTGAGTCTTTGGCCAGAATCTGGTGGGAAGAGTGGGGTGCCCTTAGAGCATTTGCCAGCTTTGGAGGATTTTGAATTTTTTTTCATGTTTGAAATAAACCAGTATCTCATTAAAGGCTCAAATTCCACTTACTTTTAATTTCCCTCCATTTTTAGCCACTTAGATGAATATTTAGGTCAGAGGGTGAGAAATCTTTTTTTGGTTGTTTTAAGGCTGTGCATCTTCTCATTATAAAAATTAAATTTGGTGTTTGAAAAAGTATATTTTATATACACAACCTGTTTCAACAAACGACATCAGTAAGAATATCCCATTAACCTCCCTTGTAAGTGTGGAGTTGTTTTTGTTTCTTTTTCCCTCATCCATCTTCCCTCCCTCTACAATTTCTTCTCTCCCCAATCTCCCATTCCTATTGACATATCCGGTCTCCTTAAAGTACTCAGCCTTATCTTTTGGTGTAAAAAAAAAACAAGTTTCTTCTGCATATTAATGGTTTTATTAAATATTTATCTTTGTAAGATTAATGAAGTTTGCTATGGATAATGGTCTCTAATTTTGTCCAGGCCTTGTGGTGATTAACAGCACTGCCATTGCTTTTATTGATGTCAGCACCGGAGTTTTGTAACACTTGCCTGATGAGGACAGAGGTTAATGGGCCATGAAACTGAAAGGCTGAAGATCAGAGATGTGCCAGCTAGCCTAGATCAAACACAAAAATACTACCGACAAAAAACTGCATCCTTTATGTATCTGACCCTGAAACTAACCTATTGGTTTTACTAACAACCGCATTAAGCACAAGTGTTGAGTTCTGTGTGACCACTGAAATGTATCATCAAAACCAGAAGAGAAGTGGAATACCATGGGAGACATGACTGATATTAGAATAGGATAAAGAAAGTTGTAGGGTGGAAGCAAGTTTGACAAGCAGTTCACAGAAAGCAATCATGGGCTTAACAGGTAGCTAGATTAGAGATAGAGTGGGCTTTCCTGCACTGAATACCTATGCTAAATAAAATGTCCATGCCACAATAAAAAGATTATAAAGGAGTCAGGCATGATAAAGGCACCTCTGTTTCCCAAACTGGACATGCACAGACCCAGGCCACCTAGGCCCAGGAGGTCCACATGGGCACAAGGATTAGGCATCATTTACAAGATAACACACAGGTGTGCTTAAATGCAGCTAATATGCTCAACCTTACTTCCCAAGCCAGTGGGATAGAATTGAAGGCAGACTGAGGTGAAGCTGCTCCCTTTTTTTTGGGTGCTCTCATTTTCTAAGCTTTTTAAAACTATTTTATTGGGGGCTTGTACAACTCAACACAATCCATACTTCCATCCATTGTCTCAAGCACATTTGGACATTCATTGCCCTCATCATTCTCTAAACATTTGCTTTCAGTTTGAGCCCTTGGAATCAGCTGTTTTTGCCCCCCCCCTCTCGCTCCCTACTATCTCATGAAATCTTGATCATTTATAACTATTTTAAAAATATTTTACAATCTCCGAAATCTCCCTTTACCCACTTTTCTGTTCTCCAACACCCAGGGAGGAGGTTATATATAGATCCCTGTTATCCATTCCCCCTTTACACCCCACCCTTCCCATATCCCCAATCTCAGCTCTGGTCCTGGAAGGGATCATTTGTCCTGGATTTCCTTTATTTCTAGTTCCTATCTGAATTGGGCGCTCTTTTGTACAAGCGCCCCTACACCCTTTGAGCTTGAACTCTCAGGCCATACCCTTTCTTGGTTCTGAAATCTGGGTTCCAGTTCCGGTACTCCTTCCAAACATTTTGGAAAATCCCCTGGAGGGGACATTTTTAGTCACGAAATTTCCCATAGCCCCCACCATTTGGTCCCGCTCATGTCCCAGAGATAGCATGCATTTTCTGAGGCTGTCTTACCTGAAACTTCCCTTTCCCTCATAAGTTACCGCGGATACTTAAGTGCTTTTGCATACGAATTCTCAGCGTTCAGAAGCCAAAGCTAAAGTAAACCACCACAGAAACAGAATAGGCTGCTGTGGTGCTGGATTCTTCTGTCCCTCATGAATTCATAGGTAAGATGTTGCACACACACCATTTCCTCAGTCTGAGATAAAAATTAAGTGTTCTGTTTATTTAATTTCAAAACAGGCAGAAGTAATTGATGTTCATACAAATCAGAATAGTAGGAAGGGTGTCCAGGGGAAAGGGGAAGATCATAAGCAGAATTTTGGGGATGCTTATTTATTAATTAGGAGTTAATACAGATATATCATTCCATAGTTCAATCACCTCAAGTAGAATTGTACACAGTTCCCATTTTTCCCCTTCCTGGACTCCTTGACATCAGCTCCCTTTTTGTCTCCCACCACGCCCATGAAACCCATATTCTACTTGCTGAACCTGTAGGCTCATCAATCCTGGGTTTCATCTACTGAAACACAGAAAAACAGGTAATACTTCAACTTATGAACGTGACTTTCAACATATCACAATTTTATGTGTTTTTAACATAACACATCAGAGATATGACCTAATGTGAACAAATGAAAACAAAACTAGGAAAAATGTTAAAAATCAGATCAGGCCCAGCATGAATCAGAGGGGAGATCATCTCCCCAATGTCCTCTGTTTAGTACTCCCTTTTCACTCATGCCTGAATTGTAGATAGAAGGGAGATAACTGGAGACGTGTTTCCTCTGTAGTTTCCACAAATTAATCTTGGGTTCCCACTGTCACCAATAACTTTCTGCAAACTGATTCTCACAATTTAGACTGTGATACTAATCCATACTTCGACTTCAGTTTATGTTATTTACAATCTTTCAGTGACTAATAATGGTGTGCTTCTTCCATGTGGGCTTAGTTGATATCTTTCTCACTGAGATGAGTACTTGTTTAAAGGCAGTTTTTAAAATGGTGATAATTCTTGACATTACAAATAATTATCACTGGAAAGCCCACATTGGAAAGTTATTGCTTGTTAGAAGTTCCAACCAAAAGGCAAACATTGCCTAACCTCACTTTTGCCTTTTAGAGTTACTGGAATCAAGTAGAATATAATTTTAAGTCTAGACTCTAGCTGCAAGGGAGTCTACAAATCCAGTCTTAGTAAGACTGCCTTTTTGTTGTTCTTGCAGGTGACAGCCAAGGGTCAGGGTTGCTCACAGTAATGGATGCTATGACTCTTGACCTCCATTGAACTGAAGTTTGAACAACCACCTTTGTTTTTGGAGGCAATGCTTCCAGTTGCTTGGAACTTAAAAATGGTCAAAAGTTCTTAGTTTCATGCTCAATTTTATCTTTCTTGGTCAAAAATTATAGCGACATTTGGAACAGCGGGAGACTCTCTGGGTCCAATGTCTCAAACAGTGCTTCATGTACCATGATGAAGTGTTAAAATCTGTTAGGCCAAACAAGCAAACCAAACTCATAATTGTTTTCATCGAAGGTGTTTAGGTGGGTATCCACATCCCCAAAGGTTGACGACCTATATTTGCAAACCTGGCACACATAAGGTGATTTTGGGTTTGTGCATGTCCATTATGTGTTGTTAAGAGAACCTGGTCTGTTTAAAATGCAAATTGCAGATTTTACAAACCGAAGAGAGATTCATGGATGTGATGTGTACACATTCAATGTGACTCTGTAGCTGGAAGAGAGTGGGGAATCATCGGTGGGAGTACTGCTGTGTGCTTCATGTGGTTTATAAACTTTATGTTATTTAAAGCTTTATTGCAGCTGAGACAGCAAAACATGGTGTGAGAATTCTGTTACGGCAGAGGATCTCCTTCATGTTGTATTTTATGGAGGCCACAAGGTAATGCATTCAGATTTCTTTCTTGCAATCAAATGCTTTGTGTTGGTTTGTTCCTCTTCAACTGCCTGATTCTGGCAGCTCTTCAATGTTAGTTTCCAGGACTGAATTCTTAATATTCAATTGTGTCTTGCCATTTTCACAAGGCTGAGGAAATAATGCTTCACATTGGCCATCAATTGATGAGTTATGAATTCTTTCAGCAGCAGAAACTTGCTTTGAATCGTGAGGACTTTCATCTACACTGACTAGAGAGAGAGCACTGCTGACTACATGCTGAGCCTTTGGTGAGAGCAAATATGAGCAATGATGAGATGTGGTATGTGGTGATCTCCTGGTGTTACCAGGTGAGGCTGAAGAATCTATAATTGGATCATCTGACTGACCCTGAGAGAAGTTCACACCCTGCCATGTTCTACTGACCTTGAATCCACACTATTCTGTACCTACCACCCTATGATCACTCTGATTTCTGCTTCATTTGTCTGCATCACTGAACAACAGTTATTTAAACAGGAAGATGGATTTATGGAATACTATCAGACTGATGAACTTGAGGTGGATTGGACTGGGATGTATTCTTGATATATTTATATACACTTGTGACTTCTTGATCTCAAGCTCTTTCCTATATATAAATGGTTGTCACTGGATTTGTTTCTCTATTCAACCCAGATTAATACAACAAGGCTTAATTTTAATGGGTTTTTGAGCATAAAACCTAATCTTTCTCTCATGTATCTTCTGATGAGCTACAACAACTTACCACACAATAAGCAGCATAATGTGTAACCCACTGAATTAAAAGACTCCTTTCTAGAATATACAGAAAACTCAAAAACCAAACTTATGGCTTTCAAGTTGATTCTGGCTCACAGTGGCCATAAAGGACAGAGTAGAGCTGCCACTTGGGTTTCTGAGACTGTAACTTTTAAGGGAGTAGAAAGCCTATCTTTCTTCAGAAGAGGTGGCTGGTAGTTTCAAACTGCTGACAATATGATTAGTAGACCAAAGTTTAATTCACTATGTAGCCAAGGCTCCATACTAGAACATATTCAAATCTATGTTAAGTTCTAAATCTCTGTTAAACAATGGAGGGTGTTACACCTGCACAAGCCATACAATCACCTCACATGCATTCAAAAGCTGGGTAATGAATAAAGAATACCACAGAAGAATTGATCTTGGTGGAGAATGGTGAAAGCACTTTTGGAATAAACAAAACACAATACTGAACGTAGGTGGCCTGCCAAAGGATCAAAGAAGGGGTGCAGCCAGAATGCTCCTTCAAAGTGACGATGATGAGACTTCATCTCAAATACTTTGAACATGTTTCAGGAGAGACTAGTCTATGGAGAAGGCTATTATCCTTGATCACATAGAGCATCAATGAAAAAGAGGAAGATCTACAGTGAGAGAGAGTGTCAACTGGCTAAGAAAGATAGATTCAAATATAGAAATGTTGTGAAGATGGCTCAGGACTGGGAAGTGTCTTATTGAATCAATAGCCCCGAGCAATGATACGTAGCTTTTTGTACATACATCTCTGTAGCCATAAGCAGACAAAACCAAATAGATGACAAAGCACTTGGACAAAACCAACACTTTGCAGAATTCATTTTTGGGCTTGAAGAGTAAGAACATAGCGTTGTGGGGCATCTGTCATTTGGCATGATACAGTATTACAAGGGATACCCTCCCCAAAATTGATTTTTCTCTCTCAAATTTTATGTATTTAATTATTTGTTTTTTTAAAACCCTTATCACCTTCAAAGTACTCTTCATTACACTTGTTACATTTGTCAAATCTGCTACTCTATTGTTGTAAACATTCTTCAAAGTCATGTGTGTGGATGGCTGACAGCACCTCCCTTGTTTTCCTTCACCTTTTCTACATTGTCAAATCACTGTCTTTACTTTTTCATTAGTGAAAATAAAAAGAAGTCCCATAGATCGAGGTCTGGTGAGTCAAGTACGTTTTTGTTTTGTTTTTCCCAAAACCTGTTGCACTGAGATGGCTGTATAAGCAAGTGTATTGTCATGATGGCAAAACCAGTCTTCTATCTGCCACAAATCAGGCCTTATTTCCTCTCACAATTACAAAATCTTTTCAGAACCTTTCAATAGAAAACTTGATTAACAATCTCACCTGTTGGAATGAACTCCAAATGCACTACCACCCTCACATCAAAAAACAAAACTAAAAAACAAATGAACAACATAATGGTCTTTTATCATTGGATGACCTTTTGGGGAGAAAGTGATGATGCCATCTTCCACTTGTTTGATTGATGTTTGCTTTCAGGGTCATTAAGAATAGCACCATGTCTCATGAACAGCAATGACCTTGGGGAAAAAGTCTGGGTCACTTCGGAGCTGTTTCTGCAGCATTTTTCCCAAGCAGGAAACACAATTTCACAGCTGTATGCTGTTCCCTTAAATCAGTCATCACCAAAAAAAAGAGATTTGAGTCAAACAGCTTTTATGAAAAAATTCACTGTGACCAGAGAGAACCTTCCCAGGTGATGCCACTGAGTGCATTAACTTAGTGAGTTGCTTGGTGCTCACCTAGCAAGAAACACACATACTACATTTCTTTAATTTTTTGGTTTTTTTTTGGAGGGTGATCCCTTGTGTAAGGTTTATGTTGTACATCCTACTTTGTTGAATTGTATCTGAGAGTAACCATTGAAGACACAGTTATTGGTCTTTCCTCAACTGGAGCAAACATCAAAGGAGGAAACTAAGGACTTACAGGAAAAAAAATAGTCACAGGACTATTTACATCAGGGATCAGCATACTTTTGAGTTGGAAGAGCCGATCCTGTCCCTCACAACAACTTAAAAATTAGTTGAGAAACATACATATATTTACAAGCAAGTGAAATTATCGTTAGCTGAAAAATATCCTTTAATTTTTGCACTTTTGCTTCAGAGCCACATGTAGCTGCACAGGGCTCATGAGACAAGGTTTGCCCATCCCAGGTCTACATGAATCCCAGCGTCATCTAGCTTAACACCAGAACTACATGGGCCCAGCTACCTCTACAAAATACTTTGTGGAGGGACAAAACTGAATGGACTCTGATGTGATGGGAGAAAAATGTGGAGCGGAACCTCAAATTCCTAAAAGAAAAACTGGACCTGTTGAGATTCCATACCCAACTCTCTAAGACTCTTGCTCTGAGATGCTGTCTATTCATTAAACGTGTCCTTAAAGTCATCATTTAGCTAAATAAGCAAAGTAGAATAGGTGTGGAGTCAATCTTCTTTAAGAGGCTAAAAGATAGATAGGAAGATTGTGTTCTACAAGAAACCTGAAACAAAACTCACTACCATTTATGGAGAAGGGAAAACAAAAGAGTGCAGAGTGAAGTGTAAGCTACTGAGATGTTTCATAAATAGTTTAGTTGTGGATACAAAATTAATTGCCTGAAACAAAAACACCACAGGAGCATGGGGGTTAAGTACTGGGCTGCTACCCCAAGACAGCAGTGTGAAAATCAGGGCGAAAGACAGGACTTTCTGTTCCCCAAAATATAAACTCCCCACCTAATGACAATAAAAGTTTAAGAAAATGGAGATTAATCAAGCAAACACATAACTTGATTAATAGGAAAAACAACAGATTTATCAAGCAAACAGGTGACTTGCTTAATGGGAAAAACAGAGACATAATCAAGTAAACACAGATCACTTGGGAAACAGACTACTCACTAAAACAGATCACTTGTATTAATGGGAGAAAATGAGAGATTAATTCAGTATGTACAGATTACTTGATTAAGGGGAAAACAGTAATGTCCCCATTACTACCAAGAATTTTCAGGTAAGAAATACATGCTTTAGATCCAGGTTCCCTGCTATGAGAACCTCCATGACCCCTTCAAAAAAGTCTGATGTCGAGACAGTTCTCCTCAGAGCAATAGGTCCACAGACGTTGAAAGGAGAGGACGACCTTCCTACAGAGTGAACAAAGAAAGCCTTCACCTAGAACTAACAATATGAATTCAGACTGCTGACCTTCAAAAAAGGTATTTCTATTTGTTAAAGAAAAAAAAAACACTCATAAGAGTGTATTGTAACTACTTTCAAAGATAAAGCAAGGAGTGGGCAGGAAATGAATTAAAGCAATGTTGCTGAAAAATCTGGGTAGAGCTTGTTGTATGGGTATCTAACCTGCTGTGTAAAGCTCATGAAAACAATACGGTAGTATTTAAATAACAGTAATGTAGCACCATATGTTTGATGGCACCTTAGATTCATAGGAAACATTTTGTGTGTGTGTGATTGACTGCAGCACACTGATTTTGGTTCACTAGTGAGGTGCAATATTGAGGGTACCATGGACTACCAACAGAGCAAACATTTGTCTTGGAAAAGAAGGTGATCCAGAATGCTCCTTAGAGGTAAGGTTGTTGAGATGGCTCATGTACTTTGGATGTGTTGTCAGGAGAGACCACTTCCTGCAGAAAGATTTCACGCTTGGTAGAGGAACAATGAAAATGAGGTAAACCTTTGACAAGATGTGTCAACACAGTGGCTACATCAATCAGCTTAAATATAAGGATTTTGATGTGTTTTTCACAGGGTGGTCATGAATTGGAAATGACTCAGAAGTGCCTATCAACAAGCTAGCTGCAAAGGAGGATTGGAGGGGCAGTAGGTTAAATGCTGAGACTGCTATCCTAAATTATACAGTTCAAATCCACTAGTTGCTCAGCAGCAAAACAACCACTTTAAAACTAGGGATTTCTCATTGGTATGGCCTGTTTCTGTATTGTATACCAGCTATGAGTATACACTTATAGGTTTTTAGCAGCAGTGGATGGAACACCACCTAGCAGGCATGTTAAGGCGTTGGGAGCATTTTTTACTTCCTATGCAGGTTACTAGGGTTCGTGTCCCAGTCAAGTCACCTCAAGAAGAGCCACCAGTGGAGACTGGGTCTGTTGCTGTGAATAGATCAGGTTTCAGCATCGCTTTCACAAAATTAACAAGGGCTTAGAGGGGGACTTACTAGTGGAAAACCCGTCAATGAAAACCCTATCAATCAAACGAAGGGGGAAGCAGAAAGAGTGGATCACATCCTGGCCCATCATACTGGGGGACGATATTTCTGATCAAAGCAGCCAATGCACAAAGAGGACAATAGGACGAACCCCACCACTAGACAACACATTGCTCATGGACCCCTGTCACTATGATGGACAACACAGGAGCTACAGTGTGGTAATTGTGCCCGACCTGACCCCGCCATACAAGGGGGAGACGCTAAAGGGGTGCAAGAGAGCAACAAGGGGAGTAGTAATTAAGTCCCTAGGATATACTAAAAATAGGTTTGGGCGCCAGGGCATGGCATCCCAACAGACTTGAACAGGAAACACTCATAAAGGTCAACAAACAGACCTAGAAATATTTATAGGCAGTTCATTTTTTGGTCGTTTGTTTTGTGTTTTTGTTTGTTTGGTTGGTTTTCTTTTGTTATTTTGTTTTGTTCTACCTTGTTTTTTTTGTGCTTATTATTGGCTCTGCATATCTACCTAGATAAGATAGGCAGGATAAGCAGTCCAGGGGAGTACACAATGGGACCAATGGTAGGGGTAAGAGGTATGGGAGAGAAGAAGCAGGGAAATTAAGTGGGTGTTAACAAGCTCAGGAACAAGTGACCGAAAATTGATGATGAGAAAGGTGTAGATGCCTGGTTGGGCATGATCAAGGACAATGTAAGAACCGAGAGGAATTACTGAAACCGGAATGAGGGCTGAACATGATTGTGGGATAAGAGGAAAGTAAAAGGAAATACATGCAAAGGGCATTTACATAGGTCTAAATACAAGCATTTGCATATATAAATACACTCATATAAAATGATAGGAAAATAGATCTATGTGTATATATATTCATGTTAAGTATCAAGGTAGCAGAAGGATATTGGGCCTCTACTCAAGAACTCCCTCAAACCAAGAACACTTTGTTATAATAACCTGGCATTCAGTAATACTCACATTCACATGATCATTGAAGACTAAATGGGTACATAGCAAGTGTGGTGAAGAAAGCTGATGGTATTTGACTATCAAAAGATATAGCATCTGGGGTCTGAAAGGCTTGAAGATAAACAAGAGGCTATCATATTGAGAAGCAACAAAATCCACATGGAAGTACACCAGACTTAGTGATCCTGAGGTGTCGATGGGATCAGGTTTAAGTAATCAAAGACCGCAAACAAAAAAAGTCCTATCAATATGAATGAGGGGGAGTGCAAAGTAGACATCCAAAGTCCTTCTGTAGAAAAGTGGGCTTTCTGGAAAATGGCGATTTAGTAACACATACCAGAGGGAGTCCTCAGGAATAACACCAGGAGAGCTACAAAGAGGGAAACTGAACACTGCTGGATCACAGGAGGAGCACCATAAAGATAAGTAGGCACAGATCTACTATGTTTTGAGGGACTGGGGGCTTTTTGGCTTACCACAGTTGAGGCTGGCTAGGGCTTGACTTTAGCCCCACCACAGTCTCAGCCAGAGCTGGGACAATTTGGAGCAGGTACAGGGGCTTAATTTCAACACAGGTGCAGTTTTGCTCAGCCTCGCCTTAGGGCAGGGATTGAACACTTACATCCCCAAAGACAGTGTTCGGGGTTCAGCTATATATTTACTTTTGTTTCCCTCTCTTCTCCGTATACACTCTCAGCAGACTTAGTTCCTTTATTTTCCTCTTTGTCTCTGCCCTTTTCTCACACACACCACTGCTAACCTCCAGAACACTCCCCTTAGCCTAGGGCACTTACGCTGGTGCCCACATCCACTTAGGTGAGCTTCACCATGTACAGCTAACCTGAGACTTGAGAAAGCCCAGTCTTACCAGAGAATTCGTGCCTATTTGGCATGGGGAGCTCATATTTTTCCTCAGTGGGCCCAAGTGACTGAGAAAACATCCTCCCACCTTCCTTAGTGCCTCACATGACCTAAGGCAAATTAGCCAACACTCACCAATATTCCATGTTGCTGCAAGAAACTGCCCAACCTCCACATTAATCTAACTGGGCAAAACAATTCTTCCCTGCATTCATGGTGTTCTACACCAAAGCAGGTAAACCACCAGCATTCTGGGGCACTCCCCTGAGAGGGAAGCCACTGGATGATAAAGTGGTAGGCTAATTTCATAGTTAAATTAGCTGTAGGAGTTCAAAGAAGCATTCCTACAAGCCTCCCAGAGAGAGCCAGTGCTCTTCGACTACCTAGAAAATGGCACCTGCGTCCTCTAAAACAAGATAACAAAAACAGCCATCAGCCAAAACAACCTCAATGAAAAAGAAGGAGAAACAAAAGTCAATGGCAGATATACTGACCCTAATGACATGCATACAAGAAGCAGACATTGAGCTGCCACAGAAAGAGATTTTCAGAATGCTGACTGGAGTCATACAGGATATGAGGGAAACAAAACATTAAAAGGATGAAATGATACACGAGATAAAGTTCATACTCAAAGGGTAATACAAGATTATAAGGAAGAGGTATCAAATACCAGTAGCAGACTCAAGGAACCTGAGAAACAACTGGAGGAAGTAGAGAACCACAGCAGTGACTTGGAGGACAGACAAGCAGACTTGACCAAACACAAGCAAAAATCTAGTAAGATCATCAGAGAAGCTGAAGAAAACCTAAGAGCTATGTCTGATGGTATTAATAGGAACAACATTAGAATTATTGGATTACTGGGGAAAGTAACAACAAAGAAGTCATCTAAAACAATAGTAAGTGAATTGTTGGAGGAAAGCTTCCCCAGCTTAATGAATGAAAACCAGGCAACCATTCAGGAGGTTGAAAAAACACCAGTAGACTGAATCCCAAGAAGTCATCAAGACACATAATAGCTAAAATATCCAACTTTGAAGAACAGGAGAAAAATCATGGGAGCAGCTGGGGGAAAAAAACAACAACAATCACATATAAAGTTCCCCAAATAAGATTAAGCTAACACTTATCAGGAGAAACTATGAAGAATAGGAGATAGTGGAGTAACATATTCCAAAAATTGAAGGAAAACAATGCAAATCCAAGAATACTCTACCCAGCCAAATTATCGATCACGATAGATAAAGAGGTAAGAGTCTTCCCAGACACGGAAAAACTCAAGGAATACGTTAGAATAAATCCAGCACTACAAAAGATCCTTCCTGACCTAGTATGGGCAGAAGAACAACACTCCCCAAATATAAAAAGAGTTGCCACATAGAATAACCTCAACCAGTGGACAACAAAGAAAAAACAGACCCCAAGAGAGCATTGTTTTAAGGATGGAAAGAAGTCAAGAATGATCAATTTGCACACACACACACACACACACATGCACAACATGCTAATAAGAACGGAAGGTAGGAAAAACCCAACACAAAAAGTATAAAATGAGATCACAGAGTCCATAGATGGAGATAATAACCCTGAATATCAGTGAACCGAACTTGGGCATTAAAAGACCAAGAGGCTAGCAGACTTCCTTAGAAAATACAACCCACCAATCTGCTGCCTACACAAGACACAGCTGAAGGCTACAGACTAAAATACACTCAGAAACAAAGGTTGCAGTCATGTATGACAAACAAACAGCAATTCAAAACAACCAGGGCTTGCAATCCTGATCTCAGATAAAATTGACCTCAAAGTGTAAGCAATAGAAAGAGATAAAGAGGGACACTATACAATGTTCAATGGCAGTGTACACATAGAACAACTAAGTATTCTGAACATATATTCCCCAAATGATAGACCCCCTGAATACATCAACCAAACACTCTAAAGACGAAAAAAGAAATCAGCCTCAACAGTTATAGTAGATTACTTCCGTACAGTAGTCTATGAGAAAGATAGATCACAGGGAAAGGAACTCAACAAGGAGGCAAGAAATCTAAACACTACAATTAGACAATTTTATCTTATAGATATAAACAGGTTTTAATCCAAACACAAAATAGTTCACATATTTTCATGCCTCCATGGCACATTTTCAAAGACAGGCCACATGCTGGAGCATAAGGCAAATCTGCATACATTTAAGAGCATTCATATTATACAGACCACTCTCTCTGACCATTGTGCCCTAAAGCTGGATATCAACAAAAGAAAGATGAAGAAAACAAGAGCAAACAATTGCAGGATGAAGAACTCTCTATTGCAAAATGAATGCATAGTAGGACATACCAGAGATGAAATTAGGACATTTCTAGAAACCAACAAGAATGAGAACACAACATATCAAAACTTGTAGGACACACAGTAAAGGCAGTTATCATAGGAAGTTTCATAGAAATATAAGCACAACTGTAAAAGGAAGAGAGACTCATGATTGATATGCTGCAACAACAACTATAGCAGAGTCAGGAGGACAATCCCACTAATAGCAAAAGAAAATAAACAATAAAATCAGAGTTGAGATTCAGAAGATGGATACAAGGAAAACTGTGGTAAAAATTAATGCTGCTAAAAGTTGTTTCTTTGAAATAAAGAGAATCAACATACAACTGACAAACCTAACCAAAGAAAGGAGGGAAAAAATTTCAATAGCAAGATTAAAAGAGTGAAAGGGGGACATTACAACAGACTCTAATTAAATAAAAAAGATAATGACACAATACTACGAAAGATTGTATTCCAATAAAGTAAACAACTTGGAAGACATGGACAAATTCTTAGAAAAACAATCCCTCCCTAGACTATGCCCAGTAAATATCAAGAATCTCAACAGACCCATAGCAAAAGAAGAAATAGACAATTTTATCAAGGGATTACCAACAAGAAAATCCCCTGGAACAGATGGCTACACTGGAGAATTCTACAAAACATTTAGGGAAGAACTATCCACAATCCTACACAAACTCTTCCAGAACATAGAAAAAGACAGCAAACTCACAAACTTCTATGAAGCTAGTATAACTCTGATACCAAAACCGGTCAAGGATCCCACAAGAATCTAGAGCTACAGAAATATCCCTAATTAATATTTATGGAAAAATCCTTAACAAAATACTGGCCAATAGAATGCAAAAGTATATAAAACAAATAATTCACCATGATTAAGTGGGATTTATACCAAGGATGCAGAGATGATTCAACACATGTAATGCCATTAATATCATTTGCCACATTGACATGAAAACTATACGAACCACATGATGATATTGATAGATACAGAAAAAGCACTTCACAACACCCAAAACCAATTCCTCTTTAAGACACTTGAGAAGATAGAAATGGAAGGAAAATTCCTTAAGACAATAATTGCTCTATATTAAAAACCAACAGCCAACGTGGTAGATAATTGCATAGAAAACACAATCGCACTGAATAGGGGGACCAAAAAAGGATGACCTTTGTCCCACTCTTATTTAATACCATACTGGTGGTTTTAGCTAACAGGATAAGGCAAAGATGAGACATCAAAGTTATTCAGCTAGGAAGGAAGAGGTGAAACTATCATTATTTGTACATCATATAATTTTATATATACGGAAAATCCTAAAAGTTCTACAAGGGGAGCACTAGAAGCAATAGAGGAGTTTGGCAGAGTGGCAGGATACAAGGTCAACAAACAGAAGTCCATCGGACTACTATACACATCGGATAAGAGCACAGAAGAGGAGATAAAAAAGGTGGCACCCTTCACAATAGCCAAACACAAATGAAAATATCAAAGGATAATACTGGACTAAAAGAACAAAAGAACTATATGAGGAAAACTACAGAACTCTATTACAAGAAAACAAAAGTGTCCTCAACAAATGGAAAAGTATCCATGTTCATGGATTTGAAGACTCATTATAGTAAAAATGTCAGTTCTGCCCAAGGAACTATATGAGTTTAATACAATTCTGATACAATATCCCTCATCTTACTTCGAAGAAATGGAAAATCTTATTACTAATCTCATATGGAGAGGGAAGAAGCCCAGAATTAGAAGTGAACTCCTCAAGAAGAAGGACACAGTGGGAGGGCTTGCTTTACCTGATTTTAGCACATATTATATGACCAAAGTTGTCAAAACTGCATGGTATTTGTACAATGGAGCATACTCAGAAAAATGGAAAAGAACTGAAAACCCTGAAATAAAATCATCAAGATAAAGAAAACTGATCTTTGATAAGAGTCTCCCAAATATCTGATGGGAAACAGATGCCATCTTTAACCAATGGTGGTGGAAAAAATGCATATCTACCTGCAGAAAAATGAAGCGAGACCCTTATCTCACTCCATGCACAAGAAGAAATTCAAGATGGATCACAGATCTTGAAGTTAAACCCCCAAATATTAGGGTCTTCAATGAGGGAATTGGGACCAATTTGAGAACTTTAGCACAGGGAATACATAGGCTATCAGAAATAGGGAAGGACACAAACACAGAGGAGGCACAAATTGACAAGTGGGATATATTGAAGATAAAACACCTGTGTCCATCAATCACCAAGAGAGTAATAAGAGTCAATGGACTTGGAAAATATCTTTAGCAATGACACGAGACAAATACTTTATTACTAAAATCTACAATACTCTGCTAGCTTCCAAAAAGAAAAAAAAAATCTAATTGCCCACTGAAGAGGTGGGCAAAGGATGTGAATAGAAGTTTCACAGAGGCAGAAATCCAAATGACCAATAAACATATGAGGAAATATTCCTGATCTTTAGCCATAAGAGAAATGAAAATTAAAACAACAATGAGATATCAACTAACACGTTCAATGATAACCAGTCCTTGAACTAACTACAATCTTGCCTTTCTTGTAATTATGTTTTGTTTTCTGTCACTGACTTGTTGGTGTTGGTGTTGTTTTGTTTTTTCTTTTGTTGCTTCGTTTGCTTTGTCTTGTTTTTGTACATGTTATTATCTCCACAGGTTTGTCTAAATAAGATCGGCAGGATGAACAATCTGTAGGAGAAAACAATGAGACTCACTGTCCCGTAGGGACATGGAAGAAGGGGAGGTGGGAGGAAAGAAAGTGGTGTTAACAAACCCAGGGACAATAACCAAGGGACAAGGGCACAATAAGTGATTAAAATAGGTGGTGAAGAGCATGTAGGAGGCCTGGAAGGGCGTCATCAAAGGCAATGTAACCGAGAGGGATTACTAAAACCCAACTGAAGGCTTAGGATTATAGTGAAATAAGAGGAAGATTAAAGGAAATAAAGAAAAGAACGAAGAGGCCAAGGGGATTTATAGAAGTTAAATTCATGCATGTGCATATGTAAATATATTTATATATGATGATATGAAATAGATCTATGTGCATATATGTATAGGATTAGTAGTAAGGTAGAAGATGGACCTTGGGCCTCCACTCAAGTACTCCCTCAATGCAAGAACACTTTCTTCTATTAAACTGGCATTCTATGATGCTGACCTTCCTGACACAATCGCTGAAGACAAAGCAGGTACATAAGTAACTTTGGTGAAGAAGGTTGATGATGCCCAGTTATCAAATGATATAGCATCTGGGGTCTTAAAAGCTTGAAGGTAAACAAGCGGCCATCTAGTTCAGAAGCAACAAAGCCCACATGGAAGGACTACACCAGCTTATACAATCACGAGGCGTTGAAGGGATCAGGTATCAGGCATCATCAGAACAAACAATCATATCATTGTGAATGAGGAGGAGTGGGGAGGATGGACCCAAAGCCCATCTGTAGGCAATTGGACCATCCACTTAGGGAAGTGGCACAGGTAGGAGACAGGCCTGTCTGGGTGTAGTGTAGGAACAATGAAACTTAAAACGTTTCTCTAGTTTCTAAATGCTTCCTCTTCCTCCACCACTGCCCCACCCCCACATCATTATCCCAATTCTACCTTAGAGATCTGGCTAGTCCCGAGGATGTACACTGGTACAGAGAGGAACTGAAACCACAGGAAATCCAGGGTGGATGCTCCTTTTAGAGCAAGTAGTGAGAGTGCTGATACCTGGAGGAGGAACCGAATACAAGTATCTATATATAATCTCCTCCCTGGGGAACAGATAAAAAGAAAAATGGGTGAAGGGAGATGTCATACAGGGCAAGTAATGACAAAAATAAATTATAAATTATCAAGCGTTTGTGAGGTTGATAGTTGATAAATTATCAAGGGTTTATGAAAAAATAATTTATAAATTATCAAGATGGGAGGGGGAGTGGAGGATGGAGAGTAAAAAATGAGGAACTGATTGCAGGGCCTTAAGTTGAGAGCAAATGTTTTGAGAATGATGAGGGCAACGAATGTACAAAGGTGCTTTATACAATTGATGTGTGTATGGAGTGTGATAAGAGTTTCATGAGCTCCTAATAAAATGATAAAAAAGACAAAGAAATAAATGGGAGGGAAAAAAGTGGACATTCCTTTCACAGTAGGGTCCCAAAGAAGAGACAAGCCAGTGATGGTGCAGTATAGCATCAATGAAACATACAATTTTCCTGTAGTTATATAAAGCTTTCTCTCCTCTTCTGTACCACTATCTTGATCCTAATCCTACTTTACAAAGTCAGCTAGCATGTATATGGGTACAGATAAGCATGTACATGGGTACAGATAAGAACTGGAAACACAGGGAATCCAGAACATAAAAAACCCTCAGGACCAATAATGAGGGTATCAATACCAGAAAGGTAAATGGAAGGTGGGGGGAGAGAGAGGGGCACGAGTACAATGATCTACATAAAACCCCCTCCCAGGGGACAAACAGTCAGTGTAAAACATGAAAACAGTAATAACACTTTATAAATTATCAAGGGTTAATGAGGGAGGGTGGTAGGTGGGGAGGGAGGAAAATGAGAAGCTGATACCAAGTAATGATGGCAAAAAATGTATAAATGTGCTTGACTCGATGTATGTATGTATGGTGATAAGCACTGAATGAGCCCCCCAAAATGATTAAAAATTAAAAAGGAAGATCCTATGGATCACAAAAGGCCGCCATGAATCAATGGAAGGAGAGGAAGGGGTAGGGGATGTGAGGGAATGGGGAAGGGTGGAGGTCTGGAGGAGGGGAGGGAACCCAAGAGCTCGTTACCAAAGTCCTTCACATAAAAAACAGCCCAGCAAGAAAGACGGGCTTTCTACTGGCAACACAAGTCTCCGAAGTCTCCTGTCTTGTAGGTTCCCAGTGAGTAAGAATTGACTCAGTCATGGTGAGTTTGTTTGCTCGGGGGTTCCATAGGTGGATGGAGGGGAGACCATAAGAAACAAAATTAAGATGACCAGGTATCCCTCTTTTGGTGGGACAGTCCCAAATTTTAACAATTTGTCCCTTGTCCCGCGGTGTTTTTTTGTTTGTTTTTTAATTAATAAATCTTTTTATTGGGGATCATACAGCTCTTATCACAATCAGTACATACGTCAATTGAGCAAAGCACCCTTAAACATTCGTTGCACTCATCATTCTCATAATTCACCTTCCACTTGGGTTCCTGGAATCAGCTCGGTTTCCCTTTATTTTCCCCCCACTCCCTCCCTCCCCGCTCCCCCCTTCCCCGTGGTCCCTTGATAGTTTATAAATAATTATTATATCTTATCTTACACTCCCAGGCGTCTCCCCTCACCCACCTCCCCATTGCCCATCTCCCAGAGAAGAGGTTAACATAGATCTCCATGATCGGTTCTCCCTTTCTACACCCCCTTCCAATTAATGGAAAGAATGCATGACAAGCTAGGGATTGGCAAAACGGGAAGGGAATATATACTGTTTTCCGCTGCCATGTGACTATTTCTCCAGGATATGAGTTTTTAAAAATTATTTTGGTTAATTTTATAATGTTAAACTTTAATAGCCAATAATTGTTAAGAACTGATTATCGATAACTGCTTATCAAAGTTTGCATTGTTGATCAGCTGTTAGAATTCCACCACCACTGTTTGGACTTAATGAACAATGGCATTTTTTGGCATAGGTAAATATCTCTCAGATGATACACATCGTACTGCTTGAGTGCTAGTTAAATAATGTCAACAGATCAGCTATTCTGTTAATGCTAATTTCTCTTCTTCATCTACAATGTTTTCTGAAAAATTCCTGCATTTTGGGGAAAGATGCAGCAGTATTTAAATATCTTTTATGTTTCTTTGTCTCCAAGTGCTTTGAGATATCATTCTTCCCGCCATGCAAAAATCATCTGAACATATTACTCAAAATTTCTCATATAGTACTATTTCCAAAAATGATCTTTTAAATGAGGTATCATTATTAAAAAATATATTGATTAGGAAATGGTTAAATCTTGGGCATTAGCAAAAATCACAATAGAGGACAAATAATTAGAAATATTTCATCATTTTGAAACAAACCATATTCCATATAATAATGCACTAAAAATTGTGGAATACACACTTTCCTTACCAGGAAGTAATGCCGTGACTAAATGCATTTTTCTATGGTAAATAAAGAGAGGGCATCAGAAAAATCACAATTAAGTGTTGAGACTTTGAAAATCAATTTATGTTTAAAATATTATTTCATGACCTTTTAAACAATGAAAGCAATCTACTAAAAATATTCACTCAAATGAGAAATATGCCAAAGAATAAAATAATACTATACATAATTTTAATGTATTATATTTGTACATTGTACTTATGTTGAAATTTAAAAAATATATTACAATACTATTTTTGCGTTCTATGAATACTTTTGTTGCTCCATGTAGACCAAATTTTTAATCAAGGAGTATCCCCTCCTCAATGGTGTCCTGCTTTACCAATGTTAAACTCTGGTCACCATAAACAAAGTGGAGGTGCCCAAACGTGATAGCTCACCAGTCCCCTATGAAGTATGTCCCAGAGGTTCAGTATTTGCCAGTCTGGGTTGCAGAGAAAGTGACTCCTGAGGATTCTTGATGCTATTTCTTCAAAAACCTTCTTCCATGTCCAGAAACTTCAAGCTCAACAGACTCTTGGAAGAAGTCTGAGACAGGGCAGGAAGCGCCCTACCCTTGCAAAACCTCACATCACTGACCTCCACCCAAGTCCCAGAGTCGGTCTCATCAAACTGTCTTCAGTCTCCGGCCAGTTCCAGACTTCCGGCCAGGTCTCTCCGAGCGTTGGTATGGTAACTCCCACTCTCCCGCTCTCCTCTCCGGGTGTCCCTGGGCCACGCCACTTATTGCTCTAGTTGGCTGGGTGCTGATCATGGGTCAGGGGAGGTAGGAGCCCCCAGTGGCTAAGGAGGCTATGTTTGAAAGCACAAGGTTATTGTTTCTTATTTCCGGAGTCTGGAGCACAGATGCACCTTTTTCTGTTTGATAAGCAAAAATAAAAATCTGCTTGCCACCAAATGGCCAACAATTGCTTTTAAGTGTGGGTGGGGATGTGGGTGCCTCGAGGGAGTTGGGGATAGGGCCAGGCAACCCAAGGCATGGAAATGTAACCGTCAGAAGGTGTATACTGAGAATGTGGTGCTTCTTGTGAAGAGTCCATGTGTGGAAAAGCAGAAGCTGGGATGTCATGGAACCAGATCCACATACCTCTGATATTAGCGATTCCAGTAGCTAATGTTACAGCAGGTAGTGCATAACTCAAAAAGGAGTCAGCCACTGAGGCAGTTTTGACCCATGTTGTTGGTGCTAGGTGCCACAGAGTCGATTCTGACCCATGGTCAACCTATCCATAGCAGAATAAAGCACTGCCAGGTCTTGTGCCATCCTCAAAATTGTTCCTATGCCTGAGCCCATTACTGTAGCCACCGCATCCTAAAGTGACCCAATAACCAGGTTTTTAAGGTGCTGCGAATCATTCCAAGAGCAGGCAGCCTCCACTTCCCGTGGAGTGGCTAATGTGTTTGGATCCCTAACCTTGTGGCTAGCAGTCTAATGCATAATGCACAGTACCACTAGGGCTCCTTGCTGCACCAGGGGATTATGAATGGACACAATGTTAGGCGCCATCAAGTCAGTTTCAACTCACTCTGACCCTATAGGGGAACTGCCCCTGAGGGTCTCCTTCAGTTGCCATTTTCAATCTCATGGATAGGTGGTGGGCTGAAACCACCGACCATTAAATTGGCTGTTGAGCACATAAACAATGTTCCACATGATGCAAGAGAGCCACCACAGAGACAGGGAAGGACAACTTGCCTTCGTCCATAGGTATTGTGGGGAGGTCTCCAATCCAAGATGGCCACCAGGTTTTGCTTTAAAGATTTCCTCCCTGTGGTAGTTAAATTATATAAATAGAGTGAAGGGGTGGAGCTTATCCTGTCAATCATGTCACTGGCCGATGAAGCCTCCAGGTGGGTGTGGCCTTCTCTTGAGGATCATAGGAACTTTCTTTCACCCTGGAGGTGGGTCACAGTTTCTCTCTGCTTCATCTTCCTGTAAAGTAGAGACTCGGGAGCTGGAGGAGCCATGTGGGTATCCAAATCAGTGTTAAAATCCTTCTATGACTACTGAATCCACCGCCCAATGAGCTTCCTGCATTTGACATCATTGCTTGTGCTGCATGAGTCTAAAGAGGAATTGCTGGACTATGATTGACCATATGGGCTAATCTCAGAATTGTGGACATGATCTGGGATGGGTGGGATGCTTTCTCAATATACAATTGTTCTTTAATATAACTCTCTTACACATATATGAGTATCCTTGGATTTGTTTCTCTAGTCAACCTGGACTAACACATTATGGAACCAGAAGTGAGGCACTAGAGAAAAAAAAATCATAAGGATGATGAGTTAATGCTTGTTTGACCTGCCTCATGGTAGTTTTTCTTCTTTGGCTAGCCAGAGGTCAGATAGGCCCACACTGTTTACTCGATTGCTTTCTGGAAAGCACATGGGAAGTGAAAGTTTTGATGCATAGAAGCTTTCTTTGGTTAATCCTGTCTGAAACGACAAACATGAATGTGATAAATGCAAATTTTGAGCTAAGGGGTGAACTTGTTCCTTGAACTTCTCCTCTGAGAACCTACTCCTTAGTCAAAATGGCTGAGAGAAGGACCCACCCTGGCTTGATATAGTCAGAAACCTAAGGCCATATTTTAGTATCAGTGGAATAGGTTAGATAAGGATTTAGTTAAAATAGATAAGGATTGAAATGGAATGTTTAAAGAATTTAAGAATGTTTTAAGAAACTTGGCTATACTAGGTTTAAACTGTTTTCTCCTGCATATTGTTATTGATATAATGATTGATATAAATAATTATTTGATTATTGGCAAGTAAAAATAGAAAGTTTGTTAGCCTACTTGCTTCACTCATTTAATTGGATCTTTAAATAGATGTAAGACATGCTTGCAAAGAAGACTCTGAAAAGATAAGCCCCCTCCAGTGTCTTGAGTGATGAGGATATTCATACCTGAATGGAGCTGTTGGCAGACTGAAGGAAAAGAATGAACTCTTTTTGTTTTTGAATTTTGAACAAGTGATTTGTGTCTGAGGCTGGAAAAATCTGGAGCCATAAAGAAACTCTCCTCTCTAGGACTGAATGTTAAAGGGAACCTGCGGGCAGCCTGAAATGCTTGCTAGGTGACAAACCAGATCCACTTTTTAAGTGGTAGTGGGAGATAATCAGCAATAGAGAGATGGCTTGAGTCTGACCACTGACACCCGTGGACCTGGTTAACATTGACCAGAGAAGAAGATGAGAGTGGGTTGACTTGTCTGAAATTCATGTCCTAGGCCAACATGCTAGGGTCTTTGAGGATTTGTGACAAGTCCCCAGGTCAAAAGGCCAGGTAGCCAATGGGCACTCTGGTCAGGCTAAGTGAGACAGTCCACATTGAGATTATCAGAACACTTCCAGATGAAGATGATGTTTTTAGCTGTGGATTGGTGCATACTGCTGCTGACTTTATGATGGCCTGTCCTGATTTGACAATTTTTTAAAATGCAGACTCAGAAGGTTCCAAAGCATTGGGTTGACATAAGTGGGCATTTTTGAAATTGGATCCCCAATGGAGATATGAAGGCATGAAGTGTCTGGCTTATGAATATAATTATAGTGTAGATGTTGACAACGCTACAATTTTTAAACATAGAATATTTTTGTTTTGTCACTTACAGACTCCCTCACAGCCACAGGATTACTGATGCCAAAGCAGAGCCTTCACTTTCAAACTCATCTGCCTTTCTAGGCAGGAGCCCTGGCGATGTAGTGGTTAAGTGTTGGGCTGCAATCCAAAATGTCAGCAGTTTCAAACCACGAGCTGCTCCATAGAAAAATATGACACTTTTTACTCCTTTAAAGAATTACAATCTCAGAAATCTGCTGGGGTAGTTTTGTCCTGTTCTGCAGAGTTGTGATTCTTCGTGACTCAATGGGTTTGTTTATTTATTTGTTTACTTTTGGGTTTTCTAGGCAGCAGTTCTCTGCTTTCTTTTTCTAACTCCCTAATAGGTCACATCCTGCCTTATTTATTAGTTTTTGTTGTTGTTTTTTTACAAACAACAACTCTTGTCACAATCCATTCACCTCTTTGATAGACATTTACTTTATATTGAGCCTTTGGTATCATTTCTTCTTTTCTTCCCTCCTCGCTCCCCCATCACCCTTATAAGCACTTGATAGATTGTACATTGTTATTATTTTCATATCTCACACTGACTGCTGTCTCCCTTTCCCCATGTTTTCTGTTGTTCCTCCCCCTGGAGAGGGGTGTATGGTGATGTGTCAATCATTGTGATCGGTTTCCCTTTTTACCTGCTTGTCTCCCTCTTCCCCCTACCTTCTAGTATTACTGTTACCACTCCTGTTCCTGTATCTGTGTGTTGTCAACCACCATCTCTTATCTATACCTGTGTCCATGTTCCTGTCTAGTCTGTATTGAGAAGCAGCACTGGGAGCATGGTAGTGGGGAGTGGGGACGCCTCAAGGAACCAAAGGAATGGAGTGTGTTTCATCAAAGTATTACTGCACTCTGTTTGACTAATTCCTTCCCTCTGGCCCCTCAGAGGGGAGATTGTTCCATTGTCTACAAATGGGTTTTGGATCGGTCTCCCACCCCGCCCCCATTCTCAACAACATCTGTTTTGTTTGCTATGTATCTGGTGATGCCTATTACCCCATCCCTATGACTCCTCATGATCACACCAGCAGTGCACTTCTTCCATGTGGATTTGTTGCTTTTCTGCTGAATGGTGGCTTGTGTAACTTCAAGCCTTTAAGAACCCCGAAACCCGACACTCTATTTTTTAATAACTGGCATCATCCACCTTCTTCACCACATTTGCTTTTGCACCAATTTGGTCTTCAGTGACTGTGTCGGGAGGGTGAACTTTTTTGAATGCCAAGTTGTTAGAACAAAGTGTGCTTGTATTGAGGTAGGGTATGAGCAGAGGTTTTAAATCCATCTCCTAGCTCAGTGTATTGCCATATAAACATATATACATGGACCAATATCTTGTTTTTGTGCATTAATGTATTTACATATGGATATTGGTGTGTTAGACAGGGTTCTCTAGAGAGACAAAACCAGATTTCTAGTAATTATATAAATATATTTAAAAGATAGATATATAACACAAGAAAATGAGCCATTAAATTAGATAGATAGATAGATAATACAAGAAATTAGCAGTTAAATTATAAAGCAGTGAAACACTAGCAGTCCTTTAAGCCTTGAGAGCTGCCAGTTCCTTTCTGTAGAGAGAGCTGGGTTATATATACCCAGGCAGCAAACAGCAAGGCAGGTCACCAACTGTCACCAACTGTCGGTCCCCAGCTCCATAGACGAACTTTCCAATCGACCTTAACTTACAGTGACACAGTCCACAGGCTAGGCATCCCAAGGGTAGTGTACGCTTTAAATTGAGGAACAGAACAAGCAAGGCAGCCACATGCAGGTCCGATGATTAAAGAATGAGAGACAAGCAAGGCGAGGCTTATTGAACCATGGAAGCTGATCATGGGCCAGAATGCATTCTTCAAACAGAATATGGAAATACTATATGGTTTAAAATCAGGAAAGGTGTGCATCAGGGTTGTAACCTGACACCATGCTTATTCAATCTGTATGCTGACCAAATCATCAGAGAAGCTGGTTTATATGAAGAAACCTGATTATCCTAGGTGAGGTTTCTGTTATATGGAACACCTGTGACATAGCTTCCAGCATCACAGCAACACCCAAGCCACCATAGTATGACAACCTGAAGTCCACAACAGGGGAGTAGAAAGCAATGTGATTGTTTGACTGAAATTGAACCATGGGGGTGTTCAATTCCAGTCATTAAGGGTGACCATAGTCTTTATAAAACCAGTGAACCTGATCTTTGTTGTTTTTTTCTTTTCCAGTGAGACGTCACATAATTTATTTTGGTAATCATTTTATTGGGGGCTCATACAATTCTTATCACAGTGCAGACATCCATCCATTGTGTCAAGCACATTTGTATATTTGGTGCCAGCATCGTTCTCAAACATTTGCTTTCTACTTAAGCCCTTGATATAAGCCAAACCTGATCTTTTTATGATACTGAATTTTGTTCTACATCCCCTCACCTCCAACCCACTCCATCTAAGACCTTTTAACATAGTCCCTTTTAGAGCAGCTGGTAGTAGTAGCCAACCAAACAAAAAACAAATTCAATGACAGCTAGTCCATTTTGCCACAGTGATTCTATAGGACAGAGTACAACTGCCACATGTTGTTTTCTGAGGCTACCTCTTTATAGGAGTAGAAAGTCTTTTCTTTCTCCTGAGAAATGGCTAATGGTTTCAAACTGCTGACCTTGAGGTTAGCAGCCCAAAGTATAAACAACCAGGACTCTGGCACAATATAATTCTAGCCTCAAGCTCATGGAGGCTGAAGTTCACATGGTCCGTTATTTCACTGTAATAATTTGTGGGTGGTTTTGCATTCCTAAGAAGTTCAGGTAGTTCAGTGGGTTAAACATTGTTCTGCAGTTGCATCCACCAAGCACTCCACTGGAGAACGTGGAGGACATGTACTTCTGTCAAGAGAGTGCAGTTATTGTTGCTAGGTGCCATTGAGTCCTTCCTGACACAGGGACCCTGTGTGCAAGAGACAGAAATCCAGCCCACTCCTGTGCCATCCACACAATTCTTATGTTTGAGCCTGTGTCCAGAGGAGGAAAGACTCTGGAGGAATCTTACTCTTATCAAGTAAGAATAGTGGACAAGAGAATAATTCAGTAGATGAACAGAGCTCAAGTCAGGGAAAAAAAAGAAGAATCTTGCAAGGGTTTGTGGTAGGCTCTAAAACAGCTCCATCACATCCCCATTTGCCCTGGAACCCTTTTAAATAATTTCATATGATAATGAGTAACTTTCAAACAAAGCTTCTAGGTCAATGGTTCTCAACCTTACTAATGCTACAACCCTTTAATACAGTCCCTCATGTTGTGAAGACCCCCAATCATTAAATCATTTTCTTTGCTACTTCATAACTGGAGTTTTGTAATTGTTATTAATTGGGTTACCCTTGTGAATGATTCAATCGATCCCCAAAGGGGTCGTGACCCACAGGATTAGAACCTCTGTTGTAGGCAGAGTTTTCTGGGGATGGGAAGGGGATTCTTTGAATGGATTGGATTATAGGATGCCACACATGCTTGCTGTGCTCCTAGACCAGCAACCCTCCCTCTTCTCTGTCTTATTCTGGAGTATGCTAGGCTTTCCTCTGCAGGTGGTTAGCACCTGGTTGTTTTCAAAGATAACTTTAGAATACCATGGCTTTGGTTACATCAACTTAGTCCTCAAAGTGAGATATATAATCTTGTTGAGCAAATGTGCCCAATGCAGCAAATTGTCTAATTCTATTACTGCTGCTTTTGGGAACATTGATTGTGAATTAAAGAAGTCGCTAGCAAATTCCATCTTTTTTCTGTTTATCATGTTGGTGATTGTGGGTTGAGTTGTGAAGATTCGTTTCTGTTACACTGACTTGTAATTAATACTGGGGGCTGTAGTCTTTGATGTTTATGAGCAAATGCTTCACTTTCAGCAAACAAGACTGTGTCATCTGCCTATCATAGGTAGTTAATAAACCTCTTTCTATTTCTGATGTCAGGTTCTGCTTCCAATAGTCCAGCTCCTGGGATGATTTCCTCAGCTCATATATTAAAGAAGTGATGAAATTATCTAACACCTGTCCTGATTGTAAGCCATAAACATTCCCCTTGTTTGATTCAAAGAACTGCCTTTTGGGCAATCTACAGGTTCTGAATAAATACAATGAAATATTCTGGAGTCCTTCTTCTCCTTAATTGATCCACACTGTTGAGTGCTTTTGCATTGTCAATAAAACACAAGTAAACATGTTTTCTGGTATTCTATACTTCTAATATCCATGTGATGTCAGCAATGATATAATTCATGTTATGTCTTCTTCTGAAATAGATTTGTATTTCTGATAGCTTTCTGTTGGTGCACTATTACAATCATATTTTAATTGTCTTCAGAAACATTTTATTTGCATGTGTTATTAATGATATTGTTGCATAAATCCTACATTCTTTGGGGTTTGTTTAGAATGAACACAAATATTGATCTCTTCCAGTTGTCTGGCCAGGTAGCTGTTTTCCAAAGTTTTTGGCATATTCAATACTTCCATGGTTGTGTCCATTTGTTGAAATATTTCATTTGCTATTATATCAATTCTGGGTGCCTTGTTCTTCATAACTACCCTGGGTATCCCTTGGAATGCTTCATTCAAAACCATCAGCCCTTGGTCAGGTACTACCTCTTGAAATGGTTGAAAATTAATCTTTCATTTTTGGTACAGTGATCCTATGTGTTCCTTGCATCTTATCTTGATGCTTTCTATGTTTCTTTCAGTATTTTGCATATAGAAACCTTCACTATTGACATTTGAGGCTTGATTTTTCCCCCTTCAACACTAAGCTATAGATATGCTGAACATGTTCTCTCTTTTTGGCTGTTTAACTCATCCAGGGTTTTGCACATTTAATTTTAATACAATGTCTCCCTGAGGTAACCTTTGAAATTGTATTCAGCTCTTTTTCTTCATCATTCCTTTGATTCTAACATCCACTGTGAGCTTTCCTTTCTTTACTGTCTTTTTAATGATGTTTTTCTTTCTTCATGTATCATCCCACAGTTCATCAGATCTTCAGTCACAATGTTCAATGAAGCAAATCTGTTCTTGCAATGGCCTCTAAATTCAAGTGAGATATACTCAAGGAATTATTGTGGCTCTCATGAACTTGTTTTAATTTTCTTCTGCTTCCATCTGAATATGTATCTGGTCAATTGATGAGCTCTTCCACCATCAGCATCTTTCCTTGTTTGGGCTGATTATTTTGAGCTTCTCTATTTTCTTTTTCTATAGATATAGTTAAATGATTCCTGTGTATCTCTCTGGTGAGGGTCATATGTGTAGCCAAATTTATGTGTAGCCAAATTTTCAATTACTGTGAGTGTTAGATGTAGGGTGGGAACCTGGTCAATAAGAACATGTGATACTAATCAGGTTGCAATTTGATTGGAGGATAAACAGATACGTGGCTAAGGATGGGAAGCTTATTGTGTCAACCTGACCAATAGAAACTTGTGGTATTAATCAGGTTGTAATTTGATTGGAGGGCAAAGAGATAAATGGCTCTGCAAGGCCTGCCCCCCTTTCTTACTCCCTGGTGATTGGCGTGTGCTGGAGTGTTCAAGCTGCTGCTACAGCTAAGTTGTCTGCCTCAACTTGTGAGCTACATTACCTGTGGGCCAGCCCAGCCTGTGGACCATGTCAGTAGAGGTTGATGCTCCTTCAATACCTGTTTTGTCAGGCTGCTGGTCAGTACAGTGCTTGAGCTTGAGACTGGTAGATTCTCTCACCTTGCATGACTTGCGTTCCTCATCTAAACCAAGCCTGCTTCCCTAAGCTTCCGAGCTACTGACTGTTGGTGACCCACCCTGCTGGTTGTTGCCTATGGGCAGACTCTGCTTGCCTTGCCCCAGGAAGGATTGTGCTGTCTGATTCTTGACCTTGGACTGGACAGACCACAGGAGTTGAAGGGTTTCCAGTATATTCCATGGAAGTGATTTTAACTGACTCCTCTGTACTGCTGTGTGGACTAACTAACTTTTGTATTCCTTATTGCTGTATGAACGTATACATAAGTCTCCTGGTCTCATTTCTCTAGAGAACCCTGCCTAATAGACTAAGATTTAAGTCTTACAAAATACTATCATGCAATATCTAGCATTATGTCTATCTCCAAGATCATATTTTCCATATTTATCCTTGCTCTTTGTTTCTAACTTTTGAATTTCATTCACTAGTAGTTATCAACATTTCTTGATGTATGTTTGATCAATTTCAGACTATAGAAGTTGACAGGATTATTCAGTTTCTTCTTCATTGGCATTACTGGTTGGTGCATAAATTTGAATGGTAGTCATATTAACTGAGTACCTTGTA